>NC_031776.1:23564323-24244863 GCF_001522545.3 Parus major
GGGAACCCCGGGGCGGGTTTGCCCGGGCGCCTTGAGGGGCCCTGGGGCGGCCCCGGCGTCCCGGGGGTGCCTGGGCTGGGGGGGCAGCACGAACCCGGCCCGGTGCAGGTGCGGCTACGCGGCGGTGTAGTTGTTTGCGGTGCCGGGAGTCGCACGTTAATGTTGCTTGCTTACGTTACCGCTGCAGTATCTTAAGTGTTTTATGTGCCTGACGAGTATTTCTATGTCACCTTAAACCTTCCTGTGATTGCGCGCTGATGCTGTGGTTTCTCGTCTTTGAATTGCTCTGCAGTGGTAGTGCTGTGAATTGGGTATGTAGGTCAGATTCTGCGAGATGTTTTTGTCAGGGGAAAAAGTGAATGTTGGATTATTTATTCCCGTATTGCTTTTGAAGTGCATTGCAGCACCCACGAGGTTAGGGGTGGTTTTTTTTTTTTGTTGTTTTTGGTTTGTTTTTTTTTTTTTCTTTTTTTGGTTTTGTTTTGTTTTCCCTTGGTTTCTCTTGCTTCATAAATCTGCTTTTAGTTTTTGGCTGTGGCATTACTGAAGATCAAAGCGCTAAATTAGCTGAGCACTTCTAAGCTGTATTGTATCATGCAGTGTCCTCTAAGAGGGTGGTAAAATATAATAGTAGCCTTCTTGAAATAAGGGGGATTTCTAGTCGGCGCAGAAAATGTCTCTCAACTACAGCGTTTGTTTAAACAATGCAGCACGTTGCAGAGCATTGGAGGCCTTCGGAATTGTATTGCTGTGTATATGGCAGAGACGTATTAGCAGAGTGAATGGCTGCAGGCTTGTCTTGCACAACATCTTGGGTTCTTTCGTGGCAAAGCACTTACTAACGAAATACCCTAGAAAGTGTTCTTTCCTGTGGAATTCCCTGTGGATATTTTTAAGGGAAGGGACATTGATGAGTTAGTATTTATGCCACACTGAATAACCTTAGAATAATTATTTTTCGTTGCTATTTTTTTCCTGCTTTCACCTACACCTTTCCTTACAGTGACTTTTTAATTAACTAATTTCCTCAGAAATCTATTTAAAAATCAGAACTTGCTATAATTCCGGTTTCCTTTATGCTGCGTTCTATCGTGACTGCCAGTAATATATATTGAACCCAGATTTGATTCAGGTAGCAAAGATGTATATAATTAATTTGGTTTTTTTTCCCCCAGGGTTTTAGTGTATCTTGATAAAGGAAGATAACATTTGTCAGATTGGTTTATTGCTTGAGAAGAAAAAATCTGTATAGAGTTTGCCTTGATGAACTCTGTGTTGGTGTTTGAAGAGTTGGTTTACCTGGCACTGATAGAAGACTAAGGTGAAGAAAACAGAAATTTTTGCATTTCCTTGCCTTGGCCTGCTGAGATTTCTAAACTTGTCAGAGGAACCTTTTTTTTCAAGACAGTTCGGTAATCTTAGGAGACTTTATACTAAATGTTTTTAGGTAGAGAGCTGTGACAGAATTTATTAATGTGGTGAAATAAGCATTGTGTTATTGTTTAGTATCAGTAGGCAAGTTTTGTTTTGTTTTTGCTTTATGTTGATAAAACTAATGAATAGTCTTTTGATTTTGGTCACAGATGTGTCAGTGATTCTTTGCTCTGAATGTTGGGAAAGCTAGTCAGTGCACAGTCTTGTGGAATTTAAAGCTTAGTGATGCTAAATGCAGGAGACGTTTTATTAGAAAGTTTTCTCTGGAGAAAGAGAGCAAGTTGGTCAAGCTGTAACTTTAGTCCACAGTTACAGTTTTATCTTCACATTTTTTCCTGATCATTTCCTAGAAGTTGTTCATATTTAGGTACAAATCAGAATTACTGGTTTTCAAACCCTTAACATTGATAATATGTATTTGTGGAGAACTGTGGAGAAAAAAAGCTTTGAAATCTTGGAAGTCTAAAGTTTTATATTTTTTTCTTTCATGTTAACTGAAGGCTGACTTTTTACCTCGGCAAACTAAGTCAAAAGTAATGAGTAATCTGGTTTTGTGACAGGTTTTTCAGTGGCTCTCTAATTGGGCATCTTCTGAACTTAAAAGTAATGTTTTCTTATAAAATGCTGCCTGAATAAAATTCTTTTCATTTGGTCCCCCTCTTCCACAACATACAACCAATGGTGTTCTGATCTATGGAGAGGTACCCATTTAGTTTGGAGTAACATGAACATATTTTCTAGTAATATCTCCTTGGAAGATGTTTCATACTATTAACATTATCCTTTGTTTAGACTTTTTGGAGAAAAATTAATTAATGATGAAAATTTGATTGATGTAGTTAAGTACATCTTAATTTGCAGAAAATGTCATGCATTTTCATATATGTAGCAAACTAACGTAAATATTGCCTAGTGACCCTAGGTTTATCTAATTAGGCTAACTAATAGATTTGCTGTCCTGAAGGTTTAATTTCTTAATGCAAGCTTTTAAAATTCTGAATTAAAACCGACACAGTATTAATAAAATAAAATTTAAAAAAATAAAATTGTGAATTCTGTTAAGCACACTGATTTTTCTGAGAAAAGAAAGAAAAATCTCTTTAGGAAGAAATACTTCTTTTGCTATTTTAATATTTTGGTATTTTGTAGTGCTGAGGTCAAAACAGATCATGCATGCTATGACTGCACACAGCTTACAGAATAACATTGAAAACATGGGAACATGTCCAGAATTCAGCGTGTTATTTGTGATTCACTTCTCACTTCTGAGTCTTGGCATGACATCTTGATTTAATAGTATGACAGATGAAGTTTATGGCTCTATGTAAACCCATTTTCTTAGACTAACCATGCTTATTTGCAGAGTTTTCTGGTATGTTTAAATATATTCATCGTAAATATAATCTTTTAGAAGCAGCAGGAAGATTGGTGACAGTGAGAAAAGATGGAGTTCTATATTGTGATATTGCAGGGATTCCCCTGGGAAACGGGAACCACTGCTTTAGAGATACTTGACCCACTAATACACATGTGGCATAGTTTAGGGCCCAGCTTGATGAGGAACTTGAAGCTGGACTTACTTGAGCAAGGCCATAGCAGAAGTATCTGCATTGTCCTTTAAAAAGTGGCAGGTGGAAATTGGTAATGCAGGGATGCCTGTAGATGTGTCTTTGTCCCATCCGTTTGTCAAGTCTTACTTACATGTACTTCTGTATCTCAAATTATTGCATATTTTTTAAGATATACCAGCAAACTTCAACTCAGTTTTTCATGTGAGAGGATAATAGTTTTCTTTAGGCTAAAGTATATTTTCTTTGCTGTAACTTTGTATTCAGCCATTTTTTTCTTTGACTCCTTCACAATATCTTTCTCACTTGCTTCTCTTTCTGTATTTCCAGTCATCATTTGTCCATTTTTTGCAGATTATCTGCAGCAGTAAAAGATGCTGCTTTTTGTTTTCCTGAGATGATTTGTGCCAAGTACACTAACAATCTGACAACAACAATGTAATAAAATTCATATTCTTCAGATATTTGTATTGGAAAGACTGTACTTTTGAAGCTCAGGTATGATAACACTGAAGAGCATTTCTCATTTGGATGAAGGAAGAAATGATGATGTGCAAGAAGGAAGGGATTTCATGAGGTCAGCCCTCACCAGAGGCAGAAGGAAATATTCTGAAATTGTATGTGACAGATATTTGTCTGATCTTCTCTTAAAAAACTCAGAAGAGGGGAATACCACATCTCTTCACTGGTCTATTTATAGCTGGTACATGACTATTATTGTTGCTAGCAGGCTTTTCATAACATTTAACTCCAGTTAAATGGTTGGTGCTAGTTAAGCCAGTTAATTCTCATCCTACTCTTACTGCTCATTCAGGATAATGGTTTCTGTGCTTTTTTCACCAAGTGTTTACATACATGAAGAGTCTTCCTCTGTCTCCTTTTACTTTAGACTTCTCTTTACTACACTGTGCAAACAGGATTTTTTTTGTTCAGTCTCAGTATGCACTGATTTGCCTGTACCTTTTTCAAATTTCTACAGACAGTTTTTGAGCAACAGAGTAATTAAGTTACTCAGCAAGAAGCAGAAGTAACATGACAGCCTTATTAAAATATCATTCTAGGGTGTGTGCATGCAGGTATGGCTGGGGTTTGGTTTGGTTTTATTGTTGGGGCTTTTTTCTTTTTCTGCCAACAGCATCAGGTTCCTGGCTCTTGGCATTTACTAACACAGGAGCTCATACTAGTGTTTATTGTATCAGCTATCTCTTTCTTCATATGTATGAATTATAGTTACCTTTCCAGGGAATATAACCTTATACTGTATTGAATTCAGTCTTTATTTTGGGTTAGTTTTCTTCTGTTAAGCATTTTTAGACTTAGCAGAGTATGCTTTCGCTGCTCTTCGTGTCTCTTTCCCAGCACATGCAATCCCTGTGGCTTTTGAATGTAAGCATGTTCTACAGTAGGAAATTTGATTGAGGGCAAGTTCTCCTAGGGTTAGATGCAGCTTCTGTTGGCATAAGTGTCCCCTTACTGGTCTTCTTTATGCATGTGCTGTCTTTTGAAGTAAATTATATTGCTGAGGTAGTGTCTATCAGTGTGATTGTACCTTAACAAGCCTTTTGCCATTATGAGATGTCATATGGTCCAGTGATGTAGCAGAAGAAAGTTTAATCCTATAGGCATGCTTTATTGGAAAAATTGCAGAGTCAGATATGGAACAGATGTGTTCAGCATGTTCCCTGGTTTTACTCCATTTTATCAGACTTAAGTAAATTATTTCATCCATATTTTTTGAGGCTAGATCACAGATGGGACAAATTTTGCAATTCTTTCAGCAGCGTGTTCTTCACAAAAATTTAAATGGATGCCAATAATGATTACTGATGAAGACTTTTTTTAGTTTCTTGCAGGAAGAAGTATTCAAGCAGTCAGTGTTGATTACATCTCACCTGTCCTTAAAATTTTTTTTAAATAATTTAGACAAGAAGTCTGTAAATGCCATGTTAGCAGAAGTAACTATAGTCTCATCTTTGAACAAACATTTGAAAACTGGAAAAACCTGGATCAAACTGTTTGAATTTATAATTTAAAAAAAAAGAGATCAGAGAGCTAAGAAACGGACACAAGCAGAAATTAAACTTCTAAAGAAAATCTAAAAAAAGAATACAATCTTCTATTGAAGAGCAAGAGATTTGTCACCCTAAACAATTTATTAATGCAGCAGCTGAAAACTGATGAAGTTCAACCTGTATTTAATTGTTGTTTTGTCACACTACGTGTGTTTTTAGTAGCTCCACAATTTTTGTAACTCCAGCATGAGACTTTGTTTTAAAAATAAAAATCAATTTGAATAGCAAACCCTGATGGGAATTGTGGGGCTTTTTTCTATAATGGCTTGATGATAATTGTCTTGGTGTAAAGTTGGGTTTAGAAAAGCATTTTTTGCGCTGTTGGTAGCAGTTAGCACAGTAACTTCAGGCAGGGATGAGGTGGATAACATAACGACTTCTTAATGACTGACTTAACGAATGCCTTGCTGCAGCAAGTTCCTTCATGAAATATCTGTTGTGCTTCTGTGTCTGTGATACTGGCACTATCATGAATACTGAATGAGACTTTCAAAAGAAAAATTTATATGTTATTGGTGAACTGTCTGGCAAGTTTTAGGTAAAATCTTAATTCGTGATAGAATGAAACAAAATATAATCCAGTGTTCTTCCCTCAATGATGAGCATGAATGAATGCTTATGGAGGAGTGAGAACAGTATAAGCATTTTTAGCTTGAATATTCTTTCAATCCTTACTTATTTTTAGTAAAGGTTGATTCTAAATCTGGTACAGTTTTTTTGTAACTAGTAATGTTTGGATTTTTTTTCTCAGACTTTTTTTGCATACAGCTAAATAAATGTCTGTCATCCAAGTACCCTTTTGTAAGAAATTCTATAGGTATGTTATTGGTTCTAGTAAATAATACTTTTTTTAAACTTTTTGAACATTTGTACTGAATTCTTTTGGTGACACCTTTCTTTTGGAGGAGAGTGGACATTCTCTGTGTATTATAAGAATACATCTCTCTGTTCCTTGTACAATTCTGTAGTCCTTTATCACCTTTTCCCCACACCCAAATGTTATTGAAACTAGAGTCACACCTTGCCTATTTCTTTTCCCCTGTAGAACCCATTCTATGTCTTTGATTGGCCACCACCTCCACTGTAGTCAGTCCTCTCCTTACTCTCCCAAATAACAGGGGTTTCAGAAAGCTCCGGTTTCTTGGGTAATTTAGAATATATAGACAACATTTATATATATATATACAACACGCTGTTGTGGAGGCCCACTGGTATCCTCCTTCCTTGTGAAAAAACTACGTCCTATGTCTTTTATATTTTAACCAATTTATTCATGCAAGGGTAGATCTTTCTTATGCTGTGACTGCAAGACGGCCTTTGGTGAGACTTCTTCATTACCATAAATCCAAGTAGACCATGATACTGAGTGAGATCAGTTATTTATACACGTACACACAGTGCACCAAGATTTGAAAGTGAGGATCCCTTTTTGTAGAGCTTTATCTGCTGTCCCAGCTCTATCACAATTAGGCACATGTCCATTATTTGTAGTTTATTTGTTAAATGTCATAATTAGTGTTATGTAATTTCCTGAAATCCCTGCATTGTGCATGGCATGTTTTTTAAAAGATACGAATCTGTGCAGTGGCCAAGAGGGTTGATTCCAGAAGGGGTTCTTACTCCTTTCTTTGTGTTGGCATTGATACTGTAGAAATGTGAGACCAGTTACATAAGCTGATTATTAATTAAAATGTAAAATCTTTACAGCTGGATCATCTGTTGGCTTCAGATCTCCTGCTTGTCATTAAGGTTCAGCTGGACAGCAGCAGTTACTGTAGACAAGCAGGACTACTCTCTTGACACAAATGCAACCTTAGCAGTGGAACAATTGTGTTAAAGTTGATGGTTAGAAGTGGGAACAGACACAGCAATCATTTCTCTGGAACTTTTGAGTCTGTAGTTAGTATTCCTTATTAGCTGCATTTATGAGGGTTTTTACATTTTTATCACTTGAGGGAAAGGTATAATAATGAAGTGTCGTAGGTGTCCTTATAATTTCGTACCTGCTGCTAAGGGCTGTTCTAGTGTGGGTGCAAGAAGGAAACCTTGTGACAATACATTGTCTTTGTGTCTTTGCATTTAATTCTGGAGTGTTTTGAGAAACCTAGGTTTCTCTTTTTACATTTTGGTTTAAATATTATTAAGAGGATTTGGGTTGAATTATGATTTTTTTTTTAATGTTTTTTTTTTATTCACAGCAAGCTAAAGATTATTACCAAAGTGTAAAGCAATGAAGAGTTTGTGCATTTGATAGCTTACCAGTGTCTTAGTGTTTTAGACTCTGTAAGTCATCCAGTTTAAAACAGTGCCTACTGCATATGGATATAAACTTAGAAAATTGTCCATTGAGACCTACTTGCTACAAAAATGCTGTACAATCATGTAAAAGAATACTTGGATTTTGCATACTATGTGTTATCTGTGCATGTACACACGGTTTTCTCAGTTTCCATCAGTGTATATTAATTACAGGCTTACCTGTCTTCTTGGTGGTATTATTGAGCTCTGTACAGTTCCATGTGTGAGAGGTCTGAGTCTGTCCATACCTGGGGCTTCCTGGTTCAATTCATTGCTATTTGTTGTTGCGTGTTTTGTTCTTGAATTGCAGATGCATTCGGGGGTGTTTTTTCTATGCTGTGTTGGAAATCTCTATGGCTCATGAATGTCTTATCCAGTTAAATATTCCGTGTTAGCATATGATGAGATTTTTCTTTTGCATTTTATATTTGTTTTGAGGATAGAAAAAATGAAAGAACTGTCTGACTGAATGTACAAAGCTAATTTGAATTACGATGAGAAGAGCACGTGGGGTACTTAATGAGTAAAAATTGAGTGTGAGCCAGGAAATGCATTTTAGGCAGAAGCTCCAGGTGCTGGTACATCATTGGAGTAGGAAAATATTACAGCAAGGCAGCAGAAGATGAGAAAAATCATAGTTGTATTACTGTACTCTGGATTTTCTCAATGTATCACTGCCTTGAGTAGTGTGCAGGAAGAGCTCTGCATAGAGGAACACCTGTGCTTTGAGGAATGAGTAAGATAATAACAAAGACTGTTCACTGAGGATGATTTCTCCTTCATGTCTTGAAAAATTTGGAAGATGGAGAGTAATTGAGACTGAGCTGTCTTCATCTTGAAGACACAAAAATGTCCTTGGGGACTTAGATTCTGTTCCTACTGGTGTCACAGCAAAATGACAGGTGGATCATATTAATCAAAGGGCTCATATGTATCCTTGTGTTAATTTTTTTTGGTACTTGATTTGAAATGGTGATGTGATTTACAGCCATGATTAAAATTCACAACTGCTGCAAATTCAAAATAGTTGAATTTTGCTCTGGATGGAAGATTCTGTCAAATATGACTGTTATTCTGAAGAAGAGCAAAGCTTTGCAATTTTAGTACCTGAAGGTAGATATTAAAACTAGGTGTAAAAATGAAGAGTGAGTTTATTCGTCTGGCTTATTTCTCAAAATGCTTGTATTTCAACCTATCAGAGTCACAAAACTGGAAAGTTAAATGAAAAGGATAGAACTAGTTACTGGAATTGAAGGAGGTGCTTTCTTCTGTATGTCCTCAAAAGCCGTATCTGACTGCTGATTTGTATGTAGTCGCTCTTGTACATTAATTGAAATGCTCCAGTTGTTTGCAGTGCTCATTAACTGCTGGAAGACTGCATTTTTTCTAAGATAGTTTATTTTTGCTCATAGAATATTGTTGATAGAAGTAGTTTATGATAGGTTTACTCTTTTAGTGAGTGGTTACTCTTAGAATCCGTTTGCCGCTGGTTGTAGCATGACCTGTTCTTAGCGTAGTGAAGTTTTCTGGAATTATCAGTACTGGTAGTGCTGATAGGATTAAGTTTGTACTGTGTACAGTTAGTTCTTTGGCTGAACTGATGATCTTGAATGCTGTCACAAGGGTGAGAGCTAAACTGTATTCTTTTAGGGTATATGCTGTGAACTGTCTGTTGGACAAACCTCCTCCAAACAGTTATTGTCCTGTAGGACCTTGGATAGTGCACAAGCAGTTGCATTTGTAGTGAGGAATGGTTTTCAGTTTAACACCTTTAGCCCTTCTTCACAAGTATTTTGACTTGTTAGTCTTAAGTGTGGAGTAAAACTGACATTGGTGCCACTCAGGACAGCTTTAGCACAAGGGCTCCAAATGACAGCAACAAGTGCTGAGCCAAGAGTACCACTTGAGATTTTTGGAAGGAGGCGCAGAAGCACCTAAATCTCGTTATAACATGCGCTGTAGTGCATGCTTCATGGGATTCTAGAGTCTAAAAATTTCATACACCTGTTTTGTTTGAGACACCTATGCAGCTACTCATTTCATGTAAGATAGTAAATTAGGATAGAGTTACAAACATCACAGAAGTGTTTTACTGTGTGTGATTGCCGGCACTCCAGTGTTATCTTAATATATTGAGTTAGCCTTAAACATTTTTATTATGTGAATAGCACTAAGCAGTTTGTTTAGCATATAGGCCAGCTAATGGTAAGGAATGTTCGTGTTGTCATGCTTTCCATGATGATGGCGATGATATGTTTCCAAGATGCCAAAGCGCTCTGGGGGCAGTGATGCAGTTATGTGTACCCCAGTGAGCTGTGTCTGTTACTTTTTGACATACCTTTGTGAGAAAATCTGGTTCTGCATAAGAGAGGAGGACAAACAGTCAATTTGCAGCCAGTATGTTCTGTTGCGAAATTGGCAGCACTAAAATATTTTGCCAGGTGTCGCTGTGGTGCCTGTCTGCAAGTTTCAGCTGCCGTGACCCTTCCTCAATTTAAAATTTTTAAGTTTAAAAATTGTGAACAGATCTTAAGAAAGCATCATGACTTTGAAGAAAGATTTGCTTGATGTATTCTGCAAAGTAATTTTTCAGTTAGGTTGAGAAATGAGCTGTCAAGTGCTTTGGCTGCTGCCAAGGCAAAGACAAATACAGGAAATAGAGAAGTTCTTTAAAACTCGAATTAGGTGAGGAAAGAGATCTTGTTGAGGGAAGTAGATGTTTTTCTGTTTGAGGCCAATTACAGTCTTATCTTTTTGGTGTACTTGAAATGGAGTGGGCCTATGAAGGGTTAGCTAATAGAGGCTCTTGATACTGCTTGGAAAGAAGAGGTTCATTCAAAGCAGGAAACTTGCATTTAAGTGTCTTGAAACTCTCTAAATATGCTTATCTCTCCCTGTCAACTGTAAAGGAAGTGGAAAGAGATTAGCTTTCGTAGACTATGGTTACTCTTTGTGAATATTGCTGTAAGTGTTAAGATATTTATCTCAAAAGCCTAATTTTGCTATAAACTCATATTGAACTGCTGCTTTGCATTTTTATGAGAACAGTCTTTAAAAACTTTGGTCTTACATTCTCAAACCTTCCAGCACATTGTAAGTTTTTCAAGTCAACATCATAGTTCATCAAGATGATAAATGTTACATAACTGTCAAATTACAGTTTATAGAGCAGGAGGAACTAAAGATTTCATCTGAATGAAATTTTGCTATTATCACTGAGCATGTTGGATCCTTCAGTTAATTCTGAAACCTGGTTCCCAAGGTAATTTGAGTGAGAGCTGCATTTAAGGTGCTAGTTCTAACAGCACTGGTTTTCAAGGTTTTATTCTTCCTGGAACTGGGAGGGCACCATCCATACATACTGTTTTTATATTCAGGTCTAGTCTATTTTATTGGTTTGGGGATTTTCATTACTTTTTTGTTTGTCTGTGTATTGAATTGCACTCTGGAAGGAGTACAGCTAGTAACCATTCTTTTAATAAAATAAACAAATACCAAATCATGTCTGTAGCAGTATAGATGAGGTAAGTCTGCATGCTCCTGTGGGTTCAATGAGACATAAATTAACCTTTTTTTTTGCTTGCCAGGAAGGTTTTAAAACTCTTCAGTGTAGGAAATAACAAGTCTGCTCATTGTAGAGATACCTGATATATCTGTACCAGCCACAAAGATTCTGATGCTTCAGCCATCCCACACTTTCTGTGTGCAGTCTGCACGGAGCACTGTGCCTGCAGGTTGCGTACAGAAGCAAGATGGCTTCTGCATACACTGCATTTTTATGCTCACAAGGATTTCTCTATGCCTCTTTAATATGTATTGCACCTATGTTAGATAATTATACATTGTGATTTAATAATTCTTCTCAATTATTTCTTGCCAAGACTGTCCAATCTTGTGGCTGGAACTTTCTTTCCAGTTTCCTAAATGATTGTCTTTATGTCAAAATGCATTCAATGCAAAAACACATTACAGAGTAAATGCAATAAACCACAATATTTACACTTATGTGAAATACAGCTTCTAATTTGGGTGGTGCCCTCCTGGTTGCAGGGAGTATAGAAGTTCAGAAAGCAGTCCTGTCATTTTAGTACCATAAATGCAGTTCCTCTCATATTTAAAGTGTTTAGTATTATTTTTGATTAATAATAAATGGAGAGTAACCACATGAACACATGATATGTATTTAAAACAACTTAATGGTATTTAAATACATTTTGTGGGACTGCAACTCTTTTCAGACATGATTCAGGTAATTACCTTAAGCCTTGAGTTGTCTGTCTCTTTGTGCCTGCTTGATCATTGTTGGTCTCCAGGGACCTGCAGTGGGAATCATGTTCATTGGTGTTTTCTGCTAAGTAGGAATATGGATTTCTTTTATTTTAGTCCCATCAGCTGGGTTTCCTGTTAGTTAATTGAGGTTTTAAAGCAGATAACTAGAATATCACGTGATACTTAGCCAAATATGTTGAAAAAACCTAAGTAGGGTGATTCTGCAGTTAGCTCTGTTAACTAATCTGTAGTTATTTCAAGAAGACATGTTTTCCTTGGCAGTAATAATAAACCTTGAAATTGAGGCATTTGCTGTGTTTTGCATTTATTACTATGATAGAAACCAAGCTAAGTATTGCAGTATTTTATTATCGATTGCTGTAATAAGAGTAATTGGCAACTTTTGTACCCTTTCCTTTCCCATTCTCAGTTATTTGCACAATATTCACAATCCACTAGAATCTTATTTTTTCCAAGTATTTACAAATATTTGCAAAAATGATCCAGAAAACAAAACCACTGCTTTTGTAAAGAGTCTTAGACTCTTAAAAATCCCTGGATCATGAATTTTAAATGTTTGATTTGAAGCATATTACATACTGTATTTTATCTTTGTTCTTGTTGGTTATGCAATTTCTATTCCAGTAACACCATGCTGTGGTTTGGACACAACTTCTTGAGTTTTTTCTCAAAACTATGACAAAAAATGAATGCTGGCTATTTCTTTTTGTTCTTTTATCACACTTGCTATTTCACTGCCTAAATGTAGTAAACACAACTGAGGGGTTTTTTACCCCTTAATATATTTTTATTAATAATTTTTAAAAAGTGTTAACCTTGAGTGTGTTTATTATTATTTTATGAAGCCCATCATGCTCATAGAGGTTGCTGGCTCATTATACTGTTTAAAGTTGTTTGGTCTCTGTACAACAGGTTAAAATAGCTTGGGGTGCAGACTGGATTAATTAAAAGAGAGTGAGAAAAGTCAGGGCAAAATTTGATATCAACTAAGCTACATATAATCAGAACAAGACTTAAAATAATTTTTTTAATAAATCCAAGTAGTTTTTCAGGAAATATGACAGAAATATTTATTTTGTAAAAATGTATTTGATGTGCTTATGTTTTTCCTATCAAACAGTCATTTGAGTTGGTAGGAGGGTTTAGCTCAGCTGTTCAAGATAGAACTGTTGAGTGATGGTAACTGTGGAGAGCCATGTAGTAAGGTGCTGTGTGTAGCACGGTGGGAGTCGGCCTCTTCTCCCAGTCAAGTAGCAGTAGGACAAGAGGAAATGACCTCAGGCTGTTCCCCAGGGAGGATCAGGTTTGATATCAAAAAGAATTTCTTCACCAAATGGGTTGTCAAGCCCTGGAATGTGTTGCCCAGGGAAGTGGGAAGAGTCACCATCCCTGGAAGTGTCCAAGAAATGGCTGGATGTGGCACTTAGTGCTCTGGTTTAGTTGATGTGGTGATGCTCCTGCTGGATTTGGTGGATTTCGGATGTGGTGGATTTGATGCTTTTGGAGTTCTTTTTAAACCTTACAGATTCTTTGATTCTATACGGTAGAAATAGAGGGGAATACTGTTACTGTCTGATGCTACTCGAGTCCAGGACAGGGCTCAAATCATTCCTGAATTACTTCCCTGGTTGTGAGAGATACTTCTCTAGATTGTCTTCCTTGCTCTACGGTGTCAGCTGGCAGGGCTTGGTTGGTTCTGCTGTTTTGCCAGTCTGTCCTAGCACAGCACAGCTAGGTGGACACTCAGTGCAGTTAACCTCACAACTGGGGTGAATTAAGGGGGGAAGAAAATAGAAGCTTCAGAATAGAAGAGGGCACATGAGAGAGAAGGAACTGAGGAGAATATTACTGCTCTGTGGTCCATGCCCTTACTGGTGTGCTCCAAGAATTGCTCCTTGCTGGCTTTCAGACCTGAAGATTCCTCAAGGTGTGCAAAGAAGGTTGGAATCAAGCAGATGTTTCCTAAGAAGAATTTATCCTTTCATTCCCTTGTAGTATATTTTAATTTTAAAAGATCCCATAGTACTGTGACAGGAATTATATTTATTTTATTTTATTTAATTCACCCAGTTAAACATAATTTTTAATGGTTCAAATTTGTCCCGAGTCCTATTTTTTGTTTTGTTTTCCAAATGTTACCTTAATTTAGCAGTCTATCATTGGCTTTTGATTTGGATTAGTTTAATCTTTTTCTCCCTTTTCTGCTTTCCCTGTGAATACTTTTTTTATGTATTATTACAATATGTTAAAGATCCAAGTTTTTCTAAAGCTGATCTCACATCTGATGTGTTAGTTAGGCTTTTTCTCATTACCGTTCTTTAATTCTCTTTTTTTCTGTCATTCGTGATTTTGTGGCACTGCTGCTGCTTTCATACTCTTTGAAAAGGATGGCTTTTTATCCAGAGTTCATTTGTGTGTATGTCCATATACAATCCTCTTCTTTATGTTCATTTCTATGGAGTTACCTTCTTTTAGGTATTTTCTAATGTCTTGTAACAATACTGACTTCTATGCGTGTCACACTATGTAGTGTCATTGTCATTTATGCCAGCAGTTGCTTTGAGTTATGAAAAATGCTACAGAAGTCTGGATTTAGGTATTGCTCTTCGTCTTGTTCACAGATACTGTGTTTATTTTTTTTTAAAATGAAAACCTTAACAAGCAGTGCTGCACATTATTTTGGTTAAAGGTTAAGTAGGTATATTTGACTAGGTGATTACTTTAGATTTTGTCAGCCTTGCTTGCTGTGATTTATAAGAGGTTGGTTGTGTGAGACCAAGCAATTTGATTGTTTAAGAACAACATTTTTAGAGTAAAACCATTTTATCTGGCTCATTCTTCTTGCTATGAAGTAACATTTTATAGTCTTATTTTATATTCTGATTGTCCATTCTGCAGTCTGAAAAATCAGCTGTGAATGCTCACTCTTAATTTTTACTTGTCTCTTTTTGCTTCATCTATTATAGACGAGTGTCTCTGAATAGCAATGCAAGCAGATACTGTTTTCGTGTTGTCTTGGTTTAACTTGCTCTTGTCTAATACAGTGTAAGTCTAATTTAATCTTTACCTGTGATTGAAATAATTACAGTGCATCTTTCTTATTTTGAGTTCACATTATGTCATTTTGCTCTGGTGGAAGGGTTGAAAACCATTTTATCCTTGCACTCATTTTAGTGAAAATTTAGTGGAGGGAATTGATATCCTTGACATTCTTGCCCCACTACTGCAACAGGTTTGGACTCTGAAAGTATAAAACTCCTTTCTATGTAGGTAAAGTATTCCTGTGTAAGCCTGAATTCCTTACTAAATCAGGCTAAGCTAGATTGCTTGCTTCACTGTTTTTTTTTCTGTTCTTGATATAGTAGCTGAGAGGCACCGTGTTGTGGTTATTCTAGAGGTGTGTGAGAATGGGCAGTTAGCTCAGGGTGTCTGAAACAGCTGCATCGTCTGCATGGCGTACTTGTCCTCAGGCTTTGTTTCATTTGCATTGACAAAGCCACTAAAGAAAGAAAATATCCAGGTGATTCTTGGAAATTTTTTTTAGCTTTCTCAGATTCTGAAAGACTTCCAGACTCTGGAAGGTGGCTGGTGGGAAGTGAATCATGAATATAAATCAACGTCTCTCCTCCCTTATATCCAAAATGCTGTTGCTAGGATATTCTTCTTTGATGATGTGATAAGAGTGTAGCAAACACCTTTTTGAAATTCACTCAGTCATCCCTTCTTTAATTACATTCAAATTCAGGCTGCTTGTGTCTCTCTGCAAGACCTTGACATAATTTTATTCTACCTTTGCATCTGCTCTTTGTGTTTGCAGCCTTTGCTTCTTCTGAGTCTTTCCCCAAGTTTCAATTTTTTGTTTTGCTTCGTTTTTTTTGGTCTTGGATTTTAATTTTCTCTTGTGTGTATGCTATACTAATGCTACTTTGCAACCAGGGATTAGGGAATGTTTTTTTACCTTTCTACTGAATTAATATATTCTTGTTTGAAAAATGTTGGTTTTTGTTATCTTATTTTTACTCACTCCCTACAACCACCCTGTTGTTATAACCCATAGTGAAAATGATCAGTTAAAAACAGAAATATTTTTTTCATTTTACAAGGTGAATTCATAAAGGTCTTAACATTTGGTCTGAGTCAAGTTTTTAATTGAAATTTTAATGTTGTTAGCTCATTTTTAAAGTAGCATTAAATGCTAACACAAAGGTTGTTAAAGCGACTGATAATACTTCATATTTGAACAGAAATTTTGGTTAAAAGGGGAGATGAAGAAACATAAGCTATTCAGAGAAATTTAATTTTCTAAAGTTTTTTTTCTTTTGAGGAATAAGAAGGAATTGGAGGGGAAAATAAATGGATGCTCACTTATTAGCTTATGTTCTAGTGAGACATGTCACAGATTAATGCTAAAGAATGAGTTGTAGCTGGAGGAACTTGGAGGAGATGTTTTTTTTCTTCAGCCCTATGTGAGCCCTTAAGCTCAAATATCTTCAGCTTCCAAGTTTGGGTTTTTTTCATCTAGGTTGAGGAAGAACATCTGGGGTGTTTTTGTTTGGAGATAAAAGTTGGTTTTGTTTTCTTCAGATGTGGTAGAAGATTTAAAATGCCTCACAGAACTATTGTATTTCTTTAAAAATGCTTACGAAGAAATATTACAAAAGTACTTTATCCAAAGTCATGAAATACCTTGTCATGTTTAATGTATTAAGACAGCTAATTAAAACAGACATTTTATGAAAATGACATTAGCTCTCATTTTAAGACAGTTGGTCAAATACAGAATTAAAAAGATGTTTTATAAGCACTTTAGTGAATAATTTTTTGGAAGATCATCCAAGACAACTGCTGATACAAAAAACATAGCATAGGGAATCATTTAATGTATGTTCTGCTTTTTTGGACTCTCAGGGATGTAAAAGATGCAAAGAATCGCTCATGGGGAAGAAACATTAGTTTTGATATTTAAGGCCATAAAGGTAATCCCAGTTCAATAAGTAAATCAGATCTCCTGGCATCTTGTGTGAGAGCAATGTTCAAAGATACAGTCCTTATTTGCTGATTGGGAGTGGCAAACATCGCACAATTTTCCTCTGAGGATTAATACAAATCCCCTGCTTTTTTGTCTTCATGGGTTTCGTTTTCTTTTACAGAGCAGCAGAACCTTTTTTTGTTTGTTTGTTTTTTTGTATGTTTTGGGTGAGGTTTTTTTGAAACTGATTTTTCTGTCTATTGCTGTGGTGGCATAAGGAGGCTGAAGACCCCATTAGTAGTAAAAGTTGGGGTTGTGCCATGAGGCTGTGGGCAGCCCAGGCCAGGTTTACTTTTCAGACTCTTACAGGTTTTAATGCTTTACAAAGCATTAAATGGGAGTTTTTTTCCCCCATCATTTGTAGGATATTTCAGGTACTGTTGTGAGACTGTCCATAGACTTGGGAGTATGTAACTCAGAATACATGTCAATTGCATTTTCATCTTTCTTTTAGTTCTCATGTGCTTTTTTGTGTGTTCTTTAGCTGAACTGGTTTCTGATTACATAGTGGGAGCTCTGGGTCTTCCCTAGAAACTGAAGCTCTTCTTGGTTATTATGGAGCTTGTAATAGTTGGTGGTAGGTGACTCATCTGATATATAGGTAAAAGGCAGAAATTTTCTAGTTTATGTAATCAGTAGGTATTGCTGGCTCTTGATTTGTGCTGTGAGTTTCATATGTATTTATAGATATGAACTACATGTATGTGGTTCTGAACACAGAACTTTGAACACCAGCTACAGGGACCTGTAGAAAAAGAACTGGATCTTAATAATCTGGAGTTGTGGGTAGCCCATGTAGTAAAGTGTTACTGTTAAGCTACTAATCATCATTTAGGGGTATAGGTAGAGATTAAAATCAGCTTTAGTCTAGAATATTTAGTTCAGGCTTGATATCTTCAGAAATTATATGTGCTACTCAGAGATGGTGAGGCTTTGGGGGAAATATCTGTTTTCTCCACACATCATATGTGTGTCTTATGCAAGCTTATTTGTGGTTTATATGTGTGTTTGCTATGTAGAATCTTAGAAAAACTGCCCGTAAACAGTAAGTTGACTGTTTTACATGGATTTGACAACTTTAGTAATTGTAAGGTTTTTTGTTTTGTATTTTAGGAAATAAAATAATGCTAATGAAGCAACCATTTCCCTGAAGTTTGAGTTTTCAGACTCACTGCTATAATGGGTAAGTATTCTGTATAACTTACATTAAACTTTACTACAATTCCTGGGAAACGTGCTTTGGCTATTTAACACAGTGTAACATCTATATGTGAAAGGCAGTGTTCAGCAGCTTCACTAGTATTGAAAATATTCCTTTTGGTTTTTTTGGGGGGTTGTTTGTTTACCTTCCATATAACAGTACTTTTCCCTCATTACATGATAACTTAGAGATTCAAGTTCAGGAAATTGAGATTCATGGTATTAGAGTACTAAGCAATACTTACTGTGCACTAAGTGGTGTAATGAATGTTAGAAAGAATCAAACCACAAAAATCTACATGTAAGAGTTTTATCTTATTGCCTTACTACAGTGCAAAGCCACTTCTGTGCAGATGGTCAGACTTGTTCTAGTTTTGTGGCACATTTTAAATTGTATGTCAGTTTTTCAAGTTGTATGTTTTTAGTGAGTTAACCATGTTGCTATTGTAATAATTTCTTGGTGCTCCCTCTCCAGAAAAATCCCAGCAAACCAACCCGCCATACCACACACATTTTTGTATTGCTTTTGTTTATCTTTTAATGTTTTGTCCGTTTTTTCTAACCTTATGCTTAATAATCAATTTTCTAACTTCATGGTTAATAATCAAGTTGCTCAATCTAGGAATACAGCACTCTTCCAATTTCTGATACTCTCCCACATTTTGTGTGGGAGGTGATTGTTGAGCCATATTGGATATTTAGTAGCTTTAGAAGCTTTGTCATAGTACTTTGGTTTCTTTGTATAAAATACACCATCTAGTAACCGCTGTAAACTCCAACCAACTCCTAAAGCATTATATTATTTTTTACATTGCTGAGCACTAGAATAGGCCATAACACAATAAAATAGTTCAACTGTTTTAAGTATGGCAAAGTTTGCCATGTATGAAATGAAAAACTGACCTGCAAGAACGCCTTCAGTTCTGCTATTAAATATTGCTGGTAAAACTTTATTTTATAGATTTGCCTATCTTAGTAGAGTTATGAATAATGACAGCAAGAGTGATGATCAAAGTTACTAACTTTTCAGACCAGATTTCTGTTCTGTAAGGAATCTGTTAAATTAGAACACTGAAATCCCAAGATTTCCTTATATGATAAATATGTTTGGTTATATTTTAGTAGAATGTGAAGGAATTCTTACTGTTGCTGAATACATGAGGTGCTTGCTTGCTCCTTTTAATGCTGAGTTTTTCTCAGGTCCATGTTTGAGAAATATGGTTCTTTATAAATCACAGCATTTACCTATGAATTCTTCAACAAGCATATCCATTGTGAAGGAGCATGAGGGCACACAGTCAACACATCTGGAGATCAATTTTGTTACCCAGTGTTCTAGATATATGCTGAGTGTAGTACTATGGCTGTGGCAAGGAATTAATATAAAATATTAGAAATAAATTACTCTTAGTGATGGATGTACAAGCTTTTGAGCTCCTAAGTGCTTTTCTGTGTAAAGGAACATCCCAGTTCTAGGTCAAATCTTCTCTATCAGGACATCACAGCTGCAGCAGATTGTCAGGATTTAGGATTTTTTGTAACTGAAACCTAAGTTATATAGCATTCCTACCCCCAAATTGTCCCTTGGGTTCACTGCTTCTGATTCTTCTTGTGAATTCTTCCTTTAAGCCCTAAAATCCTCTGTATTTTCAGTCCTGGAAAAGTTCTGTGATGTTTTATATTTGGTTTGTTTATTGTTTTTTTGTTGTGGTGGGGTTTTTGTTTTGGATTTTTATTATGCTCTGTGGACTATCAGCAGATGCTCAGGCAGTTGAAGTGTTCGTGTGGGAGTTTGTGTATGCCTCTCATGGGCATAATCATACCTGTTCAGGACAGATGAGAAATAGCTCAGAAGAATTTGCATTTTTTTTTGGAAAGAGGCAGGAAGTATCATCTCTAGTCAACATCTCATCTATGCGTATTGTTTGAATCGAAGTAGACAAAGCTTTGCCCTGCATCTCCTTTCTCTTATTAATACAGCCTGCAGTTGTGTAAAGTTTAATCTCTGTTATGACTTCAATTTTTAAAAATCTGTTACTGAATTTGGATTACTGATTAAGCTGTTTATTTCCTTAAGCACTGCTAGCGATAAATACAAATGTTTACAATGTGGCAATGATTTTTTTTTCTTTTCAATTTGGCAATTATGTATTGAAGTGTAATGCAGACTCTTAGATTAATGCCTATATAATTGTAAAATGAGACAGAAATGCAATTCAGAAGTAACACTTGTCTGGTCTTTTTCTCTGAGCAGATGAGCAGCAAGCTTTGAATTCAATCATGCAGGATTTGGCTGTGCTTCATAAGGCCAGTCGTCCTGTATTGCCCCAGCAAGAAACAGGAAAACCAAAGTCATCTTCACCTAAAAAACAGGTAATCTTCAATATCCTCACTAATGTACTGAACATGGAATATCCTGCTGTGACTTCTGTAATTATTTTTCTTGCCAGACCAGTGAGCATACCAGAATGAGCTATTAGTCTCCCACGTGTGCTGCCATTTTCTTTGTTCATATTCTTATACTAGCAGCAAAATGAAATGGTGTCATTTCAGAACAGATCATAGTGTATGCTTAAATAAATAAATTGAAGATTATAGAGGTATTTACACCATATGTAAAGTGCTTTTATATTTGTTATTGTTATTATATTGAAACTACACTATTTTAAAATACCAAGGAATAATTTTATAGGTTTAGTAGATTACCCAGTTGTCACCTGTATCATACTAAAGAATGTCAGTACAGCAGCAGTAATATGCTTAAACTCTTTCACTGCATCCTTGGCCTCAATTTCTTGTTCATGTGCTGGAAATAAGAGTTCTTTACACTGCATATTTTTTTTTCTGTAGATACTGAACCCAAATAGAAAAGTAGTAAATACTTAGTTGACAGGTTTGAGCTACTATATGGAGAGATTAGGAGAGGGTGTAGACTTCTTCCCAAATTGAGTTAACTGTGTGTTTATTGGATTTGATCCTTAATTTCCAGTTCAATAAACTTCAGTTTGTGCTTATTTTAACCTTTTAAAAATCAAAATATTTGGGTATATTTGGCTCTTAAATTGTCAAAACCGAATGTCTACGTAATTTTGTGCTTTAAAAGTCGTGCGAGTTCAGTGTGTAAACACAGTGGTGCTTTGCTACTGTCATGAAACTCACTTCTAAGCTGTGCCTTTAGACACTGTGCTAACATGCACATATAATCTAAAATTATTTAAGTATGTTTAGAAAGTTAAAAAAAATATTATCACTGTTTCAATGTGTGGATTTGAAAGTCATCTTTTGAAAGTCAGTTCTTTTGGAAGATGAAACACTGTTACTTGGATAAACTTTGTGGTTGAATGCATTATTGTTTTTCCTGCAATAGTTGCTAATACAATTGGATTCTTAAATTAAGATTTTGCAAAGTAATATTATTTTCATGTAACTACAAATTTATACAGAGATGGTTATTGAGAAATGTACTGCATGACTGCTGGCTTAACTACATGTGTGGGTTTCTATGGTAATGCTTATGAAACAAGATATGTTTCTTAGACCTGGAACATTCAGCTGCAACGTGTACTTACAAACACGTTATTGGTAGCTAAATCTATCTGCCTATTCGGGATAGAGAATTCTTTGGTAACCAATTCCACATTAAATTTGAAGTCATAAATCTGTTACAGTATTAATGTGTATTGATAAAAAATATCTTTATTTACAGAAGCATTCATTGTACTTCAGAATAAGTTTTTGTATTTTGTATTTTAACACTTGTTTTTTAACTCTTTAAGCCTCTATCATGTACCTCAGCAGATAGCTCATCAAAATACTTGATATATTGGAAAGGACAGAAAATTAATATGGAACTTCATTCTAGTGTAGGAGTATTGAATGGGAGTTAATTGGCTTCATCAAAAGAGGTAATAAACTAATAGTGGTTCCTTTATCTCTTTTCTTACAGAATGATGTTAGAGTCAAATTTGAACATCGAGGTGAAAAAAGGTAAGGAGACAGTCTAGTTTCTTTGTTTATAGAATTTTGTTGTGCTCTTGTTGTAAAGTTTCAAATTAATGGTTTGCAGTGCTTCGGATCTCTAAGTTTTTTTTTTATTTGAGCTTAAATTTAGTTTTTATATGAACACAATTTAAAGAGAATTAACTATTAACATGGGTTCTAAGTATGCATAAACACCTAAATGTCATACTGTAACTACATCCAATGTAGTATCCTTCATTTGGTTACCCTTTATATAGATATTTGTAGCTATGAATAATTACTTACTTTTTAAAATAAATCTCAAGTTTGAATAGACCAGAAAATAAGTTTTTGTCCTTCATTGTGTGTGTAATAAATGTGTGATAATTTATTGTTACTGTAATACCCAGCGGAAGAGGTTGGATTGTACTTCAGGGGTGCCAGTCTGACAACTGTAAGAGGAAAATGTATTAGATTGTTTTCATTTAATCAGTTACTTTTATTTATATTTTGTTTATGAGAGGTGGATGATGCAGGTCATCCTATTTCACTTTCACAGTGGACTAAGTTAACCACTTCAATATTATGACAAGCATAAAGTGTGTGGAAACTTACCTTTCCCGAGTTTTTATGCTCATGGTCCTAGCTCTGTTATGAACTGTCCCAAGTGACTTCAGCCTGCTTGCCCAGGGGTACTGGGCAGCCTAGGCTCATTGCTCAATGTAATACTTGTGTTTGCCTGAGCATGTAGCTCTAATAATCAAGTAAAGAAATCATGCAGGAAAAAAAAAAGTTATGCAATGGCTTTCTCACTAGTTTTTAAAAAGGGAAGTGAAAACGAGAAGTGATTTCAGACTTGCTTTCAGTGGTGAATGTGGCACTTTGTTCCAAGGAGCGTGTAGTTGATGGGTAGAGTTGCAGGCTTGCTGCCCAAATTGTTAACTACAGCGAGAATTGGTGTTTGTTGGTTTTTGGCGGGGGGTTGGTTTGTTTGGTTTTCTAGGGTGTTTTTTAAAAGACTTTATTTTTTTAAAGTAATTTTTAACTGGAAGTGGCCTTCCTAGCCTCATGTCAGTGAAAAAAAATTGTCCCCCAAACCACTATACTACTAACTGAACTACTGATGAAAGGGACAAATACCTTTTGCTAACTTTTCTACATCAGAGAATTTGAGTGCTCTTTCTTTTTTCAATGTGAATTGAATGTACAGTAATAGCTTTGTCACTAATAAAAGCTCTTTTTTGTTTCATGGTGTTGTAGCTCAAAAGATAAAATGGTTTTCTATAGCAAAAGGTTAGTTATAGGCAGTTTGGGCTAACTGGTTTGATGGGACATTGAGTTAAAAGAAAATTTAAGTTGTTGACCTACAACTGCACCATTCTTACAGGAATACACTTGAAGCACAGTTAGTGATGGACTGGGCAGTTTGAGTGTGTAGTTCATTATGGTAAAGATGGTGTCATTTAGTTACCTTCCTCAGGTAAGATAGTCTTTTGGATTTCCAAAAAATGGGGACTACAGGAGTAATTCCTTTCTAATGCTTATGCTTGTCAGGCTATGGTACTCTGTTGTCTTAGTTTTCTGAAGTGGAAAATGTAGACTTTCTAAGAATTTCCCTCTGAAATGGAGGCTTAAGGATTAAGCGTGTTAAATAGTTACAATGAAATCTAATTCTGTATCTGATTATCCCTTTTAGATTTTTCACTACTTTCTTTTTTGAAAGTCTCAGAATATGGAGGACAGGGAATAAAGAATAGCCTCTTAACAGTATTTTTAGTAATAAATTTAGTTCTGAGATAGTTCTTAAGTAATGAGTTGTCAGATTTTCATAAGTAACGGACAAAAATTCTTTATAACTTAAATTGTGTTTCAGGATCCTGCAATTACCAAGGCCTGTTAAACTTGAAGATCTTGCAGCTAAAGCTAAAGTTGCTTTTGGACAGACTATGGATTTACATTACAGCAATAATGAGGTAATACTCTGTGTCCTCTAAATTCTTGCCTTGGACATGGATCGTTTTAAGGCTGAAATTTGATCTTGTAAGAAGTGGGAACAACTTCTATGACCCAACTTACTCCTGTAACAAAACCCCAGATTTCGAATGTGTGTATATGTGTTTTCTCAAGCCTGTAGGCCTTGTCCAAGTTAGGATAGGCAGAAAATGCATGAAGTGTTTCATGAGTAGTGTTATATAATAATGATGCCTCCAAATTGTTGAGGAATGGATAAATTGTCTTCCTGATCTACCACAGTCCTGATGTGGGACCTTGGGAAATTCTTTATCTCTTTGAGCTTTGTCATGTTTGTAAACTTGAAATAGCACTTATCCTTTCTTGGAGGTAATTTTCTTTAAGGATTAATCTTGTTAGATAATTGCTAGAATGCTGCATTTAGATAATGTGTAGATTGGAGAATGAGGCTTAACTGTTGCTTCTCTAAAGTATCTGGTTCACAAAGATTTCTTGGTAACAGTGCCAGTACTGTCAAGCCACTTATGCTTGATAAATATTACTTCTGGCTTTCCTTTAGAAGAAGCCATGGAATTATTAATAGCAAACATATTTACAGATGCAGGATCCATTCTTAGGGGTTACATCTGGCTTTTGCCTTGAGTCAGCAAAGTGCCTGAAGGCTTGTTCATCTGCTTGGTTAAGCACAATGTAACTACTGTATCTACGCTGCATCTTTGCAGAAGAAAATGCCAGTGATTGCTGTTTGTTGGTTACTCAGTACCAGGCACTTCTGTGAAACTGATCCTCAAAATTAAGAATTCCGTCAGAAGGTTTTTGGCAGTCAGGAAGGTCAGGGGAAATGGCCCTTCATAATGCTTTAGCCTCAACTCCTTCCCCTGGTAGATTTTTAGGCATTTGAGTATGTTTCTGCTTATTACCTTCTGCACTAGTTGGCACTTCATCCCATCACCTGTCAGAAATGTGATGGTAATAATATGTTACTAGCATTGAAAGTGCAATTTAACAAATAAGCATACTCTTCATTTTATCAAAATCTTCCTCAATCCTATCTTTTTTGTATAAAAGTACTGTATTTGGACTGGTGTTGTATTTGAGTATCATTGACTGAGTAGAACAGATGTAAAATAGTAGAATAGATGTAAAAATCTGTATAGTTTTTGCTTTGTTACAAGGAGAAGCTGTAATTTACACTCCTGAAACACGAGCCAAATGTTAATTGTTATGGAATTCAGACCTCAGCTGCACATTAATGGCATAGTTTTCTGTTATAAAGATGTGTTTATGTCAAGTTAATTCTAGTTAATTAGATCCAGGTACGATTCTAGTGAAGACTAGAGTTGTTGCACATGGATCACATCTTCCTTAACAAATGCTGTTCTTCAGTGGAGAAATTCTGTTAGTGATGCAACTTTAAACAAGTATATTTATAATACTTGAAATACAAAAGTCTGCCTTATACTCTATGAAACAGGACTTTTGTTTATCCTACAGACTTGTGTTAATTTAGGCATTGATCCAGTTGCATCCATTTTGCTGAAACTTTCAGATATTTAAGTCCTATATATTAAATGTTGCTTCTTGTGAAGACTTGTTCCACTTAAGAGGAATCTGAAGGAAGAGTTAAGGTTGATCTCCAGACTTTTTAATACTTACTTAGGGTATCATTTAATAAGGTTTATTTTCAAGTTATTTGCTATGAAAGGAAAGATTGTTGGTTTCTCTGCACTTGAATTCCTCATTTATTTCTTGTGTCCTGTTTAAGACTTTTTTCCCCCGCCCCTTTTTTGTAGCTTGTAATTCCGTTAACCACACAGGATGACCTGGACAAAGCTGTTGAGCTACTTGACCGTAGTGTACATATGAAGAGTCTCAAGATACTGCTTGTAATACATGGAAATACACAGGTATGAGTAGACATGATAAATATCTTTTACCTCAGTTTTCATAATGAATTATAATTTGTATCTTTTCTTAAAGATGGCATTTTCTGAATTGAATATAATACTGATTGCGTCTTCATTTCACTTTAAGCATCCATTAGCATTTTGTTCTTACTCAGTTTTAACTCTTTCCTAGATCCTGTTCCTGTCTTTTTGTTTGTCTACCCTTGTTACTAAAAAAGCTTACAGAATTCAAGTAATGGTAGTGATTTGGAACTTTTCTTTAAGTCATATGTGGGAAGTTCAATATTTGTTGCAGCACAGACTGATGGACTGTAGACTAAATGCTGAGATATTTTGGTATTATCTAACAAATCGTGGCATTGATATTCATAGGATTTGTATACTGGTGCATATTGAAAATGAATTTTAAAGACTACAAATGAGCTACTTAAATAGATGAATTCTGATGTAAATTGGCAAGCTACTTTTTTGACTGCTTAAAAAATTGAATGTACTGTACAAAACCTATAAAGTTTGTAAAGTATTTTCATTGTCAGGAATGTAAAGTAATAACTGCAGGTTGTAATACTTACGCATTTTCAGTCTCCCAGTGTAAATAACGTGGAACCCTTGCCCTCACTGGAAGATTTAGATAATACAGTGTTTGGTGTGACAGACAGAAAAAGGCGACTGTCTGTAATAGGTAAGCTGCACATTTAAATAGCTTTAGTTGTAAAAATGTATTTTGTAGTATTCTCTTAATGAAAATTTTGCTCTTAACACAGACTGTCTCTACAAGTCATCAGTGACTACTATAGAATTTGCATTTGGGGGAGTGGATTTTGACTATTAAGACAAAACTGTTTTAAGTATATATGATACTGAAAATTATCAAAACCAGCTCACAAGTAAATAAGCATATGTAGAGTTATTTCAGGGTAACCTAAAAAGATGACATTAGTACTCCCCTTTATTTTCTGATACAGGAGTGAGCTACTGAAAAATTTGCTTATATGGCTATATGTTTCCTTGCTCAGTTTAGAACCCCCATATTTTTTTACTTTGTGAGCATTTGTTTAAGATACTGATTTTGGGATTGGTATAACCTTTTTGCTTAATCATGTTTTAAAGTTGGGTGATGTTAACTTCCAAATTTAATTATGAAACTGTGGAGAGCTTAATGAATAATTTTCCAGACAATTTAATTAAATCATTATGTATTTATTATGAATACGTGTATTTATGTTCTTGTAGACGTAATATTAAACAAAGAAATATTGAAATTCTCAAGAGCTGGACAGGATTAGTTGACATGTGTAGAAGGGTTTGGGTTTTGATTTTATTCAAAAGAAGAAATTTACCCCGCTAGATGTGTGGGCAAATTATATTACTCTTCCTGTATAATGAAAATTCTCTTTAATGTCATTGAGACAACTCTGCCCCAAATTTATCATAATTTCTCGATTGCAGATTTTAAATGCTATACTTAAGTATTGTATTGCATGGGCATTTGGGGGATTTGTCAAGCAAGAAGTGATCCAGGCAGGTTCAGTGCCTGTGAAGCATTTGAATAAAGCCCTTGAATTCTGGGTTGGTGGAGAGATTCTGACTGGTCCTTTCCTTTCAAAAGGTTCTAATACTCGTGATAGGAGTTCACCTCCCCCAGGATACATTCCAGATGAGCTGCACCAGGTGGCTCGAAATGGGTCCTTCACCAGTATCAACAGTGAGGGTGAATTCATTCCAGAAAGTATGGATCAGGTACGTCTGTGATTATTGAAATTAAAGTTTTTGTTAAGTTTATTTATGAAATATTGCCATTCAAGAAGGATATGGATTTATTAGAAAGAACAGCAAAAAATTTGATGATAAATCTATAAAACTTGATTGGTGACATAAGGTTGAAATAATTGTGCTGTTTAGTCTTGCAGAACCTGGTTGGTTTTTATCCTTTGTCTCTTCAATTTTTAAATATTCTGTCACAAGGAGAAAGAGAATATTCTTGATTGTCACAATAGTTGAGTGAGACAGTGATAGACACAAATAACAGCTGAGATGTCTACATTAGAAAGCACAAGCCCCTTTATTTTACTGAGAATGATATGTAAGCAAGACCTGCTTTACAACTTTTCCAGGTAATTAAAAGGAGATTTTTAGAAAGAGTTTGGATCTGCCAGAATTATTTGGATTCAGTTGATACTTAAGAGTTGGACTCAATGATCTTTGTGGGTTTTTTCCAACTCGGAATATTCTGTGATTCTGTGTGGTAGGTACTGTGGTGGGGAAGAGGCAAAGGGATGGCAGTAGGCCTGGCATAAATGAGCTCTGAAATACTTCCCAAATTCACTTTTTTGGTGTGTAAAGATCACAAATGTATGTTATTTTTTTCTTCTTTTTCACCTGCATTAGTGTAGGATATCAATACACTAAGCAAAAATAAAAATCCTGCTCTCTGAATATAAAAAATTGCCCTTCAAAACAGCAGGGAAAGAAGCAGGAATGTAACTGTTTACAGAATTGGCAATGGAGAAAGAGATGTTTCAAGGAGGAAAGAAAAATAATGCTGCATACACAAATCAGTTCAAGTTGTTGTTGACATTGGCAGTGTATTTACAAATGGCAAGAGGCAATGGGTTTTATGAGCTGACTAAATGAGAGACAGATGATAAAATAAAGGCAAAGGGATAGTGCAACTTGTTGCACAATTTTAATGACTGAGCTGAGAATAGAGACTGAATCTCCTATTTTCCAGACCAGGGCTATTCATTATCACAGCCATGTGGTTAGATCCACTCCAGGTCTGGATTCATTCCAGTGAAATAGTTACTTTTGGCCTGGGCAAAGTAATTTCTGGTCACTGACTGGTCAGATAGATGGATGATCCCTGAAGCCTGGGATGTCCATTCACTCCTAAGTATTCCAGAAATATATAAACTGTCATGTAAACTGCATAGCTGTGTGAGCTGTCAGCAGGTTTAAATTAATGAATCTTAATTCCATAAGAAGCCAAGTTAGTTCAACCTAAGCAGCCTCAAGGGCCAGTTTGGGGTAGTAGGCTCACAAATTCTGTTCGCTCCCTCCCCACCCCCCTCCCACATTGTCGCATCACCTTGGCAAGTGTTGGCCATGCTGCCTTTATCTGTCACAGCCTGCCCAACAGAGACAAGAAGGGAATTTAGAGTGGAGGGTTTTGCTCTGCTCTGCTGTTGATCTGCCTGAGCACAGCTATTTGCACTCTGGCAGCAGACCCCATACTTGCTGTAAGAGATGAGGGGTTGGATAGAACCCATGGGCTGCCAGTTGGGCCATAGTGCATTGGGTTATAGAGGTAATCAATATGGTTCAGCATGAGACAAGAGGAATAAAAATGCTGAACCTGTAGTAAATGTTGTCTTCCCTAATGCAGAGTTCATTTAAGTGTTTTGAGTTTGTAGAGTGCAAACTCACTTTCTGGACACTATTTCTTTAGTAACTCCTTGATTGGTGTATGGCAGAGTACGTGCCCAGGACCTTTAAGAAGCAGCGCAGACCATAAAAATTGGAGGGATAACTGCTTAATTTACAGCAAAAGCCTGATGTCCAATTCATAGAAAATAACAGATGTTATATAATATGCCAAAGCAGACTTCATTTTAGGAAGGAGCTCATTTTAAGGCAACAGATGAGCTTTCCACTCTGTTTTTACCAGTTCTTATCTGATTTGGATTTGTTTCTTATTAGCTGTTTTATAGCAAAACTCTTAACTATTTAGAAAAAAAAAAATGAAGAAAAAGCCCCTTGAACTTGTTGATCTTCGTCTGTTTATTATTTATTAGATGCTGGATCCATTGTCTTTGAGCAGTCCTGAAAACTCTGGCTCAGGAAGTTGTCCCTCGCTTGACAGCCCGTTAGATGGGTAAAACTTATTTACATTAATTAATAAATTTTCTTTATTAGCTTGGATAATGTCTCAGTTGTAAAATACAGCTCCTCTCGAGTGACAGTATTTCTTCCAGAAATTTCTTTGTAAGTTCTGAAATGTTTATAAAAACTTACTGAAACTTAATTGCTTACTAATACATAGAAAATTCTGTAGCACTTTTTTTTTTCTTCAATAATTTGTATTTAAACCACAAACATTTAGGTTTAAGGTTGTAAAAAAATGTACTGAAGGTTTTTACTAAATGTTGCTAGGTCATTCATATGTGTAGTGTATATTGCTTGGCAGTGAGCCACTCCAATAAATTTACAGTTCTTAGGTACTGCTGTATGAAGTAGGCTTTCCTTTGCCAAAGCAGGGGGTACCCAATTCAAGAAGGAGGGTAGAATCGTTTAGAGGCTTCAAAAGGCAATCCCATCCTTTCCTTTGCAATTACTGTCTGTTTCCCTTTTCCCTTGTTCCTGTTGCAAGCTTTGAACTTATTTTTCTTTATTAAAGCCCACCAGTCAGCAAGGGGCAGTGTGTGCTGTGGGGAGTCTTTTTCGATTGACCTCTGAGGAGACTTGTGTTTTGAGGGGGTCACTGTCCACCAGCCAAGTCAAGTACAAACATATTTCTGTTTGGTTTATGGTGGTCAGGCAAATTACCTTGGGTTTAATATGCAGATTTGCTCTTTGTTTATTTCAAACTGCCAAACAAATAAAACTGTTAATTAAATATTTTATTTAATTGGTAGAATGGTGAAGAGTTGGAGGTCACTGTCTGTCACATTTAATCAGAGCTGTATTACTCAGTAGTACTATTTCAGTTGAGAATATGTGGTTTGAAGACACAAATAGATTTGGTCTAACAAATACAGTTTTGAGTTTAAAAAAATCTGCATTTCACTAGCAAGAAGACAGTAGATGTGAAAAGTATTTTGTGGTTTTACTGTGGTAGGTTATACATGCACAGTGTTTAATGTGACTCCATAGAAAAAAAAATTTACCTAACTGCCAAATCTAGGGTTTTTGTGGGGTAAGAGTGGAAGAAGGGAAACAAAGCAAACTTAATGCAATTCATATTTCTTCTTCAAAACTTCTTTTGGTTGTTTTTATTTACTTAATTTGTCACCTCTACTTAGTTTGTTTTCCTTTTTTTTTTTTCCATTTTAATATTTCCTACAAAGATGTAGGTTTTGTGTCTCCATTTAGCTTCTGTTACCCATTAGAGAAATTCTTACCAGAAAAAGGAGGACACTGTTTTGGTATGTTTATGGAAATAAACTGTTATCGATTGCTCTGACTGGCAATCCCATCCATTCCTTTTGGTGGCTGGGAGTTACATACCAACTGTAGGTAAGAAACAATGTGATCATGTAAGAACCAAGAAATTCTTCATCATTCTGTAACTTAATAAAATCACTCTCTTAATCCTATGGCTTTCATGGAGAGAAGAGGAAATGTTTTTCCTCATTAAAAAGGTTCTACATTTCTTTGGTTAAATTTCCTCAAGAGTTTTTGTAGTCTGTATAACTGATTTTGCCAGTCTGTAAACCTTTGTGTTTAGCCATAAAGGTGTTAAATGTAACAGTGTTCCTTTGTGGCTGTACTTGTGATCATTCATGTTTTTACTAATATCATCGCTCATTAACAGTCTGTTGCTTTCTTACCTCCATTAAGCTCAATAAGCAAGCTTTCCCATTGTTACTGATCCTCAGTTGTTACAGTTACCTACTAGAATTGAGTTTCAGAATTGGGTTCCACGTTTGTAAACCAGTGCAGCAACCTGTAAAAAAACAGTGGCTTTTCATCAATAAGACGACAGTAAGGTTAAGTCTAGATTAACAGATTCCAGATTCTGTGTATTTTTACACTTCCAGGGACAACTATCCCAAGTCTCGGATGCCAAGAGCGCAGAGCTATCCAGATAATCATCAGGAATTCTCAGGTAGGCAAAAATCACTGGAGACACACTAGCTTTCCAGAACTGCTCCTCTTGCAAATAACAGGACTAAGAATGGATTTTCACATTGGAGAAGTATTTTATTATACAAACAGTATGGTAGAAGAAAGCAACACTAAATGTAAATGCACACAGTGAAAGATAGCACGGAATTACAAGAAATTTCACATTTCTCCAGATGATTGTGTGACACCACTCCTAGTGGGTGTAGTATAACTGTCTGCCTCCATAAAAAGAAGAAATGTATGGGGGCACGCAACACTCAGTTAAATTGGACTGTAATATCTAAGTTGGTGTATAACTGTAGTCAGTTTATTTAATTTGGAGATGGTGTGGTTTAACCCCAGTAGGTAGCTAAGCCCCACACAGCTGCTTGCTCACTCCCCCATATGAGATTGGGGAGAGAATCCAAGGGGAAAAGTAAGAAAACTCATGAGTTAAAATAAAGGAAGTTAAATAGTACAGCAAAAGCTGCACACACATGCAGAACAAAACAATGACTTCATTCACTATTTCCCATCAGCAGGTAGGTGTTCTGCCATTTCCAGGAAATCAAGGCTTCATCACTCCTAGTAGTTACCTGGGAAGACAAACACCATCACTACAAATGTCCTTCCTCTGTCTTCCTCCCAGCTTTTGTTGTAGAGCAAAACCTCAGATAGTATGGGATATCCCTTGAGTCAGTGGGGGCCAGCTGTCCCAGGTGTGTTCCTTCCCAACTTCTTGTGCTTCCCAGCCCACTCTACCAGCTGGTAGAAGCACAAAAGCTCCTTGATTCTGTGTAAATGTGCTTCAGCAATAACTAAAATATGTTATCAACAGTGTTTTGGCCACAGATCTAAAATGTAGCACCATAAGAGCTACTATGAAGAAAATTAACTCTATCCCAGCCAAAACCAGTACATGGAGCCTTTGTTTTCTTCCATGTGAAATAAGAATCACTTTGAAGTGCTCATGACTTCTTTAATTGAAAGCGCTGCAAAGTGAAAGGATGGAGAGCTGTGTGCTGTGCCTATAAATTAATCATCAGCACTAATGTTTTTTTTTGATACAGTACTCTGGCTCAAATCCAAGTTGTTGTGCAGGGTTCAGGCTGTGAAGTGCAGTGGGTAACCTTGAAAGTGCTCTGAAGTGTCTTCTTACAGTCATGTCTCAATACAATACTTTGCTGTTGAACAATACTTAGTTTCCATTAAATCAAAAAGGTTTTGTGTTTCTTCAGTCTGCTACATATTTTGAGGCACTTTTTTATTTTGATTCTGAAGTTTTATCAATATAAATGTGTGATGGTGAGTTTTTTCTTTTTAGAATTCTGGAATGCTTCACAGACTGCACCAGATTTTATTTTAAATAAAAATAAAACTGCATAAAATAAAACTAAATAAAACTAAAGTTTTTAATAAAACTAAAAAATTTTAAAACTTTAGTTTAAATAAAACTAAAACTGTGTGTAAGAAGCATTTAGGTGGCAGAGATAAATACCAAAAGACTTGAAAATGTCAGAAATTACTTTGCCTTTTGTATAATCCTAATCTAGTTTATTTTACATTGTGTTCATTGCAGCTACTTTTCTAATAAGATCATATTGCAATATTTTTAATGAGGATTTGTTGGGGTTTTTTTCCCATGGCGTATTCTGGTATGTTGACAGTGGGATAGACAGTAATTATTAATTCCATATTCAATATTTGTTATCATGATTTGATGTGTAGCACAAGCAGAAAAAATGTCCATCTGGCCTAGTCTTTCCTCCTGCCACAACCAGTACTGGGCTTCTACAGAGAGTGTGTAGTGTTCCTCTCTCAGAATATATTCCTACTCAGGTATTGCTCAAGAGTTCTGTAAATGTAAGATGTTCTTCTTCGATATCTATCTATCTGTGATTTGATATTTGATATATTGGATATCTGTCTGATATTTGATATATCTGATATATGATATCTATCTGTGATTCAATAGATTTTTTTTTCCTTCCACAAATTTTTCTTATCCGTACTTCAACTTGTATAAACTTTCTCAGCATCAGCTGTAGGTTGCAACAGAAAGTTATGCAATTTATTGTGTTTTATGAAGAAGTATGTGCTTTGTGACTTTTTTAATGCTAGCTTTGTTTTTTCTTTTTTTGTTACTGTTTTTCTGGTGGATTTTTTTGGTTTGGTTTTTTAATGGACCTCTTTGCTCCCTTTGAGCTGTTATTTTTCTAGCATACAGCGGCCTCCATTCCTTATGGAAAAGCAATTTTGTATCTCTGATCATCTCTGTCCTTTGGAATATTTTTCAGTTTTACTAAATTCTTTGAAATGGAGTAGACTAAAATTTTGTTCAGTGTATCTTGCAGCATTTAATTTTCTTCTCAGCTAATACAAAGAGTTCAGCTGCTGCTTTTTAGGAAGTCTCTATCGCAAACCTTTACAGAAGCCTACACTGAATTTCATCTGCAACTTTAATATCCAGTCACATAGACTCTTAAGGGCCTTCTCTAATTATTCTGTTGTTTTTATTTCTCAGAGTGGTTTTTGTCACCTCACTGTTCCTTGCTCTGTACAGAGAATTCATGGATAATTAAGCTCATGGGTTTTAGCCCAGATTCCTGTGGACTGTTGACTGTTTCCTCCCTTTTTATGTACTTATCTTCTAACCAATTATTTATGCATGAGGGACTTTTCCCCTTATCTTATACTTTTACCCCTCAATAACTTTTAAAAGAGGATCTATTGAATGTGTTTTAGTAATTGAAGCTGTGTTGACTCATTCACCAGTTTTTCTTATTTATACAACTTTAAATTATGTTCTTTGGAATAGTTTCTCCTCTAGAAAGTAGTTTTAAAACTGGAGTAATCAGGCATACTGCAGTCCTCCAACATTCTTTTTGAGCAAGAGGTTACAAACCACTTGAGCTATTGAATTTTTGGTCCTTTGGGACTTTTGACTGAAGTCCTTTCGGTTCTTGTGAGTTGTGTGATTTTGTTTTATAAATCTCTTTTTGCTCTGATGCTTCAATCCTTCATATCCTCTGATATGTTTGTATTTTAAGTTTGTATTACCAAAGTGATTAATTTAACATTCTTTTCTCACATTTTAAATTTTGAAATGAATCCTTTTATTTTCTAGTAGAGTATGACATCCCAATATTTGAGAAATTTGGAAAGGGGGGGACTTATCCCAGACGATATCATATTTCATATCATCATCAAGACTACAGTGATGGTAAGTATGAACACTGAACAGTTTTAATTATCTGTTTTGCTTATCTGAAAATGTGAATAAAATTGTAAGATCTTAAAATATTGAAGAAAGTGAAAGCTTATATGCTTTTCCCAAACTCACTTGCTAAGCTTCTAATGATTGATAGAACCTCTGAGCAGTTTTATTGTCTGGCAGAGTTATGGATTTCAGAATTTCTGACTCATATGCACAACTGTGGAAATGTTTGCTGTCTTTGGCCACACACAAGTCATACACTATAAGTTTTTGACCTTTGTGACCCTTTTATAGCTAAACTAGGTACGTTGGTTTGTAATGTCTTGTTTTGCTTTAAGAAATCTCAAGTACGATGGAGTTCCTGTTAACAGTTTCTTAGATTAAAAGTGTAAATAAAATTTAAGAGCAGTGATGTAAACTGAGAATTAGCAGGTGAAATAAATTGTTGGAATGCAAAGCAGCACCTGCTAATGTGTCCACAAAACTGGTTTGGACAGTAATACCATTGATGTAAATTTAACATGTGTTAAATTTCTAAAGGAAGTAGAGAGGAGTAGCTGTAGGATTTTCATACTTAAGGGTGTGTCAAGCACTAGTTAAGAAGTGTTAAGAAGAAAGGTCTCCCAAGACCAGATGGTGTCACTTGCAGTGTGGAATGAGCACAGCAATAAATGGAATTATGTTACAGGAATCACAGAAATACCAAACTGAGGCACTGCAAAGTCCAGTCCCGTGCTCTAAGGCAAGATTTAAAGAGGCAAAGATCTGTCACACTTACTTTCAAGTGAACTCTAAATTGGCTTCTACAGAATATATACTTTCTTTATGCTACCAGATTCCAAAATAGCTTCTCTTATAACTTAACTTCTCTGTCTCCCAAAACATTTTTCCTGCAAGTGAAAATAGTAACTAGTTACTCTATTTTAACACAGTGAGTCATTGCTCTCATATGTCACTACTCTCATCACACACTTACCTGTTATCTCGCCTTAGTGTCTTCTCCTCCCTAAGCTGAGGCTTTTCTCATGGCCACTTTATATATTTATGTAACATAGGATATAAGCAGAACTTGGTATGTAGCAGTCACATTAATACATTGCAGAATGACCCTACTTTCTGGTACTGACCTACATTCTGACTGCTCTTCAGTCTTTGCTTACATTTCCTATATCATTTTCTTCATGACTTCAGGCCAACCAATTGCTTCACACTTTGTAGTTTCTGCAGTAGATTTCTCTTTTAAGTGTGTGTGTAGTACTTCCTTACTGAATTTCATCTTGTTGATTTTTGAATCATCTCTAACTTCCAGTATCACTGTCCAGAATTTTGATTTTTATCTTTAAATGGACTTTCAGCCACACTTAACGTGATGTCATCTGCAATACTGCAGCATGTTAAGTTCCATCATATGTACATCATGAATTAAAATAGTGTGTGGAAGTGGACTGAAGATAAACTGCTAGGGATGTCCACTTAAATTATCCTCCCCTTTGATGAGAAATCACTGATAATGGCTCTGAATCTGTCTTGAGTATAATTTGCATAGTAAGCTGGTCTGCAACACTTCATGAGTTGGCTTGTGAGAATGTCCCATTGGAATGGGAAAATTGGATTAGCTACATAAGACAAACCAATTATGACTGGTTTATCACATTTTTATCTTCTCAGTGGTGAATAAAAGTGCTTGATTACTTGCTCGCATATCTTTCTTGGAATTTAAATTGTACAGACTGGTATATAAGTCTGAGTCTACTATTTCAAAGATATTTTATCTGCTTTCTTTAGTCCTCTGGGAACATGTCCTCCAGTGTAATACCTAGTGAATCAGAGACTCCTTCAGTTATTGCTGAGTTCTGTAGGATGAAACTTAATCAAGAGATGCTATCCTAAAAATAGTTGTGTTATCTAAATAGATTAACATAAATTGTATTAGTCATCTGGTTGTAATTAAATTAACATGTTGAAGATTGGTGCTCTGGTTTTCTATTCTGATGCTGTAGCCATCTCCAAATTTTGTATTGCTTGTGTTTTGATTTCTAAAACACTTCTCTGGTCTTCCTGTTGATTCCATGTGTCTGTCTTTTCTCTGCATTCAATTCTTTCTAGTTTACAGAAGGAAGAGGCTGGCTTGGGCACTACAGGATTGTAAACGTGTATTTTGTTCTCCTAAATATGAGAAATTGGGTATTTGCATATTAATAGAGCAATAAAAGCAGAGGCATGATGTTTCCTTTTCTCCTCTTACAGGTCTCCAGATTTTTCAAGCACGTTGATTATATTTCAGAACATTTCCAGAATTTGGTCCCAATTTTCATCTCTTAAACACAAGATTTTGATTCTGTCTAGTCTTTATATACACCTGTGATGAATGTTTGTTTTCTTCTAAGTGGAAGGTTAAAGCAGTATATTTCATGATGATGGTGCCCTGTCCTCCACTGTGGCAGATCCGAACTAAATGATGTAGAATTCATGAAGTATTTGCATGCACGCATTGCATTGCAGTATCTTTTTGTACTGTGACATTTGTGTTCTGTGTATATCATTGAAGGTCGTAAAACTTTTCCAAGAGCCAGAAGGACTCAGGGGAACAACTTCCGATCACCAGTTAGTTTCAGTCCCACCGATCACTCGCTGAGCACCAGCAGTGGGAGCAGCGTCTTTACGCCAGAATACGAAGATAACCGAATGAGGAGGAGGGGCAGTGACATAGACAATCCTACCTTGTCAGTCATGGACATCAGCCCACCCAGCCGCTGTAAGCTCTGGCATTTTGTGAACCCTCCTGTAAAACTCTTACTCTTCAAGTATATCGTGTCAAAACCTAGCATGTCATCCAAACACATACCATTAAATAACCTGGTTTTAGCTCTCTAATAGACACAGGTCATCGGTATTTTCATTGTTTACCTTGCTGACCTTCATGTAGACTTTCAGTTAGAATTTACATCTATGATAACAAAACATAGTATAAGTGATTTTTTACACTCTTTAGGACCTGAGAAGGGTTTTGTAGGTTGCAGTTACTATTTATTTTTACAGATGTTGGTCATATTTTGAGTTAAACTATACATTTTTAGTGATACTGCTTCATGCTTGTGGTAGAATTTCAAGAGCAAATATACATTGTGATGACTTCAGTAGCTCATACCTTGTAATTATGCCTTGATTTTTTTTAAAAGAAAGTTGGTTGTTTAACATGCTTATTCTGTTTTTCAGATTAGCTATTGCTAGTTGCTTTAAGTAAGTCTAGTTCTACCACAACTTTGAGAATAAATTTAAGTAGGTCATATTCTCCATCTAACAGGAAGTTTTATTGATCTTTGTAATTTATTTGGTAAGGCTTAGGACGCACAGTCTCTGTTGTTGAAAAAGTAGTCTTTTAAAAAATTATTTTCTGTGTATTCCAGTTTTTCTCGATCAGCTGAATAACAAGCTCATTTGAAAACCAAAACATACTTATATTTTCAGCACCACGAGCTCCAACTAACTGGAGACTTGGTAAACTGCTGGGTCAAGGTGCATTTGGCAGAGTGTATCTGTGTTACGATGCTGATACTGGAAGAGAACTGGCTGTTAAACAAGTTCAGTTTGATCCCGATAGTCCGGAAACCAGCAAGGTAAGTTAAAAGAGAAAAGGCATCTGCTGGAGTGCTGTGCACTAGACCAGGCTCACATTCCTTTCCTTGAACAGGATGAACATGTTTTGAACCATGTTGTTTTAGGAAACCATGTCCTTGTTAGGAATTCTGTTTTGTTAGTACCATAGATAATTCACCTGCTTACCTGATTTTAACTTTACATCACATTTTCTGATTTTCAGACACATCCTTATGCTGTGAAGATGCATAATTTGATGTGGTGCAGTCTTGGTCTCTAAATTTAAATAATCTGTTATGAAGTGTGCTCTGAAATAGATAATTATTTATGCTAACTGGAATTGGAAGAAGTTACATTTATAAACAGAAAAAGCTGTACGAATATAAGTATTCCTGAAAACAAATTGGTTTTGGCTGTGAAGACAGTTTGAGATTTTTACATGTTTTTTTCATCTTTTTTTGGGGGTATTTCTATGTTTGGGGTTTGTTTGCTTTGTTTTTTTTAACTTTGTGCATCAAGACTAGCTGCTGTCTTACACCAGTGCTGTTGTACACTGTTTCTCCCTAAAGAGCATAGGTTTCCTTGTTAGTTTATTCTATCTCTAAAATTAAACTTGTCCATCTTTAAATACTGGATGCTGAAGGAGATAAACAATTCAAAAGTAGCACCAATTCACTATTTCTTCTTTTCCCAAACCATACTTGCTGCTTTTTACAGGATGGGAAGAGAATTATTACTTTCCCTACATTATGGCTGCATTCTGCATTGTGGGGAGCAAGGCCAGGGAAACAATGGGTGTAAGCATGATTGCAGTATTGAGTGGCTGCCAGTTATAGCTGCTGCTATTAGTGGTGTAGGATCAAAGAAAAAGTCAAGAATCATTTGTGCTGTAGATTCCTAGTGTAGTTGTTGTTGCTGCTTTTTAAAAATGTGTAACAAAACAACTCATTATGTTTTGGAAATGTTAAAATACGGTAATATCTCTCCTGGAGAAACAGTTTTGTGAGCTCACTTATCATAGCATTTTGTAGTATTATTTGTCTCTGTGTGAAAAAAAATCTCTATCCTTTCTAGTCTCAGAAGTATGAGGGTATCCATAATACTCTATGACAGATAAAAGTTCAGGTTTTGATGAAAAACTTCTAGGTGAAATTTGGAATCTAGTCAAGTTTGAATTTGTGGGTTAGTATTTTTCCAGCATCTAATTGTACAGTCCATTTCAAATTATCTTGCTTCCTGTTTGCAAAATTTGTAGTATTTTAGATGGCTCCGGACAAAAGACCAGTTGCTAGTGATTTCCTCTGTTGTATTTCATTACTACAATATGAAGTGCTATTCAAAAGCATTTTTAAAGTATAGTCTATCATCCTGGAAGTGTTAAGAATTAATGTTAATTTTTCCACCACAAAGGTTAAAATGCGGAGGGATGGGTTCTGTGTTTTGTTAATTGCTTTTTTTTACCCAACTGGAGGCTTATGACATGTTGTAAAATGATCATTAACCTCGTGCACTTATTGATATCTGCTGTGCTCTGAAACAAACATAACTTCAAGGAGGAGAAACAATAAAAAACCAGCAAAATCATCCCAAAAATAATGTATAGAAAATACATAGTTTTGGTTTTTTTTAATTACCTCAAGTTAACGTTGGTATTTTCTTGTTATAAAATACAAAACTTTACATTAGCTGTAGCATTTTGTTACTTACTTTGCATAACACTACAATATGTACACACTGCTCTGCTTGAAAAAATTCAAAATCTTAGTTTTACTACATCAAGCATGGTAAATCTCTCCTGTTTTGTCCTTTCAGGAAGTAAATGCACTTGAATGTGAGATTCAGTTGCTGAAAAATCTGCTGCATGAAAGAATTGTTCAGTATTATGGCTTCTTGAGAGATTCACCTGAAAGGACACTCTCAATATTCATGGAGTATATGCCTGGGGTAAGCAAGAGAGCTCATCCACTTCAGCCACCGATTGTGTGTGGTGCAATGAGCACCCAAGCATTCAGCTTTGTACACACCGATATTTAAAAGTGTCCAAGTTAAAAACACCAAAGATGTACTGACAAGTGTTTGCAGCCTCCTGTCTTCTCCATTGCTTGCTTGGGTTTTCAGAATTTCAGTGGTTCATACAAAAGCTCTTTGTGTTTGTTTTTGGCATAAGTGGTGCCTAGAAATGTCTTTGAAAAGACAATATTATCATTAGTAAACTCTTAAATCTCCCTGAATTTTATTGTTTTGTTTTGCTACGCTTGAAGTATTTCTGGAAAATAAAAAGTAGCTGAGATGGGGGTGGGAATAAATGCATACAGAAAATAATCTTGGTGCTTTCTTCTTGTGTGGCACCTAATACATGCTGAACTGCTGTTCTTCTGCTTTGTTAGGATATACTATAAGGTCAGAAAACGGCAGATTTTCATTTTCTCACCAAGTGGGGTCAGCAGAGCTAAATGAAATGTGCTCCTATAAAAACAGAGGCTCTGTATTTCTGAAAAGTTACCGCAGTTCACTTTTTTTACTATGAGACTCCAGAGGGGAAAAGCAGTGTCTGGGCCTTGTTTCTTGGTGGTGGATTTTTTGTTTGCTGCTTCATTTTTTTGAGTTTTGGGCCTTGTTTTGTGGGACTTCTTGAATTTTTCTGAAATTTGGACGGCAGTGTGACAGAAGTAATATTAGCAGTTTGTAACTCCATGTGACAAAGACAGGTTTTACAAAAACAGTTGCAAAAAGCCCAAGGAGTTTTGATTTAATCTTATATTAATCTAAGACTTGCTTACCTCTTATTTTTTACCTAAAGCACCACTCTATGGTGCTTTAGCACATGGTGGTTTCTTTCTTGACAGTGTTTTCTTCTGAGTATAAACTAACACAAATGGTATGTGTTATGTCCATCCTGAGTATCATCACTTACCCATCAAAAAGTTTGAGGGTGCTGTTCTATTTCTGTACATTGGACTGGAACTATTCAGCTGCTTGCGAGTTTCAAGGTTAAATCAAGAAAAGTTGTAATTTTCAATGTCTACATTTCAGGCATAAATTTAATTGAATTTCAGTTGAATTCTAGAAGTGTTAGTGCTTTATACTTCTGTGCCATAGGGTTCCATCAAAGACCAATTGAAATCATATGGAGCACTCACAGAGAATGTGACTCGTAAATACACACGGCAGATTTTGGAAGGAGTTCACTATTTGCACAGTAATATGATTGTCCATCGAGATATTAAAGGTAATGATAGATCTGTGCACACTTCAGTGCTCTTTATTACTGATCCTTTTCCAATCTTATGTGAAGCACTAAAATGCAATTACGTTTGAAATACCAGAATACTGACTTTAAATTAGTGTGATTGCTTTCCATCTTTTAATCTTGTCACTGTTGTAACCTGGGGAGGGAAAAATGAGCAACTTTGGGATGTTCTAGTAGAGTTTTGACAATGTTTCTTTAGTCTCCATCTGCAAAACAATCAGGATGAATTCCTTCCTTTACAAGAAATGACTGGCAGAGGTGACTTGCCTGATCAGACTTCTTCCATTTTACTGCTAGGAAACCTGGTGAAACATTTACTTTTTGCAGATAGGTATAGGTGACTTGCAAGTGTTCCATAAGCAAGGTGTGAATATGTAGGAAGATGGTGGCATGCAGAATAGGTGTGTTGAACACAATGCTGTTGTATTCCCTAATACTTTTACCATTTTTCTGTCGCTTTATGTCAACAGTGTTTTGTTCCAAAGAAGGTTGAGATACCACAGTCAATTTGTACATCTGTCTTGTGCAGATAACTTCTTTGAATAAATCTGTAACACTATTTGAAATTTTGCTATAAAATAGTATGGAGACATTTTCAGTTGCATGGAAACTCCTATTTTTTATTTTAATTTCCCATGTATGGCACATTCCTTATTTTTTCAGGAGGACTTTACAAAGGGACTACCCCTTCCTGGAAAAGGCCTAGAATGCAAACCAGTGTATGCAATTCATTATTTTCTGAGCTCCAGAATAGAGTAGGAATGAGCAGAGAAAGTAAATTGTCTGGCTAGAAATTCTAGGCTGATGTTGAATTGTATCACTGAATCCAAACTTCTGTTACTCTTTCCTGTACCAAAACCTTGAGTCATTTGTGAAGGTAATGCTCTTTTCCCTTCCTTCCAGGAGCAAATATTCTGCGGGATTCAGCAGGCAATGTGAAGCTTGGTGACTTTGGTGCCAGCAAACGACTGCAGACTATCTGTCTCTCTGGTACGGGAATGAAGTCTGTCACAGGAACTCCCTACTGGATGAGTCCTGAAGTTATTAGTGGAGAAGGGTACGGCAGAAAAGCAGACATCTGGTATGTTAAAAAAACCCTTGTCTACTGAAAAGTGTCAGTTCATTTTCAACAGAGAGTAGGTGTTTGTTATCTGACGCTGCAGTGTTTCATCCTGGGATTTAAGCTGAAGAGGGTGGCAAATGTTAGCATCAACGGTCCTATTTGGAGAGTCTTAACACTGAAATTTAATTTTTCATGTGGCAATTTCTCAACCCATCAGTTTAGAGATCATAAAAGAATCCTTTCAACTGACCTTCCATGAAGTTAGGTTTACCAAACTGTTTATTAGTTGTGGAGAGGTACTGACTGAAAGCAATATGTGAAGCTTTGAAACGTCAGTTCAGTGGATATCTTGTAATGAAGCTTCAACACCAAAATACCTTTGCTGCAAGGCATAAAATGAAATGCTACTCCTCTAAACTCAAAAGTTGAACACTTAAGAGTGAATTTGTCAGATTTAAAAGGGAGTATAAAAAAATAATTTGGTTTGTTATCAAATACTTAAGAACTAAGAGGGAAAGTTAATTTTCGAAAATGAAGGTTAATGAAACATTGTATATGCTACAGTCTAACATGGCTCCAGCCCAGTGGACAGATGACTTTGGCAATGAGACCTGCTTTGCGCTGAGCTGACCTATATAAATATGCAGTAATGAGCAGGCAGCAGTAGACAGGCAGGAGTAGTAACACTGTGTGTTTAGAGAGGAACTATTATATCCAAGCAATGGCAATACTTTTAACCTTAGGGAAATAAACTTTGGCTACATCAGTTACTTAGTAACTACTCTTATATGTGTGAATAATTGGTCAATCCTTAGCATCAAGTAGCTGACTTGTTCAAATTTGAAGTTATTAGTTCCAAGGTTATTGTGTGTTTTTGGTGGAAGCTTAAGAAAAAATACTGAAGTTGAACTGTTAGTAAATCCTTATTGTGTAAAGCACTGTACCTCTGTTAAAGCACAAAATTTCTTGCTAGCATCTTGAAAAACTTTGAAGAATTGGAAAATTCAAACTTTTGGAATTGAGAAATCATTTCAGCCTATCCTTTTTGCAGTATCGTTCACTTGTTATTGGGAGATGCTGATCTTTAAGGACATCTGGAACAAAGTTTCTCTGGCCATGTATGCCCTTCTGCCTTCCAAAATTCTTTAGACAGTGTTCCTAAACAAAGATTGTTTAGGAACTTAAAATTTTGTTTGTCAATCTAAGTATATTTTTAGTATCCTTAAGTAAAGGAGAAGATATCATGAGGTAGGGCTTTTGTTCTTCACCTGCCATATTATGTTTGCACACCATTCACTGGTGATAACTTGTGCATTTCTAATGAGTTGGCAACACACATGGCATGCACAGAGCATTCTTGATGCTTTGCATTTCTGTTCAGCCTCAGGGAGCAGGAAAGCTTCCAAGTGCAGTGCTGAATGCGTGGCCTTTGTCAGCCTGCTGAGCACTGGATCCTGGCAGTGCCCTACTACAGTTGGTATTGCCTGAAAAAATATGTAATTGTCCCTTCACTGAGGTAGTAGATTTCAGATCAAGGAAGTAATAAAGTGGAGACATAGGTAGTGATGTGTGTAACTTTGAGATAAAGGTAGAGCAGTACATACTGTTTTTTCCCCATGCCTGCTTCATGCTGAAGCTACTCTGTAGTGTTCAGTGGACACTGCTTATTTGTGGTATTTTAGTCCCTCTCTGCTATTTCTTGTTTTCCTGGAAGGGCATGACTCTATTGTAACCTTCTGTTTCACTTCTGCCTCTGTTTCAGGAGTGTAGGTTGCACAGTGGTAGAAATGCTCACTGAGAAACCCCCGTGGGCAGAGTTTGAAGCCATGGCTGCCATCTTTAAAATTGCCACTCAGCCAACCAACCCCCAGCTCCCTCCTCACGTCTCCGACCACGCTCGCGATTTCTTGAAACGGATTTTTATCGAGGCCAAGCTGCGACCGTTTGCAGATGAACTGCTAAGACACACGTTTGCACACTATCACTAACACCTGCCTCAACTCAGCTTGCATCTACTGCATTTATTTTCTATTTGACTGCACTTTTCTTTTTTATTTTTTACAAAGAAAAAGGAGAAAAAAGACAAGAGAGAGAATATTCTCTTGAATCTTTGTTTCACTTAGATTGTAAACAATCTAAATTTTGTATCTATAATGAGAATCTTCCCTCCTCCCAACAGGACTAGAACTTTTTGTTTCTATAATGTACTGATGTGGTTGATGTAGATAAAGCACTTTAGTACATATTTGTTCCTTATTTAAAGAGGAAAAAAATTTAAAATGCTTGGACAGTCAGGAACTGTGTGACTTTTTCTGACACCGCTGACTGACTCAGGGTGCAGGGAAAAATAGACATGCAGCTAAATGACAAGAAGGTTACTTCTATGTGATTCTTATCTATATTGTAGGTACTTGCAGCAGAGAGTTCTAAGTTCTTATTTTATTTTAGCATTTAATCAGTTTCTGGAATTTACAGTTTGGAATTTACAGGAACATGCAGTTCTGAGAGTTAATTGATGGAGCAGAAGAACTTGGAACTCTTTGTACAACAGCATGTCTAGCTGGTACTTCTATGTGACCAAAAGAAAAGAACAAAAATGAGCTCAAAACTGATGTACTAATTAGAAGTTTTGGTGTAGAATTATTGTATTATCTTAATAGGAAAATAATTACAGGTAAACAGATTATGGGCCCAGACTCCTAGAAACTACTATACTGCAAAGGGGAAATTTTCCATGCTAGACAAGGGTCAGCTATTGGATGTAAATAGTTAGGAGAATGCCTCCTGCTCTATCTGCCAAAGAGAACCTCTGTTGCATAAGCTTCAAGGGAGATAGTTATCTTAGCTGATAAAAAATACTGGTGTTGAGGGTCAGTTCTTCACAGTCCCATGAATGGCTGCAGGGGAAAGGGAGTAACTAATCCTTGTGCAGTATATGAGTTACTGGATTCAGAATGAGCTATAAGAAATGTTTTCAAAGCTGTTGAGAGGCGCTAGGATGGAATGTATGTCAACATCAAGTGCCTGAATAATACAAAATTCTTCTCATTCTGCACTAAAAAAAAAGGTTTAGTAATGCTGGTCAGTCATCTAGGATGTGATGATAATTCCTGAAATAAAGTCAAACATCTCTTAACATCAGGAATGAGTCACTGAGAAAGCTAGGACTCTAGCTGTATTTTTAATAAAGTTGCACTGATGAATCCTATGAAGATGGAGGCACAGCCCAGAAAACTGTACAAAGAACAGGCCAGAAGTGCAGAGAGAGCCAGCAATTAAATAACATCAGTGTGATTATTCCAGCCTGATAATCCAGATTGGTGTTTGTCTGATTTCCAACTGTCATAAAGTGTACATTACTTACTTTTTCTATTTCTGAAAGAACATAATAAAAGAAGTAAAAATCTGAAATATTGCTTCTCAGCTGAGAAGCCCAGGTACTAATCAGGTGTACTGAATAACTGACTTTTCACAACAGAAAAGTCAGACTCATATTTTTGTAGAACAGAACATAAATAATTTAAAGGGGCATTTGGAAATAAACTATTGGACAACAGAACTGAAATTATGTTTACTGTTTTGGATGATTCATTGCTTGCTTTTTTTGTTTTTTAAAGGCAGAGCAGGCTGGTACTGTGACCCTTGTCTAGTCTGACAAGGCTCTACCTGTTCTGCATCTTTAGAGGTCTGTCAGGTTTACAAAATGCATGGAGACTGAACAATAAGCTTACCTATTCTCACAATCACTCACATATGAGATTTCTGAATTTATTCTTCTGAATTCCATATATTTTATCAGAGCATAAGCCGGAGTATGGATTTATCCTAATCACTTTACCTGTAGTGGAGTAAGAATGACTTTTTTGTGGCCATCTCTCCAGAGACTGAGAGTGGTGACTTCTTCAGCTTATGTGAGTATTTTACCCAACTTAGGATTTTCTTGGTCAGGGTATACAACTGTGCAGGGTTTCCTGAGCACAGGAAGTAGTAGTCAGACCAGGAAAAGTATAAAAGGCTGAAAGGAAAGGCAGCTTGTACTGACTTTTTTTCTTGTTTCTCTGTCACTAGATAAAAGCTATGAAGCAGCCTTTAAGAAGAATTGGTATATACTCTGCTGTAAGGGATTTTTGCTTTATAAGCAAAATACAGTGACAGTAGGGATGGGAAGTTTAATGTAGAACCTAATAGTTTATGTAGGTAATTTTCAAGATCGTGTAATTGAAGTGATTGATTTTAGACTAAACAGGTACCAAAACCAAGGTGAAAATGTATATAAAAATCAGTAGTGGTCAGTGATACCTGGAAAGGTAAGGAAATTTTATATTACCAAAAAAGGACATTAAAGGGAAAATGTAACCAGGTTTATCTGTAGCATTCATAACATTTAAATATACTATTCTAAAGAGAAACTGCACTCTCTGAAGCTTGAACATTTTCAGAATCTAGTTTTCTTATAAGGTGACCTTTTTGTGAGACAGTGCTGGATCATGTATATTGCAATATCACTTTCTTGTTGTGATTTTTAATTACTGAACAATCAAGTTTGCTGCTTTTGTGCCTTTTCTTAAAAAAAAATGGCATTCAGTCATGACAACGGTCAGTGTTTTGGAGCCAGGAAAAAAGCAGCTTTCAAAATAGATTTTTCGTCATGTCTTTGGCATGTCAGAAAGCTGCCAATTTAAAAACTGTGCTTCTTAAATGAAGTTGACATTTTCCAGTTTTAGTGATTCTAGTAAAATTTTAGAAATTTAACCAGGGTTAGGCTTAAGCTAGTTTTTTTTTCACCCTAAGGAGAATCTCTGCTGACTTAAATAACTTAGAGTAAACTAGTAGGTTATTAACACAAATATTTTGAGCTAGAAATAATTATAAAGCTAAATCAGACTTTTACCAAGAGGTTGGCTATTACTTACCCCTAGTGGGGTAATGTAGTAAAATGAGCTGTATACAGGGTTTGTTAAACACTTACAGGGACTCCTGTGATGATGGTGAATTACCCCTCATTCTAGAATTTGTGAGGGTGCATGGAATTTCATGCTTTAAACTCCACTGGAGGAGGATTGCAGAGCCAAGATCCCTGCTCACACCTTCTTGTATGTCACTTTAAAAGCCACCAGCATTTTGAAATCGTGAATTGGCCTTAATTGTTGAATCCAATTATAAAAAGATGCCAGTGAAAGCAATACTGCTGTAGGGTTGGGTTGCTTTTCTGTAAATGCCACAATGAAGCTATACTCTCAAAAAATAAGAAAAATTGCATGGTGAGTATGTGTATTTTCAACTCTTACTTATCTAATGATTTTTAGCATTCTCTCTGTTGCACATATTAAGTAACAAGAACTACTTCGTGGTATGGTTTTAATGGTGTAATAGTCCTGTTAGAGTATGACTCTTGGTTTCAGTTGTGTTGTGTTAGACAAAGTTAACACAAAAGTTATTTTTTATTTGGGTGATAGAAATATCCATGGACAAACCCAAAAAGGTATGGATCAAATAAGTGTGAAGTTAAATCTAGTTGTCTTTTCTTGACAGTTTAAATATAGTCTTAAAACTTCTAACTTGATTTCCAATTAGATTTGTAGCTAAACAGTCCTTTCAGTCAAATAAAATGAAAAGTTTTATTTTTTAGCTAGTGCCTTTTTCTCTGTATGCCTTAATTTTGTTCATGTTAGAACACCATATTGAAATAAGTCATACAATTCCATGTCACCAAAGCAGTCTTAGAGAATGGGTTTTTTCAAAGTGCCCAAAGCAGAGTTTGCCTAACTGCATTGAAAAGTGTGCTTGAGTTATAATCTGCAGCAGACATTCAAATTTAGAACTTTAAAGTGATTTTTGGCTTCCTGTGCTAATAAACGTTTTGTATTTGCATTCTGGAGATTGTACACTGATGCACATGCCAGAAAGAGATTTGTCTGCGTGCACAGAAGTAACTGGATTGTCACAATTTGACTTCCTGGCTCTGGGTACCAGACTGCAGCACAGTTTCTTACTGGGCTTGAAAGCAAAGTTGGTACATTTGTAAGCATGGTACTGTATTAAAAGCTGTTTACTTTCAGTGCACAGGAATATGATCTGTCCAAGCAAACGAACATATTTCTTTCCTGTGCCTTTTGGATAATCCTAATCCTGCCATTGTCTTGACTGAAAGCCTCATAGAACCCGTAGGTACAGTGCAGTATAGCAAGCCATTCTTTTGGACAGCGTAGAGCTATGTCTAACTGCAGCTTCAGAGACTCGAGCAAATTGGTCAGATCTACAGTTATTTATAACCAGTTTCTTACTTTTTTTATATTGAAGGACTGTGTCATGCATATAGAAAAGTATAATTTGTGTGCTTGAATGTAAGTCCCTGTGGTGTTTCTGGAAAAGCGGAGGCATTGCCGCCAGTGTCATTTCTTCTTGCTGGTAACTTGCTGTCTTGTGGCAATGACAAGTCTGCAGTGTAGAATCACATACAATTACCAAAGCTTTTCTATCCCATATACATATAGCCAAGTGATGTTTTATGTCACTTATAGATAGCTTATATCCACCAGTAAACTGTTGCTGAATAAAGCAGGTACTAGTAAAAAGTGATAGACACTGCCCATATTTCAGACATGTGGGTGTTTATAGTTGCTGTTCTGATATGCAAAATTCATGCTTGTATTAAAATGAAGAGTTTTCTTTTTAAAAGCTCTTTCTAATTTGATCTTACTGTTGTCATTCTAAAATTACTGCATAAGCTTGGTGACTAAAACCTGGTGACTTCTGTAGCTGGGTTTGAGCCTTGGGACATTTCAGGAACCACCGTGAAGATGAAATTGTGACCTGATCTGTTTTGTGTGCCATAGTGAGAATGTTCCAAAGCTCTGGGAAGCGGCCAGTCCTCTTTCTGTGACAGCCAGATGTCACCCACAGTTACCTGGGTGTGGGTGCTGCCTTCAGGAGGAGCCACTAATGTTCATTGGGGGGGTCAGACAGGTTTGCTATCAACCCAGGGTTTCTGAATCAAAATCTGTGATCAGAAACAAAGGAGCTCCTTTCTCATTTGATATCCTCCACTTGGCCCACACCATTTATTTTCCTTTCTAGCTGGCAAAGCTGAAGTCCTGCATAGGTGGTGGCCCGTGATAGCTCCTGAATAAGGCGTGTGTCCAGCTTTAGACCATGGAGTCCATCACTTGAAGCCAGGATGCAGCTCCCAGTTTGCTGTCGCAATCCTTGGGTTTCCTCTAGCAATATAGAAGTTGAGGGGTAGATGGGGTAGAGGAAATTATTTCTCATGTTTCAGAGCAGTCACACCTTGACTAGGGCTTAGTTTTCAGAAACTTATTTTAAAGGGAGAGGACCTGGATTAAACAGCATAAAAATTGTATCTCATAGTTCAGCCCTTATGTTGAGTCCACAGGTAGGGATTGGAGGTCTGGGTCTTGTGTTGAGAGATAAGGAAAGGGATACTCCAGCTCACGAGTGGATAGTCATAGGAAATACACCAGAGCTTTTTTCTGCTTTTTACCTGAAAACTAGATGATCCTTTTTCCCCAGAGGTTTATATAATGTGGATATAAAGACAAGGATTGCATTTTCTTTTCTGAACAGCCATTAGATTGTCAGTTCCCTAGTGTTTGTTTCTTGTTAATACCAGTAAAAAAAGGTGGTGTCACCCTAAAATTGGAATGGTTTATTAAAGCATAGTGTCTGTCATCTCAGACCTCGCAGGAGTTGTAAAATGGAGTATCACTGTAAATATGTGGAGGAGACTTAGATTAATTGGAAAGTAGACTTTTAGTTTTCATGAAGCTATGAATAAAAATTTGTAAATTTACTCTTGATCTAATGTACATTTTTATGTAGCCATTAAATTCTCTATTTAATCTATCAGTTTCTCACTGTAAATGTTTTTACTCTCAGTTGAATGCTGGGCACAGTTTGTAATGTATGTACACAAAGGTGTTTTTTTCTATCAACGTTGACTTTTTTGCACATATTTGGAAATATTTAATTTGTACACTGATTTAATACTCTGACCAATTGTCGATGGATGTATGAGAATCACGTGTGTGTGCAATGTACTACTGTCTGGGTGTATGGGGTTTTTTATTACTTTTGAAATGTTGCTACCAGTAACTGCACTGCTGTTGCTGCTTTACATGGAATATCTTGTGTATAAAAAAAAGATAAAAACAATTTAAAAATCAGCTTATGGTTATCGTGGTTGAGGAACTCAGGAGTTGAGCATTGCTTGCTAGTTCCGTTAACAACCTTCCAAACTTAAAAACAACCAACCAACCCCGCCTTGTAATTCTGTGTATGCATTGAATGTGTGTGTGTATATATTCCAGTAATCTTATTCCACAATTTCATTTCTACATTTTTATGAACTTGTTTTTTAAGGGTACTATGTTTAGTTAGAATAATTAAATATATAAAAGCTTTGAGAGATGATTTTACTAGATGAATATATTTTCAGCTGGCTGATGTTCAAAATATTTTTTTAATTTTTGTTTTTAACCATTCGAAATGTATTTGTATTTCCAAAATCAGACACGAATTGTACTTAGAAATATATTAAAACACTCTGTAGGGACAACAGTGTGATTTCTCTTTTAAGAATTCTGTACTTCAGAACACTGCGCAATGTCATGTATCTCAGTTCCGAGTCGGCTTTTTTATTAATTACGGTGCGTTTTCCGGAAGTTAAATTTCTTTTATTAATTTTTTTTAATTGTTTTTCCTTATTTTCTGCTGGTCCGGGCGCGGCCCGGGGTGTGGCCGCCTCCCGTATCGGAGGCCCCGCCCCTGCCCTCCCGCGCGTCTCCCCGCGGCGGGGCGGCCCCGGGAACAGAGAGCCGACCGTGCCTTCTCTCTCGCGGCGGAAGTGACGCGCGGGCGGGCGCAGTGCGCGGCGGCGGCCATGGGCAGGAAGGAGCGGGGTGAGCGGGGCCGGGGAGCGGCGCGGGCCGGGCCGGGGAGGGGGGGCCCTAGCGGGGCTCCTCACAGCTCCCGCTCTGCTCCCAGATAAGAAGAAGTCCAAGAAGCGCCATTACGATGACGACGAAGACGATGAGGACGAAGGTGCCGGGAAGGAGCCGCAGGAGGCGGTGCCGTCGGCGGCGGGCAAGCAGGTGGAGGAGAGCGGCACCAAGGTGGACGAGTACGGCGCCAAGGACTACCGGCTGCAGATGCCCCTGAAGGCTGACCACAGCTCGCGGCCCCTCTGGGTGGTGCGTGCGCGGGGGGCGGCGGGGCCGCTGTCACTGTGTGCCCGAGGCGGGGGCCAGGGTCGCTGCGGGACCCGGACAGGGCCGGGGAGGGGAGGGGGTGTTCCCCTGGCACTGCTGCGCGGTCAGGCCTGGAGCCCGGGGCGGGCCGGAGCGTGCGGATGGAGAGCCTCGGGCGCGCCTGGGAGCGGGGTTTGATGCGGTTCGGGGCGGGTCCGTCCCCTGCAGCTCCGTGATCTGGGACAGCCGGGATGGGAGCCCCGGCAATGCCCAGGGAATTGCTCCAGCCCCGGCACCTCCAGGCGGGGTCCCCGGTGTCGCGGCTGTGCTGCGGACCGGGCAGGGCACAGCAGCACTTCAGCCAGGCGTCTCGGGGAGGGCTGTAGAGGAGCGCGTTGGCTGAGACACGAGAGGGATTTGTCACTGCAGTGACACAGCAGCAGGGTTTTTACGTTGGAATCAAAAAGCTTTAAGACAGGCTGGCCTCATCTTCTGTAACTGGTGCCATTTGTTTTTTCCTGCCCTTTGAAAGGGCCGTCAGTGAGCTTGCCCAAGGTCTGACCAGTAGTGCAGCATCCAGGGAAGAGGTGGTTTCCCAGCCAGCTTCTGCAGGGTGCCTGTCACCGAGTGCTGTGACACCGAAGTGCTGTCTTTCTTTCATTCATTCATTAATTCATTCGTTTATTCATTTATTAATTTTGCGTAAAACGAGCAAGAAGTTTTTTTGTTCCAGGGGAATGGGACTGGAAGCTCACCTCTACTCAAGCAATTTCTGTAGCATTAAAAAAGAAGGAATACTCCAGCATGTCAGTCTGAAAAAATTTTTATCAATCTGGGTGTGGTTTATTCGTAGTTGCATGGAAGGAGCATGGACAAGTCAATGCCTGGACCATTTTCATAAGACAAAAGTTACATGTGTATTCTTTTTCTATAACTTCATTATGAGATTCAGTTCGACTAATAACAAACACTGTTGTGCCTTCAGCATTTGTTTTTATTTCTGTAGGCTCCTGATGGCCATATATTTTTGGAAGCATTTTCTCCAGTTTACAAATATGCCCAGGACTTTCTGGTTGCCATTGCTGAGCCTGTGTGCAGACCCACCCATATTCACGAGTACAAGCTGACTGCTTACTCCCTATATGCTGCTGTGAGTGTGGGCTTACAGACAAGTGACATCACTGAGTATTTGCAGAAACTCAGCAAGACTGGTGTCCCAGATGGAATAATTCAGTTTATCAAGGTAAGGCTATTTTGCTGGCATTGAGAATATATCTGTTTCTACTAAGGAATTCCTTTCCTGCTGCCTCTGCCTAATTGATTTATTTTTTAATCATTCATCACTTTTACCTGTCTTATTCTTCTGTCATTGTTTCAAGAGAACATTATTTTTTTTTCTGTCTTTTTGCATATGACATTGCTGCACACATACTATTTTCATTTTATATCCTTTGTGGGATTTATAAAAAGCACATTTAAGTGGCTGTGTAGATCATTTCAGCTAGTATGACTTGTACATGGGGAGAGTTTCCTCAGATGTGCTCTGAAAGAAAAATGAGACTGTGGGAAGCAGTCCGTAATAGTGAGGCACTGTAAGACACCCTATCTTATCCTGCAAGTGTGTTCTCACAGTCTTGCAAACAGTTTGAAATTAGATATAAAAAGTGAGTATCTGTGCCTGATCTCCTGCATGAGATGATGTGAGCATCTTCTGAAAATACATTTTCAAGTTTGTCCCATGAGCATAACAGCAGTGCAAGTAAATATTTTGTGGTAAGGTGCTTCCCCACAAAGAGCTAAAGCCATTGCAGTGTTTGGTCCTAAACCTAGAATCTCTCTTTTGCATGTTACTGATGACTGCTCTCTTTGTAGCTGTGCACCGTCAGCTATGGGAAGGTGAAGTTGGTTCTGAAACATAACAGGTAAGTGGCTTCTTCCTCTAGCTCTTGTGGCAGGAAACCCTCCAAATGCACACCTGTGCGTGAGTGAGTGCTCTCAGGAGCTCTGGAGTCTCACAGCTGCCAGCTGAGTGTAACAGTTCTCAGGTATCACTTTTACAGCTTTTGGAAGTATTTAATACGTCAGCTGGTGAATTGTGTTTGGTTATCATGAGCTAGTGCTGGTTGTCGTCACATTTTTAAAAGGAGGTTGCAGATTTTATATTGTAGTTTGTTTCTTTATTGTTTGGACTTGCAATATGTCTTTGAGGTTTTCAAATCATTTGGGAAAGATAAGCAAATCCAATGGCAAGAGGTGGGTGCTTGTGTTTGTGTTGAATCTGATTTGTTCTATAGCAAGAGGATAATGCTGGAAGGGGCGTGGAGAGGTCAGCACATATTTTAACTGTGATCTCCAACCAGCATCATCATTGAGGAATCTCCAGGATGCATTAGTTTTAGATTTTTAGGTGGTTTTTGTTTTGGAAGTTTGGAGGTTTGTCTTTTGGGCTATTCTGGTGCTGTGCACAGGACTTGAAAACACCATATCTGGTGTTCTCACAAACTCACCTCAGTTCAGTCTCAAAACAATTTACTTCACTTGCGTGTCACAAATAAGACATATATGTCAGAGGTTTGTATGGGTATTTCTGCTGGAGTTTGCTGCTCAGGTTAGAGAACATTTGAGAAAAATGGAGGGATGACTGCACAGTACATGATGCTTTTTGTGTGAGGCATCTTTTAAAAGTTTTGGTTGCCATGACTTTATTTTTAAATTAGTACCCCAAGATTGGATGCTTGAGAGTGCACCTGGGAGAGCTATGCATTTAATCCTCTATGCTACTCTTCCTGTGAATTACTCAGTTAATGAGGTCATAAAAATGTCTTTAATTTTAGGTATTTTGTGGAAAGTACCCACCCTGATGTCATTCAGCAGCTTCTGCAAGACCACGTAATTAAAGAATGTCGTCTGAGAAATGCTGAAGGTGAAGAGACAGAGCTCATTACAGAGACATTCACAAGTAAATCAGTGGTATGTTCAGCCATATTCTAAAATTACTGCAGTGATTGGAGTTGCTATTGTTTGTTTGTTGTATCAGCTTCATTCTGCCAGCAACAAACTCTGTCTCATTAAAGAGCCCAAATTTGGGGGGAAGAGAGGAGCCATCTCTAATGAAACCTTTGGTGAAAATTCATGTTCCTCTATTTCAGATTTCCAAATCCAGTGAAGCTGGCCTTGGTCCATCAACTTCACAGGGAACAGATGCTCAGAATAAGCCAGATGTCCCAGCTGACTTATTTGAGTTTTATGAACAGATGGACAAAGATGAGGAGGAGGAGGAGGAAACGCAGACAGTGTCTTTTGAAGTCAAGCAGGTATGAATACTGCACAGAAGCATGAGAACTTATTAGAAAGTACTGTAGCTCCTTGTTTGGTAGAGGAGATCATTGGAAGTCATTAACATTTCTTTGCTTTGACCTTGCAAAGTTTAGAATCTTAGAGGGTGGCAGTTCCTTCCCAGCCTGCAGAGCGCAGTGCTCACAGCCCAGAGAGGCTCTAGGGACTCAGGGAGGTTCCCATCACGTGTGGCTGAGTATTACTTACTGCAAGACTAGAATTCAGTGGAGGGCTGCTTTCAGAGAGCTTTTTTTTCCCCTCCTGCTTTTGTTTTGTAATTCATGGTTGCAGAAGGAACTCTTTCTTGGTGGTTCCAATTTCATCACTTGAGAAGGGGAGCTGGAGGTTGGAGCACAGTCCTTGCTTGACCTTCAGAGAGCCTCTGTAGACCTCGAGTTGTTTTTGGACTTGGTGATTCTAATGTTGCCTTAGTGGGGGCAAAAGGAATTTAGAGAAGGATAACTTAGTAGCTGTTTTGTTTATTTGAAAAAAGCCAGCTCAAACCAACAACCTCTTGGTGACTGATGCAGACCATCGTTGTCTTGGAATAACTTCCATACAGGGTATGGAGGTTTTCAGGGTAACAGTTGTGCAGCTTTGTGTAACATTAAGAACCTTTTGTGTCTGTTACTGAACTCTTCATTGCAGAACTTCAGGGTATAGTTTAATCATTGCCAGGTAAGCAGCAATCTGAGCTGAATGTGTCGTGTTCTTCCACCTGCCTAAAGAGCCCTCTCTAATATTAACTGTCATTCAAAATGATAGTTTTAGGGGGCTGGGGCAATCACAGGTAAAGTTTCCAGAATAAACCTTAGCTCTTGTAGACTTCATAATCATCAAAAATAAATGTAACTTCACTTGGTGCTATGTAACCTAGTTGTTTTTAAGGAAAAAGAAATGAATTCTTGTGGAGACTTTATCAGCTGAAGTTTTGTTTCCTCTTCAGGAGATGATTGAAGAACTTCAGAAGCGTTGTATCCATTTGGAGTACCCCTTACTGGCAGAATATGATTTCAGAAATGATTCTGTGAATCCTGATATCAATATAGATTTGAAACCTACTGCAGTTCTGAGACCCTATCAAGAGAAAAGCCTAAGAAAGATGTTTGGGAATGGACGAGCCAGGTCTGGAGTTATTGTCTTGCCATGTGGTAAGTTTCTGTGTTGTACTCAGACAATTTGTTCTTTATTTTCCTGTAGTAAAGAGAATTCCCAAGATGACAGCTGCCTGGATTTCAGACATCAGCAGGGATGTAAAGAGTGCAGAGTCCTGGTTGTTTTTATTTTTATTGAGCTGGTGGTGAGGCTGTGCTGAGGGAGAGCTGGGTCACAGAGCTGTCAATGTTGTGACAGGGGCAGTGGAGCAGCTGTGGCACCTTCACACTGCCAGTCATGCTTCTGCTGTGCCCTCTGCCACCTCTGCTCATCTTCCTGGGAAATGTAAAGCTGTTGGCATTGGAATTTGTTCCTTGATAGGGAGTAGGGAAACTGGGGGGAGCTGGGAATACAGAGGTGGCATAAAGGGGCGTCCAAGGAAGGAAAGAGCCTGTGTGCACAAGTGCTGGGCAGGGGACTTTGAGGAAGAAATGAGAAACATGCTGACTGAGACAGCCTACAGAAAATGGGAAAAAGAAACAAACAGTAGACTGTGTGCCAGTACCAGTATTGGGGGAGGAGGCAGTGCATAGGACATGTCATGAGGGCCTGAGTGTGTGTAAGGGGTGCTGGGAGGAGTGTGAAGGATGGGAAGATTTAAGGACTTGCTTTTTGGGGGAATGTGATCACTGGCAGAGACAGAGGAATAGAGCACTCTTAGGGAAGCTTTCTGTAGCCACCTGTAAGCAAAGAAATTTGCCTTTGCATGAATTCATATCCTCTCATGGTTTTCCTTTGCTCTTTTGTTTTCCTCCTACTCCTGTGGTGTCTGAGAGACTAATGAGTGTCACTCCTCCTGCCCTGCAGGTGCTGGCAAGTCTCTGGTGGGAGTGACAGCTGCATGCACTGTGCGCAAGCGGTGCCTGGTGCTCGGGAATTCTGCCGTGTCTGTGGAGCAGTGGAAGGCCCAGTTCAAGATGTGGTCCACCATTGATGACAGCCAGATCTGTCGCTTCACATCTGATGCCAAAGACAAGCCCATTGGCTGTTCTGTTGCCATCAGCACATACTCCATGTTGGGGCACACGACAAAAAGGTCTTGGGAAGCAGAAAGAGTAATGGAGTGGCTTAAAAGTCAAGAGTGGGGCCTTATGATACTGGATGAAGTCCATACCATCCCTGGTAAGCAAAAGGTGTGCAATGTGTTGCACACATTGTTGATGGCCTTCTGCTCTTGTAGAAGTGGTGGTTTTTTGCTGTTCTTCTAACAATTAGTGAGTAAATCCATGGCTCAGGCTTTTGAGACAAGCAAACTGCCTTGTTCTACCTTTTTTTTTTCTTTTTTTCCTCATGATACTACATAGTTTAGCTGACCACTAGTTTTCTGAAACCTTTCAAATTAGGCACTGTGTTTTCTGTAATAGCAGTGAAAAGTACAAGTTCTTCTGTGTAGGTTGATAAAGTGCTCTTAAAATACCTGAATTACATTTGCATAATTTTGCTGTAGACATATTTGAACAGGAGAATAATTCATCTGCCTTATTCTCTTCGATGCAATAGCACTGCAGGCCAGCTTTTAATTTCCATGAGTAACCATAGTGATTAACACACAGAAATAACTGTTGTCTTTGAAATTGCCATGTAATTGAGATCTGTACTACTGGAAAGCAATAATGTAGTATTAAAGTGTCTGTGGAATAATCCTGGCTAAAAAAAACCACCCAAGATCCTGTTAGCTATTCTTCCTTATTTGAATATATTTTGGTGTCTACTGAAGTAATGGATTTCAGAAGTAGACCTTGGTGATTAATTGCCTTTTTATCAAAGTAGCATAGTGCTGGCACTGTTCTGTCACTTTTGTTCTTGCTTGGCTTCATAGCAATGAAGGTACAGCAGCTCCTGTGTGATCTCTGGCAGTACTAAAGATGAGTAATTCTACCATATCCTGAAAGTCCTGAATGTGGCAGTCAGCCAAGAGTCCTTGTGTCATAGTTCCTGCTAAGAAATAATAGAGACCCAAACCAAGCCGTGTAACCTCTGAATATATTAATTTTCTCCTGGGGAATGGGAAATAATAAAGATGCCAGAAGGTTTGCTGGGATTTTCAGAGTACACTTGACACTGCAAAGTAAAACTGCAATAACAGTGAAATTTTGCTGTAACACAGATTTTTTAGGAGTGTGTGTGTGTAAAGGGGTACTATTTCCCAATGCTGTGCTTGCCTTATGTTCAGGAGTTGATGAAAATGTCTTTTAAAATTGCAGTATTTATCTTCTAAAACCATTCAGGAAAGTTAACAAAAAATTTGTCTTGGATTTCTTAGCAAAAATGTTCAGACGTGTGCTCACTATTGTACAAGCTCACTGTAAACTGGGGCTGACTGCTACCCTGGTCAGAGAAGATGATAAAATTGTTGACCTGAACTTCCTGATTGGACCAAAGCTCTATGAAGCCAACTGGATGGAGCTGCAGAACAGTGGCTACATTGCTAAAGTCCAGTGTGCTGAGGTGATGCTCTGCTTTTTGGTATTATTAGTGTTTATTTAGTATGCTTATAAAGTTGAGAAAAATACTTGCAGCTCTTATAACAAAGAAGGATAGTAGAAATTTTAAAGAACATAAGAAAACACCTGCATATTTCAAGCCTGAACAGAAGTGGGTGAAATTTGAAAATGTGGGATTGGATCTCACCATTTTTTCCAGTATAAAGGTGTTACCTCTGGTCTTTCCAGCATATGGATGGGAGATTAATCTGGTATCAAAAGAAGTAAAAATCTTTCACATAGGCGTATTAGAATGTTAAAGTAATCCTTCTGGAAAGCCTAGTTCAATGTATTGTCTCTGATAATTGACATGGAAGGTACTTGGGGAAGAGTATAACTTTCTCCAAGCTCTGTGTTTATAAGGTTTCAGCATAACCATTAGAGGGCTGCTTTTTCATGGATTTATCTGGTCTCCCATTGAATGGAAGTAAAATTTTAGCAGCTGCAATGTGTTACGGTAGACTTCTACAAAGGTTTCTTGTCTATTTGGTTTCTTGGTGTTTTTTTCTCCATTGTTTGTGGGGATTTTCAGTCTTTGTTTGCTGGTTTGGGGTTTGGTTTTTTTTTGTCTTTTTGTTGTTGTTACTGTCGTGGTGGTTTATTTTAAACCTATCTTGCTAATTTCATGCAATTCTCCCTAGTTGTGGTACTGGAATAAAAGATGCAGATGCAGTCAGCTGTTCTCCTTTTGAATGCTGTGCAAACTGGAGGTTGTATAAGGAAAAAAACCCACTGTTTTGAACTCATAGAATGCAAGTGAAAGGCACCTAGAAAATAATTGCTGAAGGGAGAGTAACCAGTCCTCAAATTCAGATTTGCATTTAGGCACTTCAGTTAGTTCTGCTGTGAAAGCAAAATTCTCAGTCCTTCAACTGCCCTTTAGTCATTGAAAAAGGAAGCATGGGCTACCTTTTGTTCTGAATGATGGGGAAATTCTGCAAGTTTCTATTCCTTAGGCCAATGTTTCGAACTAACATACGATGATTCTACCAAGAGCAAAGAATAAAGAAGCCCAGTGTTGAGTCCTATACGTGCACAAGTGCTTTGCATATTTGTTTGGATTTCCTTGAGGAGTAGGATCATTAATCAATTTGATTTATTGCCCTCAGCCAGGAAAGGTGTCTGACTCACTCTGTAGGTGCAGTTCTTCCCAGGTGGCTGGAGAGGGCAGTGCTGATGTCTCATAGGGCAGATCATGGTTGTTGCAGGTGTTGTTCTTTCACTGGTCTAAAAGAGAATGAGCAGCACAGTCTAAAAAGTTATGCAAAGTTTAAAAAAAGACAACAAGCCTGTCCTCTACCTGTTCTTTCAGAGTTTTGTAATTTACAAATAATCCCATTTCCTAGCAGCCATAGTAAGTTTTTGGAGTGCCTGTTTGCAAAATGTTAAAATGAGAGTATCAGTGGAGTAAGAAGTAGATCTTACTCGTTTCCTAATCCTGCAGATACAAAATACATGTGTTTGCTGTGTAGTCAGAGGCATTGAGCAATAGATGAAATCTTTTACTGCAGTCAAATATTCAGTATTTGTATCTCATTGTCACTTTGACGTAATTGTCTTCTGGTTCAAGAGTTTTAAGTCTTTCATGTGGACAATACACAATAACAACAGAGCCTATTCAGTGCATGAGTTTATTTTTAATGTAGCCAAAGGATAATAAAAGCATCATCTGGCATTTAACTCACTGGAAAAAATATTTTGAAACAAAAAATTAGGTCTTATCAGTACAGAACTATTCATGTTGTTTAAATAAATGCCTGTAAATTGTCATTAACTTCCTTAGCTGAATGGTGGTTATGAAAGAGGTGGTAGTTTGTTAATTTCCATTGTGCAATGGATATGAGGGAATAACCCATGTATAGCAGAGTGAATGTTTCCTAAATTGTATGCCCTATGGATAGTGTCAGATGTTATCAATACTATCAAGTCACTTCATTGGCTTAAACTTCATAATTTCTTCTTTTTTCATGCTACAGTAGAAAAAATAAGACTAGAGTTACTGAAGTACTATGGTTGTTATTTACATAATAGAAGAATTGCTTAAGTATCCTGGGGTGATGTTATTGTCTGTTGCAAACTTCCAATCAATCCTAGTGTTTTGGAAGTTCTAGACTCAATAACTGTTAAAATAAAGGTCACTCCTTTGTAGATATATGAAGAAAGATGGATCACACAAGAAAGACACACAAAATACGTCTCAGCTTTCAGAATATGGATGAAAATTAGTCTTCATGGGAAAAGCTTTGACTGCTGTGAAAGGGAGACTACAGAGACAAGTTCATTCCCCTAATTACTGCTTTGTAAGAAGTAGTAGCATACAGTAAATTTTTAAGGAGTGAATATAAAATAACTATCTTTCAGTCTTGTTCCAGTCCCACTGCCTATTTCTGTCACAGATCTCAATGCCAAAGCATTTTGGAAAAACAGATTATAGCAGTGCAGGAGATTTCACTGACTGGTAGCTTTCATTTTGGTACAGAGATGACTGTGTTAAAATCTGTGACCTGCACTAGACAGAAAGTCCTAATGCATTACCGTCCCCCAATATTTTTTCAATTCCCACTGGAATTAAATCAGTATATAACAGAGTGCTATTTTGCTTGTGTGTGTGTTTTCTGATTGTAGGTCTGGTGCCCAATGTCACCTGAATTTTACAGAGAATATGTAGCAATTAAAACCAAGAAAAGGATACTGCTCTACACCATGAACCCAAATAAATTCAGAGCCTGTCAGTTTCTGATTAAGTTTCATGAGCGACGGAATGATAAAATCATCGTCTTTGCTGACAATGTGTTTGCACTGAAGGAATATGCAGTCAGACTTGGGAAGTAAGTGTTCACAATGAATGATGGCACTGTTGTTTTCTTCCTTCCATGACAATTTCCTTGCAATCTCACAGCTTTCAGTAATCTTTAATATTTTCTATAATGCTGTAACTCCAGTCCTCCTGTATAAAAAGCTTAGGAAGGTATTTTTGTTTCTGTTTCGCTTTTGTTTCAGAAAAGTTTACATCCAGGGTTTCTGTGAAAGATTTAGCATTTATATTTTATTTTAATTAGTAAAAGCCAGTGGAAAAATGAGAGGCTTTTAGAAATATCACTAGAACTGTTTCCTTAATGAATGGTAGTTTCCTCTGTCTCTCTGAGACAAAGGTTTTCAGACATGTAATCTCTGGATCTTTCAAGATGTTCTGAGACTCAGGGTCTTCCTCTTCAGGTTCCCAAGAGGTCTTACCCTTGTCTAAAAAAACTAAGACAAGCTTTTTTGGGATCTGTGCTGTACAAGTGCACTACCTAGAATTGCAGTAACTGTTTAATAAACTAAAGGACGTTTCTCCCTAGAGCTCTTTGGTTACCTTAAATGACTGCAACATGAGTGCAGTTACAGAAGGTTGTGCAAACAAGGTTTAATGAGGGGTCAGCATCAGTCTGTTGGTAGGATTTGGGGAGGGATGGTCAGGGAGAGTTGGTCAGGATCAGGCATGGAGAGATTATTGGGAAACATAACCATATAAGCTGGCCTCATACTTTCTTTGACAAGCACAAATAATGTGCAGCCTTGCTTGCTAGAAGCTGTGGGGCATTTTGATGGTGTATGATTGCATATGTCTAGGAATTTCAGCAGTACTCCTTAGCAAAACCACAAACAAGCCTTACACTTTCCAAAATTCATGATCAGTTCTGGCTGCAGTTTAAGGGACCGTGTTGTGCTAGCATGCTGTGACATCAAATAGCAAGCAGTGCTAATGGTGCTGGATAAATTCCAACACCCGTGGTCTCTTTCATCATTTTTTTAATCTGTCTGGACAGAGATTAGCTGTAATGATGCCTCTGGAATGTCTCTAGCAGTGTTCAGTGCACCATAGACAAAGCCTTTAGCACTGGCAGTGCTGGGAGGGGGGAATGCTACGGAGCACAGCAGATGTAAGTGGGGTATGTGCTGTGGAAGTGTGGCAGGAAAACTACAATAGTAGGTGGCCCCTTTTTATATTCTGGAGTGAATTCTGTGTTTCTCACGTCATTTATGGAGCTCCAGGTTGTCAGTCCTAGAAGGAAAGGAGGCTTGCAGTGCTGGACGAAGGTGAGGGAGCCTTTGTTTTAGAGTTTTGTATCAGTTTGCTGTGAGCAGGCTAAACCAAAGGGAGCTGTTAGTTTGTACAGGGCAGGAATTCTGTGTGTGAAGGAGGGAGCAGCTCAGTGGGTGCAGCAGGAGTGCTGTGGCTGTGTGCCCAGCAGGAGCACGGCTCTCACTGCCCTTCTCATGGCCTGATGGAAGCATTCGGGCTGGGTGGGCTCCCACATGGTGGGAGAGGTGGCCACTGTCCGGCTGCCTCTGCTGGCTTCTCCCTTAACCCCTTTGCCCTTGGTAGTGGGGAAATATCAGGGAAAGACCATGCAAGACCATGCACATGACAGGAATTACTTTGAATGCAATTTTTGGGGCCAGAGAATCCAACTTTGCTTAGCCAGCTTTCCCTCTGTCATGAGTCTGTCATCCAGTATAGCATAGTTCATGTACTGACTGACTTTACTGGTGTTAGGAATATGTTTAAATCACTGTTTCTGAAAGACCATGCCTCTTTGGTTATGTCAGTTAATGGGAGAGGAATCTATCTTTGTAAATCCCTCAAATGTCTTTTTGCAGTGAGGAAAATGAACCATTAAAAAATAACCCAGTTAGCACTTAATGTTCTAGATTCAGCAAAGTATTCAGGAATGCCAGTGAATCACTGTCAGGTAGGATCTGGGCAAGTTAAATTGAGGGATTGATAGCCAGGGCTTCAGGATTATTCTGTTTTTAATACAAAATGTGTTTGAATGCTTTCTTGGTGTTCTTAAGAAAAGGAAGGTTCAAAAATGCTTTAGTTTCTGTTTAAATCTGCCATTTAACTTCACAATTTAAATACTACATGAAATTTAGAGTAAGACTTTAAGATATTACTGAATGCTACTATTTGAATAATGAAGGTATTTTTTCAGAGTTGACTCATTTGCCACTTTCATTTTTTAGCTGCTTTTTTTCTAAAAGTCTGCTTAAACACACTGTATAGAAGAATTAGATTAGAGAAGACTAGGATTGTTTGTTAAAAAACCTAGGATAAAGTTTGTAATAAAGAAAGCAAGAGGAGCAAAGGAGTGCACAGGGATTAGTTGGTAAGAATAGAAAAACTCAGTCCTGTGCACTGCTGTGTTTATTTTCAGCTACCACTCATGTATGTGTAATACTAAGTAGAAAATTTCAGCTTGGTTCTTTGTGTTAGAAATAGTTTGTGGAAATGTGAACAAAAGAGTAATTGGAACACTTAACTCCATTTGTTTGGAGATGCTTGGTAACCAGCATTTGGAAAAGTAGAGCAACAGATGACAAAGCAGCAGCAGTGCTGTCCTGCATGCAGCTCACTGTTTTTGCAGGGTCTTTGTTCTTTTTAGCTTTATGGTTTTTTTAACTCTGTTTAGGCAGAAATAAAACAGCCAGACACTGGAAACTTCGTAGCAGTCCAAATTACTCATGAGGTCTGTGAGTTGACTGAGAGTTTGTTTGAGCCTTTGGGATTGAGACATTAAATGTTCCATGTAATTCATTGTCAAACATTAGACATCATATGTGGAATGCCAGTGTGAGCTGCTCATGAAATGTTTGAGGCCTTTTTCTTATTTCAGTAGGCCCAGAAGGTATTAGAAGGGGCAAGAGGTTAGCTTTCAAAGCAAAAATAATTTTCCCAGAAAAACACCCTGCAGCCCGTTTGTGACACCCAGTATATCCTTGATAGAGAAGCCTGTATTTTCAAGTGTTTAAATAGGAAGAGAAGGTTGCAGCTGTAAATGTGCTAACTCAGTACATTTGAGGAAAAAAAATCTCTTTAACAGCTGCCTTCAGTCTTTCATGTGGGCTTAGCAAATATATTCAGTCTGTTGATATACAGCTTCATTGGTGCACATAATTACAAAACATTTGTAACTGTCAGAATTTCTTTCTGGCTGACTGGGTTGCTGCAGAGGATTCCACAAACCGCTGGGCAGCTGCCATGAGGAGCCAAACAAGCTAAAAGTAAACTGAAATCTATACCAAAATCTGGTTTGTTTTCATATCTGCTCAAATGTGTCTTACCCTCCCTGCTATGGTACCTCATAAGAAATGCATGAAAAATGTTGAATTTATTTCATTTGTATATGTTGTGTTCTTTTCAGACCCTATATCTATGGTCCCACTGCACAAGGGGAAAGAATGCAAATTCTACAAAACTTCAAGCACAATCCAAAAATCAACACTATTTTCATCTCCAAGGTGAGGGAATACATTCACTGTATCCTTGTGCCTGTCTTTGGAGTGAACTTTAAGAGTCAGCTGCACAAGTGTGGTGTGATTTGACATCTTCTTATCATAGCTCACAAAGAAGGCTGTCCTTTTCATCTAGTGTTGGCTAGGGAAATGTGGAAATAAGGGACTGCTGACAGGCTGCTGCTCTGTTGCAGGTGGGGGACACATCCTTCGATCTGCCAGAAGCCAATGTTCTCATTCAGATCTCATCCCATGGTGGGTCACGAAGGCAGGAGGCTCAAAGACTGGGACGAGTGCTGAGAGCCAAAAAAGGTAAAGGAGGTGGTGGTTGAGCTCTGGGCCTTGGATCACAGCACCCTAGAGCAGGAGAAACTAGATGTTCATGAGGTTTCTTTATACTGTCCTTGCATTATGTTTTAGTCAAAGAGAATATACCTATATACCTGTGAATGAAAATGAAGCATTTTCTGGGTCAGTAAACTTAGTGATGAGAAAATTTCTAAAGGACAAAAAAAGCTGAAAGAAATCTGACTTTCTGTTCTTTGGCGGTTCTCTTACTTTTTCATTCCTTGATGTTTTCTTCAACATGAAATTGTGAGGAATCATAATATTATTCTAAGAAGCAAGCCTCTAGAAATCACATTTTTGATACTGTAGATTACTTGCTTTTAAAAATTGGACTTGTTTTTTGACTAGTGTGTTTTTGTAAAATATGGGCAAAGGAATTTTTTCTGTTTAGAACAATTACTATTAAAAGACTTTCTACTCAGACTTAAGCTCTGCACACTTATTTTATGTGCAGTTTGTGCTTGTTACAGGTAAGGCTTTGTTAGAAAATGCAAACAAAACCCATGTTAATGAGTTGACAAAGTCTTAGTGAAACCCTGGGTTTAAAAAGAGAACCTTATTACCAGAGTAACAGACTTTAAGGATGTAAAATGTAAGAAAGGGCATAAATGTGAAAAAAAAAATTTTTTTACACAGCCTGGTATATGCTGGTCTTCAGATAGTGCTATGAATTCTTAGCTAAGTATTTTTGTTTCACTTTTTTAATTCAAAACCACTGCAAACTCTAGTTCACATGGATAATATTTCCTTTGTCTTTTTCTGTTGAACTTTTTTCACATGCACTGCTCTTGACTTTTCACTTCTTCTTGACATAATAGACTTAAATTTTAACTTTCACCTTCCCTAGCAGAAAAAAGCAGTAGATTCTTCTTAGAGCACCTGTGTGATTGTGTTAGTCTATATTTCCTTTTCTGTTTTCGTCTTGTCACCTATCCTGAAGTTATTAAGAACAAAGTAGGAGTTTCCATGTTGTGTCAATCAGTTTACACAAGGTCTGGGTGCAGCTAAACAATACAAATAGTTTTTGTGGGGACAAGTTACTTAAGTACCTGTTTTCAGTATTTATTCCTTGGTTGTTCTTTGTTGCAGTGTTCCAAATCAAACTGATCACTGAGTGCTTTTGTCTCCTAGGCATGGTTGCAGAGGAATACAATGCCTTTTTTTATTCCCTTGTATCCCAAGACACTCAGGAAATGGCATATTCAACAAAACGGCAACGGTTTCTTGTAGATCAAGGTTATAGCTTCAAGGTAACTCATCCCTTCTATTTATTATGCTTGAGGCCTAAGAATGTCGTTTTCATATTGTTTAATGTTAGCATTTGGTCCAGTACTTGAGAATTCTGGTTGTGGAATGCATTAATGAAGGTTTTTCTTGCAAGTGAGAACTGCTCCAGTGTTGTTTTACTATCTATATTATTGTGAGGGCAGATACAAGTAGCTTTTCGTACAGCTTCTAGAAAGATAAGCGTTGTAACTTCAAACCAGGCACCCTGCAGAGTGCAGTGTATGTTCCTTCCTGGTTGTTTTATGTTTGTGCTCTTCAGTTGTCCATCTGTGCAGGCCTCCCATTATATCGCACTGGTGTTGCATAAAGCAGTGTTGGGTGTTATCAGAGTGGGCAGCAGCAACTTAGACAACTTCCAAAACTTAGGAAGTGAATTTCCAAAGAGCTCCAGTCTCAGACCAGTATTTCACTATGTCATCTTCTTCTAAACATAAACAAAGCTCCTCTCTATTATAGATTTCATGGTGTATCTCGTTTATTTTTCTTTTAATGCATGGATTTCCCTGTATGCTCATCTGTTAGGCTGTAAAGGCAGCAGAGTATCATGATAGCTCTTGGGTTTAGGTAAATTATTCTTTCAAAAAGCTGGAGCTTACTGCTCTGATTAGACGCCTTCCCAACAAGAAGCAGTACTGGGGAGAATGAAAAATAAGGCTCCCACATCTGGCTGTGCAAGAGCTTTTCTGTATGAGGCACCAGTACAGGACATCCCCCTGAACTGCTAGGCTGGAGCAAATCCCTGCTCTGTAAAGAGCAGCCCATTAAAGAGCTCTTTAGAAACAGAGGTGTCCTGGTCTTTATAGGTGAAAACTTTGTTTCCCTTAGTAGTGATTGTGTTTCAACAAAGTTGTAGGTCAGTACTAAGCTGCAGCTAATTACAGCAAATGCATCTGTGTGGCTATAGCCAGGAAGATTAGAGCAATCCCTTTACTTATATTTGAAAGCCCTGGATTCTAGAAGTAAGAAAGAGGTTAAAATAAAGGGATCTCATTTTGCAAAGAAGGAGCTCTTAGTCCTTGGAGCTTTGGTGTAATGTGGGACAAAAGCAGTGCAAGTGGCCAGCTTAGTATCTGGAGCAACATTTTTGCTGACCAGTACTGGAATGTTCTTTATTTGGAGATTAGAAACAAAACATTAGAATATCTATTTTCTTCTGTTTGCCAAACTTAGTCATAGCTGGCATCAAAGAATAATAGGGCTGAAAGAAACTTCCAAAAAAACATCTATTGTGTTTCTTCCAAGCAAGGATGAACTATGTGTATGCCATTCTCAGTAGATATCTGCCTTCTTAGTATTACAAATATGGAGACTCTACCTCTTCTTTAGGTAATTATTTCAGTGCTAATGTCCTTCAGAATTTGTGTTCCTCAATAACTAAAAATTCATTACTAGTTTAAAATGGTAACAGTTTTTACTTTTTGTTTAGGATTTTCTTCTTGTCATCTCTCAATAGCTTCATTCTCTGCCTTTCATCAAAGAGAACTAGAGTAATATGTTTTTGCTAAATCCATGTATCTTGTCTTTGCTCCTTAAATATCAGCCTTATTACAATTTTCTGCTTGGAGTGTACTGCAAGCTGTTTTTTTCTGGTTAGCTAACCGGTTGCCTTTGCTATTGTATTGTGTTTTTATTTAGAGACCAAATATACTAAATTTTAAACCAGTAGCAGAAGAACTCTGTATGTTAAAGAATTTGGGGTAACTTTTAAACAGAGCATCAGTTGGACAGCTTAAAAGATGATGCAGTGGGAATTCTTTCCATTCTATGAATCATGCTAGCACTGTTTTGCAACCAGAGCTGGAAACAGGCAAATGCAATTTAAAATGGATTTTTGTGACTCCTTTTTCTTTATTTTTGGGATGACCATAGCACATAGCTTCCTAAAGAAACAAGGAGTACCATAGTGTTCCTTTAGCCATGTAGAACTGATTCTTTCCATGAATGGATTCTTCAGGCTTGGATATTTTCTCAGGAAAGCATCCTTTTTCAAACTAGAAATTCCCACAAATAACAGCCCACAGCACTGATTATTTGTTCCAGTGTTTCCCTACCCCATTTTTAAAAAATGGTACTTAGCAGCTAATATGGATTTCTTTTACCTTAAACTTTATTTACAGTGTCTTTGTGATCTGTTCTAACCCAGAGGTTATAACCTGTGAATTAATTAGTTTCTAATTGTATTAACTCAAGAGGTAAGCAGAAAAGATGAGGAGGGAAAACACTGCATAATCAGTGGTTGAATTAGAAGTCTTTCTCAAAACCTTGTCAAGTTTGGAACAGTGAGAAAACTGATTGTTACCTATAAACATATGCTTACAAAAAGCATTTAACTACAGTGAAAATTCTTGTAAAATTTTCAAAATACCTCTGGTTAAAGTAAGCTGCCTGTTGCCAAGTTTTATAACAGAAGCTTGAGATCTTTTCAGTTCTTCAGAAGAGGAGGTTTGTCAGCTGATGGAGCCCATGGCACTGCATTGCCAGTAGGTCACATGTGCCCTGTACCCACAGTTACCAGATGAGTTACTGAGAATTCTAAGGAGAACAAATCTAAGTGTTTAAGTACTCAAAGGCTGGAAGAGTCCTTTTGCTCTGTGGCTGATGCTCTGTTGCAGGTTACTGCACTGTTTCACAACAGCTGTACATCTCAATTTTTAAGGGTTTTCCCCATTGTCCTGAATGTTTCTTGCTAAAATTCTAAGTGTTTGCAGAGCTAGTGGATTATTGTTGTTAAATATAAAATACTGGTTCTTAAACTAGACAAATCTAGAGCCTACAGCATGACACTAACCTTGCACTAAGTTGAATAGATACGTGAGTTACATGTGCTTGGTCAGGTTCTTGGTCAGTGTTAGCTGACATGCTCTGCTCAGAGCTTTTCTTATTTTCCTTTTTTTTTTCCCCCAAGGATTTGTCTTTTGCATTTCCAGATAGAATATAACAAGTGACGTGTATATGTATATGTACATCACTTACCAAGATTTTATATGTATCTGTGCTATCTACAGTGTGAGGTTTTTCCAGCCATTAATAAAAGTTGAAGGCAATTCCAACAGGATATGGAATCAGACATACTTCTCTTGGTTTTAAACAGCTAACAGTGAGGAGGAAGAGCCCTCACCTTGTAGTGTGCTCTGTTTCTTAGGTAATCACAAAGCTGGCAGGCATGGAAGACGAAGAACTTTCATTTTCAACCAAAGAAGAACAACAGCAGCTTCTCCAGAAAGTCCTGCAAGCATCTGACCTGGATGCTGAGGAGGAAGTAGTTGCTGGAGAATATGGTTCAAAGTCAGCTCAGGTAATGAAGAATTCTTTGAAAAGGATGACCACAGGTGGGACAGAACTGGGCCATTTTATTTCCATCCAGTTTTAAATGTAATGTTCTCATTGTTGGCCTGGTATCTTTGTGAAACATTAAAGAACAGATTCATTTTTAAATCTGCCTTAGCCTTTAGCTATTGGAATAATTCACTTGTTGGGCACTCAGAAGAAATTAGACATGGAATTTGTGTCCTTCTCCATCATATTTGGAGGAGAAGGTAACAGCTCTGTTGTTACAGATTTTTAAGTAAATCTTTTAAGTCACATGCAATGAAAATGTTTTTAAACCTCTGATCACAACTAAGCATATGCCTGTGCTTGTACTTGCAGGTGTCCCGTCGTACAGGCACCATGAGCTCCATGTCTGGAGCAGATGACACGGTTTACATGGAATACCACTCCTCACGGAGCAAAGCTTCTTCTAACAAACACATCCACCCCCTGTTCAAACGCTTCCGGAAGTGACATCCTTTACATGGGCATCTTGTTGAAACTGGGGGTGCATGTACTTGTTCCTGGAACTGAAAAGATGGAGTTGAAATTTATGACAGGTCCTTTAAAAGGCTCTTTTATATGCATCTGTATAGCCACATATTTACTTACCAATGTATGTGCTCTCATTGGTGAATGGAAAAGCAAGGAAGGAACTAAATCTTACCATGAAAATATTTTTAGGAACTTTAAGATACAAATATGTCACAGCACATACTTTTTTTATGTGTGGCACTGTACTCCTTGTCTTATGCCCTCATTTCCTCATGACCAGAGGGCAGAAGGATATGGCCCACTTCATTCAAGAGAAATACTTGTCTGGTTTTCAGGGTAATTAATAGATTTTATTTTTATCAGCTGAAGATCCTTTTTCAGAGGAGTCCTGAAAAGGTTTTGTAAATGAAGTTTGTACTGGTGTTTGAAATATTATTTATCTGATTCTTGTGTCTGCTCAACAACATACTGTTTTTCAAAATGCTTAAATAAAATCATTCAGTAAGCTGAACAAATCCTGAGAGGAGCACTTTACATTATATTTTTAAACTGAGAGCTAACTTATACTTGTGAGTTTACCTGTATTAAAATTCTAACAAATTGGTCAGAAGTACTTCAGAGTTTGAAGACAAGAAGAAAGAGGGACTCTATCTCCAAAGGAAACTCAAGGAAAGCATTAGTAGTAAATGCAAATGAATTCTGTGCTCATTTTCCTAATTTTTCTTGCTACTGTTGAGAAGTTGCTCAAATAAAAACTGTTTCTCTTGTTATTTATATTCTATTTATTAAGCATGCAATAAAAACCTTTGTAGCTGCTAAACAGTGCACTGTCACCACAGAAGTTATTACTGATACAAAAAGCATTTTGATTTCTGACAAGGTGAGCTGGAAGAATGTGTGAAAGAAATATTCCTGAGTTTTGGTTTTGTTTTTTTTTTTATGAAGATTGCATTATAATTCTAGAAAATAATAGGAGAAATGTTGGTGGTTTGTGGCAGAAGAGTGCTTTTTATGTAACATCTGCTTAATAAGGTAACATGCTACTTGGTGTTGTATTAAGAGGTGTTATTCCACTGATTGTTTGTAGGGCTTTAGGAACAACCTCTGTTGGTTGAAAATAGGGTGGTATAAAGGTTTACCATACTGGCAGGAGCATGCATAGTACAGCTATTCCGGTTTTACAACAAATGAGATTCAGAAGAATACTGAATTCTGTTTCTTATTAGCATGAATTCACAAATTGAGAATGTAGAAATATTGGAAGCATTTAATAATTGAGAACAGATGGTGCTTGGTTTTGGTCTCAGGTAATATTTGAAAAGGGAACTGATCTGCTTCAGTTTAAACTTTGTTTAGGCTCTGAGCCCTACCCTGTAACACTTGATTCTTTCTCTTATGCTGAGTCTTCTGCCTCACAACCTGAAACCAGCCATAGTAGTGCTTGAGTGGCTTATACAGAAGAGATAATTGTTTAGTATTCTGGTGCTGATCTCCTCTTCCCAGTATAAAGCACTCTTTACTTCTGATAGTATTTTGGACCAGCTCTAATGGCAACAGCTGCAAAATGGCAATTTAGTGTAATGGGAGGGGCCTGTGACAGGGGTTTAGTTGAGCAAATCAGTGTCCCTCTGCATAATTCTCTCTTAAGAAGCTTTATGAATATTCTCTCTTAAAAGCGTTATGAATTGCTTTGAAACTACTCTCCACCCTTCATAAACTTGGAAAAAACCACAACAACCTACTAAAAGCAAATGGCTTAATAGTGGTCCCTGTAATTGTGGTATCACTAGTAGTAGCTGGATTTAGTACCGCTGTAGTTCATGTGTAGTAAATCGTGACTAATGATATCACTCCTCCAAGTAATGTGTGTGTGGGATGCAGTAAATTCAGCATCAAGCATAATAGTTTTATGAGGCATGAATGACTCCATGCATCAGTGATAGCATCCTGGCATTCAAACTTTTAAATTCATTAGGTTGATAAGATTAAGTGGTAATTACTGCCTGCTGTTACTGCAGGCTGTAGCAGCAAGTGGCAGACTGTGCATTTACTCACTACGACTGAGTTGGTGCTGTACGTGGCAGCACCTGTACCATAAGAGGGTGGGCCAGGTTGGTCATAGAGGAGCTGCTGGCTCCTGGGGCTTCTGTCCTGCTGGCCCCTCACTACCCCTGCACTCTGGCAAGGCACCCAAGGGTCACAGTAGACAGCTCCAGATCTGTAATCCCAGTCCTCTAGGAAACTAAATTGTCTACAAAAGAACAGATAGTGTGGCAGAATTGTGATTCAGATTATGAGTGATGCCAGAGGCAGGTGAACTCAAGGGTAAGTAAATGATTTCTTGGAAGTCTGTGGATAGAGGAGGTGTGATTTTCTTGGATGTAACTCAGGTTTCCTTGCTGGAAGAAAAGCTTTTTCTCTGCTCCCCGGCCCCCTCCTTGGTCTGAATTCCATTCTTTGGAGACCTAATCTTCTTCAGGAATTTGTTTAATATTTGCTGGTTTTATTTCTGATAGGCTACAATACTGAAGCTTGTGTTTATATGCCCTTCCTTCTTGTGGCAAACCAGCAAATGTCCATATGAAGATGTTAATGCTTGAAGGATGCTGCTGTTACTCATTAAAATGGCATTCTAGACTAAAAGGGCACAGTGATGATGGGGTGGCAATTTCACAGCCTTACAGCTCACCAAAGCATCCAACTACAGCCAGTTTTTTATCTCCTTATGCCATCCTGACGGTCATTTTTCGTAATGCCGTACTTTCCTCTATGTGTTAAAAAACTCTGGACTTCAAGGCAAGTGGTTCTCAGTATAACTTAGTGGTGTATGCCCTAGGAGGCACAGGGCAAGGATCTGAATCTATAAGAAGTCTGCAAGTAGAACTGAATTCTTTACAGTTGATTCATGGGGGTTTTATTAATGGCTGAACAGTAAGTCACAGTGGCATTGGCTTGCTTGTTCTGATTTAAATACCTTCTCTTTGTACAACATTCAATCAGTATTTTGCCTGTGAAGTTTAAATTTGTCATGTTTTCAGGAAAAACCAGGAATTTAGAAAGTATTTAAAATTACAAAGAAGTAACTTCACAACTTGAAAGGGTCTTTCAGAAAATGGGTTTGAGGACAGTCAGAAAAGGCAAAAATTATGACTTACTGGCTTTTTCAGTAAAAAGGTTTTAAACTACACTGAAAACTTTTGCTTACATTTTTGACATTGCAGCCCCTTTTCAGATTTTCTTTGCAAATGTTCTGAGGAGCATATCTGTGTAGTCTTAGCTGAAGGTGTTACTTGGGCAAAGTTAAATGCCTCCCATGAAATCTCTTTTATGTCCATAAATTATAAATGATTTATACTTGTAGCTATTTCAACAGTTATGTAAAACATACAGTACCATATTTATTATAGTGGATATGATAAAAGTATGTTCAAATAATTACAAATCAGATATAGCCAAGACTGTTAAAAGGTGAGAATAATTCTAAGAAAACAGAATTCCTGGTAAGATGATAATGTAACCATTGACTCTGAATACCAATGTTATTGTAATAAAGAGCTTCGACTGAACTTTGTGAGAGTTCATGCAAAGAGGAGGGCAAGTTTAAATTGGATTTAGGAATAACTAAACGAAGGTAACTAAGTACAGTTAATCAGACCATTAGGGGGTCTAGACTGAGAGAACAGCGGGACTGCGGTTTTGAAGACAAATTATCCAAAAATAATACATAATCTAAATTATCAATAAGCCAAGTTTAGTTTATACTGTGATCCCGTTACATAGCAAAAGTCAACTAAAACTGAAGCATGTCTGCTGTGAAGGGGCATGTGCTCCAACTTGTTTGAAATAACAAAAGTCCCAACTGACTTGTTACATAAAACATATTTTCAGACTCCAAGGACCAACAGGCTAAGACAAACGTCATTGTTTAAATTTAAAGAACTCTGCGTGTGCTTCCGAGTTGGTGTTAAGATGTCTGATAAATATATATACTGGTAAGTTGTACAAGTAGGAGAAAATATTTATCTTTTAAGTCGCATAAATGTGTTTTGGCTGGCCTATGCTGATGGCATAACTTCTCCCTTCTTTATGGTTTGGTGGTTTTATGTGGATTGCAAGGAGGTTTTGTAGAATGGCCACTATACTCACCATTATTCCTGGAAACTCTGTGGCCTTACTACTGGACTTCTATTACCTGAAACAAGTCCGTGTTCATATTTGGGAGGAAAATGGGACCAGACAATGCCCAGCCCCTCCACCACTTTAGGTTGTCCTCTAAACCTTTCACCCTCTGCGGCTCTTTCAAATATTTTTTGGCTCCTTTCCTTTACTCTTCCTCTCTCTTTTTCAGGTCTCTACTAGGAAACTTATTTCAGTTTCATTTGTCTCTTGTCATGTACATTTTGGTGTTTACTCATCATGTTGACTACTGAACATTCTGCAGTTTGCAAATTTGACCTCTAACTCAGATTCTGCAGTAGTAAGGATGTGAAGTGTGTTGGTAAAAAAGGAACACTAGTGGCACTTATGTACACTAAAACTCTAATTTGAAAGTCAAACAAAACCACACAATTATGATCTGGCAGAGCAAAGAGAAGTGAATTATTTAGTTACCCATTCTATATTTTGGTAGCCCACACCACATTCTTAAACATTCCTTTCCTTTATTCAGCTATTGAACCACCTTACAATTTGGCTCTTGTTGTCTGGAGTATTCTTTTTGAACAGTTTACAAAGAAAAAGAAACTTGTATCTGCACTGATGGGTTGCCATGGTATTACTGATAATTATTGTTGAGTAATGTTTTGATAGTGCACCAGAGCTACATCTTTTAGTGGCTCTGAATTTTTACTCCCTCTGGCAAGCTGCCTATAAATATCTATTATTTATAAATATTCTTGGCCCATTGTCCTTTGGGCCTACCACCTGCATTACAAAAAAATTGCTTCTGTGGATGTCAATCCATTCATCTCCTTTTGTGCAAGGAAGGTGCTCTATACAGATTTGCATAATGGCACCTTTACACCCCTTTAAATCCTTCTGTTATATCAAAGAAATCTGGCAATTTTAATCATTACTGCATTGCCACTTTCTGCCCTAAATTCGTTCTTTGTTACACTCTGCCATTGCCAATAATGTACTCTGGAAATTCTTCAGGATTGTGTGGTTTTGGCTTTGCTTATCAAACACTGATGTCTCCTTGTAATAAAATTAGAAAATGGTAAGCAGTAATGGAGGTGTCTCGCAGACATTTCCTGGGTCAGGACCCTTCTCAAATGGCACATTCTACTCTTTCTTTAAAACTAGACCAAGTATAAAAGCCTATTCAACATTAATTTTATACATTGGGGTTGTATTTTGGTGGGGGTTGGGAATTTTCTTTTAGGTTTTTTGTAATTTTAGGTGATTTTTTTTTTTACTGTAATAAACATCTGCACTTGACTAATGAAATAAACTGTTTCAGACCTCATACTTCTGAGTGTCATTTTAAAACCCAACAGCAGTCTATACAGACAGCAGAGAATGCATCCAGTTCCTCAGGAGATGTAGCACAATGGATTGCTAGAATATTTTCATTAATTTGCCTCTACTTTAATTGTATAAGCTTCACATATAAAGTTGATAGTTGGTAATCACAGAATGTTTGACTGGTATTGAAAATTTGCTGAGGTTTGCCAGTAATGAGATCTGAATGTCTGGAGCTGCTTTACGGGCTGTGCCAGGTGAGCTCCCTGTTTCACTGAAATCACAGATTCTCTGAGTGTTTGCATGTTGAGGTTTTAAATGGGGTCTGTGTTTCAGACCATTTTACTGCAAACAAACATAAATCTAACAATAAGTAAACTGAGTGCAGATGGGGTTATACAATACAGTTCCTGTGTTGGGACTACTGCCACCTCCAGAAATTCATCAGAAGGAAATCAGGTACTGTTCTGATGAAGTACTTAAAAGATAAAGCTTTGGAAGCTTTTTCAAGTATCCTGGCTAGAAACAATATGTCCTACAATGAGGTTCATGGAAAAGGGGTCGCAGGGGAAAACAGAGGACTATTCCAGATAGGGAAACTGGAAAAAGATACAGAGAAAGCTACTACCCAGTTGCAAAACTGTAACCTTTACAGCATAATGTATCCAAGTTTATCTCACTAGCACATTAATAGCAGCAGATGCTTTACCTTAATCATGTAGGACTCCAAATTAAAAAAAAAAAAAACGAACAACCATACTGATAGCTGTGGGCAGGATTTTCTAGGAAGGATGCACATATTCCTTCCATCAATCTAGAAATTACAATGTTAACATAATTTAAAAATCTGTGTAACTGTCTCTCTCCAGAGAGAGAATTCTCTATCTTTAGAAAAATATCAAAGAAATAATGTAGCTACACTACATAGAAATGTATAAAGAAAAACTTCAGAAGTTCCCTGGTGATGTTCTTGCAAAGCTCAGTGATAGCAAGTACATAATGTCCTGTGATGCCTTGGCTACCTGAAATGTGATGTACCAAGGCTACCTGAAAAAGTAATCAAGAAATCTGTAGCTGCAAACTAAGCCAATTATTTTCTTTCTTCTCTCTCTGACATACACCTTTTTTTTTAACAAAATATGTACACATCTGTAGGCTGTTGTCATGGTTGTAGTAGTCATCTTTCCTAGATGAAATGTCTCTCAAACTTCTTATGTAGTTTTTAAAAACCTTTTCATTTCTTTTTCCTGTTGCTCTTCTCTGGACCCTTTCAAGTATGATGAAGTCCATTTCAAATACATTATTTTAGCTTTAACCAGCAAATACTTTGATAGATTTTATTCCTGTAATATTTACTGCTGTATCCATAAAGACTGATGCGCCTGTCTAACCTCGGAGTCATTTGTTTCAGCGGACTTATCAGTGCTCTAAGTAAGCATGTACACAGAGTTTAAGCAGCACAGAGCTTAACAGCCTCAAATTCAAAGTGAATGTAAATAAGGAAAACAAAAGCTAGTAATTTTGACGCTTACTAGATTTACTTTTCCAGCAGTTTATTCATAATTCTGTTCTAGAAATGTGGATCTTCCTTGAGACTTTCCTCTGTCCTCAGATTTTATCTGAGTGTCTGATTCACTTAAAAACCAAGATAGTCTCTTCCACAAAATTTCTGAAATTAATCAACATTTTATAAATAATCACTAACACCTTTGGAATTATACAGAAATACATATGAAAATTACACAAGTACTTCCTAAATGGTGTAGATTTCTACAAAAGTTGACACAAGCTGCTTATGTCCTGACCAAAAGATAAATCATTCTGAAATACAAATAACATCTCTCAATGTTGTAATTTACAGAAATTTTTGTAAGGTTACTGTGCTACTTACATGTGGATGCAGAAATGTTTTTCATATATGTTACAGCATAATGAAGGGTTCTAAGAGAATTTTTTACAGAAAATACTCTATTTTCTAACACAAGGGAATGAATTAATGCCACAGGAAAAAATAGGCCTAATCCTGCCTTTTTAAAATAGGAGAAAGATGGGGTGAGCTTTTCACCAAACTAATGGGTGAAAAAGGCAAAAAATGAAATTTGGCTGCATGTATAATGGGTAAATTTATCTGATTTGAATTATACAAAATAATAGGTTCGTTCTATTCAAGTCTCATCCCAGACCCACCCCCCTTTTCCAGCCCTAGGGGAGGGAGCGTTAAATAATGGTCTGTGTAAACTGATGCTCATGCAGTAAGAGTTTGGAGAAGTGCTGTTTGTACAAGTTAAAGCAGGCACTGAAGAAAGAGCAACCAAATAAAAAGCAGCTGCAGGAGCAAAGTGGACCCTTCTGAAATTAAAAGACATGTCTTTCTTCACCAGAGTTTTGACGATGAAATGCAAGCAGACACTTGAATGTGAGAGGACTTACTTTTACCAGGCGCTTTTTGCCAGCAGCAGGTTTCCCGGCCAGCCCCGGCTGTGCAGCAGCCAGTCCCTGGAGGTGCGGAGCAGCCCGCGGGCGGCGGCGGGGAACAAAGGCGAGGGGCGCGGAGCGGAGCTGCTGGAGCCCCCCCCGCGCCGCCTGGGCAGGGTGAAGAGCCTGCACGAAATGCCCGGACCCAATACCCTCTACAACCTCTACGAGTTCTTCTGGAAGGACGGCTTCGGCCGCATTCATGAAATCCAGGTACAGCTCCCTCGGGTATATAATGCTTTAATCACGCCACGATTACTTAAACCTTTCCTCCCCTCATAAAGCGCCGGTGAATCGCCGGGTCAGCAGCAGCGCAGCTGGGCATCGCCGCGCCGCCTCCCCGCTGGGGACAGCCGGGTTTCGGGGGATCCCCCACTCCAATTCCCGCAGCACCGGAGGCTCCGGCAGTTTTGTTTCCCAGGAGATCCCACGATCCCGGTTCCCCGTGCTCCGGCGCCCGCCAGCGCTCCCCGCGCATCTTTGTGCGCGGTCTGAAACACCGGGGAGGCGCCTCAAGCTGAAAAAAGTTTTGTTTTTGTTTTTTTTTTTTTGTTTTTTTTTTTTTTTTTTTAAACTGGGCTGTTTCACAAGCTTGCAGAGGGCTTATTTTTGGCGGGTAGGGCTGAGAAGTTTACCCGGACTCTTAGAGCTCAGCACCCACCCGTGCGGCGAGGTTGTGCCGGCAGCCGGGGCCGCACAGCCCTGCCGCGGCTGAGACGCCTCGGCCGCTGCCCTTCCCTCAGCCCGGCCCGGCGCTGCTCCACCGCGTTCAGGGACCATTTTGTCTCTCCTATCCCGGCCTCCCCTTACGTAAATACACTTTGCCTATATCGGTGCTCTGAGGGGGCGGTAGATGCGCCTGGCCCCGCTGCCGTCAGCGCTGGCCGGCCCCCGGCGGCCGCCCCCGTCCCTTGGGCGGGAGGCGGGCGGTTTGAACCCTGCCGGGGGGGCGAGCTCCGGCCCGGGAGCGGCCACAGGCCCCGCGGCCCTGCCGCCCCCTCCCCGGCCTCCACATTGGAGCGGGGGAGGGGAGCGGGTGGCGGGAAGCGGGGCCGGATGGCGGCCTGAGGGGAGGGAAGGAGGGAGGCAGGCGAGAGCCGCTCCTGTCACCTGGCGTGTGGCGGTGCTGGAGCCTGGGGAGGCGGTCAAGCCAACCGGAGACCGGGTGGGGCTTGAGAAGCGTCCTCTGGTCCGGGCACCTGCAGTGCTGTGGCGTCCCGCGGGCCGCGGCGGGTCCCCTCGCTCGGTCGCACCTGGTGAGGGAGGGTGAGGCGCGTTATTCCTGCGGGAGCTGCGTGGACCAGGATCCTCCTTCTCTGCGCAGCGCCTCGGGGATGCTGGCATGGGCAGCGCTCTTACCATAAGGCTGTCGCTATCCAGAGATAAATTCTTTTGGCTGCTTGGCCAAACATGTGGGTTTCATTCCTGAAAAGTCACAGTGCATCTCCTGGGGCCCTTTCCCCGTGTAGTCCAAGCGATTCTAAAGGAAGCACTTTGTGTAGAAGAGAGGAAAACGGTGTTTTTCACTCTTTTGCAGCTGTGGATCCATAAGCTTTCCATCGGCAGTACGCCGTTTGGAATACCTCAAATGGGGTTATTTTGTTATTTTGTTTTTCTTAGTGACCTTTCCCAAATCGCTAGGACTAAATTCACAGTCAGCCCCAAGAGGTTTGCTGCCTGAAAATTACTGAAATTTCAGGAAGAAAGAAGAGAGAGAAAGGGAAATAAGAATAGAAATGGGAAACGAAAGAAAATAGAATTTTAAATTGTTTGAGGATCAAAACCTGAAAGTTAAGATTTACAAAGGGCCTAAAAACACCAGAAAGAAGCAGGTGACAGAAAAAAAGAGAATCACATAAGTTGCTTAGTTTTGTCCAGCTTTCTTATATTTACGATTTAGATTTTTAAGAAGAAATATTAGGATCTATGTTATATTCCATGGCAGCCAGATCAAATTGCTAATGATGAATTGCTCAGCTTGATTGCTTGCTAACCGAGACACAAGCTTCAGATGAAACTTGAAGACAACTAAAGCTTTTTGTTTCATTCCGTTTCTTTTTTTCCTCTAACTCTGTGGTGGTGTACAGAATTTGAGAGGTACTCATCATAGTTTCATAACACTAAAAAAGATGCTACCATTGGATTCAAGTCCTTTCACTGTCAAAACAGTGAAAATCATTCAAAATATTAAAAAGAATATAAGACATACTAAATAGTACATCCTTTTCACTACCATTAACTGAGATGGGTGTTTTCTTCTTTAGTGAATACTATTCCTAGAAAGGAAAGTGTGAGGATGGTTAAGAAAAAGTCGCAATATAATACTCGTTTTCATTCTGCTTAGAGTCTCAAGAATCACAGGATGCCCTGTTTGCCTACACATAGAATGCAAGTAGGCATTAAATTTAACAGTCTGTTAAATTTAACAATACAGTGAACATGAGGAATGAATTAATCCCAAACGCTTTGGGAACCAGCACAGCTACTTAAACGATGTCCTTTGGTGCACACAAATATTTGCCCGCTATATGCACAAGGGGTGGGGAAGCTGAGTGCTTTTTCACAAAGGAGGTTCTGTTCTCAGTAACATGATTCCAGTTAGTCCTGGCCAAAGTAGTAATGCCTACAGCAATTATGACAAGGGGAAAGTATTTTAAATTTGATGGGGTTGGATCTCCTTTGTCTCATCAGTGCTATGCAAGGCTAAAGAAAAGAAAGGTGAGGAGGGAGGGCTTAGGATGCTGGCAGTTTGAATTGATGATGTGTGAAAGAATGACTGATGTGAGAGTGGTATGTGAGGCATTAGAGCGGAACATTTTCAAGGTTTGGAATGAGAGAAAGAAAAACCCACGATGTGATAGAAAACATGGAAATAGAAATCCTGGGCACTGTTTTATACATCAAGTTGATAGAATGGTTCTGTCTATTGAAAGAAAGGGATGTCCAAATACTTTGTCCTTGTTCATTTCTGGTGTAACACTAGTATTTAACTTATTTGATTGGATATCTTGTCACTTGATTTATTTTCTTTTGAATTTTGTTTTCCCATTTAAACCTCACCATCAATGAAAATAATAAACTGCTCCATAAAAACCAAAATTTGTTGAACCATTTTTCTGTGACTGGTGGCCTGTATCCTCCTCACTCCACTGATTTTTCCTTGCTGTACTCCTTTCCCAACTCATGCTTTCCTTTAGAGACACATACTCTCGAAGTTATGACCTCCAAGTTCAGTATCCCTGAAGTATTTTTGAGGCAAGAGTTTGGGTTTTGGGAGTGCTTGTTCATACATTGCTCCATCTGTGGTGTTTGTTAGTAGCAGATCAAGCAGAAATGACAACTGACTTCCTGCTGTAGCATTTCACTCATCAGGATGACTAATACATGTGTCTCATATGAATCCAGAAGCTGATTTTTGAAAATGGTAAGAATATCGTTTTGGGAGACCTTTAGAACTTAGACTGAAGTTGGCCATTGTGTTCCAAAAGTAGTTAAGAGGTGACTGGCAGAGACCACAATTGCACAACTCATGTTTTATTTGGAAACTAGACAAAAAGAATTACAATTTTATGTGCACTTGGTATCATATTCTGAAGAGTGATTCATGTGTCTTAAACTTATTGTTGGCAATTAAACAATTCATTTCTGTAACTAAGATTGAATAAAATATATTTCACCTACGTTAATCTTGGGTCAATACTAGACTTTCACAAGTGTAGTTGGTGTCAAACATCTTTGGTTTATAATCAGCATAACTCTCTGTGCAGATGTCTTTAGATTAGAATGTAGGTAGTGTGTCAAAATTAAACTTTGGTCGGTTTAACTGGTCTTAATAGTTTAACCAGAAATAAAGGCTTTAAAATTGATTATCTTTTTAATAACTGCTTTGCAGTTTTGCTGGGGTTTTTTCCCTCTGAAATGAGGATGTACCTCAACTCCAAGTCAACTTGTGAAAATTGAGTTTCACTTCATTACCATGTCAGAATGAAAATTATTTTAAATAATCAGTAACATTTCATGGGACAGTGATAGTGCAATCTTACTGGTAAACTTTTTGGGTTGGTTTTGTTTGGTTGGTTTAATATATATACACAGTTCAATGTTTTCCAATCCTCTTTATTAATTTCCAATCCTCTTGTTTGCCTCCAGCCTGAATCACATGATTTGTGGATCAACCACTCAATAAACTCTACTGCAAGAATAAGACCCCATTTCTTCCTTTCTTTTGCAGAATTAGCATATGTCTCTCTCAAGTTCACTGCTGACAAATCTGTTCCAAAATGCAGCTTTTCACTAGGCTGTTGTGCTGTCATTATTCTTGGTTAGGTGTGATAAACTCATACAAAGTTTTTTTAATAAACAATTAAATAGAGTAAGTAGTTCTTACACATGATATTAAATTATATCTTTCTATTATGCTGGTCATTTAACCCTATATACTTCCATGTTTTTAATTTTTGCAGACATTCTTTCTAACCTGTTTGATCTGAAGGGATGTGTTTTAAAGTGCACCAGGTCCTTTCATCTTCTCAGTGTTTGGTTTCACTTACACTCTGCCTTAGAGCTTTGGGTCTTTTCAGTCAGGGTCCTGAACCCTGTGACCTCTCTGTTTTCCTTGTGAATATTTCACAGTAATGCTTAGATGCTTCTCCTGACATTTCAAACTGTTCCTTGACTAGAAGGCTGGGGATCAAATTTTAGATGTGAGAGATTGTGTATGACAAATTGTCAGTTTCCTTTTGTGGTAGTTTTCCTTAGTAATACTTGGCTTCTGTTTCTCTTTGTTGGTGATGCTGTAGCAAAAACACACTCAGGAATATGGAAAGATCTTCAAGTCTCACTTTGGTCCCCAGTTTGTTGTATCCATTGCAGATCGAGACATGGTTGCTCAAGTCCTCCGAGCAGAAGGCAGAGCACCACAAAGAGCCAACATGGAATCCTGGCAGGAATATAGAGATTTACGGGGGAGAGCCACAGGGCTCATTTCTGCGTAAGTGTTGTTAGTCCTTCACTTTCCTTGTTTTCTTGTGTTTAGTGATTTTCTGAAAGACTACAAGTCATCTGGGAAAGCAGGCTTTTTTCTTTGGGGAAATTTGCATCTAGTGGGGGGAAGGGAGCAGGTATTTGTGGTGAATGCTGTGCATTTGTTCTGCTGTGAAATTTCAAAGGGATGGTAATGATGTGTAGTTGAATGTGCAGTGAGCTACTTTACACGAAGACATTCTTTGGGAATGTGTATCAACTGGAGTTGTCTGAGCTGACTCACCTGCAAACAGTTTTGCAGAATAGAGCTTACTAGCTTTGGCATTGCACTGCATGAATGTGGCTTTATTGCATCAGTTCTAGACTCTTCCATCTGGATGGCAGTGTGCTGTGTGGAATTGTTGGCTCAGATTTGTTTTAGCTTTATGGTTCACCGAAATGCCCCCTCCATAGACTAACGTAGAGAATGGTCAATTCACACTGTAGTGCATCCCCACACAGATATTTTTGAATCTGGCTGATTCCAGAGGAGTTATCTGTCTGTACAGCTTGCATAACCTGGCAGAGCATGTGGGTGTGGTTAATTGCCACTGGGAACTACTCACAGTCCCCACTGACATAGGATGTTTATTTAGAGGGAAATTAATTTCCTGAGTCATGGGCAGTCTGTTTTTTCATGGTAGCAAAAGGCTTTATGTATTGCACTGCAGACTCAAATCTTAAGCTGCAGTTGAGACTCAAACTAACAGTTTCTTGATGCTTAGTGAAAAGAGATCTTAAATCAGAGGACTCAGAAAATATTTGTTAAAGACATTAAATTCTTCTGCTGGCCAGTAAGTTTCTGTGCCTTGCAATGGCATTGCTCCAGGTTAAAAAAAAAAAAAGTAATGGGAAATATAACAATTTAAAATAAACACATAAAAGATAATTGCCCATTTTCATAAGGAATGGAAAGGTATTCCTGGAACCACTTTTCCCAAATACTGTGTTGATATGGAGCATGTAGATGCTAAATTCCAGATTTTTAGTCTTCAGCAAAAAGGTTTCCATGCATGGATCTGCTAAAGCCGAATCTGTAGCTGTAAGTGGTTTCTCTACAGGTAGGTCTGCTCTCATTACTTTGTAGGTTTAGAACTGGGGTAGCTGAAAGTGATGTATCAGTAATGGAATTTATGGTACCAGCTCAAGCTGTTGATTTGTCAGATCTGAATGTGATACTTTTACTTGGTAATTAAGTACTGGTTCTGTGTAAAATCAATTTTGCAGACTACTTATTCAAATATTTATTTAAAAGCAATTTTAGTAGACTATTTTACTAATTTCTTACATTAGCCACTACTAGCAGACTAACATCGGGACACTTGTCAAATTCGGAATACTGAGTGGGCAAGTTCTGTCACTCAACCCAGAGATTGATTGGCACCTTAACATACATAGTGACACTGAAATTTAATGAGGACATGCAATAAATACAGAATAAAGTTGTAGGAGCATAATACAAAAACATACATTATCATAATTTTCATTTTACCATTTGTTTTCATTTGACATGAAGAATCACAAATAGTATAGTTGCAGAGCTCTTACCCAGCTGATGATTGTTAAGGAAAACTATTTACAGACATTATTAATAATTTCTTCTAGGGAGGGAGAGCAATGGCTAAAAATGAGAAGTGTACTGAGGCAAAAAATTCTGAAACCCAAAGACGTGGCTGTTTACTCTGAAGGAGTTAATGAAGTTATCACAGACTTAATTAAAAGAATCCACACTCTCAGAAGTCAAGAGGAGGATGGGGAAACAGTGACCAATGTTAACAACCTTTTCTTCAAGTACTCAATGGAAGGTAAGCCCAGGGTGGATCTGTAAAGAAAATGGATGTAAAGCAGTGTGGTTGTGGTTTGGCATGTCTGTCAAATGACTGTGCCCTGTTGTGATTAATCTGAAAAGGGAAGTTTGACAGTCTGCATTCATGTGTCCTTCTAGTTAGTGCAGTGGGTATCAGTAGAATTTCTTTGCAAAGTTCAAAGACCTGATACATTGTATTAAGGAGCAATTCCTATGGAAATGCTGGTGTATAGGTAAAATGTTCAATCAAGGCCTTGAACAGTCTCAGTATTCCATATTTCTGTGTTTATTTCTCAAGAATAAGGGTGGTGACCTTCTAACAGATGGCTTCTAAGACATGTTAATTTCAGAACATACCAGCCAAATTCCAATGAGGAATCCCCATGTGATGCATCTAAATTCAGTCCATAGCTCAATGTGGGAAAAGATACTTCTTTTCCCTGCCTACAGATGCCAAGTATGGGATTGTTCTGCTTGCCTTAAGATCATCTGCCACTGGGTACCATTAATGAGGGGAATGCTGAATGAAGCTCTGGACTGAGCCTGTATGGCATTTCCTGTGTTCTTACAGAAATCTCATAGTGATACATACTTCGTGTATTCCTTTAACTTTTCTAATCTTGTTAGATGTAATGTCTTTTAAAAACATTGGTACTCTTTTCTGACAGGCAGCTGAGTAATTTGGGATTTGAAGAACTTCCAAATTGCTCACTTATGAAGATGTGTCAAATTGCTAGCTGCCTGCTTGGTCTGTTTCACATTAATAGTGTCTAAAAATGGCATTTAACTACCAGTTTATGGAATTTCAAACTATGAGCTTACAGATTCACTATAACTGATGGGTTAGTTTAAATTCTTCACATTCTTTTATTTTTTCATTTATAATTGTGCTTGGCACACTTATTTTCCACATGACTTGCTGTTTATTTAACTTACCCTGTAACTGTTCAGGGAACCAATACATAAAATTTCTTTGAAAGGACCTAGTAAGCAGCAAGAGGATGTAGAAGAACTAGCAGTTTCTGAAAGAGGCACACAAGAAAGAAAAGGCACAGAAAAAAATCTTCCCATGGTGGAAAATTAGGAAAGGAAGAGTGAGTTGAAAATAACCAAATTTTAAAATTATTTTGTCAGCAAAGACAATTTCTAGTGGGGATGCCCATACTACTGCAGAAAAAGATCTGTGAAAATTACAAGTCAGAACAAGAGACAGTTAACATTGTCACTTGCAACAGTGTCACACTTTCTGTTTTTTAGGGCGGTGTGGAGAATGGTGTGTGCAGTAAAGCACTGTCTGGAGTGCAAGCTTTTTATCCATTTACACAAACTCAATATCCATTTGCTACTAACTGATGACAGACACAGCCACTGGTAGAAACTCCTGTGTTGTCACCAGTTATCAGAAACGTCTTTGGACTTGTGTGTCCCTGTGTGTTCAGAGGCCAACAGGGCAGGCTGAGGATTTGTAGTGCAGGGTAAAACACAGCGAACAGGCTGGAGGCTGCTCCACTTCTGGTGGAATTCCTGTCTCTTCCCATGCTGAGCATTATTGACATAGCAACTACTGTCTTGCTGCAGTGCTTAGCTGGGCTGTTTTACTGTGTTTTGAATTTTTTTATGTTACTTAATTCCTTAAATTATTAATATGTATTAATGCATGTGTAGAGACAATTCTTTCATTTTTTTATGTGCAGGTGTGGCAACTATTCTGTATGAATGCCGGTTGGGCTGCCTTGAAAACAACATTCCACAGCAGACTGTTGAATATATTGAGGCTCTGGAATTGATGTTTAGCATGTTTAAGACCACTATGTATGCAGGTGCTATTCCCAAATGGCTTCGCCCACTTATTCCAAAACCCTGGAGAGAGTTCTGCAGATCCTGGGATGGACTCTTCAGATTTAGTAAGATTTAGTAGTAGAAAAGTTCAGCTGTATTTCTGCAGGTTCTGTGTGTGTTTGAACGGGACAAGCTGCATTTCTCTTCTAAAATTTTAAGAAGACTTTGTGGCAGAAGTAAGTTTCATATTAAATACAGACTGGCCAGGGGAACTGTTTTAAAAAATATTTAGCTGAAAACAAACTTTACTAGTACATTTCAAAACTCCCCTATTTTATACTGTTCTTTCTTTATGTATCTTCATCTGTTTCAGCACCCACTTGCCACTCCAGGTCCAAGTGCTTTGCCAAGGTTTTATCTTAAACCACTTCAGTTTTAATGAGGGTAGTTTTGTTGATTTCAGCAAAATTTCAATTAAGCACCCTGACAAATAATCACCACTAAAATTAAGTAGAAAGTTCATAAACTAGCCTCTGGCAATTAATTAAATACTTCATAAAGTTGATTTATATATACTCAGGTGACATTGAAATGCATTGATGTACTCCAATATGGGTTCCTTTGGTAAATAAAACATTCCAGGCTACTTTATGAATCAGTTTTCATATAAGTTCATTTAAGTAGGAAGAAGGAGTTGTCTTTGCAATTTTATTTTTTTAATATCCTTGAGTGTTAAAAAAACTTGAACCCTTTTCTCTCTCAAATATTGAGAGCTGGATTTTCATTTTTTTCTAAGTTCATTCTGTGAGCCATTAAAAGTATACATGGAACTGTAGGTGAAATTGCTCAGTGTGTCATTCACTGAAGTTTTAGAATTTTTGTTATTCAAAACAAAAGATGCTCCTAATCTTTGTCTTCAGAGTAATCAAGTTCTGTGGCTTTGACCTTCTGGTTGCTGCTAGCATCTTGTAGAGATACTTGCTAGCATCTTCTTGCAGACTCATCAGGAGACAAGCCAGGTGGGCATAAAAACTTGTCCTCAAGCTTCTCTCAAGGAAGGAAACTGAAGTCTCTTGTGTCATTTCCTTGTGGTCAGCATTCTCATGCTGTGAAACACCAAGGTTCCTGACAGCTCAATCTTTCCTTTCCATGAGTACCCAAGGATCTCCACTACCACTCTAAGATTTTTCCTTATGGAAATTTTTCTTCCCCCCCTGGATGTGCAGTGTAGTGTGAGAAATGTGGTTACTGAATGGAACCAGAAGAAAAATGAAAACGGAGGCTTAACAATTTTTTTGAATCCCAAAGGTCAAATCCATGTTGACAACAAATTGAAGGCTATTCAGTCTCAGCTGGACCAAGGAGAAGTACTGAAAGGTGGGCTACTTACACACCTCCTAGTGAGTAAGGAACTTACTTTGGAAGAGATCTATGCCAACATGACTGAAATGCTTCTGGCAGGAGTGGACACAGTAAGCTTGTAACCTTTTTTCTCGTGCATAGTTATTTTTGTAAACCAGTATCACTGGCAGATCTCTTCACAGGGGTTACGTTGTTTGTAAGGATGTAATTTTAACACATTGAAGCCATGACACCTTTAAAGTGATACAAAATACTTCCTGTACTGTGTAATCTCTCCACTGGAATGAAATCGCTGCTCTAGCTGTGTTTTACAGGAACCCACCACTTGAGAGTCTGTTCCACAGTTTATTAAACAGATAAAATAGCAATTGTCTTTGCATTCAGCTTGTATTTCAAGCATTTTCTTTTCATAGTTTGCTTATCAAGTAGGTGTTTGTGCTACTTTAGGTAAACCACAGTAGAAAAGTCAACTGAAAGTTAATGTGAAAAAAATAGATCAATAACCTCATGTGAGGAGTTTGGTAAAGGATTTTCATGTATGGCTAGTTAAACCACCTGGAACACACATTATGGATCAGATACCTGCTTTCTGCTGGCATCCATTAAGAGGGAGAAGTTAGGCCAGCAATGATGTGGATAAGGCATAAATTCACTCTACCCCTGCTTGTGGTGGCAACACAGAGTCAGGCTGAGGCAGAAAGCTGTGTAAAGGTTCAGGACTAATGGGGCTGGTGTATCCAGTATGTGAACAGCTAGGAATGTGTTTCAAGTGTCTCTCATTCTTCATTCTTCTGATTTGCCATACAGACCATTTGAAGTAACATTAATGTCATGTGTGTATCTTCCCTGCTGATTCCTGTCATATGAAATCAGTGTGGCTCAGTACTGACTGCAGCATGACAATTGGAAGAATAAAGAAAAAGATGAGATATTGTATGTAAAATGTATACAGAGTTATTTAGAATATCAATTAACTCTACTTCTATAGTTGATTGCTACTGAACAAATTTTTAAAAGAAATTGTATTAATTTGATAAAGAAGTGGTATGTAGGACTTGAATAGTCTTAGAGTAGAAAAGTTTAAAATAAGTAAAAAAGTAAAATGGTCTTAAAGAAAATAAAAACTCTCTGGATAATTGAATTCAGATTTTTTTTTTTTGCTTAAGAAAGTTTGTAAGGTTTCTAAAGAAAACAAAAAAACCCCAACACCAATCACTTTTGAATTCCAAAATAAGGAGCATATGTAAAACTTCTTATGTGCTGAATATGACTCCATTATTTAAATGTCCCAAGGGCTTATGAGTTTGCAGACATTTTTGATGTTTTGTTCTTGAATAAAACACAGTTATTAATCCTATTCATTTTCTAATCTTTCAGAGCATGAATTTTCCATTTTTAGTGTGTGACATTTGTCATTAAAATAAAAGGACAATGCTCATGCCAACAAGAATTTCCCTTTCCATTTGATTCAGCTTTCTCAGCTGGCAGCAGTCTTTTTCTGAGAGGACAATACTTCTGATCTCTTCATTTTCAAGTACAAAACAAAAATTGAAGGAATCTTTTTTTTCCCTACTGCTGTCAATTCAGATCTCATTTTATCATAGAAACTGAAAGAGGTTTAGAGGATTATAAAAGCTTTCAACAGAATTGTGAGGCAGTTGTTGGCTACAAAGCATTTTGTCTGTTGCTGGAACAGTCCTAATTTATAAGAAGCTATGAAGAAACTGGGAAGCTGGGAAGAAACACTGTTTATATCAGAGAAGCTGTGTACAGAGCTCTGTAGAATAGAACTGGGTTGCATTGTAGAAGGCACAGCCATTCAATATAGCAAGGAAAACATGAAAAGCCTATGAGCATGGTACTTCTAGCACTATACCCCAGTTTGAAGACAAGACATAAAAGGTCATCACCATGATGAATTTGCACTCTAAATTGATCTTAAGACCAAAATAAGACATTTCCACAAGCTGATGTTTTTTCCAGCTGTGGTGAAAAAAGATTAGATGATGGGTTTCTTTAAATTCTCTTGTGTTCAAAGTTGGATTATCTCCTGCCTAGTGTTTCTTTTTCACACAAAATAAAAATATTCTAAATGGTAGTGGTGTAGCATTCCTTACCAAAAAGGATAAAGTATAATCTTAGCAGGGATGATATCAGTTCTGTCATGTGGATGCTATGAGGGGACCACCATATGCTTAAAAAGGGTTGGAAGTGTTCTGAGTAGTATTTTCTTATCTTGTTTCCTGTGAAGTGTTTTTGTTGGAAGGAAAGGTGAAATGCATATTGAAAACTAAGGGCTAACTTAATCCATTGCTGTTTAAAGTGTTTATGTTTCAATATTGTTTACATAGTTGGGTTTGCATTTGGTTTGTCTGTTGCTTTTTATATTTCACTGGGAAAATATCAACATGGATTGTTTTGATATGTGGTGGACTTTTAGATGGAAAAGGGATGAAGGAGGAGATGGCAAAGTCTGGCAACTCCCATTAAATCCAGATGTGAATCATTGCCAGCCTGTTTCATAACTTTAAACATATAAAACACATAGTTGAAAGCTGATTGTTTTTCTTGGCTTGAGATTATTTTTAATGTAATCTTGTTGGGCTTGATGATTGTGATTTTTTCCTTAGACTTCTTTTACTTTGTCCTGGGCAATATACTTGCTGGCAAAGCACCCGGAGGTGCAGCAACGTGTTTATGAGGAAATAGTCAATAAGCTGAGGAAAAATCAAGTTCCAGCTGCCCATGATGTCCCAAAATTGCCTCTGATTAGAGCTGTCCTGAAAGAAACCTTGAGGTAAGTAGCAGACAATAAAAATATTTAATTCAATGTTATTCTAATGAATTTTGAGTCCATTTTAGCATTTTTAGTTTATTGTTGTTATTGCAATTTGCTGCTTCTACTTTTATTTATTTCAGCAGTATTGTGTCCAAGGATGCTTAAGCAATGAATAAGATAGATTATGTAATGTTTAATGTTTCTAAGTATGGTAGAAGTGGTATCACATACATAGGACATGTCTGTTAAGGTAAGGAATCAAAAGCTTGATTTTTCCCTTTAGTCTGTGTGACAAAATGTAGGAACCTCCTTCCCCACACTGGTACTTTCCAGTGCCGCTTCAATGATTTTAAGCTTTTTGATTTAAATTAAAGGCATGTGACATACTTTTTTTTAATATGTTTATACTAAATGTCCATCATGAGATGAGGGGAAGGGAGTAAGAGGATTTTAAAGAAGACATCAATAAAGCTTTTTCAGCTTTAGCAGCAGTGCTAAAATGTTGGCAGCTTGACCACCTACCTTCATGCTTGTACATGTGTAAAGCAAATAAATACATAGACCAAATAGCTCAACCATCAGTTACTAATAAATAACTTTTCTCAGATGATGGTTATATTCTCACACATGATTCAAAGTCTTTGAGGCTCCAAGGTGTTCTGTACTCCTGAAAAACATTTTTGGTGTAAATGAATATAGCATTCATCCAGCATATTTGCGAATGCAAATTTGAATCTAAATTTTTTTAATTGTATTAGTTATTACTGTTGAACTCCAGATAAATATTTCTCACTAGGTTATATCCAGTACTGCCAGGAAATGGAAGAGTAACCCAAAAAGACTTGATCATTGGAGGATACTTGATACCAAAAGGGGTAGGTTATGTTGCAGTCCGCTGCAGAGAACAGTTTAATTTTTGCTAATGAAATATGATCTTCTACAATATATATACACTTCATTGATTTTAAAAGATTTCACCATGCTAAAACATTAAGAGGAAAGTATTTCAGTAATACCCATTTATATGCCACAAACAAATTTTATGACTTGTTGTTGTTGTTTTGACATTTTTTTATTTGGGTCCTCACAGGCAAATGAAATTTATCATCGTGACTTCTTCTTAATATTTTTGAGGGTGGGGTCTATTAATAACATACTTGTGTAATGGTATAATTCAATTAAAAAAGCATGAATTTCATTATTCCTGCAGTTTTGTAATTCTTTGTCTGTTAACTCCCTTTGTAGAAAGTTTCTCTCTTTTTCTCATAGCAGCTTCATGAAACAATTCCCAATACTTGTGATTTGTTGCCATTTCCCTCCCCACTGCATCTTCTCTAATATATCCAGCAACCCTGAAAACAATTGGAAGATTATTTCCTTTGACCAATGGAGAAAGGGATTTGATTTTTGAAGTATCCCTTTGTCTTTAGGATTACTCAGAGTTGCTTAATTTTTATCACCTCTTATTGCAGAAATTACAGTAATTGCAAATTCTTTTATATTTTGTTATGTGCATTGGAACTAGCTAAGTATAAATATAACTTTTTTTCCTCAGACCCAGCTGGCACTTTGTCATTATGCTACTTCATACAGTGAAGAAAATTTCTCAGTGGCAAATGAGTTCCGACCTGAGCGCTGGCTGAGGAAAGATAATTTGGACAGAGTGGACAACTTTGGCTCCATCCCCTTTGGTTATGGCATTCGAAGTTGTATAGGAAAAAGAATTGCAGAGCTGGAAATCCATCTTGCACTGATTCAGGTTAGAACTATGTGACAGCATTACAAGAAGAAAAGTGAATTGGTATTATTTTTTTATATATGCCATTTCTGGGTATCTAGTATTAGACAACACTCCAAAACCTTTGTTTTGGAGTGTTGTCTAATGTACTCTTGGGGCAAGGACTTAAAAATTGAAAATAATAATGCTTGAAATGTAGCATACTACCTAAACTACATCTATCTAAAATGGTATGGTACACATGATGTAAAACTAAAGGTAAGTTTGTTAAGGAAATACATAGATTTGGTAGTAGGCTTACATAGAAGGTTTTTGTAAGCAAATAAGAAATCTTTCTTAATGTATATTAGAATGGTTACCTGCTCAGTTTCTGTGTTTTAGTTAAAAGGATTCAGAACTTACAAAGACATAAAATAGATTTTATGTCCTTGTACTGATCACGGTGTCACGACAGACAGTATAATTTTTCTGTGTTCTTTCTTCAAACTCATTATCATTTTAGATACACATAATTTATAGTCATATAAATAGTACATATTGAGATATATTGGTTTTGATTGATTCATATCATAAGGAAAATGTTCCCAACAGCTGCTACATTTTTTGTCATTTACAAGACAGCCTATAGCTCAAATAATGAGTCCAGACTGTGCAATCAAATAGCGAAAATTTGGTAACTATTTATAGCTACCTAACTATAAAAATATTTAGATCCATTTTATGTATTCAAAGGAAAGTTTGATTGAATTTTTCTTTGAATTTCCTTCAGTAAACTTCTAGAGCAATCTCTGAACAATTAGTGCCTGTCTTTTGGAACTGCAAGTGAGAGCTCTCCCGGGGGGTTGGTAAAACAAACATGCTTCCATCTTTTTGAAAAAGACACTCAAGGAAGCAGTGGAGAACCTGCTTTGTTTTCTGGAAAGAAACTAGAATAAAATAGCACACAACCTATTTACAAACATAGAGGTGACATTTAAGTGAGTTAAAATTAGAAACATATGGAGCTCATCAAAAAGAAATTGTTTCAGACCAGTCTGATTTCTTTCTTTAACTTGATCACTTACCTCATGTGGGGGTATAAAGTAAGTCATGTATTCTGACTTCAGGAAGTATGTTCACATGTCCTGTATGTTTTTCTCTCCATTAAATTAATAAAATTTGTTCCAGATGGAAGTGCCCATAAAATACATGCACAGCTGTTTGGAAAAAGGAAATAGCTGGAGGCAGTGGCTATCAAATATTTGCTGTTGAACTGGGAAAGCATTTAATTAAAATTCTATAAAAGTCTGTCCTGCATTTGATTTAGGCTGTTATTTTCATTAACAGAGTAAGTGATGGATTAGAGAATACTTTTACAGTTTTCATGGGATACCAAGCTGTTGTGAATTAAGTTATAATCAGGGGATGTGAATATAGAATTTTGACGAAAAAGGAGAAATGTTCCAGAAGCAACACAAAATTATTCACTAGTAACAGTTACAAGTTAGTGCCCTTGAGAAGAAAGAAATGCATAAATATAAATTTGTATACAACTGTCTGGATAATATTAGTATCATAGGAACAGACTGGATTGATATAGTAAAAAGTTGGTCAATTCTGACAAGGCTATGTGATTCTAGATAATATCAGCAGCATTAGCAGGCATTTTTTATGTCAGAAAGAGGAGCTAAATTACCAAACTGATGAATTCTCACTAGGCAACTATAAACTACTATCCCTATACGCTGCATTTTAAAGACAATATAGCCAAATTCAACAATATTTGGAAGACAAAGATAATAAGAAGGATAAGAGATAATTACTTTATTTATAGAAAAAAGTGTTTGAGATTTATTAGGAAAAGTTGAGGATGTCGCAGTATTTTCCTCCTGAAAGTGTGAAAGTAGATAGCCGAGGTATTCTTCTTTCAGAAAAATGTGTCTGATGGGATTGGGATTCCTATAGCTTTCTTGATAATTTCACACATTGATTGATTCTTAAGGAAGTGAAATAAAAAACACATAGAGAGGAACCTCACAAAGTTTTTAAGAGACCTTTGAAACTTTGAACAGTTTCTCTGATAGTTCAGACTGTTTAATCTGGTTATGTAGAAGTTCTTCAGTAAGGACTTGCTTGGTCCTCCCTCCATCAGAGGAGGAAGATTTTGAACTATAACCTTTACCTTGTAACACCTTTTTTTTTCCTGGATGGGAATCATAGCACTTAAACGCTGCCCAACTGGCAGCACATATTTTGCTTGTGACAGTCTGTTATGCTCTCTTGTTTAAAGGCTACTCTTCACTGGTAATTTTGCAGTTTTTCTAATACTTGTCCTGTTTATGTTCACAGTTACTTCAGAATTTTGAAATCAAAATTTCTCCCAAAACGGAACCAGTTCATGCCAAAACTCATGGACTTTTGACTCCTGCAAATTCCATCAATGTCAGATTTTCTGACAGGAAGTGAAACTCAAATGTTCTGGAAATACTCATACAGTTTTCATGGAAACAGGTTTGCATTTTGTGAAAGTTTAAAACACACTTGTTCTCTGGTTTGTAGGTATTTGACAATATAATGAAGTATTATGTTCTGCCTTAGTTCTAGCAGTACATAAGAGCAATTACCTCTCCTGTAACAGTTAATTACACATATGAAAATATATACCAAAAAATTCCTTCTTGCACTGGGAATCTCCTTTTATTTAGAAGAATTCCTAGTAATAACAAGACATGCATTGAAAAAAAATCAACCCAAAGTAAATTTGGACATGTCAATATCATTCAGTAGTTTTGTTACGCTGCTATTCAGTGAGTGTATTTGAGAACAAGGGGATTATTATATAATATGTGGAAATTAGCTGCATGTATAAGTTTGTATTTTCCTGTTTCTTGTCCTCCAGTGGGTTTTTTTAGAAGTTTCCATGTAACACTGCAATTATGAGACCATTTTTTTATATATAAAAACAATTACTCTGCATGTATGAAAAAAAAAATCCAGTAATATAAAAAGTAAAGATAGAAAAAGTACAACTTGTCATGTTGTTTAGACTTGAAATACAGAACATATACAAATTTATCTAAACTTAATCCCCATAGAATGTTTCTATATAGTTTTTAAAAAATAAAAATCTTAAAAATGAAAGTTTAAATGTCACATTGGAGAGTTTGAAGCCAGGCATTGTTCTCATCACCAAAGCACAAGACACTTTCATTGTTCTAGCTAATATGTCAAACTCAAATGTAAATATTAAAAGGAAGTAGTTGTTACATGTTTATCATTTTTAAAATACTACTTTTAACTTTATTCACAGTTCTTCAGCAGTAAGAACTGTAAACTTCCCATTTTAACTTGCTGAACCCAGAGGTAAATACAGAGTTCTGTAGGATGGCAATGTGACTACTGATGTATTCAGAGAGGTTTTTTGCTATCTGGTGCCTAACAGAAAGAGTGGACACCTGGAAGTTTGGGTTTTGTCTTTTGGGAATAATTTTGTTTGTTTGTTTGTTTGTTTGGTTTTTTCATTATTACTACTTTTCCTGTGACAGCCAACAGAAAACTCTTACATGATACTTTGGATAACTTTAGTATCACTGCACTAACCTTACATTCTCATTTTTGAGACAAACCTTGTACCCTGTATCCACTTTATGCCTTGAACAACATTCAAGCCTGCATATCCAAATATGATACATATGTAATTATATATAGTTAACTGTTTACATGTCAGGCTCTGACTGATTTTTGGGACGTAGTTTACATAATGACAATCATAAATATTTCAGCTAAATAAACTTAGCAAAAGTTTTGCAACTTGGTTTTTAAAATGGCAAAATTTTTCTTTGATTGTCTACCTTGGGAAGTCAAAGACAGGTTAGAAATTAAATAGCACTGTAGTTTTAATTATGTACATGAAATTTCACATTGCTAGCTAGCTACTATAGTCACATTGTTATAGTATTTTGATTCCTTTTTGCGGTGCCTTTTCAAGGTTTAGATAAAAAAATCCCAAAATCTCCTTTGTATGGAACTCATATACAAAATAATAACACTAAATAAAATTTATCTGGTCTATAAGAGGATGAAATGCTTACATAAAGACTTTAAAATGTTATCCTTGTATCGAGTGTATATGTGTACTGTAAGAAAACTAGGTATTCTGTTAGGAGTATTTTCCTAGAACAAGCTTGCCTTCTTCCAGGGCTTCCAATTACTCCATATTTTGAGTTTATTTTATTTTTTTTTTCCCCTTTTTTTCCCTTTTCTCATTGTTCATTTCAATTGTCTCCATCTTAAATCAAGTGAAGAGATTTGTATTTGCCAGAGCCAGCTGACATCCCAAAGGAGATGTTTTGCAAAATCAGTTTAAAAGTCTATGGACTGAGTATTTGACTCCATAACTCTGCCTGGTTTTGTTGACTTGGAGACAAAGAACTCCTGCCTTGAATCTAAATTTGGATGCCATATGGTGCCTAGCTTTTGCTTTGTCATAGCATCATTAGAAACACTAGCCACTGCTATGTTGCAGTACATTTGCTGCTTCGTATGAATCCCTAAGTAATACATCAATGTAGAAGATGGAAAAGACATTCTAAAATTCTTTTTGTAGCATTTGAATCTTTTAATGAAAACAGCCAACATTTTGTTCTAATAGAGCACCTATCCATGTAAGTTGTCTTTTATACATAATAAAATATTTATACAGAATTTAAAAGTCTTGGTTCTTATTTTAATTACTATTTATACTTGCATTTTCCTTTAACAGCTTAAAGTCTTTAACTTGTTGTATTGAGCTGAAATATTCACTGCTTCATGGGAAATTAACAGTTCAGCTAGAAAATACGGGGATTCTTACAAGAATTGAAGGTGTGTAATGAATTGGCAAAAGGGGAAATAACATTATGTTAAGAGTACTGTCATTGGGGAGGAAAGGTACTAGCAAAGTTATCCAAGAAATACCCAAGGACTGACTCTAATGTGAATGTTTTGATTAATTGCTTAATACATAGAAGAGTATTTAAGATATAAAGAAAAAAGGCATAAAGTGTGAAAATCAAACCAAAACAACAACAAAAACAAAAACCTAAATGTAATAGAAACGGGCTAGAATTTCATAGCAAAATATGTGTATGTAGGAAATAAAAATAATTTATTTAAGGAGCTCACTGCTTGAGAATGTTATATGTAGAGGAAGACCTACGTAATCACAGGTGACTAGAAAGTGCAAATATGTGAGAGTAATGACAAATACAGCCTACAATGTATGACATGCAATCTGACCTATTCTTCCCTAATTTCTATCAGAGATTCTTCTTAAGTGCTACAGTACAGTGTCCTTAAGTGTTCAAGAAAGGTACAGTTTGTTTTGGATAGATGAGGATACACTAAGATTATCAGGTTAATAGTTTCTGTGTGTGGAGAAAGGGTCATACTACAATGGTTTTTGTTCTGCCTCCCTGTGGTTTGATGGCAAATCAAGCCCTGGCACATCTGGAAGCGATGAAACCATGGGCTTAGGAGAACTTGGTTTGTTGGACACAAAACTGCAGGACTGATTTTACTCCTTCCAGTTGGATTATATGTAGAGGAAACATAGATGTCTGCAAGAGACTAAATTTATTCTCAAGAAGTTAATGTGATTAGTCTAGAAAAGTGACTATTGTAAGAAGACATCAATTTTCTCTTCAAATACTTTCAGGTTAAGGTCTTTACTCCTTAAGGTAGAGGACAACTCCTGTTCAAAACAAGTATCACCAGTAACAGTGAATAAATAAACTGGTGTGGAAAGTTTCAAACTATCAGGACAATTTAAGTTTAGAATAAAGTCACTGTGAGACATGGCAAAGACTGAAAAAAGTAATATATCCCCAACCATGAAATGATAAAGCATGGTAAAAATAATTCCATAAAGTTCAACTAGAATTAGTCTATTCAGTCAGTTTGTTCTCTGTTTTTCCATACTCCCTTGTAGGCAAGGAAGGAATCTATGAGGTCAGTGGTGAAATAGTCAGAATGCCAGCGGAGCTTCTTAAATAGCCCAGCAGTGATGTGGCTGTGAAGATGGAGAGTAGGATGCCTGGCAGCCATGAACATGAGAAGTAGGCACTGGGGGTGTGTTTGGAACCAGGAACAGAAGGGTTGTGCTGGTACTTGGGACTGGGAAGCGAGGAGTGGGAAAGCCACACGGAGCAGAAGCTTTGTGGCTGTACCAAATATCACATGGGCTGCAAGTTCAGGAAGTGGAGAGGTGAGCGGTGGACTGCACAGAGGATGGGGCAGGCTAAGAGAAAAGGGATGAGTAGTTTGGGTGCCTGATGTGTTCTATTTGCAAAAAAAAGACCACTACTGGTTTTGATCACTGAGGTTTTTCCTTCCTATGGTATGTTGTCATACAATGTTTATATTAACATTAAAACATGCTATCATATAATTTCATACAATTACTAGAGATTTATATCTTTGATAATGCCAGACTTTGCCAGTGCATGCCCAGAGAAAGACTCAGAAATGCTGTAACAAACCACTGATTCTCAGTGCTCAGAACAATGTTAGTTTGCACTGGCGAGCTCCCATGGTGGCAGATGCATCCGAGGGTTTTTCACCTCCTGAAGTGTCACAGAAGTGTCAATAGAGGATTTACAGGGGCAAGTGAAAAGCAGATGGTAGGATGATTTAAAATGCTACCAAGTGATAGTCCCAGTGCTGTACAGATACTGAGCACAGATGTAAATATGTAAGCCAATATCATCACTGGGGAGAACAACTGGTCTTACATGTTGGACCCTTCTGATTTTTGTGAAGTGAGCACATCTGTCGTGGACAATATCTATTGAAGCAAGATAAACTACAGTTCCCTGGAATGTGTGTTGGAAAATATTTGGGAAGCAGTCCAAAGTTGCTAAGTATTTCTCATTCCTGTGTAGGTTTTCACCTAAACCTTACACATTTAGTAGTAAATAATAAAGGTGAATGGGAAGGTGTGAGTAGTAAATTATTTTGGTGCCTGATCTTTTAAAAGTATTATATATGTGTGTGTGTGTGTATAATAAAAAGAAAAATATTTTATCTGCTGTGATTAATTCATGTGTTCCCTTTATCCCTTTCAAGGGATACTTACAACAGAAAATAAGTATACATATATGTACGCTAAGAGCTTGAAAATATTTATGGATGTTCTTGCTGGAAAAAAAAAAAAAAGACCAAACACGTAAATGTCATGTGGGTATTTCAAAAATAATTTCAGCTGAGTTTTCCCTGTTTTTCCAACAGGATTCTCCTCAGGAAACCACTGAAACTACTACACTGTGATTTTGGTACCACTAGGTGGTGCTGCTTTTATATTATTTCTTAGTGAAAGTCTGTGATTATGTATCTATGGAGAAAAAAATATATATAGCTAAGAGCAATATACTTATTATGGCTTCTTAAAGACACAGAAGTTTGGTTACGCTTGTTTGACAAGGACTCTTAGCCCGTGTATGTATGAACATTCTCAATTTCTGTTCATCTTTTGCATATCCTTGCTCAAAATGGGAATTTGCACGTGGAAAAAAGTACAGTACGTCCAAAGTTTCATATGGAAAAAGTTTTGTTAGAGAAAATCCAGCCTTTGTAGTCCTGTATGGCTCCTACTGAGATTTGTCTTTAACAGTTTGTTAATCATTGAGCTTTGACACTCTACCTGTTATCATGCAAAATTCAAAATTAAGCCAGTTCTTACTCTGAAGAGATCGAAGCCTAGGTGAGATAAAAGTAAAGGAGACAGGAAATAATTGAGGGGGGTATTTGTGTGTTTCAGACACTACTGCAGTAAACATTGCAGTAAACAGGAGACCATCTGACACCATTTAGAGGGTGTTCTACAAATCTTGGCAATGTCTGAAACAGTGTTTGCTGTCAAATGTTTATCTAGTTGGGAAACAATTACATTGAAGTGTAAACTCACTGAAGCAGCCCACTTTACTCAGACAAAAGGAGGGCTGGAGTCAGGGATTTTGGAAAGAACTGCAAGAGAATTTTTGCCACCACAGTTAAGTATGGGACAAGAAACATTTAGACAAGCCTTTCTTACTTTCAGCAGCTCAACTTGTGAAGCTCTTTGTCTACTTTATGCAGACAGGGGTGAACACTTGAATTTGTTTGAAGATTCCCAAATAATGCAGAAACAGTCTCATCCCAGATGCAAAAAAGAAGCATTAAGTCTAGTTGATTAGAGAATCAGACTAATCAGCTGGGAATCAGTTACACATATCTGGAAGGGCTTGGCTAAGAATCTTCATCTAAGATACCATTGAAAAGGCAATCAGTATTTCACTATCACATTTATAATGCTTCTATCCTACATTGTATTTTAAAAAATGGTTACAAACATCCCAACTTTGCAGATTTCTGAGATATAAATCTCAGCTGGCAAAGCTTTCTAACTCATCCTGTGATGCAGAGCTCAATCATCACTTCTGTAGGGAATGGTTACACCTGTCCATCCACTGGCAATGTCAGATTAAACTGAGGCTGGAAAGATCTAATACAGCCATGCTGCTCTATCAAAGCAGATGTCTCTAATGTTTGTATGTTTTCAAGGCTGTAAATTTTAGGCCCACACTGATCAGTTTCATTGAGTTGAATTCCTCTTTCTGCATCTTCTGGGACCGCGTCATCTTAATTGACAAAGCTTCAGTGGCAAATGCATAGGTAGAAATGAATGTTTTGGTCTGTCACAGTTCTGGGTCACATTGGAATGCAAGAGTACTACTTGTAATTACAGCAATTGTATTGATGTATAATTTGGTATTAAGTACTTCCATTATTTTGATGTTGGCATTTCACCACACAATACTATAGGCAAGACAAAATGAAATTTATGCTATTATTTGGATAGAAAATAATTACAAATAGTACATTGTTATTTTTCAACTGGAACAGAAAATAGTGGGCTACTAATGAGTTTCAGCCATGAGAAGTGATGAAATATCAATTGTGCAATTAATGTAAAATTTGAAAGAATTAAATTACAGAAAAACATATAGTGGATGGGGAATAACCTTACATTTCCCAGGTGCTGGGTTAGATCAGGATCCTCAGGCTTTTCCACTGAATTGGCTACTTCTCAGAGGAGAAAATCTTCCTAGGCCTTTGCTTCACTTCTGTGACTATCATGTAACTGCATAGTGATAAGAAAAAAGAGAGGAGAAAAGAGTTTGTTATTTTGAGATGTCTTTAGGAAACAAATGGAAGCATTCTCTTTATTATTTATCATTATGTACTTGACATCTAAGGTTTGGAAGTCTAATGTTGAACAACTTGACTGGAAAGAGGGATGTTTAGTGTCAGCACCAGGAAGCAATGAGAATCCATTATTAATTTCCCCAGGATCCATAAAGAAGGACTAAAACAAGGAAGGCTTGTCATGTTTCAATGTTTTTTGAAGTATTTTTTAAGGGCAGGGCAACTCATGAAAGGTTAAGAGCTGCTAGCTAGAAGACACTTTCTTTGGTTGGTTTTTGTGATGGTGATTGGTGTTTTTAGTGACTACTGGTTGTAACCAAGGGACCAACAGAAATACATCAAAGACAGCAGTGAGTCAATAGAAGCCTTTGTGATCAGCTGGACATTGCTGTGGGCTGAATAACAACCTCTAATTGCAAGATAATGTGGGAATAGTATCTAAAGAACTGCCTCTGATATTACATATAAACAAACAGGAACCTGGAAAATCTTTTTTTTATAAAAAGAGCATAACTGATCTAATTATCTTTATCAAAATATGTCTAGGGCACTGTTCCATCCTATATGGTATAAAGCACAAATTTTGTGTATTTCAATTTATATATTCTGATATTTATATAACAAGATGAAGACTTGTTTACTGTGATAACAGATAGGATGGGATGGGATGGGATGAGATGGGATGGGATGGGATGGGATGGGATAGGATAGGATAGGATAGGATAGGATAGGATAGGATAGGATAGGATAGGATAGGATAGGATAGGATAGGATAGGATAGGATAGGATAATTAATTAAATATCTCCAGGAAACATTCCATTAATGGCAAGGTCAAACCTTCTTGTTCTCCCCCATAAAAAAGTCTTTCTAAATAGAATGGAAATTAAAAAAAAATAAAAAATCCTTTCTAAATAGAAAGGAAAGAGCTATGTGGTTTCTGGGATTACCAGACCCTTATGAGGCTATGAGTTGGTGTGGTATTGGTAGGATTTGCAAGTGGATTGTACCTATTTGTTGCTCTGTCTAGGGAATGTAGGGTTCCCTGCCTTTCTAAATGTTTACTGTGTAAGCCTTGGTAAATCTGGATCATGTTGGGATGCTAGGAAGGGCTATTTTTGCTTGTTTGGTTGATTGTTTTAAATCTAGGATCTCAGAAGATCTGACAGCACACATACAGCCAGAGGATAATGCTGTGCAAGATTATTCTTATCCAGGCAGTTTGCTTTGTTTTGCTGTGGTGAAGCTCACTGCTGTTATGTAGACCAAAAATACTGTTCTCTTTTAATAGCTGCCTTTTGGGCTTCTGTTTGCTACCAGTTTCTAGAAGTTTGTTTCACAAGCAGCACATTTCTGCAATATATATAATAAATTTATCTTTACCTCCATGTCCAAGAGAGAAGTGTCATGTTTTGTCTATCCTTAGCTTGTGACTCAAGGCCATGAATTCCTTAAAATACATGAAAATGTTGAAGTGATGGCTTAATTCCCCCTAGCCTTCTTTGGTTTTCAGTTGCTGTGATTTAGATTTTGACTTTTTTTTTCCCTGTCTGGACACCTCTTCATGTGATTCCAAAAGGTGGGGTTTTGAGGCAACATCCCATATTGAAAAATTCCTAGTAAATTCCTGTTGCAGCTCAGATGCTGCAAAATTTCCAGCCTTGTGCTTTGGCTTCCAGAGTACAGTAGTAGAAATAACATGTATTTCCATCACTTGTGCAGTGACTTGTTAAGAAAAATTTTCACAATTTACTATGTTTGGTTCATTTATCTGGTAGTGTTGCCTTGTTTCAAAATCTAGCTTGGAAACAAAGCAGAAATTTACCTTGAAATTTATGTTTATTCTTCTACCATGCTGATGACCCTGATATCTGTGTACACATGGCTTTGACTCATTAAACTGTAGAGGATGCTTGCTTTAGGACTGTGAATGTTCTCTGCTATATTTGGCAGGGAGACTTGAAGATGTCACAGCATTGAATGATACATTAAAATGTCACATAATTTGGGAAGATAAATATATCAATTCTAACTAATTCTAATTATTTGAGGCCTTTACTGTTTTTTGCTGAATCTTTGTGAAAGCCCTTTTATAGAGATGATAGAGCTCTGGAAATGGCTGAGTTGCTACAGATAAAACTAAGTTTTTTTGCAGTTTTCTGTGTTGTATTTTCGTCAATTCAGTCCTGATCCAGGTCTAGGAAAACATTATTATACATGTCAGTTATTATTAAATAGAATAGATTGTATGAATAAATTTCATCCAATGTTTTTTAATTAGATCTGTGCAGAAAACCAGGATTTGCCCAGACTGGAAAGTTACCATCCTTATTTTCTGAAAACCAAATCTGAAACCTCAAAAGTAAAGAGCTGGGTAATTTTGAAAGCTGCAAAGATTTGAAATGATAGTAAGCTTGCAGTAAATGAAGGAGAGATGGCTCTTGTAAGTAATGTGCAGTGAGTAAGTCACTCTATTTCGTTGCCAAGGAAATAAAATGAGGCTCTTGGTAAAGGGAAGCAAGGAGGAAGACATTGCAACTGGGACAACTGTTACCATTACATAATCCACCTGGCATGGTTATCACAAGTGTGGAACCTTGTGGATGTACGTTTGATAGAAAATATCAAATACTTCCTGCATTTCAGTGAGAGTTTGTACTATTGATATGGTATCTTGGAGATTCAATAGCCTTTGTGTGATTCCACCAGTCAGATCATGTGTTCTACCACAGCTATAGATGGGGATAAACTAGGCTGTCCATTTGAGTATATAATTAGTTCTGCTTTTTTTGATATTTTAATAAGTAGTTGAAGGCTTTCAGAATTCTCAGAATATTTTCCAAAGGAAGCACATGATTCACTTGCCTGTTCCTTGCTGACTGATGCTAATGAAAAAGTAAAACCAAAATTATTTCATATTTGTCAAATCCCTTCTTTTCCTGCAGAATAGGGTACACAGAAATTTTGGTAAGCTTCTTGCAAATATATTTGTGCAAAGCTTACAAACCATCGCTGTTCTTTACTCACTTCATAGCAAAGGGTAGCTAATCTGTCACAAGCTCAGGGCCAAAGATCACTTTGTGATGGCTGAATACACACAGGCAGAGAAAAAAATTCTTACATGCAGGTGTACTGAGCACCTAAACAGGTATGTGGATGGAAAAGAAACATGATCTGAATTTTGAAGTTGTGAGAAATCTGCCAAAGTTTGGAGGTCCCAGTAAGACACATCATGAACACCACATAATTCCCTAGAATTCAAGCAAGCTTGAAATCATGGGACAGTCTTCAGTGAGACATGAGACAAAATTTAATTGCCATTTTATTTCCCGCCTCTCCTTTTTTCCCAACAGCTGATTCTGGACTAGACAGACAAAGCTCTCAGCATTGAAGCCTTCCCAGTGCTATAATACTAATTTTTTGGAGGTAATTTTGGTGTGTTTAGAGCATGAGAAGGGTAACTTGGGTATCGTGTTCTGTTTCTCATAAACAGTAATGGAGAGATTCATCAGGAACTGAGTGTTTGAGAGATGTGGGAGAGAACACCTTCGGACACTATTTTTAAATCAAAGTTCTTTCATGTTGCTCTCGTTTTAAAGGACACAACATGTAATCAGCAAGTTCTTATCTGTTATTTTGATGGCAGAAACTTCCTGATTCTTCCCTGCCCCTTTCTTCGGGAGAACAAAGGGAGAATTTGCAAGAGAATATAGTCAGTCAGAAAGGAATTCTAAGGCAAACTAGATAATAGTGAAATTGATAGCCAAATTACCCTGACAATGTTATCAGGTAAAAAGAAAAGACAGAAGTCACCTTTGCAAGCTCTTCTGGAATTCTGTCCCAGAAGAATGCATGATCAGCAATGGAAAGAAACAGGCAGGCAAGGTTGGAATTAGAACTTGATTAGACTTTGTATATATTATATTTAGTGCAATTTGTTGTTTTCAAGATGTTGTATTTACTGCCTCAAGTTAGTCCTTCAACTGACATCACTAAACTAAGAGGATGGTGCTGCAGGGAATGAGGCCAGCTGACCTGTAGTGTTAGAGGCAGAGTTAGTCAGAAAAAAACTACACATCCAAACAACCAGGCTGTTTAATATCTGAACTCCAGCTTTGAAGACCCATCTTGAATTATGTGAGTACTTGGGGTGAAGGGCTTTAGAGCTCTTCAAACAGCTTACTGAAAATAATATTTAGTACAAATATAAGAATTTAAATAATTCAATAATTATATATTTATGTTTTCCATTAATATTTAATTTAGTGAATTCTATTAAATATTTTCTAAAAACTATAATTATACACTTAAAATAAGAACTACTTACTGAAAAGAAACAAAAATAAATTCAACTGGCTTTTAATCCTCTTTGACACTGGAACAGAGAACATATACTTCTAGTTCCATGAATAGTAGAAACCGCTACTGCTGTAATTTTAGAATTATTTTATTTAAATGAATTGGATTATACATGAAAGATTTTGTCATCACTAAGAGGGAAGATTTTATTATAACAGCTTGTAGTTTTAAACACACAAACTACAATTAAAAAGTTCAAGTCAGAAAAAAAAAGTTAATGAATACGCTGGAAATCACTCTTTGAAAAATAAATTTTTATACAGTTTAAATTACTAATCATGAAGAAAACACCCTGCTCCCAGATGGACAAAACTGGTAAAACAGGAATACTAATAATAATGAAAAAAAGAGCTGGAACAACAATTTGTGCAATGAAGGGAATAAATTGTACCTAAGCTACAAAATAATAGACTCCAAGCCAGTGAGCATTTAAGTGTATATTTAATTGTAAACAGGTGAACAGGTTTAATTGTAAACAGGTTCATCTCCCTTTAATGAGACAACTGAGAAGTGAAATGCACTTATGGGGCTGAAGCCTAACATAGTTATTATTGACTAGAGTATTAATCAATTAAGAAAGCCATAAAAAAGCAGTGGTGGGTATGTACGTGTTAAATATGCCTGTTTGTGCTAGAGTGCTTGACAGATTTGCTTTTTCCCTCTGAACTGTGGAAATGAGTCATCCTGTCACCAGGGAGATGGACTACAGGTGGGTTTCATAACCCATCTGGCTTTCTTAACTTTAGCAATTTAAGCTATTCAGCTAATCTCCCTCTGTAGCTAAGGGGGAAGGGAGATGGTTCTGGTTTACCTTTTATCAGCTTTGGAGACATGGATTCCTCTCTTTTTACTATAAAAGGAACCAAGGTGACTCAGCTTAAATTAAACATATTTAGCTGGTTACAGTCAGGTGAAATGATGTGTTCTGGGGTCTAGTGTTAGAATAGATTAGACAGCTATGCACATATTGAATTTAAATGAATCTCATTGCAGGAGACACTCATAAGCATTGAGTTTGATTTATTTTAACTCCATTTGTGCAGGATCTGTCACTAGTGGCTTCCAAAAGGTTTGACATCTCTGTCTCACCATGCCACAAAGCATAAACAAATATAAGCGTATGTTGATAGCCTGTATGTTACTACATGATTGCACTGCAGTCTAATTGAAATAATTTATGTTTATAACCTTGTGAAACACAGTAAACTTGAGATAGAATAATGGTGGATAGATGAGAGACTGAAGCCACCCTTGTTCACAAAGGAACAAACTCCTGCATATATTACCTGGCTGAAATGGCTTATGTGGTCATTCGGTTGCAGGGTCACTCATAACACAAGGGTCATGCCAGGGGAGCACCTTTTGCAATACACCTGGAGCCCAGCAAATGCTTTGGTGCTGATCCAATCAAGCACAGAAATAACTGTGGAGTGACTCATGCTGAGAGGTGGATACTTGCTGCTAATCCCAACTTTTAAAGTGTACACAGTTTGTCATCGTTTTTCATTGTGGTGAGCGTGTGTGTCTGGCGGCTTTTGTTTCACGATGGTCTGATGTTTGCTGTGGACTCTCTTTTCAGCTGCAATCATTTGCTTTTCACTTGAAGGGACTTAATCAGACAAAAATCCCTTCAAAATCAGTTTTACTGAAGAAAAGACTTAAGCAGGAGAAGTAAATATATGAGGTAAGGTGGAAAGGAATGTGTTCGGACCCTGATACATCTGCTCTTTTAAACGTGATGTTACAAATGTTTAACCACATGTGCATCTTTCAACCTGAAAAGCTCAGCTAAGATGGGGGAGGTGAGAATGAGAGAAAAATTACAGATGATACCCAAGAAGAAAGGTAATATGAAAATAACTAGTAAGGCTGAACTTATGGAAAAATCAGATGCATTTGGGACAAAAACTAAGAAAATGAATACTAAATTAATACTAAATACTAATCATACAGAAAGATGCATGCTAAATGTAAAGCCAGGAAGTAATTGAATAAATTTGCAGTTTCCAATACAGATTGGCATCATGGGTACTCACACATTGAGTATGTCTTGTATCACTGCACTTTTCTCATCCACAACTGAAACACATGCCCTAATATTTTATTAAATGGGAATAGCATATCTACTAACATAATTGAAATATATTTTAACTGGATTCTGAAGGAAGGTTTTGTCATTAAAAAAAAGCCATTGTCAGAACAGGCAAGAAATGCAGAGGCACTGTCTCATGAAGCCTTATGAAGAGGTGTTGACTGGTTCTCTGCCCACAGTTTCTAAGGGCTCTGGCAAGACAATGGTTTTTATTTTGTTTTTATTTTTATTTTCTGTTTAGAATGAACAGAAAGAGTACTGAAGCAGAAATGGGAAACAATAAATGACAGACATATATGTTGGAAGACCTGGCCTAGCTCTCTTAGGCTATCACCTTCAAGATTTATCTGTTGCTTTACATTGGAGGAGTGCATGCTATGCTATTCCCTGTGTGTGTGAAACTGGAGATAACAGTCTTCATCTGGAAAAGTAATGACTCTGTGAAATGGTCTGGGGACACAGGGAGGTTTTGGTCCCATTGTTTAAGTAAAATAGGCGTTTCCATCTTAAACAAAGGTAAATGCAAGTTTGTTATATATCTCAGTTTTCTGCAGAGCACTGGACTGGTTGGCACTGTACTGAGTACTGAGAGCACATAGTCCCAAGCTCCCACAATGAACTGGGATGAGCGTGCAGAAGCAGGATAAGAAGGAAGGAAGCTTCCCTACCACTCACCCAAGCCCTGGTGTATGGTACTGACGGAAGCTTGGGGGCAAGTATTAGGATGTGAATAACAGTGCTGAGGTGGCTTCCTGTATTCCAGGAAGCAGAACTTTGTCCTGACGTGTAAAGGAATAAAGTTTCACAAAAGGTATTTGCCTGGTAGATCTAGCAATGCAAAACCAAAGCCAGGTAGCCAGGAGGGCCAATCAGAAATGGATGGCCAGTGTGGCCACCAGGACCAGGGCAGTGATCATCTCCCTGTACCTGCCACTAGTGAGGCCACACCCCAAATTCTGTGTTCAGTTTTGTGGCCACTCAATTCAGGAAAGATGTTGAGGTGCTGGAGTGTGTCCACAGAATGGTGAGAAGGCTGGTGAAAGATATGGAGGACAAATCCCACGAGGAACAGCTGAGGGAGCTGGGAGGATTCAGCCTGGAGAAAAGGAGTGTCAGGGAAGACCTCTCTGTAGTCACCTGAAAGGAGATTGTATCAAGGTGGAGGTCATTCTCTTTTCCCAAGTAACAAGAGACAGAACTAGAAGAAATGGCTTCAGGATGTGCTGTGGGAGGTTTAGATTGGATATTGGGAAAAAATTGTTCACTGAAAGTGTGGTCAGACATTGGAATATGCTGCCCAGGGAAACTGTGAAATTCCTGGAAGAGTTCAAAGGATGTAGGGAATGTGGCATCTAGGGAAAATGGTTTAATGGTGAACACAGTGATGCTGGGGTAATGGTTGGACTCAATCACCTGAGAGGTCTTTTCCAACCTTCATAATTCTACGATTAGAGGATGGAATCTTCTGAAATTTCATGTCATCTTTTAAAATCAGGGGTTTGATTCACTTCTAGGTACCTCCCCTCAAGGAGCTAAATTTCCCCTTTGTACTTGCAAAGATCCAGGAGTAATTTGAGAAGTACCTTTGTCCTATGAATTTGGACAATCGGAGATAACGATTAGTGGTACAGATTTCTCAAAAGCGTCGTTTTGCTGCGCGATGAAAGACGACCGCAAACTCATTCCACCACCTAAAATTAATCCCTTGCGATGCTTCCCAGACTTTCCCACCCTGTTGGCTTCCTGTGGGACAGGCGGCGGCGGGGACCCGGAGGAGGCAGGCAGGCAGGCAGGGTGGGGGAAACCCGTCCAAAACCTGCCCCCATCCTTGTCCGTGTAAGGCAGCACTATCCCTTTAAAAGGCGGCCGGCGGGCGGGCGGCGGCGGTGACGGCCGGGGCCATCGCCTGCCCGCCGGGTTTTCCCCCCCTTCCTGCCGGTCCGTCGCTCGCAGCCCGTTAAAAAGAGGAGGCAAGATGGCCGAGCTGGGCAGCAAGGGGGTCACGGCCGGGAAAATCGCCAGCAACGTCCAGAAGAAGCTGACCCGGGCGCAGGAGAAGGTAGGGGAGAACGGGGGCATCCCCGGGATGCGGGGCCGGGAGGGGGCCGCGGGTACCGGGGATGACAGCGCTCCCCGGAGCAGGGATGCGTCTCGCAATGGGAGCTTGCGGGGGATGGCAGCTGCCTCCCCTGCCTGCGGAATGAGGGCCCCTTCGCACCCCGGGAATGCCGAGTGTTGGAGCGGGGAGCGCTCACCGGCCGCCTGCGGAAACATGGCATCGGCTTCGGCCGGGAGCGGGAGGGAGGACGGAGCGCCGCACGCTCGTGTCGGATCGGCAGATGCTTATTGTTTCAACAGGAGGAGACCTTCCCGTTGTGGCATTTAGGTTGTGCTCTATGCAGCATCTTCCAGAGCGGCTCTGTGTTTTGCCAAAGCGCTAAATGCGTAACCTCAAGGATGGTGAGGGGAGGGAGACGGACGCTCGCCCCTTATCTTCCAGCAGCATCGCGTGATAGCCGCTGCTTGCTGCGCTGACCTTGAGCTCCTCGCTTTGGAATGCTGCTGCAGCCAAAGCCATACGGCCTTTAAAGATTGTGCCGATCCGCTGAGAGAGAGGGGGATTTTTGAATCCCGGGAGCCCTTTCGCTGCTCTCCGCCCACCCCTGTGCCAGCAGAAGGTGCCAGGAATATGCAATGGATACTTTTCCTGTTCATCTCTCTGGCATGCTGCATCTGATGCCAGATGCCTGCTCCGTGTAGGGATTATCGGGCGTTTTACGCAGGGACATTGATCAGCTGCTTTTATTGCAGGCACGCTCGTCTTGGTTTTCAGTGGTTTGCTGTGAGATGACATTGACTGAATAAGGACTGGTGCATCTTGGTGGGAGGGCGGGCGAGCAGATCTGCCCACTGCTGCTCGTGTTTCCTGGGAGTTATCTTTAGCAGCTAGATTTAATCTAGGAGGGTTGGGATTAAATGCAGTGCTGGCCTGAGCCTTGTGCCAATCTCTGACACTGCTGAAAAACGCTGCTGGGTCAGAATGGCAGCCCAAACCACTTGGATTTCATGTTGTATATGCTGCATCCAGTACTTTTAGCTCACTCACTGAAACTGAGAGCATCCCTTCCTTCATCTTGTCCGACTGCTTGGAAAGAACCCCAATGACTACCAGATCCAGTATGGAGCTGCAGCAGCAGGGTCCTGGCTTCACTCTGTACACAAGAGTGAGCATGGCCACATCTGTGGTTTTCTTTACCCTACTGTTGTTCCAGAGGGGACAGGACAGGGAATCTGGTCCACCTTGAATTCATCACAGATGCTATCTTCATTCTGTGTTAGCCACCAGATGGCAAACAGATTTGTAGTTAATATTAGGGTAGGTGGTAGAGGCTGAGCTCCTGGGCCTGCCGATGAAGTTATTGTATTTAGCAGCTTGGAACCAAGTGTGTCCTGCCAAGCCCTGCCCTGCCTCTTATCGAACATACACAGCTTCTTTTCCTAGGGAGGATTTTCCACACATTTCTGTCAACTGTTGATTTAGCTCACTTCCTTGCTCACGCCCTGGTGGTGTTTGGGGATGTGGGAATGACAATAATAATTGAGACTTAGCTGTGTATTTGCACGATCTGAAAACAGTTGTTTGTCTCTTTGGGAAGAGAAAAGCACAGCTTGTTTTCCTCTAAGGAGAAAAGGAAAACAACCCCAAAGCACTTGCTAACACAAATTCTAGACCCTTCATGTGTTGTTATCCTGATTCAAACAGTATAACTTTAATCTCTGGGCTCTCAAAAAAAAGAAAAAAAATGGCATTGCTTACTTCATCACCTCATTTGCCTCTTCATACTGCTACAGGATTGTCTGTAACAATTCCTCTTTGGTGAAGCATTCAGTATTTTACCCATAAGGGACAGACTTTCACTGAGGAATATACATCTGTGTTAACTTTCAGGTCGTGAGGAGAGATACAGCTGAATATGAAGTGATGTGGAAGCACCAGTGGTTATGACACTCTACACTTGCAGTATTTAGTTATAAATTGAGATACTCTGTTTAGCAGGAAAGGTAAACTCTGTGTCAGGAGATAAGGACCAGGTGTTAAATAATTAAAAAAAAAAAAAAAAAGTAAACAGAAGTGTGCAGACGTGGATCTGGTAACAACTGATAAATGTGTTCGATTTTTGTGAATATATTTTGACTAGGGTAGAGCTTTTCCTTTTTGAGGCTTAAACCAGCTGACTGTTCCTTTTCCGTATCGTATTTTGATTTGAATCAAGGATAAAAGCTATTCCCTTGAGAATATCTCCCTCTCAACTTAAGCCCTGAGGCTTTGACCTCAGCAGTTTTCTTCATGGTGAATTTCAGCCTTGTGTTAAGCAAAGAATGATGTCTTTTTGTTCAGTGCAGAATTCACACTGAAACGCTGTACACATCCTTTTTTCCCTTCTGAGATGCCTATTATGTAAACCATGTAAGATACTCCTTCAGAAGTGTTATTTGTTTTGAGCCTTTCAGCAAAACTGTTGGCTATTTTTGGAAGACACTTGAGCAATTCCATAGGAAATATATGATGGAATGGTCAACTATGCTTTTTAAAATGGGATGGACACACTTTTAACGTCCATCTCTACTCAGAGGTAGCCTCAAGTACAATACTTGGAAATAATTTGCCAGTTGTCCAGTGAAATGTATCAAACAAGTTGATGCTGCTGTCCAGGTAGGAACATACCTTGCAGAAGGAAGTCATGCAGCTATTTCTAACTCATATAACCTTTTTCAACTAATTAAGAAATTTAGGCTGGAAATCGTGATCTAGTCATCCTAAATTTAGCTGAAGGATTTTCAGACTGAGATGTTGAGCTCTGGACTTTTCACAATTCTAAACTTCGTAAATATGAGTAAAAATGTAATGCCCCCAATATCATGGTGTCTTAGAGGAGAGCCTAATTTGCAGCACTTTTAAACTCTTCCACTGAGGCTATGAAGTTTTTTTATTCTTTATGTCTGTAATCCATCGTCTTGGTTAAAGTTTGTTTTTCTGCTTTGTGACCAGTTTTTATCTTAACACTTGTGAAAATTTAAAAAATCTCCCCAATTTCCACAATTCCCGTTTTCTTCTAATAATGTCCTGTTTCTGAATGTGTCTATCTGCATATGCACCCTTCTGCTTTGGACAAATTCAAACAGCTTCTTGGTGACTTGATGTGACCTTCTGCATGTTAGGCTGAGGTTCAGTGTGGAAAGAAGTTATTGGCTGTATGGGCACCAATTGTTGATTTAAGCTGCATACAAATTTATAGCTTTGTCTGAGGAGATGAACTGTAAAGTTGACAGAAAGAAAGAAAGAAAGATTTTTATTTTTAATTTTTTTTTTTCCCCCTAGGGAGCTTTTTTTTTGTGTGGAGTAGAAAGGAATGAACTTATTTTTACTTAGATTGAATGTGGGAAGTTTTTATATGGTAGTGGTGGTCTCTCACTCTCTTTGTGTTACAAAGCTGGGCAAAATGAGGAGTCTGTGTTCTGTGGCATGAACAGACTGTTGTATTATGTCATGGGTTTCTGCTGATGTACCAACAAACCAAGACATCTCCTTTTTTCCCTCTCCATCCCCAGTCAGAGGAGAAGGCTTTGTTTTCTATGCAGGACCTGGTAAAGTTTAGTTTGGACATCCAAACTCCCTTGTGTTAGGGGGTCACATTTAGGTCATAGACTGCGTTTATAGTCATGGACTCTGACTTGCCGTGAAATATCACTTCTGCTCTCTGTTCTTGGCTTTGTTAATTCCACAGATGTTTGCCCACATCTGTTTGAAGTTCTCCTTCTTAAACCATCTGTCAGAGCAAAGTTCTGCTCTCCTCTGGCTGCACCGTTCAAGGGGGCTGGGCTGTAGTCTTGGTCTCACAGATTGTAGTTTGGGTGGAACAGGGTTTGCAGAACGCATGGTTTGCATTTTGAGTTTGCCCTGATAAGATATTTTTCCTCCTTCTAAGTCAAGCTCCAATAGGTGGAGTATCGCAGGAGGAAACACCTGGAATGAAATTTCAGCCCTGTTGAAGCAGCAGAGAGTCCACACTAAGGAGCAGTACCCAAGAACCTTAAAGCAAATTTAAATACAGCTATTATGAGGATTCACCTGTCAGAGGCTCTCTGCTCTGTAGAAACTCTGCAGATGGGGAGGGAGCCTTTCTATAAAAATGGTAGATGCAGAAAGCTCTCTTATTAAGAGGTATGTCTTGACTGAAGTTCCTTATTGGTTTTCCTTTGGGAGGGTTCCTTTTATCTCTTCCAAGATTCTATGGTTTTTTCTTGCCTTTGCAGAGGGTAGGGTGGTTTGGTGGCAGTTTGCCTTGTTGTGTCAGTGAAGAACAAATAGCCTGAAGAGCTACAAGTATTGTTCACCTACTGATCTGGCAGGAAAATTGATGTGTTTTTTTTTTTCTGGGGGACTCTCCAGATGACAAAGACGGGGCTTTTTACTTTGTTAGCTTGCTTTCTCAAGAATGCAGGGCTCAGGGGACGGGTAGAGTCTCAAAGGTGCTTCATGCTTAAAGGTTGCTGGAAAACAGGCACTGGATACGAGAGGAAGATCTGAATTAATGCCCCTAATGTTCAGATAATTCCAGTATGAGCTCAGACTGTATTACTGGTATCAGATAATCTGCATGGTACAGGGAGGAGGTGAAATAGGAAACCAGGCTCCACATGTCTCCTTGCCCATGGAATGGTTTGATTGGCAGGGCACTTACAGTGCCGTGCTGAAGGTGCCCTTCTGTCTGGCTATTGGCAACAGATTTCTTATATGAGGTAGAATCTCATGTATGGATGAATTTTCTGATTGGAAAAGGCCCAGCCCTATTCCTTGTCACTTTATCTTTCCTGTAAATTCTAGTCTTGCAAACAGTCCTCTTCAGTGCAGTTCTTGTGAGATCAGGTTTATAAAGCAGGATCTAAAGATCTCTTTTCACTGTGGACTTTTAAAGAGGCTCTAGGCCATACAGAGTTACAGACCTCATCTCTCAGGGGGTGGCATCAAAGCTTGTCTGGCCTCTCCCTCCATCCTGCATGCTGTTAGGCAAGGTTTGTATTTCCAGGCACTGATGTTTGTTTTCTGTCCAGCATCCTGGTTGCTCTTTGCACGTGATTAGCAATTGACAAGGCTCTGACCAAGGCACTGGGGAGAGCTGGGTGCATCCTGACATGTTCAGCATCTAGCCTGGACTGGGGTCTTTGGGAATAATGCAAGTTTCCCTTTGTTCATGACTCTTTAGACAGAGACACAAGACGCTTTTGCTTGGGATCAAATGTATAATAAAGCTCTGGTTCTAGAAACATTTGGAATGACAAGAGGAGGGTCCCTTAGGTTTACAGGTATTAGGGTGCCTGGTTTTCCCTCTGTAGTGGTGGTGGCCAGACACCTGAGCTGCCTGTTGTGCGAGTTCTGCAGCTTTGGAAGGATCATCTTACAGTCCTGGCTGTCTACCTGTACACAGAGGGATCAGCCTGGCTTCCCAGAAGTTCTGTGCTAGCAACCTGACATGATCACAAAGCCAGTCTCAATTTGCCAAGCAGAGCAGGCAGGTCTGTCACCCTGAGCTGGCCACAGCTCAGCCCCCTTGTGGGCTGGCCCATTCTGGGTGTGCACACCAGCAGCTTCTAATGGGGGATGTGATTGTGTTAATGTTGACCAGGAGACTGTGCATTCTCTACCCCAGAGCAATGAGATGGGAACAAATATTAAAATAGGAATAAAGCCTCCTTGGAGCACTCCTGGCAGGTAGAATAGTGCAACAAGGTCCATTCTGACTTCAGTCTCTATTTTAGCCTTCTCTTGAGGGAATAGTAGTATATAGTGAATGCATGAGTTCCAGTAAACCCGTACCATTCTGGCATTTCTACTGCTGAGCTAAAAGGGGACATCTCTCACAGGAAGGGGTTGGGAGAGGGGAGAAATTAATTTTCATTGTCTCACTAGTCAAAATAATTTTTAAATATTGTATTAATTGAGTGCTTAATAGTGTCAGAACAGGAGAGAGGAACCTCTGCAGATTTGCCTGAACTATTGGCAGTGGCATAAGGATGAATAAATCTTGTCAGGTGTCTTTTCAGCAGGTGCATCCCAGTGACTGGTGGACCTCAGACAGTTCAGGTTTCCCTGGGCAATTTCCTAGCCTCTGAAGCTGCTAGATCTTCACAAAGCTGGCAAGTACTGCAGGGTAGGTCCTGTGCTGCATTCCTGGAGAAAAACCTGAAATGTATTTATTAGCAGAAAATAGGATTGATGAGTTTTGGGTTATATTTTCATCATGCCATCTTGCTTGCATAGTTTTGTTTCTTAACTGCTACTCAGAAAGTACCTCTCTTTAGATTTGTAGTTCTCTTTAGATTTGCAGATTTGTGATCTGGAGGAACAGAAGAAATCCTTCAGCCTGATGAAGTTGTACAGTTTATTTTTTTCCTCCCTTTTTCTCTCTCTCGCTTTTGTTTTTTTTTTTTTGGTTTGTTTTTTTTTCCTGGGTTTTTCCTTTTTTTATGTTGGGAGCTTGAGATCCTGAATAGGAAGGGTTTGCCAGAGCAGGCAGTTGCATTTTGTGGAAAACTTGGAACCCAGAGCTTGGGGCATTCACAGACCTAGACAGAGGTCTCACAGAATCAGTATGAAGCAGCTTTATGAAATGAGGAATAGGTACTGTGTTTGCTCAGATCTCTGCTAGTACACATGTGCAACATTGAATTTTCTATTGTTTAGGCTGGGTTGGAGTGAACTTTACTCAGACCTGTGGCTGGGAGGTTGAAGTTGCTGAAAGTTGGCGTTTCCACAGAAGTGCTGTTGGGGGAGTCATGAAAGCCAGACAGTGTCGCCTTTCTTGTTGTCCCATCCTTTACAAGAAAGGAGAAGTCTGGATGGCAGTGTGTTCTTAATATAGGCTGCCAGGCAGGATGGAGAGTGCAAACTTCACCAGTAAGGAGGAAAGCAGCGCTTAACAGCAACTAATCCCTCTGTGAAAACCGCGGGCTGTATTTAATCTCTTGATATGCAGAAGTGCTGTCCTCTCTGCAAGGATTTGACAGGCAGTTTCAGAAAGCTGGTAACCTGTTCTGAAATTCATTATTTTTTGGTGATTCTGCATTGATCCTGTTTGGTTTGTTTATTTTAAATTGATTTAGAACTTTTTGTTAAGCTTGGTTTAAAAGCCACATTAGTTTCTCAGTTGTTTTCAAAGTTAACTCTTCAGGAGGGAGATTAGAGGTTGATACAGCTGAAGTACAAACATTTTTCACTGGGCAATTGCTAATGCTCTGCTTTGGAACTGTATTAGACAGAGCTGATGCTTGTTTGCCAGCAGGGATGGAAAGGGAACTTCAGTGGTACGGAAACGACAGTGTTTGAAAACACAGTTGAAGTGTTTACTCTTTTGTTTGTATTTTGTTGGGTTTTTTTTCCTTTGTACTACTACTTTGTACTACTTGGCTTGATTGCACATTTTATCAGGCCAGAAACAATAACATGTGACTTAACCAACTCAGTTCTGGGTTGGATGGTATTTGCAGAGTGAAACAGCAATTCTTCCTTTTGGTTTTACTTGGAATGGTGCTAGCAACAGATGTAAACTTATACCTAGGAGATGTAAAGACTGACATTTGAAGAAAATGTAGATCTCTGCATCTTTTTATTTAACAGACATGCTGGTCTTGTAGCTCTCCAGTACCACTGTAGGTGAAGTTAACTATTCCTGTAAGTTGTTACAAATTGTTAAGTCTTGATCCTGCCAGCTCTGTGAGTCTTGAGTGTGGAAGGACCAACCTTATTTCCATTCTTGCTTCTTCAGTCATTGTGGAGAAAAAATGGGCAAAACCTTGAGGGGAAAAAAAGAGTATGTTTTCTACAAATACAGGAAATTCCTTTCCTGGAATTTGAATGTTCAGCTGATTAATTTGGAATTTTCAGGCAGTAAAGTGTTGTCTTGGAGAACTACTCTTTTTCCCCACCATGAGTGCAACGTGAACCCTTGGTCCAAGAGTTGAGTCTGACACGCAAGGCACAAAAGGGGTTTGAGTTATTGTACTGAGGGACAGCATATTTCAAAGGTTGCTTGAAAATATGGTTTTGAAAAAATTCTGTTGAGAGAGATGGCAGTTTCTGTAAGAGGAACAGTGCTCAAGGAGAGTGTAAAATCATTCAGACAGAGAAATACACTTGGGTTCTGTACTGAAACACTCCTAAAGGTACAGTTTCCTCAGCAGAGGATTGAAATGGCTATTCTTCAGCATATTAAACCGACCTCTGCAGCAGAAGGATACTAGGGATTTTTCTTTTTTTTTTGTCTGTTTAGACTGGACAAATATTGTGAAAGGCCAAGCTTAACTGTGTGTTAATAAACTTGAGCTATTACAAGTGCTCACTCTGATAATGTTTCCTACATCATGCATGCAGACAGTATGATTATTTATTAGTATCTGCAGTGTGATTGCATTATGTATTGCCAAAAAAGGCCATTCCCTATTCTGAAACAATTCCAATATAAATATTGGACAGTCTCAGTTAATAAAGATAATTCTGGTTTGTTTCAGTAAAACTGTATTCCAAAAGACTTAAAAGGGTTTTCAGATATTTTTGCAATAGTTTAATATGGATTGTTTTGTATGCAAAGGTGCAGGACTGTTTTTGAACAGTAATATTTTTGTCAAAATAGCTGAAGAAAATGGAAAAGAGATGGTCTTTCTTTGGAGAGGAAGAACAGTTTATATGCAGGGCTGTGAGGGTGGGGTTTGGAGACCTGACTGTGGTGGGAGTCAGAAGGTCAGAGGGGTGACGTGATCCATCAATCACAGAGCTCTGGAATGGTGTGCTGCACCCAATTGCTCATGGTCTGGGACTTCTCTGTGAATGGATATCAGAGTCAGTTGCCAGACTAGAACTTTTTGCCAAGCTGGAGGGTTTTGCTCTCCTTATTCCATGACCCTTGGTGGCCATAAATAATTCAGGGAGGAAGTGTGTGTTTTCAGGGCTGGATGCCCTTACCATGAGGCTGTGGATATAGTAGGTTAAAAGAGCTGCTTTGTCATGCTGGATGAAGGTGACTTAGAGCTGGAGTGTTTTAGCTGGAATGTCTTCTGAGCTGACAGTCCCAAGTCCCCAGCTGAGGCCTTAATGTTTGCGGAGGCTCTTTGGGGAGCACTTTGTGGTGATTTTCCTCTCCAAAACCAGTGTGGCCCAGATTCTTAACAAGTGCTCTGGCAAAGAAGCAGATGGACTTAACACTCATTGACCGCTGAGGACTTGCCTTATCAAGCCTGGTTCTCTAATTTGCTGTTCCTTGTCCTTCAGCTCTGCTGAAGAAAAAGCAGTCCTCTTGGGTGAAAAGGAGAAGAGCTGTTCAAAAGCTGCTAGGGAAGAATCAAGAGTTGATCATCTGTTGATCCATATGTTCACACTTCAATGGGACAAACCACATTCTGTAATTCAACCTGGCCCTGGAGGGCACTGTTCTAAATCCCCCATGGCTGATCCCTTGCAGCTATCGCCTTCCAGCGCAGGGAATTCCAATGGCTCATCCAAACAACTGTGTCTTTCCTTTGCCCCATGGTGCATGCCACGTGTTCCAAATCTTTTGTGCATTTGAGAAGCTCTCATTGTTCAGCAAGGTGGTTGTGAACCCATGAAGAAGCTTTACTGGCCTCTTAAAGGCTCTGTGTCCAGCCTGTCCCTTCTGGAGTCCCCCTCTAGTGTTGTTTTGCCTTATAAGAGCTCTTTGGCTCCTCTCCCTCCTAGCATGCACCTGCTCCTTTATCTCTTTCTCCAGCTCAGTCATGGCCTCAAATGCCTTTTATGTTTTTTCCAGATTTGGTTGCTTCATTTTGCATCAGGGCCAGTGTAAAAATAAAAATACCTCTTGCAAAAGTATCAGCATTTAAAATGAGTGTTGCAGAGGGGGAGGAAGAGGAATTGAGAAGGGGAATTTGTGCAAACAACACTATTTATACAATCTATTCCTCTTGCTAGTGTTACTGTTGGCTATAGATAGGGTTTAATTAAGCTATGTTAAATGCCTACCCAAGTAATAGACGTTGATGTTGTTGAAGTCCTGTTGCCTGGAATGTCACATTGATGCCAACTGAATTAAATGATGCCATTTGGCTTTATTAACTACAGAGCTATGATGTAGTTACTGTCTAGCTCCACAGTTGTGCCACTTTTTTTGGTCTCTGACTGGTGTCTGCTTAAGGCTGGGGCAGACAGAAGGGAGGGTGGAAATTTACCTTCTTTCTCAAGACTGAAATTTCCTCCTTCTTTATTTACAGGGCATTGATAAATACATATTCTCTCCAATTTCTGCTTTGTTGAACAGCATGAACTTGGGAATGCAGCATTTTTAGTTGCATTTTAGCTACCTAATTTTAAATGCTAATTTTAGCATTTTAGCTGTCTGCTTTGAATAAGAGTAGAAAAAAAGTGGAAAAGTAGAAAAAAATTGCCCCCAAAGTTATGAATTAGGCATACAACTGGATATGGTTAAGATGGCCAGGTGTCACCAGCACACCTGAGAGCTGAGAGGTCGTGGTCTGTCTCTGGGGCAGTTATGTGGCAGAGTGTTGGTGGAGGGGTACCTATGTGCAGTTTGTGCACCCAGACTTGACAGACTGAGGCTGACCTGTGTCTCCTGGTGAAGCTGTGTTTTCAGCACCTCAGGAACTGGGCCATCTGCTTAAGGTGTCAAGATTAAAACATTCAAAGTCTGAAAACTCTGGCTTAAGCTCTTAAAATTCTTAATCTCCCACACTTCTTGATGCAGGTGCCTGCTTGTGACATTGGTAGGTTCTGGTGGGAGAAGTGACCACTTCTGAATGGTTATTTTGCTGCCCTGTCTTCTGCTCTATGCAGCTGCTGCTGGAGCACTTTCTTTGTCTCTCCATCCCCCTGCCTTAGATAAAGTCTTCTCTTTACAGACTGAAGTTTAAACTGACCCAGCTATTCCTGCTGAGGCAGCTGCTTCACATCACTCTTAAACCACCTCTACCACTGAGATGTGTCATCTCTAGCTGTACCTCTTCCTCTCTTCTGGGGGGGACTAGAGGGAAACAAAAAGTGTGGGAACAGGGAAAAGACTAGCAATCCACAGGGCAGTGGGATGGTTCCTGAGCTGGGGCATTGGCCTCTGTCCCAGCTCAGCTCAACTAGATGTGTAGCTATTAACCAGCTTCTTAATTTTATGTTCTCTTTAGCTTATATTTTGACACTCTGAAACCCCTGACTGAAGGCTATAAAATAGGTGAGGAAAAAGTTGGAAATAAAGTTTAAATCACATTTGCCAGGATTTGTTTTTATTCTGAAAAGGGTGGTGAAAAAGCAAGACATTTTCATGTCCTTAAAGATAAATTTGGGGGGGGAGGGAGAGTGAAGAGTAAAGGGTAGAAGAGGGAAATATCTATGCTTTCTTTTTGACTGCTAAAATCTGTAAAGAAAAGGAAAAGATAAATAAATAAAAACTTTTTTTTTTTTTTTTCCTAATAAGCTTTTCTTTAGCAAGGCAAGCTCATGCATTTATAGAAGGGAGAAAAAAAGTCCACTAAATAACACAGTGAGTTAGACCTGGAGGGAAGATGACGTATCAGTTGAATAATTGGGGATGGGTGGGAACATAGATATATTTAAGAAAGAAAAAAGCAAGAAATAATTCTTGTTTCAGTTTGTTATATAATGTTGGTTTTAACTGAGAACCAACCCTTGAATTTGTGCTGGAGTACAAACATAGTGCTTGGGCTATACCTACAGGGCAGACATAATGCAAAATGACCTAAAGATATGAGAGAGAGAGGAGTAACATAACAAAATGAATCAACTAATGTAGGAGGAGCCTTTAGAAAGAACCTGCTTTTGAAGGTGCTTGGATGGCCTCGGGGTAGGCAGACACTGAACTGCATTGCAAGTGTGTGAGCGTGGCACAGTGTGACTGCAGGGACCAAGCATCCTGCCAGGAAGGAAGGGAACTGCTTTTCCATGCTGTCTGTCACAGCTCCACTCCTGCTATAGCATCACTTAATTTAGACCTGACTGACGATAGGAGCTAAACTGCAAAAACAGTGGGTGAAGAGGGAGGGAGGAACAACCTAAAGTGTTGAACATAGTGAAGGGACTAAAATCTTCATATAAAAAAATCCTGTAATGTCAGGATTTGTGTCAGTGCTAGATGCTCACCAGAGGCCCCAGCCAGTTTACCCTCTCGAGGCTTGTCTTGTTTCTAAGTGCCCTCTGTGGAAGAGGAGATGCTTGGTTTGAGTCTGTGTTTATAAAAGAACCTTTAATCTTAACTGATTGGCCACGTGCAAAGAGTGTTTGCAAAACATCCGGAGAGCCGGGGATTTATTTGTAGCTTTCTGTAAACATGCTGTAGATTGCTTTGAGGAAAATAACTCTTGCATCCTGGAGGTCTGTTCTTGTGTTTTCATAAGCTGTCAGTATGGCTGTCTTCTGGAGAAAAGTGGTCCTTATAAAGGCTGCTATTGGACATATAGAAGGTGCATTAATTTTCTCTTAAAACAGTGAATACAGACTTTTAAGAGAAATCTTTGCTTCTATACAGATTTCAGTTTAGGTCAAACTATTCACCTATTTCCAAGGCTGGCTTTTTGTTGCAGTGCTGTTGGGCCTGTCTTTCACTTGTACTGGCCTTTTTGTTGTTGTTAGAGCAGTTTCAGAGGTTAGTGCTATATCTCAGTCATTTCTGAAAGTCACTTGAGTGATTTTTATGTAAGAAGCCACATCCTTAATGCTAGTGTCCTAACCTAATTAGTTTTGGTTTGTTTTTAATGTTAAGTGGCAGTAAATATAAATTTTTACTGTTGGATGAAAACCATTGTTTTTATCTTTGGTTGTTGAATTCACTGAGTCTGAGCTCCTCAGGCTGGCAGGAATGGGTGAAAAACCTGTCCCCCTTCCAGACTGTTCATGCATGTGGTGAGCTGACTGAGACCTGCTGCCCAGAAGGGGAATGAGGGATGAGGATACAGTGGCACTGATTAATGAAATCTAACTGGCTCTTTTCCTGGGACAAACCAGAGAATTAAATGACGTTACAGTTCCTTGCCACCTTAATTTCAAGGTGTTTGATAGGTGCTAATAGCAGCTTTCTGTTTCTGCTGGTTCATGGTGCACCAGTTTGGTTTCTCCTGCAATGGGTGCCAGAGCCTCCTTTTCAGCTCCTGCTCCAAGGTCAGTGGTGCCAGGGAGTCAGCAAAGCAGATTGTTGTGATGGGGAAGAGTCCCAGCGTCCTTGGTGTTCCAATGCACTGACTTTTTGGCAACTTCTGTATAGTATGGATGCTAATAACAACTTACCAGGTAAGGAGGGGAAAATAGTGCTTCTAGCTCTTTTCAAGATGATAGTCTTTCACACAGACAGAAATTATTCATCCAGTGTCACTCTTAAATTAGGTGAGATGTCATCCAGGGTGGTAGGAGGAAGGGAGGGAACACTTTGATTTAGGACTGCAGTAAGTTGCTGTCTAGCCAGGTGTATTTGAGTATGCCAGGAGACTCAGCAAAAGTGCCTTTTCTGCAGTAGTCACATCCTGTTCTGGGGACTCCTCTCCATAAATTGATTATTTGGAGGCTCTGGAGCATAATATTCCCAGTCATGTTACCTGCAGGGTCACCATGCCCTCTAACACAGCTTGCAGACAAGAGAGTGGATTTGCCCTGTGTTATGTGTTTAAAGAGCATTACTCTGATTATCCAGGAGGGTGGATTAATGGGAGTTAATAGATACTTGAGGAAGGAAGGAAGGGAGAGGTGCTCAGGAGGTGAATTTGAGCTGGCAGACTTGTTAGCAAAACAGTGCAGTCTGCTTGGGAAAAAGTCAACCAGAGAAGCAGCTCTAGGGAGCTGATCTGCCCTGAAGAACTTGAGGGAACAGTAAGGTGCTTGTGTGGGAAGCTGGGTCATTAAAACTGTCACTAGTGAGTTGTAGTGATGTTTGAGGCACCCAGTACAGTCTCCTGGAATAAAACAGAAGGAAAATAAAAGATCCTTCTGTCCTGAAAAAACTTGGTAGCTAAACTGGAATTGCTCTAAAACCTCTGTTTCCTATTTCCAGCCCTCTCCCATGGTGTAAGGAGCAGAGTCCTACTTGGGGGGACACTGGGATCTCAAATGGGGGGCAGCTGGATGCTACACAGAGCCAGATCTCTGCCACCCGTGAGTGGGCAGGGCTGGTGGGGAGCTGCCCGTCTCTGGGGTGGACAGAGGAGGGAGGCCCTGTGGCAGAAGGGGCTGAAGGAGTCACCTGGCCATCAGAAACCTTTTGATGTTCAGTGTCTGAGAGCAGCACACTGTGTTGGGAGTTGCACAGGCTGCTTGGGGAAGGGAATGGAAATGTTCTCCTTGTCACAAGAGAAGATCTGATTGTGTAAAATGAACAAATGTGTTTTAGGGAGAGGAATAGAAAAAGAGGGTCCAACTGCACCAGGGGTAATGAAGAACAGGAGAGAATGAGGGCTGGAATGGGGCTTCCAGGGGAGGAAATGAGGCTTTTTTCTTTAGGGGAAGTGTCACTAGTGCCAGCTCTTATCTAAAGAAGTGCTACTTTAGAAGGACAGGAAAGAAAGGGATTGCCTAAGAAATCCCTAGAGCGTGATGGTCTGCCTTGTTTTTCTGCAGCAGGTGTTGGTGAGGGCTGAGTTCTGCTCTTGAACAGGTTCTCACCACCACTGCTGCCCTTGGCAGAGGCTGCCTGTGCAGTGTCCCCCGTGCCTGTCCTCACAGCCCTGTAGACACAGATGCTGAGCTCCACAGTCAGCAAGGAGCAGCAGCACAGTTTGGTTGCCTGGGTGAGTTAAGGTTTCACCATCATGAATGGAGGAGCTGTGAATGAAAACCAGGATGGGACAGTGGAGTGGCAGGCCTTGGTAATAAAGGCCTCCTTGAGAGCCTGCAGTGTCTGCCTGCCAGCCTGCAGTGGTGGGCTGTGGGAAGGAAAGGGACAGCTGACCTCTCTGCTGAGGGAGGAACCCTGCAGCACATTCTTCGAGCCCAGGGATGGCGTGGGCCCGAAGCCAGTCATGCTGTAGGTATGGAACGGTATCAGAAGCCTCAATGGATATTTTTAGCCAGAATGAGTAGGGGCAAGGGTTGAAGGGGCCAGAAAAATATGAACTATTCCTGCATTTTCAGTCTCCTGATGCTGAGGAACCAGGTGTCCTTTTTAAGGGATGACTAATTCCGTTTCATGGAACGAAGAACAGAAAGAAAAGCATTTTTTTTTCCTCATCAGATGAAACAAGTACTTGTTTTTAGAGGTGAATTTGTCATGTTTGGAGCCTGCTGCCTTTAGAGCTTCCTCCTCTGTTCTTCCTTGAGCTGTTAGTGGATCTGTGGCACTAAGACATGTCTTTGTAACATAAACATCAGCTCCCTCCCACATGGAAAATCAAAAGACTTGAGTGATGTCCCTTTCTTTTTTAAAAAAGTAGGGTTGGAGTTGGAGGGAAGGCTGTTCAAGCAGAGAGCATCATTCATTTGCTCTGGTCTGTTACTGTAGGGCTGGTTATCAGTGCTGGGCTGTGCATAAGTCCTCAGTCCTTCCTGTTCCCTCCCTAACCTGACCCCTCCCATTCTTCCTCCCATCCCTAAGATTTTTTTCTGTGATGAAGCTATAGGGGAAGATGCAAAAATAGGAAACCTGGGGTCTGAAAGATGTGCAGACTCCTGTGCCGTGCTTAAAGCACTCCCTTGTAAGGAGTCTCTGGATGGTGGGAGATTAAAATGTGGAAAGGAGGGTGTATTGAGACAACAAACTCTTCTTTAATTTCTTCCTTCTGCTGCTGCCTCCCTTGGTTTTCTGACTGTTGTAACCTTCTGATGATATTTTTATTCACAGGGTATTTTCTCCAGTAATCATGGTAGCCCCGCTATTCTAACCCCATGTGCATGTACCAACCCAGACAGAGTTTTAGTGTGTTATCCTGAAACTGTGGCCAGGATAAGCAGGGATGCTCCTTTTTACAGCTATGGCCAAGTTACTTGTTCTCTAGAGGTCTCATTCTGACATCTTCAAATAATGAAGAGGAAGTGGTTCTATGTTGTGGTGGAAAAAAGTCTTTGAACACACGTGTGTGCCGAACCTTCTCACGTAGCCTGTTCTCCTGCTGGCAGTGCTGCTGTCATGTGGGTGAGACTGCCCTGCTCTCTGTAGCAGAAATGTACTGGGTTTGTGTTGTCTGTGCTGGTGAAGATTGGCAGAGACAGACTGCCTGCTTTCAGTGAGCATCTTTGGTTTATTTGTGTCCCTGCTCTGAAGTCAGAGATGAGAAAGAAAGTGTTTTGTGCTTGCACTGGGGCAGTACCAGTGCTGTTGTGTGATGTGCTTGTTTCTTTTGATACAGAAGAAGGTTCTGTGTGTGTTTCAGAGGAAGATGTCCAAGCATTTTACACTCGGCTGCAGGTGCATGTGGAAAAAATAGCTGCAGCTGGATCCTCCCCTTCAGAAGAAACTGATGATCAGCTCTGATTCTGCATTTATTTCTTCCTTTCATCTGCTTAGCTAAGCACCTAAGGCCTAGATAACATCAGCTCTGCATCATTCAAGTTCCTACTTCCAGTCCCACCTTCCTTTGGATCCCCCACGGTAATCCCCAGCCATCTCTGCCCCTGGCAGACAGCCAAGGGCTTAAGGCTCAGATACCCTCCTCAGCTCCTGAGAAGGGCTTTCCCCACAGAGATCCAAGGGGAGCCCTGGGAGCCCGGTCCTGTTCCCAGCTCCTTTTCCATGTCACAAAGGGTGCCCCTGCTCCAACTGTGTTTTCGTGCTCTTGGAGAACCTGAAGCTGTCACATCAAACACCTCCTCAGAGCTTTGTGTCTTCTAATCATTTACTAGTCAAAACACAGCCAACCCTTCCTCTTCTAAGTTAAGACTTCTTTCTCAGGATCTGTGGTGTTCCACAGTAATATCTATTTAGTTATTATTCTAGGTCTTCCTTGTACTATTTTTTTCTTTCTCTTCTCATCGTCTTTAGCCTTTGCCTATGGCAGCTGTGCAATCAGACCAGAATCCAGATGAAGCTGCCTCTTTGAACCTAGCCTGCATTTAATAAAAGGGCTCTGGTTCTTACTGGGGAAATGACATTACTGGGTGCATTGGCTATTCTTTCATTCAAAAGTTTAATTAGTGATTTGGGCAATATAGAGTCATTTTAAGCTCTTAACTTCTTTCCAAAGTACATCCTGACAGCAGCTACCACAGTTGCAGAATGTTCTCATCAGCCTGAGAAACTGTCTGAAAAAGCTGCATAATTCTAAAAACTTTTTAGATGTAAGAATAATTCTGCACTAATTTAGATGATACCTCTTTAAAAATCTGATAATAATGAAGTCTCAGAAACGCAGTGCTCTGTTTCTTGGAAGGTTTGTCCTGCGTGGCTAACAAAACCTACCCCAGAAATGACATGAACTGTAAAGATATGTGGTAAAGTTGGTTTGGAGCTTTGCCATTAGAGTTTTATCTCCATGATATTGGGTCATACTCTGTGTGGCTTAGAACAGTAGATTCACACTTTTTTTATTTTACACACTTGAATCTCAGTGAGAACTTCAAATCTTATAGAATGTGTGAATATTGAGGTTTGGAAATTACTCCTAGTGAGCAAAGCCAAAGTTTTCAGTCAATTAACTGGTTCCTAAACCACTGAATTTGAATGTGTTTGTCTCAATATCTCTATCTTCCTATAATTAAGAGTTTAAAAAAATTTGAAATGCTGAGACCAGAATTCAACATCTTATCTTGAAAAATAAAAAGGCTTGGCAGTGATTCTCCCTCTTTAGGAATGGGTGGGAAATTTTTAGTGTTGAAATACAAGTTTATACAAGTTTAGCAAGTCTGAAGCTTGTTGTTTTCCAGATAGAAGCAGGAGACATTCTGCTGAAATAGCCCAGCCTTTCTAGTCCTTTAGCCCAAAATCCCCACTAACTGGTGTGACAGTGAAAACAACGACCCAACAATTTACGAGAGGGTCTAAGTGCAGCAGTGCTACTTGGAAAATCAATTCCACCCCTTGTGAGCCAGGCTGGGAAACCATTGGTTACTTTCAACCCAACCTGTATTGCTATTTTTAATTGAAGTTTATTTCTCAATCCTGTTTCAGCATTAAGCCCTTGTATTCTTGGGCTAGCACAAGGAGGGACAGTGATACAGAGGAAGGAGAGAGAGTGGGAAATGAGGCTTTTTGAGTATTGGGAAAGCTTTTAAGTATTCATGACCTCTGCAAACTCTGTGCTTTGGGAATTTCTCCAGTCTAAGGCGATTTTCTTTCCATCCCCTGAGCAGGATAGTTCCATTGTGGAGATGAGGATGGAGGGGATGCTGTATACATCTGCGCTGGAGAATGTACTTCAAAGGAGGGTCCTATTGTTTCTTGCATGAGATGGATTAAAGCAGAACTTTGACCCTGGAAACTGCTACCATCAGGTCTCTCAGAAGTGATTAGGTGGCAGTATTTATGAATGTTTTGTATATTTAAGCTGTCTACAGAAAATGGATCCCATGTCTCATATCCAGTGCCTGAATGTTTTTAGGGTGGTATTTTTCTTAAAAGCCAGGTCCCTTTGATATGCAGCTCCCCCAGTGCAAGTCAGAGGTGCACAGAAGGTAGGAACAGCCCAGCCTATTCTTTCCTGCCCCATCCTGTTTCCCAGCGCTGCTGGAATCGATCCCTGTTGATTCTGGCACAGTTGTGCGAAAGCCACCAGGGGACAAAGGCTCCTTTTGTTGGGAGCTGCAGCCGGGGCATGGACGTGCTTCTCAGCACTTGCCTCTTGCTGGGGCATCACGCAGCGGTTTCAGTGTGATTTCAGAGCCTTCTGGCATACCTCTGTGTCTTAACTTGGAGTTGCCACACTGACCTGAGAGTGTTTCCTGTTGTTATGTTCTGTGAGAGGAGAAAAGGCATGAGTGAGGTCGAGGTTTGCACAGGAGGAAGCTGAATATTGGGTGAGCGTGACCCTTTGTGGCAGGTAACAAAACAGTGAATCGACAGCGACAAATAGATGTTGTTCCCTGTTCCCTTCTACCTTCACTCTTGAAGATACTTTATGCAGCTAATCTCACTTGTGTGCGGTTTTGGGGTTTTGTTTTTCCTAAGCCCTCTCTTTGTTCAGTACTGTTTTCACTATTAAAACTCTGCAGGCTGCACATCATCGAAACTGAAGTGTGGTGGTTGGTGGGGAGAGGTGTTGGAGGAGCAGGCTGGGACTCCAGGAGCGAGCTGGGGAACACCCACCTGTTAGAAGTTCTCCTCCCTTCTCATGTTTCTGTTCCCCTCCATGGGAGCACTCCAGTTCCTGTCCTTGCTTGGCTGTGGTCACACAGAGCTGTTTAAGGAGTGGGAAGTGAAACCTGTGACAGGATAGGATCCAGCAGGGAGGTTTTGTTCTGTGCCCATGACCGATGAGGAAGAGTCAACAGAGCACCTCCCTTGCCAGTGAGAGCTCAGAAGCTCATGTTTGATCTTTGAAACAGTGTCCCATGCCTGTGAGGCATCTGCAGCATTGTCCAGTGTGGTGGGGAATGGAGCAGCTGCTGACAGCAGCCTCAGTGCCTGCCCTCATTCTTGCAGGTGGTAGCAGAAGTATTTTAGGTGATGGCACTTGCCTCATGGGAACAAAGGCACAGAGATGTGTGCACATGCCATTTGTGTTTTCCTGAGCTACCAGCACGGATAGCTGCAGCCATGAAACGCTGGTTGCTGTCATGACTCATTTTTATTAAAACCATGCTGAGCCAAAATTAGTGTGTAGGAGCTGCCCAGGAGGCTGGTGTGACTGTGCTGGAAGGACACCCGTGTGAGCCAGCTGACACTGACGCCTGCAGCACCGAGGGCTGAGGTGCAGTGGCCACAGCCATGACACTGGTGTAGCTGTAGCTGAATGCTGCTGAATGTGGCTGAGGTAGGAGCCGTACTGGATGTTGTGTTGTGTTAGTCTTAATGAGGTGCTTGTTCTTTTGTCAGACACACCAGGTACTGGCTCCTGTTGGAGGGGTTAGACCTGGAAGATTCTGAGTTGTGTCTAAGATGAAGGAGGCTTTTTCTGTTCCCACAGATGAATTGTATGTGTCAGTGGTATTGAAGGAGGTTCCCTTAGAATCATGGAGAAGAATGTACCTCATAAAAAAAGTCTCATCCATGTACTAGATGAACTAGAGCAGGGCTTTAAACCTTTTCTTGAGTCAGGAGGCCTTAATTTTCTTTTCCAGGGATTTGGCCTTCTCTGTAAATGCTGGATATACAGCTCACTTTCCATAGTTGTTCTTTATTGGCCTTGAAGTCTGCAGACCACATGCTGAAAATCACGCGACATTCTTTTGTATTTATTGACTGATCTGTAGCCTCAGCCCAGTATCTTCTGTCCTTGCTGTCTAACTCCCTGTGCTGTTTACAAGAAAAAAAGTTGAACCACCATCCTGCAATCTAGCATGACTGTTACAGTGAGCTCAGACATTATTTTTTTCCTGACATTGTCTCCTGTATCTGGAATCCTGTGCTGATGTAACCGATTTGTTTGTGACAATGGTCTGAAAATTCAGTGGGATTTTTTTCCCATTCTGAAGAAGTTGGATGAATGGCAGTGTACTTTTCATGTGTCCTTTGTATTCTTGGGCTACCTTTTAAGTAAACCCTGGCAGCCCCCGCCCATGCTGTGTTGAACCACTGGAAGCACAGTATGTTGTTGAGAGCTGAACACTTTGATCCAAACATGAGTAAAGCAAAATTGCCTGCTCAGATCTGGCTCCCAGAGTGGTGAGATGCCTTTGCACTGAGTGCCTCCCTCGTTGATCCCCTTGTCTCTTCTGAGAAGGATGATTTTTGGTAATATATGGTGGAGGTTGTTTGCCTGGCTGTCACTGTTCATCTCACCTCCTGACTGACAATTGCTTTCACAGATAATCAGAGAAGTAAATTCTATAGCAACTCCCATGTGTCATCTGTGGCTGCTTTCTGATGCTTCCTACAGGGCCAGATAATTTGTTGTGGTTTCTGCCTTATTTCATGTATTGAACCCTTGCCCTTCCCGTTCCCCTTGAGCATAGATACAGACTCTCCTCTGCAGGGTTTGTTCTCTGGGAATTTCATTTTCTGAGTAGATGAACAAAACCTTAAATCACTCTAGTCACTGAAATCTTAGTTCCCTTCTTTTGCTGGTTCTTGCTCTTCCCTGACTTCAGCACCAGCAAGAACAGAAGCAGGCTTGGGAACCACCTGGATAAGGGGGTCTATGTCAAAAGAAAAGTTAATCTTAAGTTACCTATGGAAAAAATCCATTGCAAGGAACTGGGCAAATGGAAAAGTTGTATTTCATGTGTGGGATTAAGAAGGGCAAAATCACTTGTGTGTAATTATCTGGAATAAAAATGCTTTAGATGTTGACTTTATAGTAAAGATGCAAACATGGCTCTATTCCAGAGACAAGCTTTTCAAAAAGCTGTTTGAGAGACTGATCATTACACAAAGTTGTACATGACTGTCTGGAGACAGTTAGTGTTTAGATTAGTCAGGTTTTACGATAGATAACTTGCCCTGTTTGTTGTAACAAAGCATTTAAATGTATCCTATGGGACAGAAGTACAAAAGCTTGTTTGGGTCCTTTTTATTTGGCTTTCACAGTAAATTTTGTGCAACAGAATTGAGTGGAATGGAGTGCTGGCATTTAAGTGGCCCTACAGTGGTGAATCTACCTGAAGGTCACAGCTTTGGTGCTTTTGTCACTGTGGTGGTGACCTGTACTGACAGTAAAACTCAGAACACTGGATGGGGTTGTAATGCATCAAAGTGTGAGTTAGAAAGTAGACTATGCCAAGATTGCTCTTGTTCCAGTGTGTCCAATCAGCTCTTTGTGTCTTTTTTACAGTGCCATTGAGTCTTTCAGCAGCATTGCACAGCCAGCACTGAACAGAAAAGGAGTCTGGCCACTTTGCTCTAAGGGCAGAGTTGCTGCAAGGCTGGGACATACATGTCAGTACTGCTGCAGAGTGAGTCCAGGACTAGAGATGCATTAAGTTCTTTGGTCCAACTTCTTAAGTAGATTGTGCACTTGAATCCTTCCTGGTCATCCAGCGTAGTTCAGGGGTGTCTATTGCATGTCAATTCAACATTCTGGATATTAATTATAATGTAAAAAGATGTGAATGCTCTTAGATACCAGCAGGGACTTCTCTGTTCTGTGTGTGTGATTTAAAGTGTGTAAGGTGGGGTTTCAGGGGACTGGCTTTTGGTACTGCAAAGGGAATCCAGAAAAAGAAAAATACAGAAATCTTGGTATAGAAGATTTAGTGACTTTAGACATGAAGATGTCCTGATGGTGTTCTTGCAGCCCATGTTGGATGTTAGAGGGGACTTTACAAAGCTGTGCAGTTGGTGGTGGCATAACCAAAGGTGGGCAGCGGTGAACGTGCATGAGAACTAAACAGGAGTGATGTGGTTCAAGAGGCTTGCTGTGATCCAGACAGCTTGGGTTGTTTCTGGACTTGCTGGCTCCTGGCAACTCTTTATAAATAAACTCTTTTATTTGTAAAGGAGGCAAGAGGAGATAAAAGCAACTAGATGCAGTTCCAGCCTTCTTTTTGTGAGTGCTGCTAGCAATGGAATAAATGTGCTTTAACCACAGAAGGTCAGCGAGGCCTTCGGGCTCCAGACAGACATTATGATTTTATTGTTAGTCTGTATAACAAGATTAGCACCAAATGACTCACAGAACAAGCCAGGTGGTCTTTAATCTTCTGTATCTGGGTTGGTATGAAGACATTTTCATTATCATGACAAATGTTGTGGCTGAAAACTTTGACAAAATCAGGTCTTCAGTGACAAGTGTTTTCTGTGGGAACTCTTTATAGAGTATGACTTTAATAAACACAAATAATTGAAAGAGTAGGTTTTATTTTCGTTGTTTCTGTTTGTTTGGTTGGTTTTTCTTTGGTTTGGTTTTTTTTGTAAAGATGAAAATTCCCACAGGGAACCCATAAAGTTTTTGAAATTTTTGGTGGGAGAGAAATCTCTGTGGTGAATCCAGAGGTGGTGCTGAACTTACTGACTGAGGGGGCAGTGGATATCATAGCTGAAGCTACAAGTTCTATGAGATTTCCTTCTGGAATGCAGGTTCCTTTCTGATTCCTGGGATGCTTTCACCTGTGTGCCTACAGACTGCAAGCTCCTAGTGGTTGCTCCAGCATGAAGATATAATGTTTGTAGTATTAAAAAGTATGAGAATCCTCATAATAAATGAAGTCTATGCTAAATAGTTTTGCTTTAACAACCTAGATATGCCCCTTTCTATTAACTGTTCCTGTGATTGTGGCTGACCTTTATGCTGCAGGACTACACAGCAGTATTCCCTCATGCAGGAGCGAGCTCAGATCCAGACTGGAATATCTTTATTTTGTCTCCATTTCAGTCTTCCTGTCAACAACACAATTGACAAAGTCAAAGGAAAAAATCAGAACCACCCTGAAAATACCAGTTAATATGTCATGTTACAACTGTTATGGAGTTTTGAAGTGAAGTTAATCCCATCTTTTTTAAATGAGAAGCATCAACCCATGCAAATACTGTGTGGCTTTTGCTTATCAAATACTGTGATAGGATGGGGAAGGGAGTTGTATTTTAAAAGCTGAGAACCTGGGTTGACAACGAAAATGCAATTGGAGTTAATAATTTCTTGCAAGGTAACTTGTCCTCCTTGTAACTTTACATCCTTCCCCTTTTCCTTATTATTTGGTCATGGTAACTTTATGGTTCATTGTAACAGCTCAAGAGGTTTGCAAAGGACTTTTATTTTTACAACTTTTGTGGGAGTGAACAGGGAAACCCAGAGTCTGACCCCTGAATTTCCAAAAGGCCCTTAAACACCTTTTGAAAGTGTGCTGAGGGCAAAGCCAGCTGTGCAGGAAGGATGAGAACTGTGTGCTTGACTCTTCTTGCAGGAGACGGTGTCATTTAGAACTGTGGCACCAGAGGTACCAGATGTATACAAAAAGCATGTGAAGATAGTGAACAGAAGAACACAAGCAAGAGGGAGGCCAGGACAGAGTAGTGGGGGGGTAGCACTGGGCATGTGGGTGTCTTAGCAACTGTTATGATTCTGACTGATATTAGTATAATTTTAATTATGACAGAGGATTGAAGGAATGGTTGATGGTGTTTGTAGGTGTACAGGTGCTTTTTGGTGGATAAACAGAAAGATAAGTAATGTGTTGGGCAGGGAATGCTCAGGCCCTGGTGGCTGTAGTTCCAGTGATATACATGCCTAGGGACCAAAGGTGAGAGATGTAACTCCCCTCCTTAGGTACTACCCAGCTTTGCTCCATGCAAAAAACCACAGATCATATCTTCTGGTTATTCTGCTTTTTCTCTAGGTACTGTCTCTGCTCTGCTTTAAAAGCTCTGTATTGGAAATTTTAAGTCTGTACTGTATAACAAGACATCCCCTTCTTTATGCCCTTTCATATCCTAGATGCAAAATAAGTGGTCCCAGTTTTGTCCACAAGCACTGCCACAAAGCTGCAGTCAAGTAAAAGCAAGGGGGTTTGCTCCCAGGTTACCGAGTACCCACTAGCTTTCCAGAGAATCTTAGGTTTTCATTGAGCCCATTTTGAGAGATGAGAGATTGCAGGTGCCAGGCTGCCTCCGTGTTACTCTGTAAAATAGGATGTGACTGGGATGGTGCAAAGTGAATTCTGGTTCTTTGTGATGCCACCCTGAGTGATGATGCAGGTGAACTGAGCCTGTGCTTGGCTCAGTCCACTCATGTGTGCTCTGCAAACCAGGGGTGGCAGCTGCACTGGTTCCTAAATTAAATGTTCTTATTTTCTATGAATCCACTTGAAATTTCAGGCTTTTCCAGGTGAGGCTATAACATCAAGTGGTGGCACGTGGAGCTGGGCTTTGGGAGAGCTGCAGGTTGTTGACAGTTCCCATGTTATTAATGGCCACAGCAAGGGCTCACAGATTCTGAGAATAGAGCCTGCGTTTGCTTTGGGAGAGACAGCTGACAATGGTGTTTGATACAGCAATATGTCTCTGCCTGGCCTTTGATTGACAGTAACACAAACCTGTTCTCCTCCCAACCATGGCTTAAACCCAGTGACATTTACACCAGAGTTAACTTCTACGGTCTAAGTTTAGATGGTGATTTTGTGTTTGTCTGCATGCATGTGCTTAATAAGATAGAAAAACAGAGGAGGCCTTCTGCAAATTAAAACGTAACAGGAGTTTCAAACCATGGCTGAATGTGAAAGAGGGAGGTGTTAAACCTTCATGGATTTTCATGGACTAATTGCCACAGATTCTCATTTAAGCTACTGGAGTGTTGAAAGGTTATTACCTATTTTGGCACATTGGGTTTGCTCTCATTAAATGTGTGGTAAATATTCATAACTGTGGGGCTGTCAGTATGAGTGGGTGGTTTTGGGTTTTCTGGGAAAGCTGAACCTAGAATTGGCTGGTAGCCTTAGCCCCACCTGTGCACAGCTAATGACATGTTTTGTGGGTGTATGTCCCTAAGCCATCTGGAAACAGCATGTGGTCTTATCTGGCTGCTGAAATTTCATTTCTTGCCTTGCATCCTTGTTATTCTTTCAGTAGTCTCCTGTTAATGAACCTTGTTGCAAGACAGAAATTGTCCTGCCTCCCACAGCAGGCGAGACCAAAAGAGCAGAGCTGGCCTTGAAGGATGAGGAAGCTTGTTCTATTTGAATCTTGAAGCAAATGGTGCTGAAGCACAGTGAGAGAGGAGCAGATCCTTGTCCAGTGATGGCTGAGCCAGAAACGTCCTGAGCTTATGCATAACTTGACACCATTAAATGGTGCGTGAGTGGGAGCACCTTTTGGCCACTATTGCTTAGAAGGCTGTTTCAGATGGATGGCCCAAAGAGGAATGGTTTTGTCTTCCGTTACAGACCTTTGGTAAGCTTTCATTCTTTCAGGAACTTGACTTTCTTCTGATGCTGTCTTCTCCAAGGCCTGGTCTGGAAGCAGATGTTTAACCCAAATAGAAATATCTGTCTCTTCAACTAGGCCCTGACGCTTCACTATGCCAGTGGAGGCATATCCTCCACTGAATGCACAAAGGATTTGCACCACTGTTCCCCTGACATTATGGTGAAAAATGTATTATAAAAGGTGGTGGAACTCCTCAACCCTTTGTGAACATCATGAACAATTTACTGGCATCATGTTTTTGGAAAGTTGGCCTGTCACTTCAGACAGTGCTAACAGTTACTTGGGCAGAAAGGTGTGGTTTTGAGTGGTGTCCAGAGAAGCCATATGCATAAAGCACATGAACTGAGAACACCAGCATTTAAAGAAGTGGTTCTTTATTTTTGCTGGAAAGGGTTTCTTATAATTTCTTTTCCCTTCTGTTTCCACTTCTTTCAGTCGCTGCTCTTGAAGTTTGCAAAACTACATTTATGTAAGCAGTGCTAGGAGTGTTACCCATTGTCACTTGATATTTGTGGAGTGAGCTGCGTCTTTTGTCTGTAGGAGACTTAAGGATTTTCAGTTATGTGTGCTTTGTAACCCTTCTGCCCTGTGCTAAGCTGGACACATGGTCGAGTTTCATTCTTGTTAGTGTGATGGTGCATTAGTACTGCAGCACTTCTGAAGAGTCAAACTCTAGGGCTGGGATCCCACTGTAAACAAATCAGGAAGGGAAAGGGAAAGGAACAAGGAAGGCCTTTTGCCTTGAGGTCACATATGATGAACGATGATACGCAGCAGACCAAGCTTTTGCAGCTGCACTGATGCTGTAGTCAGCAATCCTGGTTGCCTGGATTTGGGATTTTCTGGGGCATGGAGTACCAGGGTGAGAGAAGAGTTGGTCCATCAGCACTCCTGTGAATGAAAGGTACTGAGTTGTGATTGATACAGATATTGATACAGGTATCTACGATTTCTATCTGTCTGTCTGTCTATCTATCAAGATATCTACGATTGGTACTGCCTTTCTTGGAGAAAAAAAGAGGAAATACTTTTTCTTTCCACCACACCTCATCAAATAGAGATGTTTTGAGCCATTTCTAGCTGCGTAATGCTCTCCTTGCAATACTTTGCAACAGTTTTAAGTTGTCATTCCTGTGTTGTTTCATGGACCTCTTTTAATTTTGATGAATGTACAGTGTACAGCAGGAATAAAAACAATCTGAAGATCTTTTAACAGACCCCCCCTCCAATTGATTTATAGTGACCAAATTTCCTCAGTGTGCCATTTTCTTCTCCTTAGGGAGTGACAGCTCATGCCCACTTGTTTGTAATATATTCAGCATCTGTCGACACCCTTCCAGCATGAAGCTGAGCAGAGCCATCTTGTCCAAGGCTGGTAACTGAGCTCTGAGACTGCTCAGTCTCAAAATAAAAGCTGCTGAGCTTGAACCAGTTCTGTCTATCTGACAACTGGAAACTTTGAAGAAGAGAAATGACTAAGTTGATAACTTGGAGTACCACATGCTTTGCCATGTACCATATTTAAGGATTTAGTAAACAATTGTTGCTGCTTTAGCATGGGAAGGAGCCATCTCACTTTAGAAAACAGCAATACCAAAAAAGCAAAAACACCCTGAGATAACTCTCCCACTCTGGCTTCATCTGCCAAACTCACAGGATGCAGACACTCAGCAGTCCCTGCTGTCTGGTGCAGGTGTAACAGAACCTCAGCACAGCACCCTTGCTGCCCTGTGCTAATGTCAGCTGAGCTGGGCTCTCTCAGCAGCTCTTGGCATCTTCTAATATGAAAGAAAAAGACACTTGAAAAGTCTGCACAGCTCTGTGTTTGGATTAGACCTGATTCTTCATTGTGGTCATGTATAGTATTAGGACACTCGATGTCCCGTGTATTTTAAGATGCTGACTTCAGCCTGGTGGAACATGTTGCCATGAACTCTCTCTTGAGCCCATTATGGGGAAGCAGGTTTTCCAGGAAATAATTCTGAGCAAGAAAACTGGAACTTTATTTTTTTCTATATTGGCTACAGAGTGAGAGAGAAGAAAGAAGCATGAAAGGCATCACAGTATGATCTCAGTGAGTCATATTAAACTTGAGGGATGTGTCCTGAAGGTGCAGGTCATGGTGAGGCTGCTGTTTAACAGCTGTCAGAGGCAAATACTTGAGATGAGCCTTCAGGGCAATGCAGCATGACTGGCTCCTACAGAAATACAATTTTTAATATAATGCTATTTAGGGAAAGGTGATGGTGCTTTGACACATACGTGGTGTTTCTTTGGCTATAATATCTAATCACACTTGGGTTTATGTTACACTTCGTGTTGTATGGAGGAAAGAATGAGATCTTTTGAAGTAGTATATTTGTTTGGAGACAAAGTGATTTACCTTCATTGAAGCTGTCGTTTTTGGATTTGGGAAAAAATAGCTTTGGAAGGGCCTTACAAGGTCTGACTCTTTTGTAGGGTGGGATCAACCTGGCTTAAATCACACTTGAGATGCTTATCTTAAAGTCTTTCATTAGCAAAGGACTTTCATGCAATCTATCCTAATGATTTAAATTCCTCACTGTTACCATATTTTTGGGGGATGTGTACAGAAAATTGTCTTTCTAGTTGTTTGTGTTTTAGAATATGGCTCTAAGCATGCAAATTCTCACACAGTTTAACTATAGGGACACCTGTGCAAATCAAACTCATGGTGCCTTTATCTGAGCACTGAAAACTGGTCATGTCATCTCTCCATTCCTCCCTTTCCCATTTGCCAGCTGGAAATGCCAGGGATAAATTTGGTGACTCTGTGATATGCTGACCAAACACTCCTCCTTACAGTGGGATGGATATGGCATTAGACATGGCTTTTCCAGGTCATTCAGGAAGTCTCTAATGAAATGCAGTATTGGACTCTCACTTCCCAAGACTTAGTTCTGTAGCAGAGGCAGTGTCCTGTCTCTGTGGGATCTATTGAACCTTGTTAGCAAGTAAGAAGCAAACAAGAACTGCTCTGTCTGTGCCAAGTTTGACATTGCCCTTTCCCATCTTCCGGTGATCCAAGGGTCTTGGTGATTGCTCAGCTATGGGAATAATTTCCTCAATTTAAAATGAAACGTTCATGTTTGGAGTTTCTTCCTCTCCCCCCCATCTTCCTTTGTCCAGTTGTTTGAAAGAAAGACTTAATTGTGTCAGGCTTGCATGAGGAAAGCCAGGCTGTCCCCAAAACCAGCCTGGAGTCAGGCATGGAGGGCAGGAGGACGTGCCCTTCTCCTGGGGAGGGCTGGAGGGGGAGCAGATTCCCACTGCTGCTCATGCTTTTCTCCCCAAATCTGAATGCAGTAACCAAAGTATTCCATGAGCACAAATCTACTTCATTGAACAAGTCACATTGCATCTGGGCACAGAAGAAATGAGGCTTAAAAAAGCTTATGAAACTTCCTTTGTCTGTACCTTATTAACTTATGTGGCTTTGTGCTTTCAATCTGACTTAGACACTATTTCCTTCTCCTCCTCTTCCGAGTAGAATGTCTTCCATGGAATAGCAGGCAGCAGCCTGAGATCAAAGACCTGTTTGTTCTGTTGCTAGTTGACCCATTGACACATGCCAATTTCTTGCAATTCAGAATTAGTCATGGTAGTTACTGGCTCAGTGCCCATTAGGTACTTGGGGATTATGCACTGGAGTTGACAGACACAGAAACAGTCAGAGGTGCTGTTGATAAGAGGTGGAGAGGTCAGGAGATGGAGATGAGGTGGGCTCATGTCAGTAAGTGCAGACCCTCTGTGATACTGTGGGGAGTAAGATATGGACTTGTAGGGCTGAAGTTCCCTGGCTGCGGGCTTAATGACTTCCCCTTCATCAGGGGTTGATGAACCATGAAACCATCTCAATTCAGATATTTCAGATTTAGCTTTATTTGAGATCCACAAAATAAATGCATTTATTTTATTGCCTTCCTGCTCATCACTTGCATTCCCTAAGCTGGTCTTTGGCCTGTGTGACCCATATGCCATGGAAAGTAGAGTTCTAGTAGGTTATTGGTTCACATAACGAGCCTACATGGGGTTTTTTGAGAATATTTGGGGTTTCAGGGCTTTTGCTGTGTTGTGGCATTGATATTTCAAAAGGGAGTGAGGGAAGGTGCTGACTGAGAACTGTGGCTGCATTGAGCAGCTGGCATATATTTCTTTATTAGAAAGCATAAATGTGTTTGCAGTTGCTTTTTTGAGCAAAGCAGAACTGCATTTTAGTTGGTCTGATACTGCTTCTTGGTGCTGCCAGCTGCTGCGCTTCCAGCGCGTGTTTGTCCTTACTGGGGATTGCTGCTCTGTATCAGAATTTGGTGGTCACAGGGCTGATGTCCATATCTCCATTCCCTTCCCACCCAATGTCTGAAGCAGAGCTCTGGAGACCCTATGCTAATCAGTGTGGGTGCTTTTCCTTCAGGAATGTTTCCACCTGTACAAACCTAGGAAAAAAAGGGTAAACTGCGGCCAGATAAGATGCTTCCTTTTGAGTTGTAAGACCTGTGGTATTTAGGTAATGATCAGTTGTTGTGTGAATCTCCTGGTCTTTGAGGAGAACCTGCAACTTGGATAGCCCAAAGCAAATGCTCAAATTTGCTAGGAACAGCTGCTGTTTTTAAATGCTGTTTCATGCCTTTACTTCTCTGACCACTGCTAGTAAATGCCACATGTTCTGGTAGGAGGATTTTCATATTTCCCTTTCACTTCTGTGTTACCTCACTTCTTGAAGTGTAGCAATTCCAAGTTTACTGCAGATGGTTCTGCCCACAACAGCAGATTACAAACACATCCGTGATATGAGAGGAATGTGATTATTCACTGTTTTGTTAATAGCATCTTGCCTTCTAGGTTCTTAGAGTGCTTCAAAAACTTCAGGCAAACTCTTGAGTCTCCTTGTTTTGTTTGTTGATTTTATTCAAGTGCAGGAAAAACTGAGGTTCTACTGGCTTGCTTTGCAGATGCTACAGTAGCTGGTCCATGCCTGTTGGTCTTACTGTGTACAGAGCATTTGCAGGTCTAGCTATAGTTATTAGAAGAGACCTGGTTTCTGAGAAATGCTGGAAAAGCTATCTGGTGCCTGAGGCAAAAAACTCTCAGCTGGGATGACAGCCCCATCCTGTCATAGTAAATCAAGACTGTAAATCAATATATGATAGTAAATAAATTTGTTGCTGCCATAGTAAATCAAGACTCTAACCCACAGCAACACTAGAGCCTCCTCTGAAATCCATTTTACAAGGAATTTTGTAGGATTCACACAAAGTATTCCCTCCTTCACCCTATCTTGTACCATCTTGAAATGATCCCTGTCCTTATGCAGGGCCAGGACTCCTGAGGTCAAGGAGCCATGGTTGCTGCCTAATCTTTTAAATGCCAGATCCATGCCTGCTTCTGGTGTGGTTTGCCGCCCGACAGCAGCTGACACATCACACCATCTCTGATCCACCCCGAGATTTGGGAGCTGCGGTGGAGCCCTGTCTCCTACCCTGGTAAATCTGCTCCATTAATAGCTATCAAAGAGCCTGAAGTTTCCATCCGAACTTTATCTGGCTTTGCAGTGAGCTGGAGGATTAAAAACTGTCGCAGGGGAAGGGAGGGAGCAGCCGTGGCTCACCCGGAATAGCCTGACCTATGACGGCACGTACCAGCCTGGGGAGGGGAGCTGTCCTGTGAGCTCACGGGTTATTAGCAGTGAGCACAGACATGTCTGCAGTCAGCAGCACACCCAGGGCCAGCTGCTCCATCCCTGCCTGCTTCAGGGAGTCCAGGGGATTTGGTAGTACAACTTGCCAGCACAGCTCTTTGATGGGGGAGCTGGGAGGAGGCTTGAGGGCCAGCGTTGTGGCGCCAGCCCTCTGTGCTGCTCAGAGGACTTTGGGTTTGACCTCTGGGCTGGTGTGTGGGGCAGATCTGGTTATGAGGGAGAGCATTGTGAGGAGATAACCACTGTCCTGCTGCAGCTTAGGGCTGTTGTCTCTCTGCTGCATCATAGCAGGTAAAAAAGGGATCGTTGTATGACTAGGACTTGCCTGTGGGACCAGCAGACATGGGGCACAAGCTTTCATCTACCACATGGGGAGTAAAAATTGAAATATATGAAATTGAAATACACAGAAAAGCCTTTTGCCAAAAGTAGCTAAACAAAAACATGAAGTTATATCAAACGATGTATTAGTGCTTGTTAGTTTTCCTTGCTTGCTTTTGCAGTGCAAAGATGCCTGTAAATCAACCAAAAACAAATGTTTAAGTTGCTTTAGCCAAGTCAGCAAGCTCAAACACCATATATTTAATCAATTCAAGCCCAGACAAACCCTTTTTTGACCCTGAAAAACATTTATAAGGTATTGTAACCAAGAAATAGGTTAGCTTCTAATGGATAGCATTGAATGTAACATTTTAAAAATCTCACCCTTCCATGAGACTGAAAATGCAGTAAATTCTTTCAAAGCACCTCTCAGTTGCTCCATCTCTGTAGAGACAGGATCTTCCAATAGTGTAGGAAGCAAGAACAGGGTTTTTTTTTTTTTTGTGTAGCCAGGGATTGACTTCTCACAACCTTTCTCTTGTACCTGGTTTTGTTTTCCTTGCTTTATTTCTCTGCAGGCATCTCCAGTTCTTCTGTTTCACCCACCCCTTGTCACCACTGTGGAATCACACAGGGTTTCTTCTTCTTCTTCCGCATTAAGAGCTTCTCCTCACCTGAGCAGGCTCCTGTTACAGCAGGAGCTTTTTCCTTAGAGATAGGCTGGGAGTTGGAGCCCTTTGCAGTGCCCAGTGTTCTGCAGGAATTGTGCAGAGCATCTCAGCGCAGTGGAACAAGATTTTCCCAGCTGGCCGAATGATCCCAGACTAAGTGTGCATATTCCCCAAGGGGCAGTAGAATTGGAAATTAACTCCTTGGATATGATGGAAACAGGCAAGTGTCTCCCTAATGAATAGTCTGTGAGTGCTGCTCAGTGTTTTACACCAGGAAGCACTGAGGCTGTTCTAAACCTTTGACCCTGGTGACATACTCCAGATTCCTCCCAGTTAAATGCTCCCCTCCCCTCCAGGCATGAAAGCATCACATCTTTTGACTAGCCAGATGCATTGCCCTGTAAAAATCTCCTTTGTATCCCCAGTAATTCTATTCATCTGCACATTGATAACATAATTCTGTTTTGGAATTCACAGCTTGCATGCTTTATTGTTATTAGTGATGGGTGCTGTTGGTGTGCCTGCTCTTGGAACACCTAGAAAGTCACCCAGCAGGTGGGAAATCCCTGCTCCATAGGTGTGACAGCCTAGGGGAGTGCAGCTGAACAATATCTGGAGGAGTTGCCCATACCACTTGATGAGAAAGATGAGGCCATACTGAATCCTTCTCTCCTGCTGGCATGGCAGAGGAATGTGTAACCTCAGCAGCAGTGTTGGGATGTGCCCTTTGCTAGAGTGGATGGGCACAGGAGACATCAGGGCCTGGTGTACAGGGCTCCACCAGCACAAACAACATTGCTCCTTCTCTCTCCAGCAAGCTCTTATGTGCCAAGGGGTTGTGAGGAAGAAGGGAATATTCATGCTGTCTATGTCCTGTTGTGTAGACAGATTTACCAAAAACATCAGGCATTTGTAGCTGCAGTGTTTGTTGCTGGCATTTGAGCTGTAGAAAGTTGTACTTAAAATTCTGGTGGTTCTTGGTGACAGAGATGGCACTTTTTGTCTGTATGTCCTTTTCCTTCCTTTTGCTGACACTGGAATATCTCAGCAATTTATGGAGGTGAAGAAAAGCTGTTGAACAGAGGGAGAATGAAAAACAGTGATTCTCTCCTAGACATTTAATCCCAGCTGAAATAAGGGGATTTAGGGGCTGGATGCTGAATGACTGCACTGATTTATCACATCTTCCACTACAGTCAGTTACTGTGATCAGGGGTGAGATGGGAATATCCATTCATGTATGGGGGAGAGAGGAACTGAGATTAGTCAAATAGGCATAACAGGTGTCCTCCACCTCAATAGTATAAAAAAACCATGAGAGTGGGCCAGTAGGAGCATGGCCAGTTGGACTAAATTGCTGTTGTAGGTCACTTCAGGTTGAAAATACTCTATTCGACATCCTGTTGCATGATCCTTTTCAATTACATTTTGGGGACTAGTCATGAGAGATTGATCCCTGCCTTGCAGGGGAAAAATTCTTTGTTGTTCTCTGAGAAGATCCATGGGTAGCAAAGGCAGCTGGAGGAAACTGGTTTGGGTGACTGTCATGGCTCTCTGGCAGTTCCTCAGATTCTGGGAGCAGTTACTAATGGTCTGCCTGAAGACCTGATGTCAGTAACAGGGACCTGCTTTTTTTTGCCTTAATCCCCTTCTTCCCAAAAGGGGCTGAACATGATAGCTGGGTCTGTGGGTAAGGGGCTGTTCTGCTGTGCTCAGCAGAGCAAGGGAGACTCCAACTTTCCAATGCTTTCTGCCTCTTGGGCAGTCATGCCCTTTCCAGACAGAGCTGCCTCACTTTTTTTAATTTTTTTTTGGCATGATTAGGTTTTAGTTTTGATTCAGAGAGATGATATAATCGGCCCTAACCAGCTACAGGGTATATCCCAGTCTCCTTACAGCTGGAGTTGCTTGGGGCATGGAAATAAATAGCTGCTGTGTCCTCCTCCACAGCTTTTCCCAGACTTCTTGTGATGAATGTACCTGCCAGCCCAGAACATGAAATGCTGTTTTCTTCTGAGCCTGGGAGCAATCCACTTAGCTGCATGGAGAGGAAACTAAGAGAGAAGGGTGATAAGAGAAGTAGTCTGATAAGGATTTTTTTACAGGCTGTGGAGAGCTGTGTTGTGCAGGAAGGTGGCTGCTGACACTCTCAGAAGTGACACTTGGACTGAGTGTCACACAGATTAGTGGTGTAAGGTCCCCAGTGGCTCTCAGCAGTCAGCTCTTGCCACGCATGTGCATAGTGAGAAAAGGTGGAAGGAAGGTGGAAGGACTTTCACTGCTCCAGCCACCCTCCCTCCCTGAGATCTCTGCACAGCTTTCTGTGTTTGAGAACCATCTAGCTGTTCTGGGAGCAGAACCCCACCCTGTCTGGACTAGAGACTAGTGTTAAATCAGGATAAGTGTAAGTACACAACACAAGGCATATTAGGGATGTGGTTTGTGTCTTGGTGGTTCAGGAGAGAACTGGATTGCTATTGCCTTGTCTGCAAAAAGCATTAGATCAGCGAAAGACAAGCCTCAGTCATGCTTTTCAGCACTGCAGAATGTAAGAGGTCCAAGTTCTTCTTGACTCATCTGTAAACTTGTTTTCAAACTATGATGTGTGGAAAAAGATCCTGAAAATTTTGAGCACAAGAATAAGGGTGACTTTTAAACTTTTCTTTTCTCAGCCTAAGGACCAAATACATGCAACTGTTTCTTTGTCTCTGCTTTGCTGTATCTGTGTTTGAAGTCTCCTTCTTCTCTCTCCACAGGTCCTTCAGAAGCTTGGTAAAGCAGATGAAACAAAAGATGAGCAGTTTGAACAGTGTGTGCAGAACTTCAACAAACAGCTGGTAAGATAATTTGCAACATGTAATTGCACCCTGGGTTTCACTATTAGCTTCCAGTCATGTGCTGCAATGTGTAATTAAAGGCCATTAAGTTAAACAATGTCATAGGCCTATTGAAGTGACCCATAACTCATAATTTTCTCTTACAAGAAACGACACTGTGACTCCAGGGTCCCTTTCATGGAATCAGTGAGAGAATCATAGAGCATGCTGAGTTGGAAGGGGCCCATTGTGATCATCAAGTCCAACTCCTGGTCCTGTGCAGGACACCCCAAGAGTCACACCATGTGCCTGAGAGCATTATCCAAATGCTTCCTGAACTCTCTGGCTGGTGCTGTGGCCACTTCCCTGGGGAGCCTGTTCCAGCACCCAGCCACTCTCTGGGTGAAAAATCTTTTCCTGATATCCAGCTTAAACTTCCTCTGCCTCAGCTTCATCCTGTTTCCTCCAGTCCTCTCACTGGGCATGAAAGTGAAGGGATTGGTAAAAATAATACTTGTTCCAGACCCAATTTTTGAAAAACAAATAGTTCAACCAGAACACTTTCTTCAGTTAGCAGCTGCTTTGTAAAGTAATTTTTGCTCCTCCGCTGGAAGTGAGGATATAAGAGCAACATTGTGTCCCTGAAAGATGGATAGGGTGCGAAACAGAAATAAAAAAATAAAATGAAACAAGGCAGTTTCAGTTTCCTAAGCACAGTAAAGGACAGAAGAGACAAAGAAAGCAAATGGTGAGAAGGGAACATCCTTCCATGGCTAAGAGCTAAATCTGACTTCCTCCCCATACTTGCACAATCACTGTGTCAGGCCTGAGTCATTATTCTTCTGTGTGTCTGCCTCATCCCCAATATTTTAGTGCACAGAAATATTTTAACAGTGTAGCAATTTTTCCCCACCCTCCTACTTTCACAGCAGAAGGTTTTGATCTTCAGCTGGGTGTGTTTTATTTTTTATCTAGAGCCTTCAGCCTCCAAGAGGGGAAAACACCAGTTACCTTGTGGGTTTTGCTGGTGCTTGTTGTTAGGGGAAACATTGCTTCTGTTTTGTGGCAGGAAATATGTGCCACAGCATAGCTCAGGTGGTGCTGAAGAAATCTGTTACCCTTTTGTGGCCTGACACATTTAGGACCTTTTTCTAGAGCTGTTAGTGGCAGCTGCATCATGTCTGTTGAGACTCAGCAGATGTGGTTATGTGTCGCAAAACCAGCTGAGTAGGGATTTGCCACAGCTGAATGTAATGAAAATCCTTCAGTCTGGCTTTGACTTATGTGTAACCAGAGCTGATTGCAGATTCCTGGACACTAATTCTTGTTCTCTTGGCAGCAATAGCAGCTATTGCTCCTGTAGCTCCTGCAGCATGTCTGTAGAATGTCCAGCAATGATATTCTCTTGTACATGGCAGAATACATTTTAATTGCTTTTTGACAACATGACATTACCAGATGTGATTTTTTTTGGTATAATTTTTAAGCAATTAAGAAATAACCTTTTTTAAAAGAGAAATACAAAAAACCTCAAATCCAGATTTCTAGGTGTGACTGTCTGGGTTGGCTTTTTCAATTTCCAGAGCTGTGAGTTCCAATGGTGCAGTGAGGAGCCTGTTAAAGGCTGCATCTTGTATCCCTTACATCTGAATTTTTTTCCTGTTTTATGGAGCAGATCATGAACTAAATTCCCCAAATAATTAATCAAAGAAGCTGGAGAATGCTCTGCATTTGCTACTTGGGGTGTGCTGGTTTTACTTAGGCCCTCAGTTTCCTTACTACTAAAACAAATGCAGACAATGCCTGTTTTACAGGGCAAACCACGAATGTGAGTTAGCTGGATTCTTAAGATATCCAGAGCTGGGGACTAGGGGAATAAAAAATCAGCTATATATACATATATATACACACTTCTTTATATTTTTTTATGTATGAGGTGTATGTAGTATAGTTATCTTTGAGATTTCCATGACCTTTCATTACAAAGTCTGCTCCAGTGGGGAGTGGAAGCCTGGAGGAAAGCTGACCTTTTGCTGCAGGCTGGTGACAGAACATCGCTGCTCTCTTGTGGAACTGGCTAGGGTGTGAGCAGACAGTGACCTTGTTCACTGGCTGATTAGAGGTTCCTCTGACTCTAATGACTGTGTTGGACCACTTTGACACGTGTTTCTCTGTATAGGCTGTTGAGGAATGTAGTCCTGGTCTAAAAATCACTTAGACATTTTCAACCAAGGTATTTATGGTTCTCTCAAATAGTGGTTGAGTGGACATAAAGGAGGGCATTGCACTTCTTAGATAACTCTCTGTCATCAGGTTCATATAAGAGCACCACTCTGAGGTCCCTGAATGGTATGAACTTTTTAGCTCAGATGGATTTTCTTTGTGACAAAAGAGCTGGACACAGCCATGCAGGTTCAGGGCATGCTTATCTCCTGAAGGCTTGACAAGCAGCAGAACTTCCCCTCATTACTCCCTCATGGAGATTCTTTGGCTATTAACCTACCCAAACATCTCTTTGAAGGCTCTCTCTCCGTTCCCTTTCCCATTGTCACTTGTGTTCAGTCATTGGCACAAGGATCTGTCCCAGATATTGTCCTTGCCGACCTGGGAGCAGGAGTCCTGCTATAAAGGTGCAACTCAGCACCTGCCTGAGGTGTGCCAGGCTTTGGCTTCTCTTGTCCTTTGCTGAAGTGCTCACTGCAGGGACAGTGTGAGGCTGGTGGCAGCTCTTACACGTGGCACTCTGTGTGCTTCTGCCTGGAAAAGCAGCTGGGTTTTGATACCAGCTGCCACTTGTGTGGAAGTTCTGGGCTGGTTTACAGCCTTTCACACCATGCACAGGAGAGGGAAGCTGCTGCTGGCATGGGCTGCATCCATCTCTGCCTGTACCACGCTGTGTTGGGCACAGCCCCTGCTGCAAGGCAGGCAGTGGAGACTGCATCTTCCCTCTTGCAGAGCAGGTTCCCATTACATTCAGTAGCTCAGAGAGAGGGTTTCTTCCCAGACAAGAATACTTTACACCCATCAGTTTCCATTTCAGCCCTGGGTGGCAAAACAAGTTTAACAGCCTCCTTGTGGTACCCCAGGGTGGAACTTCTCACCAGTTGTTCAGGCTCTCATTTAACAATTCTAAAGTTTTGCTGAGTGGGGGGTTACCTGGAGCTGTAGTTTCATTGCTTCCCCTCCCTGTAATTACACAGTCTGCTCTTCTAGCCCTACATTAATCTAATCTGGAACAGGACATTACCTCCTGCCCCCTCACATGTCGAACATCCCTGCTGATATTAAAATCCTTCCCCCTAGAACTGCAGAATCAGAGGGCTTATGTAAAGGGCTTGCAGTCTAAAATTAGGATGAAATAATTCCTTTTTAAGATCGGGGGAAAAGGGTTCTAGGAAACCTGTCTGCTACCAAGAAGCAGCTCTACAGTAAAATCACATACTTAGCTAGGGCTTGGTTTCAAGATAAGAAAGCACAGAAAGATATCAAAACACTTTAGTGTTTTTCTTTCACAGAGCTGTAAGTAATGGGTGGTTCATTAGGTCTTTGGGAAGGGAGAGAGGTTTTCCAGACTCCCAAGCATAGCACTTTTAAATATTCATCTGTACACTGTCCTTCCTGTTATACCTGGTTGTGTGATAGGCTCATGGGTCTGAATTACACTGTGATTGCAAGTATGGCAATATCTGCTCAAACAAGATAACACTTGTGTGTTTAAACATCTTCATATTGAGCCATACCTCTGTAACTTCCCTCTGCACATCTTTCAACTCTTTGATAACCGGGAAGTTGATTTGTTTTTCTGGTTCCAGTTTGACTCTTTTCCCTGCTTTTTTTACCATTTGGTTTAAGAAGCATCTTTTAAATGTGCACTCAAGAGTGTTTCTGTTTTGGATTGTATTTGACAGTGTCTAACTGCATTGTGAGAGGCATTTTGGAGAGAGCATTGGAACAGGCTCCCCAGAGAAGCCATCCCTGGAAGTGTTTGGGAAACACAGAGACATGGAACTGGTTTAGTGGACATGGTGATGTTCACTCAAAGTTTGGACTTGGTGATCTTGGAGGACTTTTCCAGCCTTAATGATTCACTGATTAATGCAGAATTGTGGCAGTACTTGAGAGCTTACTATAGGCTGCTTGAAGAAAGCAGGTGGTGCATGCACAGAGAGAAAGCAATGGTCTTAAAGTTACCCCAAAATTTTATGGGAAGGCATTAATGCTTAAAATAATTTAAAAAAAACCTTTGTGGCAAGGGAGCTGCTTTACTGGTGGACAGGAAAAAAATCAACAGAAATGCCAGAGAGGAAACTGGACAGGAACCACAGGTCGCCAGGGGAGCAGGGAAAACAGGATTCAGGGCAAAACTCTCAACACGCGTCTCTCATTGAAAAATCTTTCTGCTTATAGATCTTACAGGCTATAAAGTCTGTTCACTCTCTCTGTCAGGCTCAGTATGTATAAGAGACTTAGGTGACTCCATAATGACAGAGATCATCTGTAACTGTGAATTTAAACATCAGTAAGAGGTGACTGAGACCACTCCATCTGCAGGATGCAGCACCACATTCTGGTGAGGATGCCTGGGGAACACAGAAGGCTGGTTCTGCATTGCTGCAATTGCTTGCTCCAGTTTTCAGCCCTGACTAGTAGGTTTTTCAGGTGATCTATCTAAAAATATTGATTAGACATTTAATTGTGGCGCTGGCTTTCTGCTCAGATAATACTTCTGTCTCCATGGCTTTGGAACTGGGTATTGAGACTTGAGGAGTTCTGAGTTTGGCTTGTGTCATGTGCTGGTGTGGCAGGGTTAGGGCAAGCATGGACACAATTTTAGAGGTGGTTTCTGATTTTAAACGTGGTAGTTTTGAATGTTACTGCTCCAAACATTGCAGTGCCCAAGTGTGTAGTGGGCAAGTTCTGCAGAGGACATTCCCTGCTGGTAGTTTTTGATAACCTCCAAGTTGTGAGTTCAAATTTAGTTACTAAAAATGATACAGCTGCAGGATGATAATGTATCCATTGGTGGGACTTTGCATATCTCTTTCAAAACACGAATGCAGAAAAGACACCACTGCACCTCACAGCCTGCTGTCATTCTTCCTCCTTCCCAGTTTGTGCCCCACTGAGGGGGCACCCCAGCATAATGAATTTTGACAGCTGAAGCCAACTCCAAAGACAGGGAGCTCACAGGACATCTTCAACAGCTGCCTCAGAGCTACTGACTTCAAAAGATGTTTCCCATCAGTTCTCCCCACCACTCAGGCACCTCTTGTCTCAACTGAGCTCATGCTGAGATCCTTTGTGCTCCCAGTGCAGCTGTGCTCTTTAGGCAGAGGCTAAATCTGCCCAGCTGTTGAAGTTGCAGTGATAACATAGCTTTGTGAGAAATCCATCTGCTTCCAACAGCATGGCCCAAGTTGTTTTTCATGCCTCGAAAGTTCTGGATGAGTTTGCATTTGCTCTTGTCCTTCTGCCATCAGCAAAGGAAACAAGGGATTGGAAAGAGCTGGCCAGTTTTACAAACAGTCTCCTAGTCCGGGGAAACATTGGGAACTGACCCAAATAGAGTACAAGAGAAGAGGAGTTATGAGTACATTTGCTGGAAAAGTCCTAGAAGTTCCTAGAACACAGAGCAAAAAAATGCAAAAAATGTGATAGCTTGAAGTTTCATGTGATCATAGGACTGGTGTCTAGCCCATCTTCAAGACCAGTTTTCTTTAATTGGAAATGCTTGAGGGCTTCTTACACTGTTTTTAGCTGAGAGAATAACTGATGGTCTCCTTACGTTCACAGTCCGAAGGCACGAGGCTGCAGAAGGACCTCCGAACTTACCTGGCTTCAGTCAAAGGTAAGGTCTGCACGAGCAGAGGTCTCTTCCCTCTAATGCTTACCTATGCAGTGAGGTTTCTGCAGCCTTCCCCTTCCTGGTGTTTCCCCAGGCATGAGCTGCAGGACAGGTCAGCCTTGTCTGGGGGAGGATCTTACAGAATCCTTTGGGGCCAGCTGGGATGGAATGGGGTTGTGCTTTGATGCCAAACACGTGGTGCTGTCTTAGCAGATGGACATTCATGTGTCCTTCTAGGGGAGGATGAACACAAAGGGTTGATGCAACTGCACTCATGGTTCCTTTCTCCCTCTGGTTACCTTCCATCTCTGTGTCATCAAGTGTCAGACTCAGCATCTGTTGTAATACTCCTGTGCCTCCATTCCTCAGCAAAAGGGTTAAATGTGAGGTACACGTTATTTTCTTCTTTGTCTGAACAGTTCCCTCTTCTTTCCTAGCTATGCACGAGGCCTCCAAGAAGCTGACAGAGTGTTTGCAGGAAGTTTATGAGCCAGATTGGCCTGGGAGAGATGACACAAATAAAATAGCAGAGGTAAGACTTTGTCTAGGGTGTGGGGATGTCCTGCTCTGCTCTGCTCTGCTCTGTCAGCAGAAAGGAACTTTGGAAGCTATGTCTGTGCACCACATTTTTTCAGGTATATGACTTTGCAGAAGAATTGGAGACAAACTCAGCACAGTGAAGAAAGGAAGGCTGAAAGGATGTGGCCTGTATGTTTGTAGGAGATAGTTGCCAGGTGTTTGTACATTACACAGAGTCATACACTTATGCTAAGAAGCTGTTTGTTCCACCCAGAGTGGCTAAATGGGGACAGAGGATTCCAAAAGGGTAGGGTCAACTGGGTGTGCTGCTTATATTCTGTGTAAGAGAAAGGGGCAGATAAGAGCCATGGCAAAAGCAGTCAGAGCAGCCAGTTGTGTAGCTGCACAACCCCTCATGGCAGTAGCACCAGCTGCCTTGTTTCAGTTGTTCCCTTGTTTGGCTGAGCCATGTGTCACCCCAGACTGCTGTTCTCATCCCTTGGTGAGGTGATGGCTGCCCCACTTGCCCAGGTGTTTTCTGGGGAGCTTAGGGCACAGCCTGTCATTTGGCGGTGTGGATCCCCCTTGGCATGTGCCTGTGGTGGGTCCAGCTGGAGGCAGCACCCTCTGCTCTCTTGCTCAGCTGTTCTGCTGAGCAGCAGCTGTGGCAGTTCAGCTTCTGGATTCATTTGCCATGAGGCTACAGGACTGGGCTTATCTGCAGCTGTCTGTGGCATTGGAGGAGTGGTGAAGGACTAGACAAGAGAGCAGGAGGATTTTTTCCTTCCCCTTCTTTCCCCTGCAGAAAATCTCACCTGAAATAACATCTGTATCTTGCCCAGGAAATAATGACTTCAAAGCAGATAATTCAAACAAAACCTGAATGTTGCCAGGTTGATTTTTTCATTAACATGGAGACTTTGCATTAGGCAGTACTGTTGCAGTAAATAATTGAGTTGTATTTCGGCTGGCTTGGCTTCACAGTCGCTGTTGGTCTTGTTTCTTCCTGAGCCATTGTGGTGCCTCTTGAGAGATTTACCCTTCAGAAAATTTGAGCCAGAGAGGTCAAAGGGGACATATCCTGAGAACTAGTTACTCCTTTGGGTCTGCAAGAATGTTTCCAGCTTTCCACCTTCCTCTTTAATTCCTTTTTTGTTTTGCTTGTGAAAAGATAGGTGAGAGAGAAGAGTTACTCCTGCCAAATAAAAAGCATAAAGTGGGAATTTTTCCTGAATGTTTTAGCCAAAACACTTTGTTTAAGTGGAAAAATAGGAGAGAGGGGTAATTTTCATCTAGTCCAAGGTGTTGATAGGAAATTACTGTTGCTGAACTAAAGTTAAGGATAAAGTGGGCACAGCTCAGGGTGCAAGCCTTGGCTGTGGGCTCCATTGGTATGTGGAGGCAGGTGGTGTGAGGGCTGAAGACTGCTAGTGTAGCTTTCTGTTGTTCATGGTTCTCCAGAAAGCTATAATATTAATATTGTAATATTTTAATATTATTGTATTGTAATGAAAACCAGAAAATGCTGCCTTGTGGTGTCAGGTGTCCCTTTTTTGTAGCTTCTGGGAGAAGGAGGCAAAACCAGCCTGACAATCATCTTCCATTGTACTGACTTGAGTTTACCATTGCAGGGGAAAGATAGGGCTTCAAAGGCATTTTGCCCTTGGAGAGGTCACCTGAATTAGCTGCATCAGGCTTTCTCATTTCTGCCAATATCTCTGTTATCATTAGTTTTCCAAATAAATTACTGTTTCTTAAGTGCTCTGAGGGCCCAAGATTGTTAGTTGTAGCACTGACAGAGAAAAACAGAAATGTGGAGCCCTGTGTTCTTAATAGTTAACTCATTACTTTTGTTTTTCAGAACAATGATCTCCTATGGACGGATTTCCATCAGAAGCTGGTGGATCAAGCACTTCTAACTATGGATACGTACCTGGGCCAATTTCCAGATATTAAAGTAAGATTCTCTTTAAACTATTCGATCTAGAGAGTCACAGCAGATAAAAAGCTCTGAAGATCAATTTCTTACATCCCCGTCTTCTTTAGGAGAATGTGTGCTGCCCTTCTCCAAGGTCTTCTTTGAAAGCAGCCAGATCTCTGCAGCTCTGGGTTAATTGAAAATGTTTTGTTCTATTTTTGGGCTTAAAACAAGAGTGAAGAATGCAGGGGAAAGATGATATAAGATGATATAAGGGAAAGAGAAAATATAAGTGTGAAACAGGAGGATCCATGAAATTCCCTATTGCATCAGAGTGCAGGGAGGGCAGTGTCAGCAATAGCTCAGATCTCAATCTCTCTTTTTGGCCTTTTGTCTTTTAAATTCCTTGTAAGCAAAAAACATTGAGGAGGCAGTTAGTGGCAAATGTACTATATGAGTAGAGGTTGGTGTGGAGGGCTGATTTCTGTGAGGCTTTGAAGTCCTGCTGTGTGTGTAACCAGCCTTTTTCAGGGAAGGGAGAATGCTGGATAGGTGTCTTTTTGGGAGAGATTGTGTCCAGGGACTTGGGTTTGAATGATGTCCCGTGACCTTCCCTTCCCCCACAGTTATCTCCTCTCTGTTCATTTAGAGGTTATGCAGGAAATGTCTTCACCATATGGAAGCACTAGTAATGATATCAACATATGGGAAGTATCAGCTTGGCTACTTGCCTGTGAAAGCAACCCTTTCCCCACCACATGTCTCTTAAAACGTTTGTCAGTATTTGTTGCTTCAGGAGGATAGTGCTGTATCAGATGGGGGCAGGTCACAGGCTGGTGAAATGAGCACTAACAGCAGTGTCCTTATCTCCTGGGACTCCCTGGTTTTGCTTCATTTTTCCAGCCTCTTCTGCCCCTGGAAGTCTGAAGTGGGGAAGGGCTGTGGCTTTCCACTCACTGAAGGCTGTAGGACTGATCTCTCTGGGGTGTGATGCCTTCTGATTGTGTGCCTCAATGAGAAGTGCAAGCTGTGCTGCTTCTTCAGCAGGGTGGCTTACTTTGGGCTTGGTGTAGACTCAGACTTTGGCACTGCTTTGGACCAAATCCCATTTTACCAACCTCTCTGTCTGTGCATTGGGTCATCTCAGAGTGTCACTTTATTCCATGTTGAGTATCTTCAGAATTTTTAAATTCTGCTAGAATCCTGATGAGGTTACTCAGTGGGATTTTAAAAGGAACACAAGAGTGGGAGCACCCAAATTCCACCAAAACTCAAGGTGTTAAGTACTGAGCACCTTCAAATGCATTAAGATTTATCCTGCTGAGAAAGAATAATGGGTTCCTGTTGGCATTACTATCACAAAGCCTTTGTGTAGGAATTAAAAGGTATGCAGTGAAAACCATCACACATACTTGTAAATGCTGGCCCTTTTCTCTCTGAATTAAACAATGATGTTTGTTTATATTAGAAGGAAAAGCTGTGACCTTTGTACTGAAGTTGTAATTATGTCTGCAAACTAAGATTCTTGCTACACCATTTTCTGACACTGATGGTTTCACTCTGTTGACATCACCACAGTTGCCCTCAGCAGCCTGAATTTCACCCATGGGTCTGAAAAGTATGGGAACAAATAGGTACGCAAAGATGAATAAATATTAAAGTATTGCTAGAGGCAGCTGATTTCTGGATGGGTCACTAGAGAGTTTATTACTAATGTTCTTTCTCAGTTGTCAGATGATGCCCTAGAAAAGGTGAATTTTATGTTATTGCATAAAAGCAATTTCATGTGCAATTCAAGTAATGTTTTAGAGTGCACTACTCACCTCTGCTTCCCTTCCTAAAACGAGTGGCTTTACGTTGGTTCTTAAAGTAAGATATGGATGTGTTTTGCTAGAGTTGACTGTTCCTTTAAAATGGACTTTCAGTGGTATGAACCTAAAAAGTATGTTCTTATGGGTAATTCAGCTGGATGCAACATTCTCCTTACCCCAGAGCAATAAGAAGTGTTTGAATTCAAATACATTTTTGTCAAGTGGTAGAAACTCCTAGAAATGCAGTTGTTGAGCATTGCTGTGCCTGAACAGAAGTATAGTTAGGCCTCACATAAGGAATTAGAGTTCTTGAGATTGTCAGGCAAAAAAACCCCTCTGGTCTTATGTTATTTACAGAATATTTGAGTTGTTTTTTGTTGTTATGATAATAATTTTCTGCTTTTTGTTTTCCACAAAATGAAATTTTCTGCTTTTACTGGAATTCTGGCATTACTCTGATAAAATAAGTTGATTTATGGAGAGAAGAGGGTTTTAATTTAGTTGTGAAAAGGCTTGTTTTTATTAATGGCCCAGTAACTAAAATGTGTGATGAGTTAGATCATGCATGCATTATATTTTTTTGCATTCTATCATGTTCTGAATCCATCTTTACTTGAGGGGCTGTAAAAGTTCCCTTGGATTTTTTGGACTTGAAAAGGGATCCACAGCAGGAATGTGAAAACAGAGCATGCCTTTAGTAAGGAATTTTTGTGTGTTAAAGAAAATAATTTATCCAGTGTTGGATGTTTAGCCCTGAACAAGGCTTCCCCATCTTCTCTAACTTGACAAATGGGAATGCAAAAAGTACTTTAAACTTTCTTTGCAGGTCAGCGTCTGTACTTCTTGGAGTAAGACTCTTCTTGCATAATCTTTAATATTTCTGAGTGAGTTTTTGGTTGGTTTTGCACAATATGCAGTAAGAGTACAGGCCTCTGCAGTGAGGCCAGAGAATATGATAAACTACAGCCCAAGTTCTGAATAGCTGTGGAATTGAGGATTTTCTGTCTTGCACAGAAAACTGGTGTTCTACTAGCTGTAAAACCAAGTGTCAGTAAAGAAGGGTGTGGAGAGCAGAAGTTTTTTTGTGATGGCTTGGCTTTGGTTTGGGTTGGTTTGTTTTTTGAAGGAGGCTCAAATGAAGATGGATTTGTTGCAAAGTAGTAAAGTCTGTGGGAGTTCAGCTGTTGCTTTGGGGTGGTGGTGGGTACCTGCTGCTGTCCCAGGGTCATATGAGGGAGCCCTGCAGCCTTCCAGAACTGGGCTGAATCCTGTTAGTGCCATCACAGGCATTGATGTGATCAGTGGTCATGCCAGGAGGGCTCACACCCACGTGGGGATGGATGTTAGAAGTCTGGGAGCTGCATAAACCTGGAGGATTTATTTTGTTTGAAAGACGGGTGACATTGACTCAAACTCCCTGGTGGGGTAGCTGGAAAACCTGAAGTGGCTGTGAGCCGTGTCAGAGGTGGGGAAAACTCCAGTTGTCTCTGCCAGCCTGACCTAGGGGCAAAATGGTATGTCTTAAATGCCAGATGGGGCCATGTTTCCTCTGGTGTGTTTGTAGGATGCATCACCTTGCATCTCAGATCACTGTACAGCTGGAAGCCCCCTCCAATACCTTGTCTCCTGGCTGGCAGTGTGATGACTGGGAGGTGTCTTTTAGTGACCTCGACTGTGGGGTGGCTCAGCTTCTTCGTGACTCCTCTCTTGGAGTGAGCAGAGGATTTAGAAGAGAGTTTGGGTGTGCATATGGCTGAGATCCTGCAGGCCTGCTGTGACTCAGCCGGGGCTGCAGCAGCGTTTGCTGGAAGTGCAGAGGAGCATGTGTGGGAGATGTGTGAGCTGCTCCCAGCTGGTCTGGCAGAGGGATCAGCCCTGAGTGCGGTTTTGCAGTGTATCTGCAGGAGCCTGGGGAGAGGAAACCACCGCTCCCTGCCAAGCACAGGAGAGAAGAGGATTCTGCTTTTGCCAGTAAATCCCAGTGCTGATTCCTCATTCTGCACTTTCTGTGTCCCTGGGTTTTGTGGTTAATTAGAAATCCTCCTGGCTCCTTGCCATGCCTTTTCACTCTCTTATCCAGCCTGTCTCTGGACTGCTGATTACTGACGCTGGTCCAGGCTCTCTGATCTAGGGGGAAAGTGTTATGGTCAGGCTGGGAAGATGTGTGCTCCAACCCAGATAGTCTGGAGTGCTTGCAGACTGTGTTGGAGTCAGGGGGCTGAGGGGATGGCTAGTTCCTAAAACAGGGAAGCCTAGTGGGCTAGAGCCTCAATAAACTGCAACTCTCCTGGGAGAGAGAGCCTGAGGCTTCTCGGTTCAAGAAGGATAACACAGGATCAGGCCACAGGCCTGACTGTCTGTCCTGGATTCTCAGCCATGGATTTGTCAGGACTCCATTTCTGAATCTAAGTCTGGTACATAGTCAGCTCCCTCCTTGTATTTGTTTTGGCTTCAGTGTTGCGTGCTGGTGACCTGGTGCTGCGGGTTTTCCTTTGCACTTCCTGTGCTTATATGCTGGTGACAGCAGACCTCTGCCTGTGGCTGCAGTCACTACTGCCTGCAGCTTCTGTTACAGGGTCCAAAAGGCTGTTCATAGCATATCCTGAGCGTGTGGACAAGTGCTTCTGCTGTGCTGGCAGCAGAAATGCCTTTTTTTGTTGTACCTTATCTCTCAGGCTTCCACACGAACTAGTGAGCTGGTTAGTTAGAGACTGGCTGCAGCCCTCAGGAAGCCCTGAAAAATAATGAAGGAACCTGTAGGATGGAGGCACACTGTGGGGCTTAGGAAGCAGTGGAGCTAAAGTTCTGAAAACATGCATGTCAGCCAGAGGTGGGGCCTGTTGGCTGGATCCCTTTGCCTTCCCTTGGTGGGTCCTCTCTCCTCCTGAGGCACCTCTGAAATGGTGCTTGCCACAGATGGCTCCCAGGGCCTCCTCTCTGGGCAGCCTGTGTGAGGATCCGGGGAGAGTCCTTGTGTGGGCAGAGTGTGGGGTGTTCTGAACTTGGGTGAAGAGGAGGGGTTTTCTCCTGGGAGGTTTTGCAGTTTTGGCTGCTGGGGAAGATTGGTGTGACTCTTTTCTCTTCTCTGTCTTTCTAGTCTCGTATTGCAAAGCGAGGAAGGAAGCTTGTGGATTACGACAGTGCCAGACACCACTTTGAAGCCCTGCAAACTGCAAAGAAGAAGGATGAAACCAAAATCGCAAAGGTAAAGCAATCAGGAGGATTTGCAGCCTTCCTTTCTTTTTGGGAGGTCTACATTTGCCGACTGAGCAGCTTTTAAGTTCACCTGTACCTCTTCATTGTGTTTTCAAAGAATTCACTCATATTGGAAAGGACCTTTAAGATCATTGAGTTATTGTGAACTGGTGTGGTTTTGCTAGGTATTTCCTTCCATTTGTTTAGTTTTCCTGGAAGGCAGGATGGCCTCTGTTGGGTTGGTTCAGACTCACCATCATCAGTCTGCATGTCTTGGCCAAATGCTTGGGCATGGGTTTTAGCACATGCACAGAAAAAAAGCCTCTGTGCCCCTTGGGGAAGAAAAATCTTGCAGCACTCCAGAAAAATGTTACAGTTGGTCTGCTTCTTGGGGCTCTATCTCCCCATTCTAAAGCAGTGGTAAGAATGTTTGAGTGTTGCTTGAGGTTGGTTGTGTTTGTGAAGTCCTCTGATACCCTAGCAGAGAGACCCTTAGGAGTGTGAGTGACAAGTACATTGATGGAAAAGCACCCTATGCACACTTGATGAATGTATTCTGTTGTCTGTTGGTCGCAATTACTGGATAATAAACATGGTTAAAAGCAGAAAAATAAGTTTTCTCTTGTAGGTTTCTTTCCTGCCTGTGATAGCTTAATCCAGGATTTGCCCAATATTCAAGTGAAGGATTTTATTTTTAATGAGATTTGCTTTAATTAAAAATAAAGTTTACATTTTTTTAATGTAGCAGAAGAAAGATAATTGTGCTAATTTTGTTCTAGAGTAGGTGCATGAATTGAATACTGCCCCTAAAATGAGTTAGGGACTCCTCTTGTACTCTAAATGTATTTGAACCCGTGTGCTTCCCTTCACAGGACACTTCTTGACACAACAGAATAGTCCAGGTCTGGGGAGACATCTTTAATTCTCTTCTATGTGGGCCATGGTAAATTGTGACTCTTCAGGGTAGAAGCAGTACAGGAAAGAAAGACCCTGGATCTGTATCTTTTAACCAGGCTGACGAGAGTTGTCATCCTTTGCTTATGGTTATTTTGATATGGGGGAATAGGAGTTATGTAAGAGATCCTGTTGTTTTTCCTGCATAGAAGAAATTAAGATACATCTCTACCCCAAGTCAAAGATGTGCCTTTAGTGGCCACAGTACTTTTATTGTTAAGCTGCAAGTCATCAGTGATCTACACTGCACTGCATGCACTGTGATTAACCTTGACAGACAAAAGGGAAGAAAGATTGATGGCCCAAGTGTCATTGCATCACTTGTGTGGCAAAGCACGTCTTGATTCTGTATGCAAGGCATGAGGCCCAGCTGGTTGTGCCTTCAGTTCAAAGCAGTAATTCATTGTGTTTGGGGTAAGAGCAGAATTTCCCTGGGGCATGTTATTTTATTGGTGCATGCCAGTGGGAACTTTGCTGCAGTGGAGACAAGTTTTCCTAGGAATTGATTTACTCAGGCTGGTTCCTGGTGCTCTGCAGCAGAGGTTTGCTGCCTTTATCACTGCTGCACTCACTGTTGCCCCAAATGCTCATCTAAGATGATACAACAGGTATGTAAAAAAGTACAATTTGAAGAGTGAAATATTAAGTTACGAGTTGGTGCTCTATTCATGATGTAGCTTGTGAAGGGGTCTCTCAGCACCTGATCAAACTCTTCTCGTTAGCCAAAACGTGCTCTGGATGAGATCCTTCCAGCCTCTGTAATTTAGGCCCCAAGCTGATGCACAGGGTAATACGTGACACATTGCACTGTCCTGCTCCTGCAAAGACGGGAGCAACAAGTCCCAGGGAGATATGTATGTGTGGCCTTCCCAAGTGGGCAGTTTCCACTGTCCAGCCTGTGATCTGGCATTTGCAGGCACGCAGCTCTGCAGGGCTGTGGGCAGCAGCTGGGGCTCAGCGTGCACTCAGCTGCTGTAGGAAGTTCACCTCTCTGTTTCTGCGCCTGGAGTTTTGCTCTTGTGACCTTTGAATTAGGATTGTTCCAGTGTAAGTTACTTTGGAATGTGATGACAGACCCCTAGGAAAGAGAAATCATGTTCCTGATACAGGATACAAGTGGGAACTGCCTTGATTAAGGTTTCATGGTATAGTAACAGAAACAGCAGAGCAAATACTTTTTGGCACTGCATGGTCTCTTTATTCTTGTGTAATATATGGATGTTCTTTTCCCACCCAGGACCCCTGCCACTTATTGCTAAACTTACATTCTGCTATTAAAATAAATCACTGTGGACTTTCAGCTGTTGCATGCAAATAATTATGATGGTTAATTAATCCTGACCTCTCTTTAAGGAGCTCCAACTTCACAGCCATGCCTTGGAGTAGGGTTGTCTGTGTGCTAGGTCACTAACAACTGTATCTGTTGCTCTTACAGCTGCCTGGCTGGTCTGCAGTATCCAGCCCACATGGGAACATTAATTACTGCTAAACTTGGCATGCTTCAAAGGATTCATAACTGATCAGTCCCAGGATGTTTGTTTTTTTCTCTCGCCTTGGTGATACTGGTTTGGCCCAGCCTCTAAATACTCTCTGTTGTGATTTTAATTTTTTTATCCTAAAAGATATATGTTTGTGTCTCTCTTGTTCTCTGTTTATTTTTTTTTCTTTTTTTTTCCCACTCAAACATGCTCCCTCCCCCAGCCTGTTTCGCTGCTTGAGAAAGCTGCGCCTCAGTGGTGTCAAGGGAAGCTACAAGCTCACCTCGTTGCACAAACTAATCTGCTCCGAAATCAGGTGACTGCTGATCTACCTGGCTCTAACCCTGCATGCGCTATTCTGGGCTCTAGATTGTACCATGCAAGTAATCTCTAGGCAACGTTCACTCTAGTCCTCTCTGATAAGTGTGTCCTTGACACTCCTTAGCCATGGTGGGCACCTGGAAGTTGCTGCCCAGTGAATGAATCTGTGCCTGCCCGATTGATTTCTAGTCAGGTGTGTCAATACTGGACTGTTGTTTTCTCCTTCTGAAATGAAATGTAGATGAAGAAAGGCTGTGGAATAACTCCAAGGCAGAGGGTGATGTAGTACACAGTTTCTCCAATTAGTGCTTCCATTTTGCTCTAAGAGAAGCAGTCAATTTTTATTGTTGCTGTTTTGAAAAAAAAGAAAAAGAGGAAATGCTGAAAAATTTGCCTATGGATTCATGTCATTGAATAAAGCCACAAAAAAATAACATTGAGATTTCTGTGGCTGCTGAGCTAGCTTGCAACATTTTCCTGTGGTAAAGTTCACATTTCCCAAATGAGTGCTGTCCTGGCTGTTGTGGTTTAAAAGAGTCATTTTAAAATATAAATTTGGTCTGCACAGGAGAAGAGATGGGCCCAGGTCAGGCAATTTGCACCCTGTGTGAAATCTTTGAAAAGTTCCAAGCTGAGGTCAAGGTGCTGTCATCTGGCAGAACTTAGGTTATAGCATCTTGAGGGACACGATCAGCTCAGAGGAACTGCCGGGAATAAAAATTTCAATCCTACTTGCATAGAAGTGTGACTTTCTGATGAAATCTTGATCATTGTTTCCATTGGAACACCTTATGGGATAAGAGGGAGCTGTCAGGAGACAGTTGGTGAGAAGAAAATGCTTTCAATGAGCAAGGGATAATAAATCCTTACCCAGACTGGGAGAGCATCAGCTACCTGCTCACAAGTTCCTGGTGAACTCATATGTTCTCATTCGAATGCTCCTATGTCTTCACATTCCTTGTCCATGGATGAATTGCAGTTTAGAAATGCCTTTCACCTTATGAAGCTCCTGGGTTTTTCACAGTTACTTTTTTACTTTGGATCAGGGAAAAGACTCCATTACCACATCAGTAAAGCTTGGGGAAAGACCAGCTGTTAGCAGCCCTGCTTAAGACGCAGAGCAAAGGGAGGAAATATGTATTCATTCTTGACTGAAGGGAGAAGGACACATGGCAGGCTGCTGGGGGCTTTCCCTGTGCCTCTGCTGGTCCAGCTGGGGACTACCTGCACACTTGTGGTTCCTGATTGGTCTGTTTGATTGGTGGTATTTCTGGAGGACTAGCAAAAAAGTTTCTCAAGTCACAAATAAATATATATACATATAGTCTATCAGCTCTTGGGCATTTTTCCTCTTCTCAGACTTGGCTGTAGTGGCTGCTATAAATGCAGCACACACAGACTGCCCAGAGAAGCAGTACCTGTGAGTGCCCTCTTAATCCATTTCCTGTGGATCTTAGGCTACCAAGAGTCCATAATTTCACTGTACTGGGTGACTTTGCCCTACAGCATGTGCAAGGGACTGTGTAATCTTTCCACCCACTGTGATATGGGGGTGTTAATCTCCTAATACATGGCATTAATATTTTCAGTGACTACAGATATTTATTTTCAAAACAGGTCCTTTTATTCCTCAGCTAAGTAATGCTATTGCCAACCCTAATTTTTTGTTTCTATTTGTGTAAGTATTTGGGGTTTTCTTCTTTGTTTTTTTCTTTATTTTAATTTTACTTTTGGTTGGAAACTAACAAAAAAACCATAATAAAGAACATTAGTTGTATTCTGAACCTGTAGGTTTTCCAGCTTGCCTTCACAAACATTAGTAGATAGGCAGAAATAGGCTTCAGTTTTTGTATTTGTATGATTTCAAGACTGAAGGTGTTAATGACAGCCCTAAATGCCATTAACCTCTTGATGAAACTGGGAGGGCTGATGACACTGGATTTATTGAGAAGCCTAAAATAGTCTCCTTATACCAGCAGCTGTGTTGCTGTCTCTTCTTGCCTGATAATAGCTCAATGCAAAAATGGGGTCAGTGAGATCTGATGCTTCTACTGTAAAGCAAGGTCCCTCCCTCCAGTGTGCAAACTTCTGGCTCTTTAGGCTTTTAGCAGATAATAACAAAAACAACACAGTGGGGATTTTTTGGGAAAAATCTGCTGTGGGACTTGCTATTGCACAGTCCTAGTTAGAAATGTCAGTGACTGTGCTTTTTGAAACAAAGAGGAAAATGGCTTAGAACAGCAAATTCTTGCTTTTGACTAAGCTTTGCTGACACGTTTAATGCAGACTGAAAAGCAACATACTTGGTGCTGCAGTGATAACAGAACAATATCTTTGTTTGTAGGAGAAAGTTAACAAGTTGAGTCCTGAGAGGCAGGTCTGGTTAGGACTGGTGGGGCTCAGGCCTGGAGGGAGTCTTCCTGTTCTCTTCCTTATCCCTGCCTCTGGGATATCTCAACTATTTACTGAGCAGTGCCTAATCACCACAGTTCACAACATAGTCTTTGAAGTGAAATAGTCAACAGACTGCCTGAAAACAACAGGCTGGACATAACCAGGCACTCAGGAGGGCTGAGATGTCTGGTAGGGCAGAAACAGTGTGGAAAAATTGCTCCCTGCCACAACTGAACTGGTTGTGCTTGGCACTCTGAGCTTTGGCTAGGTGAAAGGTCAGGAAAGCATTTGTTGTCCATTTCTTGCTCAAACCTTCCCCCTTTCAGTCAGGGAGAGGAGAGAAAGATTTTTCTGAGATCATATTTCATGGGTGTGGGCATTAAGTCGTGCCTCGGTTTCCCCTCAGGGTGGCGAGGATGGCAGCTGAAACAGAACGTGCAGATGTGGCAGTGGGCTCTTCCCTAGAACCTGTCTCTGCCTTTTCCCACCTCACTCCCTGAGCTGGCTTTTTCTCTAGAAGGGTTTGTGACCAGGCTGATGTCCAGCTTTAGCTCTGGCTGGAAGCAGTCAGGCCTATCAAGTGCCAGGATTGCAGCTTCATTCCAGCAGAATGAAATCCCAGTGGTGTGAAGATCCCTGGGCTGACCAAGGACTGAAGAATTAGTTCAGTGCTCTACCTGGGGATGAGAGCACTAGCTGAGCCACAGGGCCTGGATGGATCCCTGATTCCTACACCTACTCTGGAGTGAACGTTGCCTGTTGATTTTGCCTTTGCCTTGGGATGTCACAACATTCTTGCATTGCTTTTTGGGTTCTTTGACCTTATAAACAGGTAAATGAGAGAGGGGGAAAGAATGTTAATGATATACACCACGTCTGAAAAACTAACAGCATTCAATGATGCCTCATCTCCTAGCTTTCACATCTCCTGGGTTGATTGTGGTTCCAATGTAGTTTGGAAGTTAGAATAAGAAAAAGCCAAAGGGTGGACTTGTTGGGTTGGGTTTTTTTTTTACTCCCTTTACTCCTAATGGTTGCATTAGAAACATTCATTCATAAAGGTGTTTTAAAGAATGAGTCTTTGTGATCATTGTCTCTCATTCAGCATAAACCGTGTCTCTGTTTAAAAGACGTTTTGTTTGTTTTGTGCAAACCCTCTTGAAATGTTGAGTTTTTCAGTGAGTGTAGCAGCGAAACAGGGGTTTCTGGGTGGAAGCATCATGACCCCTTCTCCCCTTGCCTGTTCCTCACCAGGTCTTAATTTTTGAGTACCTCCCGGATGTGTCTTTTTACAAGGGAAACGTTTTCCCCTGGTCTTGAGGACAGAGCCTTAGCCTTGCCTCTGGCAGCAATGAGCAACTCTTTGGCAGGTGAAGCTAGCTGGAAAGTAGGAGCTCCTGTGGTTTGCTCTTGAGTCAGGAGAGAAATGGAAAGTGAAAGGATCATTCCCTGTATAATAGAGAGTGATTCCTGTGAGGAGCAGGATTCTGAACTGCAAAATACTTTTAAGTCCTTTCTCCCATCATTCCTGTCATTGTATGTAACTGTCACTAAGGAGCAGTAAGCGGGATTTCTGTAATTAAGCTGACACAAAGAAGATAAAATTTGATTTCACAGAAGGTGTAGGAATCTGACTGCAAGCTGGTAGGGAGATCCAGCTTCCATAGCTTGTGGGCTCTTTGCAGAGGCCTGTGGTGGTGTGAAATTCCTGCTGTTGTTATATATATAGGCACTTGTGCTGCCCTTCCAAGTTGCTCATGCAAAGATTTTGCCATTCTACATCCCACTGCATGGCAGAATGCTGTGCTGCTATAGACTACAGGATAGAAACATTTTAATTAGAAAACTTTAAGTCAGGGCACTGAGAAGAGAAAGAGGTCACCTAGGACAGATGTAGGAAAGGGCACGTGCTTGTTGCTGGTGTCTACTGTCAGCAGCAGAAATCAGGAGTGTCCTTTGTGTCACTGAAACCTGACAGAATTCATCCATCGATGTTGGGATCTGTCAGTGTCTAGGTCCAATGAACAGATCAAATTTAAACTCTCATCTGGGTGAAGGAGATCTGTTTTAGTGTTGGGGCCGACAGCTAGCCAGGGATTGCACTTGTGAGACCACAAGATGTGCTACTGAAGCCCTGCAGCCTGGCCTCCCGCTGGCACAACTCATGCTTTGCATACCCTTCCTTGCTTCTCCAGGCATCTTTGTGGGAGAGCTGTATCAGCCAAGGATGCAGACCATGCAGACCTCCTCTCTTCCTCATAAGAGATGGGGTTTGGCCTTACCTCAGCAGAGTCCCCATGAGGAAGGATTCTTCTCTAATGCCATTTGGGATGGATTTCAACTCTTTCTGAGATCTGGCAAGGGACAGAGGCCCCTATTATCTTCATCTGTATCCAGGCTGGGGGCTGAACTGCCCAACCAACTCCATTCAGTTCTTGAAGTCAGGGAAATTTAAAGTACTCGAAACACAGTAGTGGTTGTGAATTACTTGCTGAGTGTATAAATGGGGAAATCCATTGAGAGAGCCTGTGAGGAACACATTCAACCTGAAGGGTCACCTATGGTGCAACCCTGGTCCCTGGGAGACTCATTTGGGATGCTGGTTACCTCATGGCAGAATCTTGCCTGGTCTCCCAAAGATGCCAACAGAATCACAGCTGCTCCAGCCCTGCAGGGTACTTGTCTGTGCTGGAGCTGACAATCTCCCTTCTCTGTTACTAAGGCTGAAGAAGAGTTAGTAAAGGCTCAGAAGGTGTTTGAAGAGATGAATGTTGATCTGCAGGAGGAGCTGCCTTCACTATGGAATAGGTGAGTGCTGGAAGTTTTCACAAGGGCTGGTTGGAAGGAGATGAATATCCAAGCTCTTGGATCAAAGTTCTTCTTAACCTGCACTGGGTGTCTGCTCTTTTTTTGGCTGAATTGTCTCCATCTGTCCTAGGATTCCCCCCAGACACAGGTTCACTCTTGTGCTTTACTTCATGATTTTCCTGAAAAACATGATTTTACCACAAAGAGAAACTGTATTTCTCTGCTTTGTCTGCTTAATCCCTTTTCCCTACCAACTCTGCTCAACTTTCTTGAAAGACTGGAGAGACCATGGGTTTGCCATACCAGTGATTGTGGTGATGAAAAGGGAGTTGATTTAGCTTGGGGGATGAACTGTAGGGCAGCAGAAGCTGATTTATGGGGGCAACACAGTGGAAAACTGGAAAATTCTTCCTAGCAGTGTCCCAGTTTCTTATTTTTAAATGCAGTGGTCATGTTTAGGTTGACAGTGCTGGTCTGTGAGGATTGAGAAAGTGGGCAGCAGTGGGGAGGGAAAGCAAAGTGCTGATGTCTGCCTTCACTCTCCTTTCCACCCAGACTGAGTCAGGACTCCTTTCTCACAGCAGCATGCAGGCCTGGCTGGGGAAGGAGCTGGGAGGGACACAGGCTTCTGGGTGGTTCCCTGTGCAGAGCTATGACGCTGCTGGCCTTGGACAGCCTCTCCCTGCTGCTGGTAGAGCACTCTCTGTTGGCAGCTGGCAGGCTGGTGACAGGCAGCTGTTGGGATTTTAAGGTGCCACAGGTTTTTCACAGGCTCTTGCTATCCAGCTGATCCTTCTGCTTCCTTGCTGCTCTCTGTGCTATCCTTTGCTTTCTTACTCTTTCTGTTCCTGAAGCAAACAGTTCATGCTTTTGCTTCCCTGGTGTTAAGGGACTTCTGGATGAGTTAATATCTGTCCCCCCGCTAATTCCCCCAGCTCTTCCAGCACTGTCTGCATCACAGCCTCTATCATTTTTTCTTCCCATCTTCCTACTGCTGGTGATTTTTATTTTTACCTTCTTTTGTATTTTTTCTTTCTTTTTTTCCTCCCCTACCTATACTTCCCTCTCCCTTTAGCCAGCATAAATTCAGATCCTGACCTATTTGGTCTCCTTTTCCCCTTGGACATGTTTGTCCTGTGTCCAGCCTTTGCTCCATTTTTCCATTTCCTTGCCACCATCTCTTCTCAGATGTACCATACCTGACAGAATTGAGTTTGCATGGGAATGGTGGGTGGGAGGTAGCAGAAGGGGCAGGATTGAAAGGTTTTGAGAGAGCATTATGTCCATTAAATTCTTCTGTCTTGTTTTTCATTTGGCAGTCGTGTTGGTTTCTATGTCAACACATTCCAGAGTATAGCTGGCCTAGAAGAGAACTTCCATAAAGAAATGAGCAAGGTAAGGCAACTAACAGCTTATCCTACTTACCATCTCTTCACTGTTAATAAAAGAACAACAAAACCCAAAATCCAGCAAACAAACAAAACTCAAACAAATAAAAACAAAGAAAAAACAAACAAACAACCCCCAACAAATGAAAAACCCCCCAAAACCTCAAGCTAAAAAATCAACTGGAGAAAATGGCCCTATGTTGGAGCATAGTTTCTTTCTGTCCACTTGGGACAAAAGCAGTCTGACATAGGAAATGTAAAGGGATGGAGCACAGGGAAGAGACCACAGGGCCATGGGAAGCAGTGGGGAGTTCATGTCACTTGACAGCACTTGTTTGTAGGTCCATAGAGGAAAGGGAAGCCACTCTCAGACCTATCTCTTGCTGCCTTTCTTAGTTCATGTACATTATGGATCTGTAACCTACAACCTGGTCAGGCAAAGCACGGTATCTGTTTTCCTCCCCCTCTGTTGCCTGGCAGCCAGTTGCTGTGTTACCCTCATTGTACCCAGGTGTGGGGTTAAAGCCAGCAGGGAGCTTGACTTCAGCAAGTCAGCTGAAGACTGAGACATGCCTCACTCCAGTCCTTCAAAAAGGCTCTCTCCCCCCTGTACCTCTCTGCTTTGGCTTCTTTCTTGCCCTGTGACCCAAAAGAAGGCATTTAAGTACTTAGCATGGGCCTTATATGGGCTACCAGTGTGCCTTGATTTGGGATCCACAACAGAAGGAAGTGTTGGCAAGACAAATCCTGGGGCTGTGTGGCAGCTCCCAGAGGACACCTCAGGACCAGCGTGTGGGGAAGTCCCCCATCGCCACTGTCGTTTATAAATTTGTTCTTGTTCTTTCAGTTAAGAGCCAGAGAAATCCTGAGTTCCTTAGGTCAGTATGCTGCTTGAAAATGTAAATGTTGCACTAATCTTGAGGCAGGACTGAGAATCCAGCTGGAAAGCCCTTATATTCCCTCTGCTCCTTAATGTCATCCTGACAACAAAACAGCCACTAAGCAACAGGAAACATTATAGTCCTTCAATTCCCAGCAGTCAGAGGCCCTCTGCCTTGGAGTAACACATCAGTTTTGAGCCCTGCTGACATTTTATGGGGTCTTTTCCAGTTAACAGCCTGCTCTTCTCCACGGAGGGATGAACTAAGTGTTAAGAATAGGGAGGATTGTTATAATTGTTATACTAGTTTGTTGCTGTTAACTTACATTCAAGAAAACATAGAAAAGAAGCTTGTTAGACAGGAATTTTCTTCTATGATTTTTCTTGTCAGGATTTTTTCTTTCTTGATGAATTTTGTATGAGGGCAGGGCTTTTGCTTTGTTCCATAAGAACCATCTGTTTCTTATCAGTGCTACAGCATCCAAATAATTGCTGGTGTTGCCTGCACAATTCCTCCAACCTTGATTTCATGGGATCCTTCCTCCTACCAGTGATAAATCTGGCATCTTGTCTTGTTTATGGATTGGCTGTTTCAGAATAGGAGTGTCTGGAGTGACTGTAGTAGCCTTTGGTTCCAGACAGAGTTTAACCCCTAATATTACATTTCTGCAAAGACATACAGGTTCTGCCCAAGCCTAGATGGCCCAGGCAGCTGGTGAAGTTAAGAGTTGTTCACCTGAAGGCCAGCTGCCTTTGGCTCCACAGCTGAAATGGCCATATCCCAAGCTTTGGTAAGCAGGCCTGAGAAACATCTTTTGGCTACAAATCCAGAGTGAAGTTCCAGCTGTAGCACACAGATCTTAAGTAAACAATCAACCTGCCTCTGCAGTGGTACCTGGCAGCACAGTGGTGGGCCCAGGTGATAGGGAAGTAAAGAGGATGATCCCTAAGGAAGACAGAGCATTCCCAGAGATGCCAGCAGCTCTTTGTTAGCTCAGGTGCTGTAGCACTGCATACACCACAGAGAAGTGGAAACAGATTTAGGGTTGTCCTCTTTTGGGATAGCTGAGGAACTGTGCATGTCCTGCCACAAGCCTGCATTTGGTCAGTCTGTGCAGGCCAGCCCCAGCCCAGGCTCTCTTCTGGCATCTGAGCTCTTTTCTCATTCTTTTTCTGTCTTCTGTTTTTGTATTTTGCAGTTGAACCAAAATCTTCATGATGTCCTGCTGGGTCTAGACAAGCAGTACTCAGGCAATGCCTTCCCTGTTAAAGCACAGCCCAGGTCAGTAACTGTGGGTAGTGTCTTTTCCTCAGCAGGGGAGGTGGGACAGGGATATCTCTACCTACCCAGGGGTATTGAAACTCCAAGTTGTCAGTTTCAAGTGATTTGCCCAGCTGCCATTGCCCTTCTGAGACTTCCTAGAGCCACGCCCAAGATTGCACTTGGCACTGGGTGATGCAATGCAATACCTATTACCTTTCTAGGATAGCATCTGGAGGCCTAAACTTTCACTAGGTGCTGATATTTAGGCAACTGACCCTCAGCTCTGCTTTTGAAGTCTAATTCCAGCTACTGAGCTGCCCTTCCTTCTGGGTCCAGTTGCCCAACACCTGTCCTGTTCTTTCCCTCAAAAGCTCCCGCCATGTACCTGCAGCTTCTCAGCTTGAGCACCAAGAACCCATTTCCCCAGCCCCTTCTTTGGCCCTCCAAACTTGGAATCTCCATTTTGCTAAAGCCCATCCTGTGTAGCCAGCAGAAGTGTATTTCTCCTTCCTGTGTGTTGTGGAAGTAGTTGCAGCATCAGTAATACGAGGCCTCCTGAACTCAGAGTGCTTTCAATCTATGTGTGTGTGAGGAGTGAGCGTCCTCTAGGCCTTCAGTTTTCTTTCCTCAGCTGGGTCCTATCCTGTGTGTTTAAGTGCAAGTTTGCACATTCCCTAGCACTGAGAAGGAAGGGAGAGGTTGAGCTCTGGATTAGGCTGACTGGCTCCCATTCAAGTGCACGAGTGATGAAATAGTGTTGGGGTCTGTCTTCCAGCTGCTGCTAATCCCACATGCTGGCTGAGCAGGAGCACAGCCCAGGTCCTGAGCTGGTGTGTTGATGGAGGGAGGTGATGAAGTCAGCATGAAGTAAGGGCTAGCTGTGGTCTGAGTGAGTTGGTTTAGAAGGGGTAGATCAGCTGAGACCTCTGTGCTGCTTATGTCTCCTCCTGATTTAACCTGTTGCAGTCATGCACAGATAACTTGCATGTTTTCTCCCAGCAATTCTGGGAAAACACACTGGAAGCAGGGTGTTGTTTGCCAGCTCCAAAGAAAGAGAAAGTTTGACTTGAATTTGGCCCCTGAATTCTGGATTGCTCACAGCAGATTTTAGTGATGCTGGTTGGAATGCTACTTGTGAAAATAATGTCTTCTTCCCAAGTTAGCATCACAACCCACCCAGACTGGAGCCTTGTGAGGAGCCTGTGGTGCCCATTTTCTAGCTGCCATGGGCTGTGTTGTCTCTGTCAGCAGCATCCTCCAGGGTCCTTGGAGGAGGATGAAGTAACAGGATAGATGAAGGCTGTAGCTATTGTTTTGCCCAGCTCCTTCTTCCTCCTTTTCCTATTCCTTGAAGAACTGATTGTAGGCAGTAGTGGCAACCTATCCCAGAGATGTTCATTGCTGTTGTGGCAGAAAGTTTCTGGCCTTAGAGAGCTTTCAATGGACAAATTACCTGTTTTTACAATTCCTGCCCCATCTCTGTACAATTTCTGTCCCTCCTCCCCAAACTGCTAGCTTCCTCTGGAGCTGTAACGAGTGTCTCAGCTGCAGTTCTGTGCCCTTTGCGTGGCTAGGAGACCACATGGCCCTAAAACCCCAGCTGAGTGCATGCACAGAGGTCCCTGTGTGGGCGGCAGTCTGAGTGCTGCTGTTTCATCACCTACTCGCTGCATCTCAGCTGAGATGTCAGACCTCTCCCAGAGTGACTCTCTTCCTCCTGAGCACAGTGGAGCAGGGTGCTGGAGGAGGATATAGCAAAGACTTGCCAGGGTAGTTTTGCAGTGACCAGGAAGTGCTGTGAGGCGCTTCTGTGTCTGCTGCACATCTGGCCTCTCATTATGGTGCAGGGCTGGGGTGAGAGTATGCAGGAGGAAATAGCCCTCACTCATCTGATGGCTTACTGTGGTCTGCAGTAGTAGCAGATGCTTCCCTAACCATTTTCTACTGGGAAGGGGATTGGAAATTGATACAATGGCAGGAAGTGAATGAGGAGGTGTGAGAAGAGAGACAATTACCTGTGCACATCGTTAAGGCATTTATGTGAGGCCCTACAGAAATACTACTGTGGCTGATGTATCTGGTGTTGGCAGTGTAGCACAGTAGCAGAGAACAGCTGGTGCATTTCTGGGAACCTCAGGCATATGTTTGGGATTTGCTTCTCAAAGAGTTTGAATGTTCAGGGCTCAGATGTCTCGAAGACTGGGGAGATCTGTGGGATTATCCTAGTATGACTGGGCAAACTGGGAAAAGACGTGGTAGGAAAGCTGGTGATTAGGTTCCATGTATAAGACTGCACAGACTGCATAAGAAAATAAGACTGGGGAGCTTGTTTCTTTTGCAGCAATATTCACAGGAGAGAGTGAGGAGCTGTGAAAGGACATTTACAGTACTGTAGTGGTTCATACAGTTTCCTTTTCCTTCTTCTCCATTTGCACCCTGGCCCCATGTTCCAAAGTGCAGGGAAAGTTCTAGTTTGCTTATATATATATATATATCTTTGACAGGCATAAAGAACCTTCTTCTACTTTCTCCAAACCTTGCCATAGCTTTCTAGTAATGAAGGAAGTGTGTATGTGTGTATTCATGGGTGTTTGGGAGAGAGGAGATCCTGACATCTTAATTACAGTGAGTTTCGTGACACCAACTGAACGGGTACTTGGAAGTTTAACTTTTCCTCCGTGGTTTGACTGTGCTATCCTGTAACTGAAATGATTTGCGTGCCATCCTCAACAGAAAGAAAACTAAACTGTTCGCCAGGCTGAGGAAAAAGATGAGCAGGTACCGGTATGGAGAGCAGCATTTCGATACATGTTTGATTTAGCTCCTAAGACTGGAGAGGCTGTTGCTGGACTCTAACAGCCTGGCACGTGTTAACCTTGTGGTGGGAGAGGGGTCCTTTGCATGATGCCATGTGTTCGTGGCCTGCTGGGTCCTGCTGAGATCTCTCTGTGTCTGGGTAATCCCATTAACTGCTTGTGTGCCTGGTTTGAATCCTTGCTTCTTTTCCTATCTAAGAGGGCAGTGTGAAAACTCAGGCATTGTCTGTCCAGTTGTTTTTGTGTGATGGAAAATGCGGTGCTGGGTTTTCCATGGGAAATATAACTAATTTTGGTGTTTAACAGCTTCTAGTTTTATCTAGTGGGTTTATCCTTTTGAACAGGTCTGAAATGCTGCATTCTCATCCCCTGCCTGGCCAGGGAGGACCGGTAGGCAGGTCTTTCATACTCAGAAATCCTATCCTACCTACCTGTTGCAATTGGGAGAATTATGAGATGGGAGAAGGATACTTCTGGCTTTGCTTCTTATTTGTTCTGTTCTTGAGGATCCTCACTATCTTGCTCCATCCATTTAAAGTTTGTGGAGGGCTGAAGGTAAAAGGAAGCCTCTTGTCTTGTATAAAGACTAATGTTTGCATCTTGCCTTCAAAGCAGTGATGGCATTGATTAACTGGATTGCTACAATACCTGAAGTTACCATAGGTCAGGGACTCTGACAAGAACATGCTCTGGAGCAAAGTGGGAACTACTGCACAGTTGCATGGAAAATCCCTCTAATTTTCGTTTTTCTAACTTTTTGTGTTGGTACTCCCTCCATGGGATCCTTACAGGAAGAAAAAGAATAAATTATAATCAAGATGGTGTCCTGCCAGCAATAAAAGAAAGTGGTGTTGGATTGGGACCCTTGTTTTTCCTGATCTGGTTTTCTGCTGATTAGGGCAAGTCATGCAGCCCTTCTCTTTGTGTCTGCTATGCATACCTTGTATAGTGGGAGGTTGGAGAGTGAAGAGTGGTAATTTCACAAAGAAGCTGATGGGCAGATTTAGATATTTATATCTTCAAATGCAAGTTGTAAAGCAATATATTGTGTTGCTACTATTCTGAGGTTTTCTACTGTAGGAAAAGGAGAATTCACTGGAGTACTTCTCTGGATGTCTGTCTCTGGTGTTGGTTGGACTGGTGTTGTATATGTTCCAGGCAGGAGGTTTAATATTTCAAATCACTGAGAGTGGATGGATTATACAGCAGAAGAAGAGCTATTAAATCTCCCCTTGGTGAGCTCTACTCATTATGGGCTTCTGCTCTGCCTTGGTAAAGTCCAACAGCCCCAGCAGTTAAGATGCCTGACCTGGGCTCTACTGGGAGTTTCTGCTGTCAGAGCAGATGCTGGGGTCACAGAAATGTGCAATCCCTGGTGCAGAGAAGGACGATCTGGAACTTGTTCAGTCTGATCTGCAGCAAGAGTGTACATTTGTGCCACCATATGTTTGGGTATGTAGGTTCTTTTCTCCTACTTTCTCCTACCCGCTCCTTTCAGATTTTTTTTTTTACTTCTAAAGGGTTCTCCAGCATGCTCTGGTGGTAAAAAAATTAATTACCTTTGGCTGAAAGGCTTAGTGTAAGCCTCAACTGAGATGGCAACCTTTTCTACTTTTTTAACTTGAGAACTTGGCAGGACATGACTGATCTGTTTTTACCATATTGGAAAGTAGGTTTTATCCTCCAATGTAGGATTGTTACAAGTGCAAGGGAAACTCGTCTGCAGATGTTACACTGCCCTTCCAGAACAAATGAGCATCATGCAGTATCTGGGAGCTCAGCAGCACTAAAAGAGGGTGGGGGATTTTGACTTTCCCTTCAGCTGCATTAGACACAACTCTCTTTCCAGCTCTCTGTTAGCATAAGAAAGTTGACACCCCTTTCCCTTTCTTGCCTGATATTCCTGGAATAGGCATCACTTCCCATTTGCTTTTGGGAAGGAAAAAGAGCAATGACCTTGTTGTTTTGGCTTGCTTTTACCGTGATGCTCGTGTTTGGTCAGTAGGTAGAGTCCCTACACTCTTGTTTTTTCCGGTGTTTCCTGGGGCAAGCAGTTAGCTGGAAACAAGACTTTGCTCTGTGTGGGCAGTGTGTGCTCCCTGGGGACATGTGAAGGACAGAGGATTCTGGTGACCATCTCACTTGACACTGGTTGCACTGACTAAATTCAGCAAAGTTGCAAAGCAACAAGTGCAGGAATGAAGGTGCTACTCAGGGGGCTGAAAAAGGCTCAGCCAAAATTAGCACTGGCATTTTCCTAGGGGGACTGGCCAACACATCAAACAAGCTGTAAATAGTAGTGACTTAATGGAGGCTTTAGTGTGGGGCCCTCACAGCCCAATTCTTCCTCTCATCCTACAGGGGCTGACTCACATGGGAATCTTTTACCAATATATCTCCAAATTAAGTCTCTGCCAGGCACTGGAAATATGTCACTACAAAACTGTTCCATGGCCTTTAGAAAATAAGCCTCAACTCCTTTCTCACTGGGAGACTTGGCCTTTTCAAGTCCCTAGAAAGAAAAGTCTACCCTTGTCTTGGTAGCTCAGCTGATAGCCAGTAGTCCCGGTATTCCCAGGGTAGTCTGGGAATTTGGGAAATCCTGGCACTCTGGATGTAGATCACTGTGTCCCCCATCTTCTCCAAAGTGCTTTCGACTCCAAGGGAGGTAACATGTCCTTTTTCCCCCCAGCTCTAGTATTAGAGTATGTTTTTTAATGTTTTCTGGTAACTCCTGTTTAGATCAGGACTTTACCTTCATCCTCCAACCATGACTACTTTGAATCTGTAGCACAACTTTGTAAATTTTGCAGAATTCTTTACAGAACCCATGTATTGAAGTTATTTCTGGGAATTTCTGAGGAAGGACACTGTTCAGTCAGGCTGAAGAGCTGCAGGGGTTGGCATACGTGTTCTTCAGTCTCTCCTTCGCTTTTCCTTCTTCATGTCCCTCTTTGTCCCTTGGTGTGTGTGCCCCTGGTTGAGAGCTGCTGGCAGAGAATGTCACTGGGTTTGTTGCATCATGTTGGTGTGCTGTTGGCATCAGTGTCATCAAAAATATCCAGCCTGCATGTGGACCTGAGAAAAAAGTGCTTTGTGGGAAAATGTGTGTGTGGGGTATGGATATGGGGGGAGAAAGTTGGGGGAATGGGTGAAGGTGAAGTGAATGAAGAGGGAATGGGATGGGGAGCTTGAAAGCTGGAATGCTGAGCAGGGTGAGATGCTTGCTTGTAAGAGGAGGTTTGTTGAAATGCTTTGCTATCCCTTCTTCCTCTTGCCATCCCCCACTCACAAACAAATGTTTAGAAATGAGGCCATCATGCATGTTGGCCAGTGACCACCACAACTTGGGCACCCCAGTGTGTATGTACATGTCTGAGGCTCTGGGCTGTCTTGGGACAGAGCAAAGTAATAAATTACTTGATCTCCCTGCAGAATCAGATCTGCCTTGCTTTAGTGCTGGCTCTATGCCAGGATTTAGTGTCTCAAGCTGTAGGACAGGATATGTTTCTTTCAGCTTCTCTCAAGGCCTTGAATTTCACGGGAACTGTGACTTTATAAGTAGAGTCAAATATCACTCCCTGTAGATGAGGTTGCACAGCCCTTCTGCAATGTGCAGTGATATATTTTCATCTGTGTATGGTTTTGCCAAACTGTAACCACTTCTGCTAAAATATCCCCCAGCAGTGAATTTTCCCTGTTGAAATTCTCTGGTAACCAACTTTTTAGTAAATCCCTCATGATTCTGTGTTTTGAAGCAGAGACTTGACTCCCAGCCAGGGCACGCCTGTAGGGAAAGGCATGTGCCTCTTGCCATTCCTTTGAAAAATCTGCCCAAATCTGTCCAAGCTGTGAACCAACAAATGCCACTGGCATATGCTACTTGCATCTTAATTCCCTGAAGAATCCCTCTTGACTGTGTCTCAGAAACAGTCTTGGAATAAAGACCAACTAGGGAGACCTTTCATAATAGAGAAATGTCTATTAGTAGCCAGTACCTCGCTGTTCCTTTGCTGTCTGGAATGATCTGTGAAACCTCTGGCTACTTTGCCTCACTACTAGCTTAGTCAGTTCATACCACATCAAGGAATAAGATATTCTGTGATTACAGATTCAGTTCAGGTGTTGTGAATCTATTAGTCATAACCCATGCAAATGTCAAAAGACCACCACATAGAAAAATTCTAATCTGTGGAATTTAAAACTAAATGAGCAGCACTGAACTACTTTCCTCATCTGCTTCCCCAGTATTAAAGACTATAACATAATGTCAGGCACTTATATATTTTAATGTAAGCAAAATTAAGGATGCCTGGTTGTTTTGTTTTTGTTTTTCTGTGTTTGAGGCAAGTATATGCATTCTGTAGGCATTGAGTGAGTAGCCTGCTGCAAAATAATGCTGCTGCAGTGTGTTGGACTGCGAGTGACTCAGCAAAGATGCTTCTCAGAAGCTCCAAATGTCTTCATTGCGTATCTGGGCAGTGAAGCAAAGAGAAAATGGAGGCCACTGATCTGTGCTGGTTAGCACAACTCCTCCTAGGCCTGGCTCAGACTTCTCTCTCTTTTTCTTTCCCCCTCTCTCCCCCTCTATCCCTCTTTCTCTCTCCACTTCCTTCAGTGGCAGCACCCCAGCGAAAGCAAATAAAAGCCCTTCGCCTCCACCAGATGGATCTCCCATCACCAGCCCTGAGACCAAGACTGTCAACCATGAGCTGGAAGCATCCACTTTGGAAGCACCCGGGGCAAGCATCCCAAAGTCACCGTCTCAGGTAGTGTCCCCATGACATTGACCATGTCTCTGCCAATGGCACAAGCTCTGTGAGTCAAAGACATCCATCAGGTTTTTTTTTTTAGCCCTTATCCTGCTACTGAGCACACAGAATATGACCTGATGGTTGTTCTCTTCCTCTGGTTCCTGAGAAAGTTCCTAAGAATCCAAGTGGTTTATTTGCTGTCTTTGTATTATAAGAATTGAGTGTCTTTGAATGGCTTCACGGGGGAAGGCCAGTAATACGTTTTGCTGTCTGGGAGGATGGCCAAGAAGATCCAGGGAGGATGGAGTTGTAGCTAGGCAAGGAAGTTTGTTCTTAACGTTTGAATTAACCTGTGGAATTCAGTGGTACAGTTTCTTCTCAAGAACTTTAGTAGTTGAGAAAGGTTAAAATAAAAAAGCTTAAGATTATAAGGAGAATATCTGTACTTTGGATGATGTTTCACTTCACTATCAAGATATAGAATATTATGCTAAAAAAACCCCAAAAGGATTATATTTTTATGCTATGAAGAAATTAGGTGGGTTCCAGGAAGAAGATAGTCCATTGTATGGAGTCTGATACCTTCCTGATGGCCTTCATTAGGCCTTTCCTTACTTAGGAAATATCCAGCAGTATGTGCAAAAAAGGAGATATAGCTACTTGGCACAGCATATCATGTATGTCTTGCTTTGGGAAGATAAAACGTTTATTTCATTTTCTTGTCCCTCTGTTGCTGAATGGAGGAAAAGCTTAGTAAGGAAAAGTAGTAACTGGGCCAAATTTACATTGGGTTCCAATCCTTGTATCTCAGTAAGTGGGGAACTTAATCTTCCAGGAAGGATTGAAGCTAAGAGGGGTTCTGGCCAAACTGGTAAGAAAACCCACTGCTTCTGGAAAGAGTTGGGTACAACCCAGAACTTCCTTGCTGTTCCCACGCATGGCGGTGTGATTCCAAATCCAAGCCTGTGGGGTAGTTTTTCTCCTGTTTCTGGACAGCATCTCACAATATTTTTATCTCCACTGCATATTTGATTTTTAGGATTTTTGAGGGACAGGAAGGGGATGTGTAAAAGAAAAAAATTTCTTTTACAGCCCTGTGAGATGTGTGGATGCCTGGCAGTGTCTTTTCAGGACTTCTCCAGGGTCTCTGAACAGCTCAGCAGTGCAGAGCCTAACCATGGCTTTACCACCAACCTGGTTAGGACCTTTGGAGTAGGCTGTGTGTATAGAGAGAGAAGATAGGATATCCAGAATTATACTTCTTTTGCAGGGTTTTTTTTTTTTGGTTTTTTTTTTGATTTTGTTTTTTTTTTTTGTTTTGTTTTGTTTTGTTTTTTTTCCCTCAGAGATTTCCAAAACTTGACTAAAATTTGGAATAAGGAATCATAGAGATTTATTAAGCTGTTCACAACAGACTTCACTCGCCCTGCCTGTGGACTCGTCTTGCTGAGTTTGGACTCTTCCCTTTCCTTTAAATAGCACACAAAACCCTTGTTTCTGCCAGCCTGCAAGTGCTTTCTCCCTCGCTTGCTGCCTGCCTGCCCGCAGGAATGGGGCCAGGGGCACCCCTGGAGGAGCAAGCAGGAGATTCCAGCACAGCCCTGGCTTGGATGGGCCACAGGCAAGACTGAAATGACATTTGCAGCAAATGCTGCCACCGCCTGGCAGCTTCACTGCCTAATTCATCCCCCGGGATCAGTGCGGTGAGCAGCAAGAGCCCCGCTCCACATTCGCAGTAGCTGCTCAGAGGTGGAGCTGGCTCCAGAGGCAGGGAAGACAAAGGCAGGAGTTTAACACTCGGAGCCAGCCTGGTGTCTGTATGGATAAAATCTAGAAACCAAGTGCATGTCAGCTTGCCAGGCAGCTGGGAACACAAGTGTCTGGTCTCTCAGCAGTGCCCGACTTTAACACTGAAACCTTCACAGGTGTTGCTACTCTTGACCTTTGGGTAAGTGATTTATTCAGGGGTCCTCCAAGGGAGGCTGAGGGGCCTCACCCTCTTTGGGAGGATGGAGCATAAAGCAACAAGCAAGAACAATTCTCTGGACTCGTTGCATCTGAAATACCAACACAGAGTGTAAGCCAAGGCTGTGGAGAGAAAGGCAAGACCAGGAGTGATCAAATAAGGGCTAACTAAAATTTTGAACTGTTCCCTATACAACCCAAAAAAAAATCCCAAACATTTTTACTGTAATTTAATTGTTAAAAACAGTTTATTTCTGTCTTTTGGAAGAAGTGAATGCTCTCAGCTCTTCACAGAATAATTTGATGATGACACAAGACTTCAGGGGGTCTGTGAAACTTAAAAGGTCAAACTTCTGCTCTCAGTTACACCACTGAAACTCTGTAATGAGACTTTAGAAATCAGTGCAACTGTGCTGAATTTGGGCAGATAAAGCTCTGTGAGATCCAAGTCAGCAGAAGAATTTTAGAGGATTTGTTTTATTCTAGGCGAGAAAGCTGTTAGTGCATGATGAATTTATGGGTATAACCCAACATCAATATGCAATTATCTTGTCTTTGAAATGTGGTTTTAGACTGCTGTTGGAAGTAATGCTGGATAGTGTGGAAGTGGCAGTTTCCAAGACACTATTACATTGGAATGAAGGACACTGACTGTCTATATTAGAGGAATAAATAGTAGAAGAGTTGTGATATTTTTGACTTGAGAGTTAGTAATTGGAGCCTTCCATTTCTGCAGAGGGTGGTTCTGTTCTAAGAACAGCATTTCCCTGAAATTTCTGGTCCCATCTTGCAACTGGTAGGCAGGGGGTTTTCAGGAAGGGATTGTTCTCAGGGGATATGGACATACCACCTTCTACAAACAATGAAAAGCTGGAAGTGAACACACTTGCTTTAATTATTTCTCCTAGCTAGCTATTCAGGGGGGAAAAAAAAGTGTGTTTTCATACACAATCACTCTCTCTAAAGTAGGTTAATCCAGTAGAAAATTGGGCATGTCCGTAGAAATCTGAATAAAGGCTTTGTAGACTCAGTTATGTGCTGGAGGAGTGTGAAGACAGGCCTAGGAGTAATGGATTTCTGTGTTTCAGATCTGGGCTTGACACTGATACACTGGGTGCAGATTGTCAGGTCTCCGAGTCTTGCTGCCTTGAATGCAGTGAGAAGATCAAGTAGCTGGAAAACTTCATTGTAAATAGAAGGCATTGTCATTGCTGAGCATTGCTGTGGTGCTGGGGACTCGTATGGCTGATTTTTTCCAGCACAGCAGCAGCTTCTCAAAGTCTGATATGATCTAGAAATGATCATTAAGCCTTGTTTGCAGCAAAATCTGAAAAGTATGTGGATGGGTTGGTCTAGGCAGGGTTTACCCCAACTTCCATGGGGTTGTGGATGCAGTGTCAGGCTGAATCTTTAGCATGAAGAGGAGTATTAGAATGGGTTAGAGTTACAGAGTGAGGTGGCTTTATGTATTCACTGAGATCTCTGGGAAACATGACTTCGTTACTGTCTGTGCTCACTGGTGAAACTGAGAGCAGAGTTTGGCTCACAGCAATCATGGCTTCTCAGGAGTTTGAGTTGTTCTTGCCTAAAGCCGAGATGCCATCAAGAGCTCCTGTAGGCCTTTCTTACAGCACACTGAAAACCAGTGCAGCAGGGAGCCAGTACTGGGCAGATCAGTCTGTCCTCATGGCCACCTGCCTATTGTAGGACAAACGGAGTCTGTTCTCTCACCCCCTCAGGTATGGTAAGTACGGAAAAGGGAGGCAGTGCTGGCCTGTTCTGTTGGATCATGTTCTCAGTAATTGATCTGCTCCCTTCCCAGTGGTTCTTTGGAAGGTTGCACATGCTTTAATTATGTATGCATGTCCTGTCAATGCATATTAATTGTGTTACGCTTCTCCTCTGCAGAGGGAAACTTGCCCGCGGCTGAAGTGTAACTAATGATGCCAAACCTTCTCTGGAGGCGTGTGGTTATTTATTTTGTTTTGTTTCAGTTCAGCCCTTCACCCCTTCCCCTCTCTCTTCAGATGGAGTGGATTGGACCCTGCTCTGTGCCAGTGGTTGTGATTTCCCTCACCTTTGGTTTTTGTGACTAACCTGGTTCCTGTGTTTGGTTTTTTTGGGTGTCGCCGTCTGTGCTGTGGCCATGTGCTCACTTGCATGCAGTTGAGGAAAGGGCCTCCGGTGCCTCCGCCTCCAAAAGTCACCCCCTCCAAGGAGATCAAGCAGGAGAACATCATCAGTCTGTTTGATGACAATTTTGTCCCCGAGATAAGTGTGACAACCCCTTCGCAGGTTAGCTGCTATGCCCTGCCTAACTTTTCTCTGCCTCTGAACTCTTCCTCCGGACCTTTCTTCTCTATGGAGGTGTTAAGCCATGAAACCTGGTCAGGTGAAGGAGGAGAGCAAGCTCAGCATCGGATCTCAGAGGGCAAAGGATTACTTAGGAGCTGACTTAAAGGGGAGAGTATACCTAAAAGGCAATAACATGTTGCCCTTTGAGACCTTTCATTCATAGAAGAAACAGAAGAAATGTGCCTGATCATGATACCAGAAAGTAATCACTGCATTTGTTCAGCAGCAGTGCATGTGGATTATGACTCTCTTCATATCCTGTGGTGTGGTATGCTCTCTCCAAACCCACTGATCCTGAGTGTGGATGAAACATGTTTTTTCCTGCTCATGTACTTCCCTAACTGCTGACCTTGGCATCTCTGCCAGTTCTGGGAGAAGAGAGTTTTGCTCTCTCTGTGCCTTCATCCATAGACTTTGTGGTTTAAAGCCTACTTCTGCACAGGAAAGGCCAAAAGGGATCACCAAAGTTCTCTTTGCAGAAAGTAGCTGATGCAGTCAGATGGGCAGGACTGTGCCTGCAGTTAAGACAGCTGACACAGTCTGCCAGTATTGTCAAGTGGCACCTTCTGAAGCCCTGGAAAAGGAAAAGCATTTTCATATTACAATTTTTTTTCTTCATTTTCCCTTTGATTTTTGCCAGAGAGGCTATCCAGCTGGGAAGTTCTCTGTTGGATCTAGGAGAATGGCAGTCCTTATATAAATATAGGAGCCTGACCAGATTTCTGGCTGTATCATAAGACACCTACATCTACTTTATTTAAATATATATATACATGTGTATATATACATGTGTATATATATTTTCCCCAAATGCTTGTTGAAGCACAAATCATATCTCTATCATCTGTGACTCATTCCCTATTTCTCCTTGCATCACACTGCTCCATTGCCTCTGGTTTGCCACTTTCCACTCAGCTGCTGAGGGGCAGAGATGGAGTGGGGAGGGAAGGAAGTCCGTATTAGATTTGGCATTGCTGTAGATAAAACATGCAGAGTGGAGAGATGATTTGACATCAGCATTGGAAGGCGGGGACTGCAGGCAGCTGAGCAGCTCTTTATCATTTTCTGTGCTTCCTTCTCCTTATATTGTAATGGACAGTTCTGTTTTCCCTATGGTCTGTATCATGTATTTCCATGTGAATGCCAGCCCTTAGACATATTCTTCTGCACCTGATCAGTGCTCTGAGCCAGGATGGGATCTGCTGTGACTTTTGACCAGATGGGAGTTCTGAGGAAGGACTCGGGTTTCCAGAACAATCTTCTTTGAAGGTCCCAACAGCCCCTGGCACTCAGTTGCCCAGGGCTGTTCCTGTCAGATGTCTTAGTTCCAGTGAGCTGTCTTGTGGGAGATTTGGGTAAAGGCAAGAGGTGTTAGCCCTTGCATTCAGGTCTTGAAGGACAGGTAAGGTTATTCCATGGCTGCAGCCTTTGATGTCTCACTACCAAATAAAGCTAAAGATTGGGGTTGTAACCTCTCTGATGGGTGGCCTGGATGTGCTGGAATAGCACACTAGAATTACTAGAAAGCCAGTTGATTTTTGCACACTGGTCAGGGCTCATTACTGTGAGGTGAATTAGTTTCTTGTCCTCATCCTTGTGGATCTCAAAAAGACATGTTCATAAGGCAGAGAAAAATCTGTAAGAGAATTAGGGTAAGAGAAAATCAGAAGAGGTGAAAATGATGGTGGTATTCAGAGGACTTACCTTAAATGGTGTCTCTTGCTACTTTCCAGAAGCTTTTCCATTGTGGGATTTTGATACAGCTGTGGAGACCAACCTGCCAAATTTTGTTATTGAAAAGGTGGCTGAAGCAGTAGGGCCAGTGAGCTGGGAGGTCATAGGAAAACAGGGGCAAATCTTCCTGACCTCCCAGAGACAGCAGCTTCCTCTGAAGCTGAGTAGAAAGCAGTATCTTCTTGTGGTTAGATTAAATCTAAACCATCATAGTCCAGTTTTAAACTCTAATAACTGGTGTCCTTTGTAGTGGTTTCTTATTAATGGTAATCAGAAAATGAGGGATCACGGTGTTTAGGTAGAACATTTATCAGTCAAAGGAAGTTATTCTGCTGACTTTGAAGAAAGAAGCAAAGCTTCTCAAATTTATGCTTTTTTAGAAGACTTGTATATGTAAGTTTATGAGATGCCCAGAAATTAAAAAAATTGAAAACAGCATTTTTGAACTGGGGAGGGATTCAAATCCCTTAGCTAGGGTGACCTGTTGTATTTTGTATTTCTGACTCAGAAGGCAGGAGGAAGCTTTGGGAGTTAGCTCTGAGGTCTCTCAGACTTCCCTTCCAGCAGTTTGAATGGTTTTCTGACAGGATTTATGTTCCTGAGTTAGGTTGCATGGATGGCAGCTCTTTTATATGTGTCTGAGGAAGTCAGTCTTGGTCTGTCAGTATGAAGGCAGCTGGGTGAGCTATGGGGAACAGAAACACATAGAAGAGCAGCTCTTCTGACTCATCAGTGGCAGTGATCCTTTTGACCATAGCAGGTCAGGTGCTCACACCATATCAGCTCATTTGGCCAGGTGGGAAGATGAATGAGTGCTGTGGAAAAGGCTCAGATTTGGTTTACAGGGCCCCCCTGTGAGCTGCCTGTGATTGTGGGCACCAGGCAGTCAGGAGTCACATCCAGTGTTTGCGCTGCCACCATTTCTTCTGCGCTTGCAGCCTCAGCTCCGGGATGTCGCACATGCTCCCTCCACCGTGCACGCGCGTCTGTCTAATGCTCATACTACTTTTCTCCCTCGCTGCTGCCAAGTTTGATGCTCCTGGGCCCTTCCAGGAGGGAGCCAGCCTGTTGGATCTGGATTTTGATCCCATTAAACCAGATGCCACTGTGGGGAAGACCCCCACACCCGCCTCCCAGGTTGGTTCATATCGCCGTTCCTTTCCCTTCATGAGTGAAGTTGTTGCCACGTGTGGTGTGACTTGCACCCACCTGATAACATGGACCTGAGCTGTGGGTGACTGGGCCTTGGGTGTGGGTGCCCAGGATGGGGACCTTGGTCTTCTCTGCTGGATGTGTAAGTCCAGGAAGAATCAGGTGGCTGCTGGCCTGGCCATAGTCAGGCACTAGGTGTTTGTGGGGTGCTTGAGCTCTGATGATCAACTAAAAGTTTGTCCCTCCCTAGAGCAGCATCCTTTGTATGCTGTACGTATTTGAGTTGTTACTCTGTGGATGGGAATTCGGCTGGAGCTCTGTGCTCCTGCTATAAATTGCTCTCAAATGGATTTTTAATTAACAGACATTTTGATAATCTGCAGTTACTTAAGAAGAATGGATAAAAAAATTAAAGCTGTAAATGGATATTCAAGTGATATGAAGCCCTTTTTTCCTGTGTATTCACAGCCTACATCCATAGCTGTGAAGCAGCTTCCTGTCTGTCACAGTGTGGTATCAAAAAGGAAGATGCCTAATTCTGTTCTGGCCTGTACCTGGTCCTGTCCTCTGTCAGAGACGGGTGGACTGTGCCTCATTTTATGTCTGAAAGACTGGAGACTTTGAAGTGCATCCTGAATATGGTTGTTGTCCTCACTGAGACTTTCCATTTTATATCTATGAACTGGTATTTCTTGCCTGTGGATGCCACTAAAATTTGTAATAAACATAATTGTGTTGTTTATAGTGCATCTCCAGTATTGTCATGTTAAGTAGGTCTGTATGGCACAGATTTTTGTAGGAATAAGACTGCTTTTGTCAGAGAGATCAAACATTAGTCATATGATTCTCCTAAATTAAAATACTCTCTGCAAGATACTAGTTTTTATAATTTGATACTCAGCAATATGGCCAAACTATCCTTTTTTTTGGACTTTACGTGGAGACATGGTGTCTACTATGTGCCTTCCAGGACAAGCTGCATATCAGGATAAGCTTTTTTTTTTAAAAAAAATAAAATGACTTTTTTTTTTTTTTTTCTGAATCACTGGTTAGAACTCAGATAATTGGTTATATTGACATAGGATACAAGTATAAATTTGACTTAAAATGGAATTATTACCCTTCCAGCAAGCAACAAGTATTACACTAAGTGGGTTTTTCAAAAGTGCTCAGCAACAGCATATTTATTGTTCTAAATGAATTATTATTAGCTTCAGAAGTCATTAAAAGAGAGTCAAAAATCAATGATTTCTACTTGTAACCAAACTACAAAACATAGTGAAAACCACCTACTTATCAAAACAGTCAGATTTATTTCCTATGGGGTGGGCAGTATGGCAAAGTTGTTATGGTATTTTACTGCTGATCCAAAGACACCACAAAACCAAGGGGTTGGAAGGGATCTTAAAGATCTTCTATTCCCAGGGATGGATAGATTCATGTACTAATAGATATTTTCAAAACATGCAGAGATAAGTGCTGTTGAATGTGTATGTCTGCTTCAGTCTGATCAGTGTCTGTAATGTTTGTACTCGCTGAAATAATCATGTATAAATATGTTTTATTTTTGTTGCTCTTTGACATGCTTAGTCTTTACCTTGGGATTTATGGGAGGTAAGAAATTCATACGGCTTTTGTCTCTCATCATGTACTGTTCACGTGCTAGTGCCATCTCTGTTCACATGCCTGTCTCCTTTCCTTCACCGCTTCTCCTTCCTGCACACCCTAGACCAAAGTTGCTCTGTGTGCTGCTGGACCCTCTTATGCACCTTGTATGAAGCCCCAAGGGCCAACCATGTTTGCAAGTCTAAGACTTACAATTCTACCAGTGCACATTGCCTTTCCCTGCTAACCCACTCGTCTCGCACTTGGCATAATGCCGTGACCTTCACCTCATACTTAATACCACTGTGGCATCATCCTTGCTCTCCACAACACAGTATTTCCTAAACTCTCTATGTCCTGTTGGTCTTGTGTGCAGTGCATAAATATCCCAGCTGCCCCTCACCATTACTGCCCGTACCATTAGATATATACACATCTGGAATTGTCTGTGGTGTTTGCTGTTCATTGACCATTGTTGTCAGAAAGGCTGATGTGAATTAGCTCACCCTGTGTCTACACTGGAAGTTAACTGCAGGCCCAAGGCTTTCCTGGCATCTGCCTCAACCTCAGCTTTGGAGCTTGCTGACAGGGAGACTCTGCACATGCCCTGCATCTGAGCAAAGACCTGACCCTCATTTATGTCCCCTCTACATGTCTGGCCTGGGCAGGTCTCAGGTTGCTGAGATTAACCCCTTGAGAGATATTTCAAGCACAACTACATTTGAGTCCCTCTGGAGTGACGGTGCCAGCAGTGTGGACAGAAGAATGCTTGATCTGGATACTTAGGCCTGCTCCTGGAGCTGGCTGTATCCACTGAGTAAACTCATGGCCTTGGCTCATGCTGAGGAATTTAGTCCTGACAACCTTCCCGTTCCCAAGGGGCAGATCACCTGCTAGAGTTAGTACTTGGGAGGACGTGACTTAGTCCTGGCCTAGGGACTCACTGTGGCCATTACTCTCCTTCACGTGGGCCTAGGGGATGTCAGGAAGAAAGGTTTCCCCTGTGTGTTTTATCAGCCATCATTGTTTAACTTCTGTCATTCCCTTGTATGTGCATTGTCAATCTGTCTTTGTGGGGAAAAAGAGACTGGTTTAGCTAGGAAAAATCTCATTCCTTTCAGGTGAATGTGTAGGGGTGAGGTATGACTGTATCTGATTGAGCTGTGCTTACAGTCTCGGCTGTAAAAAGTTTTTTTGACTACATCTGTCATCCTGCAAACTGATTTTACCCAAAGGAGAATTTGCTCAACCAGGAAATGCTACTAGTCAAGGTATTCACACTGTACCAATTCCCACCTTGGCATACCATACACAAAGAGCAGAGCTTCCTAAAGCTGGGGAATCTTCCTCTTCAAGTCTTCTGAAGTGTTTTTGTTATACATGTTCTTAGCTGTTGATGAGAAGAGACTTTTTTGGTGGTTCCTTAGTCCCATAGGCCATGAGGTTAACAACTGCATAGAAACTTGAGTGCAGCAGAGCTGGCTTAGCTCTGCAGAGTGGGAAATGTGCATTTGGTGTTCATGATGCTGCTGTTGGAATAAGCAAAGCTTTTAAACCTGGTAACAGCAGTGAGCAATTCCTCTCCCTGTACTATCTTTCCATGACTGTAAATGCTTTTATAGGCCTCAGGATGCCCTACAGGTATATAAACTAGGAAAAATAGTAGCTGACATGAAAATGCCCTTTTTTGAAATCCAGAGGATTAATTTAGATAAAATTTCTCTGATTTTCCATACTGTTTTTGCAAATTAGCTGCTTGAAAAAAAAACCAATCCCAAACCCTCACACTGAGCTCCTTTTCACTTGTCTGTATAAAACTCATGCTTGGTCAGATAGAGCTGGCCTGGCATCTGTCCCAGTTTCAGTTTCACTGAATCCAAACGAAAACCTGGGAGTGAATCCAATTAAACAGGAGAATCCTTTGTAGCATTTCATATGCATATATTTACCTTAGCTCTGCCAAAGCTGCTGAGGGAATCCTCTATAGAATGGGAACAGCTCTGCTCTTTATAATATCTTCTGGCAGTGTAGGCCTGTGGACATGAGGAAGGGTGTGATAGGGAAGGAAAGCATGTGTTAGATGACACCACTGGAGCAGCTGAAGGTAAAGTAATGGAATTTTATTAAATCAAGGATTTATTTATTTATTTATTGCTGCTGTTATTAGAATGCTGCTTGGAGCATTGTGCTAGTAGCCAGATGGCTGGACATTTAAGGTTTACCATGGTGATTGCTTTACTCTGGGGTTTTGTAAGGTTGGGACTATGAGAACTGCAGAATTAAGGAATATGGACAGTGCCTTGTTTTGAGTATGATTGTATTCAGGGGTACATGTGTCTTGATTTAATGCCAGCTGGAAACTAAGCACCACACAACCCCTCACTTGTTTCCTTCCCATTGGTGGGATGGAGGAGGAAGTTGGAAGAGTAAAAGTAAGAAAACTTGTGGGTTAAGATGAGACCAGCTTAATTAAAACAAAATAATCTTAATTGTAATGAGAAGGAAAATAACAGAGAAAAATGAAACCCAGAAAAACCCAAGTGAGGCAAATGAAAAACAATTGCTCAACACCAGCTGACTGATGCCCAGCTCATTCCTAAGCAGTGCTGCCAGATCAGCTTTTCCCCTAATTTTTACATGAGCATGATGATATTTGGGATATCCCTGTGGTCAGCTGGGGTCAGCTACCCTGGCTGTGTCCTCTCCCAGCTCCTTGTTTCCCCCAGCCTCCTTGCTGGCAGGGTAGCATGAGAAGCTGAAAAGTCCATGACTTGGTGTGAGCACTGCTCAACAACAACTACATCATTAGTGTTGGCAACATTATTTTCATCCTAAATCCAAAACACAGCCCTGTACCAGCTATTAGGAAGAAAATCAACTATCCCAGCTAAAGCAGGACAACACGTGTTTATCAAATGTATGAGGCATGTAGGCATGCTAAAGCTGGGTGTATCTATGTATTAAAAATGGCAAATCTTGGGAGTCTTTCCAGATGCTGCCTGGTCAGTCTCCCACGGGGCTCATTTGCAGCCTTGGTGCTGCCAGATCCAACATACTTCCTGCATTGTTGCAATTTCTGGGAGGGGCAAATGAATATCTTTAATTTTGTGTTAAAAAGAGTTAACCTGACTCCAGACAAAGGAGAATAAAAACTTGAAGTGCTGGAAGCCTGTCATAGGTGTTTGGTTGGTCTTCTGTTGTGCACAGAAACTCTGTTCCCAGGCTTTTTAGAACAGTCTCTTCCAGGCAGTGATCTGTGGGTGATATTGAATCTCCTTGGTGGTGACAGCTTTTGTGCAGTAGAAAGTTTCCATCAATACCCCATCTGGAATATTCATAGAAAATTCTTAGTAATAGAATATTCACAACTCTTCCAAATTCACAACTCTCCTTGGGCCTGTCTGAAATCGAAGGGAGCGGAAGTTAGCGCAGTCCTGTTTGATTCAGTGCTTATGTCATGTTGATGCTGGGTCTGGACTAAATTCCATATCTGGACACATTATTACCATGCTCTTCTGTTTCTGGGAGTAGGCGAGTACTTAAATATTCTGTGATTGTTGATCCTTGGAAGTAGACCATGGAAAGAGAGATCCTTGTTCTTTGGTGTACAAGAGAACTTGTGTTCTCTTTCAAGTGGGCAGTCGAGATCTAACAATAAATACTGTGTGTATGTAAAGTAGGTCTGCAGTTTAGATTGTAAACTAGAGAAGAGGCAAGAAGAATTTTTGGTGTTTTGTTGATTGCCTGTGAATTACTGCCTACTATGTGTCTGGAGTTGAGGGATTCTGGCTTTGTTGTGATTTCCATGAGTTGCAGAGAAAGGGGGAGACGGAAATGTAGCCAGACCCTTCAGTGTCTCACCTGTTAGTCAGCAGATGGCTCAGGCAGTGGCACAGAGCACTTGGGCAGGCTGGGCTGCACATGGCTGTGCACATGTGTAGCTGGAATGAGAGTAACTTCCCACCGGGATGACTTTTGTATTGCAGCCTGCAGAAGCAGCCCGTGCAGGAGCTGAAGCAGCTGGATCAGAAGCAGCAGCTGGAGCTGAAGCATCTAAAACTGAAGCTGACTCAGGATCGGTAAAAACCTCAAGGGACAGCAATCCCTTTTCTCCACCCCTTTCTTACACAGCACAGGTGGGAGGCTGGGCTGGGAAAAGAGCTGTGTAGCTGCTTGGAGAAACACATCCCTGCCACTGGAGAAGTTACAATGCTCTTATTCAGGGATCAGACTTTGTTGTTGCATTTTATCTGTGTAATGCTTAGAGAGAAGTTCTGCTGGAAAGTTCAGTGAAAGAATTGTCCCTTCACCCACGTTCTGAAGTCAGCCCACAGCCCATGCTGTCCTAAGCTGTGTTGTCAGCTGGATTCCCCCTTGTTTGCCATTTACTTTACCTGCCCTGTCCTATGGGCTCTGGCTGTGTCTCCTGAATATTGAGGTTTCATCTTTTTGGTGACACTGCTGCACTTTTAGGGGACAGGGGTAGGTCCCATCTCATGGCAGATTGGTGCCTACAGGCTGTCACATTTGAATTGTCTGTTCCAGGGGAGCTCTATGAGATTGCATTGTGACCACAGCAACTGGCAAATGCTGGGTATTATGGTCTCAGGAAACCTACAACTCATCCCTGCCTTTCTGCAGCCTTAGGCAGAGATAGCAGTCACCAGTCCTGCCTTCTCACAGCTGCCTTTGCTGTCCCTTGGGGTGTTTTTTATTGCTGACTGGTGTGCTGAGAAAACCCACTGAAGCCATGGGATAGTTGGGGTCTGGATCATCCAGGGTGGACTTGGAGCTTCATTTTTGGATTCTCTTTTCTTAATGGCTTTTTTTCCCTTCCTTGGCTGCTACTGCCTACTAGAGCACTCTGCCTGCTGTTGTTGTGGAAACTTTCCCTGCAACCGTCAATGGCACTGTGGAAGGAGGTGCATCATCTGAGAGAGCTGACATGCCCCCAGGATTTCTGTTCAAGGTGAGTGTGGGGCTGTGCAGCATCAAGTTCCTGGTGAGGGTTTTTTCCTTCCCTGTGAGACAGTAACTGCCTTCACTCAGCATGGCCATGGGCTAAGCCACATTGAAAGGCAGAACATAAATTGAAGGAGAGATAAACTTTCCTTAGTTTGCAGCTTTCCTTCAATGCAGCTTCATGCAGTTCCAGATGTTTCAAGGGATTATTTAAGAGCATCAGCATCTAAAGGTCTTGTACTGCGCAGCAAAACCTGTTCTCTCTGCTGCAGAGGTTTCTGTCTTGGTGGTGTTGGTCACAGACTCTGGGTAGGGGATAAAATGTTGTGCTCCTGACAGGAAAAGTTAAACTTTGGTACAAGTGGCAAATTGAGAAGAGCTGGGAACATCAGCAGGAACAGAGGACTCTGTTTTTGGGGAAGTTAAAAAGCCAGGATTAACAGAGAAAAGTATAGGACTAGGCTGGGAAGTTGAGTGGGTATTCTGAATATGCCAAAGATCACTTGCAACAAAGGTGTGGAGGAAGGAGTGATTTTGGGTGAGGATAAGCCACAAATTAAATGTGCATAAGGGAGTATGGCAGCAAGAAAACACAGATCATGCCCTGAAAGTGAGAATTTACAGCATCTTACTGTAGGAACACTTCTCTACTTTAGTCATTCCCACTTTTTTCTGTGAGTTCTGCTGAAAGTGGAAGAATGGCAAAGCCCTGAGGAATGACAGGAGGTTCATAACACTTAGTCTGGTTTCAGGTGGCATTAGAGGCTATTGTGCTCAGTGTTCCTCTCCTGTCCCTGCAGGTCCAGGCCATGCACGATTACACGGCCACCGACACTGACGAGCTGCAGCTGAAGGCTGGGGACGTGGTGCTTGTGATTCCATTTGAGAACCCTGAGGAGCAGGTGAGTGGGGGAGGCAGGCTGTGAGCCTGAGCCTGGTGGAGCCAAGGGGGTTACCTGAGCTGCTTCTTTCTTCACTAACAGTTGGCTGGCTGGATGCTGAGCCATTAGTTTGTGGCTGGGAGCTGGCAAGAGAGACGGTTGTCCTTGAGCTTGAGATTGGCTTCCTGCAACAGAGGGGAGGGCTATGCTTGTTACTGGAAAGTGGAGACATTATCCTGCATAAAACATGTGGAGTAGCCATGAGTTCTTGTCCCTGTCAGAACATTTGTGTCAATACAGTGGCTCTCTTGATTAGGGAGCCAAACAGAGCCCATACTTTGCCTCCTCAGTTCCTCTAAACTTGATGCACATTCCCTGTGACCACTACAGCACAGTCTGTGGCATTGAAAGAAGTGACTCATCCCTTATGATGTTTTCTTCTCTTTTTGACAAATGTGATAACTCTGAGAAAATAATCTGGTGGTGGATGATGTCTTGCACTTCAGCACAACAGTGGCTGTTCCCAAATGACTGTGTTTGGTCAGGAGATGGCAGCAGAATCAAAGGCTAGAGCAGGTCTTAGATCCAAAGAGCAAGTCTTGCCGCCCATCTTCAACCTGAGTTTACTTGTTCATGTTTTTCTTTAATTTGAGCTGTTTCTAGAAGCCTTGAGTAAGTCCTCACTTTCTGTGTTTGAGGGCACCCACCTGAAAGTATTCAGCAGTTTTACTACTTTGATTGAGAGAGGTGGTGAGTTTATAAAATAAATGCTCACATCTCTATGTTTCTATTTGGAAAAGGAGAAGAAATCTCCAAATAGATTGAGCAGTCATCAGCTCTTTGGGTTTGGCTAAGTTCAGATAAGATCTGGATTCCACAAGGGGTAAAGGGAAGGTGATGTTGTTCACTAACTCAGAAAATGTGGATCCTCTTTGTGGCCCAGCTGTTGGCTTTGTGAATTATGTAGGCAGACCATGCTGATGCTTGTGATATGGAGCTATGAAATGCCAACAGTTCCCACACAGCTAAGGGAGGAAAGGTTTTTGGGGAATAGACACTGGTCCGTTCTGGATATTCCCCACTGGGTGGGACTGCCCTGCACAAGCATTTTCTTCTCAAAAAGCTTTCTGGATGGGAAACAGCCCTCAGTTTCTGTGGTAGGAGATGGTGTTTGTGGAGCAGATGGCATTTTTGGATCAGAGTTTTTCATTGCCCTGTGTTTGCACTTTAGCTGGATGTGGGTGCAACAGCCATGAACTCGAGACTCTCCAAGCTGCAGAGGGTGAGCTCTGAGTGTTGCTAACATGACTCTGTAGCTGCACTGAAGCCCTCTAACCCTTCTACAGTGTATCCTGTGCTACAGCTCATTTCCCTAACCTCAACCATACCCAGCCAGGAGGTGCTGGCTGTTAACATGTGCATGAACTGTGCACGTGAGTGGAGGGAGCTTAGGATACTAGACTGATTCACGTCCCTACCTTGCAGCTTAGGTGTCGGTTTGTGGATACATCCAGGCCTGGGTTCATCTCTCTTGATAGAAGAAAGGGTTGAGGGCAGCAGCACTTCTAAGCTACCACTTCAAGTGATGTGATTTAAAATAGCCAAGGTGCCATCTGGGTCCTTGTGTCTAATCCCTACAGCCGAGGAGATCCTTCCTAGCAGGATGTGGTGGGAGTGATGCATGCATGCTGTATGGCACAGCACCATGTGCAAATGGATGAGCTTTGATGCCTGACATGCTGTGAGCTGGAAGCTGCATTCTACACACTTGGGCCCTGTGTCTTTTGCCTCGTTGTTTGTCTTCCTGATTTATGGCATGTCAATCCTTCTGCAGCCCCTGCAGCTGGCTGCTGCAGATGGGCTCCCATCTCGTGTCTTTCCCATGATGTCTCCGGAATGTTCCGATCTAAGGCAGCAGTCTAAGTGAGCCTGCAGGCTCTGGGAGCTGGGCAGCTCTTGTGCCTCACTCTAAACCATAGGCTGCCCCACTGCAAAGGAGTGGGATGTATGCATGCTAAAGGGGAGCTTCCATGGTGGCAGCTCCAAGGCGTGCAGAGATTGGAGTGGTTGTACACCTGAGCTGCAAGCTCAGTGCAGCCCTCCCAGCTTGAGTATCTTGAATACCTTGAATATCTCCCTCATCCCTAGGATGGAGAAGAAATCTCAATGCCAGACAGCCTGCAGGCAGAGGGTGGGAAGTCTGGTTTTGCTCATGAGCAAGTTCTACCAAGCAGGGTTCCTTTTGCCTGAGTGAAAATTCACCTGTGTTTATAGATGTATAGGTTGGAGGCTAGGGAAGCCCTTATTGAGAGACCTAACTCATGTAGCCAGAATTCGAGAGTTTTGCTCATGTCACCTTGCATTGAAACAAACAGACTGCAGAGTTTTGGGAAGATGGGTTGGGTTCCTCAGCTCCCAATTCCCATAGATCGGGATTTTGGCATAGCAAATAAAACTCATTTGCCGGTACCACCTCCAAAATGCCGATATCTGGGCGCTCTAACTGGAGCAGGGATGAGCACCTCCTGGGGCTGATTCATCCTTTCCAAAGACTTGTACCTGAGATGAGTGAGGTGAATTACACGTTGGAGGTGCCTGTCTCTTTTATGGCTAGGGAGAATGCTAGACCCCTCGTGTGTGCATTGTGAAGGGTGCAACAGGTGATCCCATCCTGTAGCTCTGGAGTCTCTTTTGGCAAAATTTCTCCTGCTTCAGTGGGTGTAAATTATGACATGTTTCTGTTACACTTGCTTATTTTTTACTAGGTCTGCACAGTCTGGGTCAGATGGGAGCTTTGTTATGAACTCCGGTGAGATGTAGCTTTTTATCTGTTTAAAAGGAAACAAAACCATTTTTTCCTTCTCCTCCATACTCCTCCTGGATTGTCTCCAAGCCAAATAAGAGCATGGCTTTGGTAATGCCTTGACACCTCCTTGGTCTGCACTGTGTAAGAAAAATCCCTGCTCACATCTGTCCCTTAGCATCTGATCTCTGTCTTCTCCTCCAGGACGAAGGATGGCTGATGGGTGTGAAGGAGTCTGACTGGATCCAGCATAAGGAACTTGACCAATGCCGAGGGGTTTTCCCTGAGAATTTCACGGAACGGGTGCAGTGAAAGTTCAAGCCCACCAGCTGCATTTCTGCTGGAAGAAAGCAAGTTTTCTGGTAGATAATTGAAAAAGAACAACAAAAGCAAAAGAAGAGAGAATTCTGAAGGAATAGAAGCCTGAAAAAAAGTCAACTTAAAGGGTGTGTTCTTCTCAAAGGGCAAGATTTCAGAAGTTTATTGAAAATCAAAGTGTTATTGAAATATATACATATTAATAATAATAAGGCAATTCAGATACCCTCTTCCCCTTTGGTTTAAACAGCATTTGGATTCAAAGGACTGATGCAGAAGCAACTCTGTGAGGTTCTCCAAGTACTGCATTGACTGAATGGTCAGATGTTGGTCTGATTCCTGGAAGGGCAGTATTTGTCGAACGGCTTGAGAGTAGAAGCTGCATTTGCTCTTGGGCAGGTTAATCTGTTTTGTCTTGAAGGTGGCTTGCATGGCAACCATAAAAATTCAGCCTTCCCTACATCTTCAACCTACAGTAGGCCAAACTTTCTGTTATGCTGTTGAAAAAAAATTTAGTGTAATAGTGTTCACCACTACAATGTATGTGTGTGTGTGTGTATTTTATTTTCTTTCTTTAAAATAATGTTACATAAACTGTGATTTTATACATGTAAAGATAGAAGAAACTACATGGAAAGGGCATGAAGAAGGTGAAATGTGTGAAGTTGTGCTCAGTCCAAAGCTCTTGCAAATGCAGACACCTAAATTCTAACAGTAGTGTTGGCCTGTGAAATCCTAAGGGGAATGGACAAATTCAAGAAGAGAAACAAGACAAAACGAACAGATGCCGTTTGGATGTCTCTGAAATTTAGGACAGGGAATCCTCTAACACATACATCCCCTTCCCCTAACCCCCCAAAAAACCAAGCCCAAACCTATTGGTGGTTTCAGAAGAGCTTAGATTCATGTAGATGGAAAATAGCTCTAAAATCTACTGGTTAGAAAATTTGCTTTTAAAGACAGAGATAAGGGAAGAATTTTTTTTTCTGTAAGTATATCAAAGAGAAAACACTGATAAAAAACAAATTACTTTCTGTGCTTTTCATTGGCATTGTTTTTTGTGGAATTGTATTTCTTATTTTCCTTTGAAGAGTTCTGTAAGTGAAATATCGTTAGATCAGCTTTCTCCAGTGCTGTGCTGATGATCAAGTTAACCTCTATGAAAACTGGACTCTTGAAATGCTCGTTTAAAATGGCTGTGTGACTTCATGCTATTGTAATGCATTAGAAAGGAAGGCAAGAATATCAAAGTGTCAGTGTCAAGAAGACACTCTGCAGTCTAATACTGATGCTGAGTCCCTTCCTTTACCTTTCCTTTGCTTCTGTTTTTGAATTTTGTTTTTTTTTTTAGCTTAGACAAGCAGATGACAAGGCTGTTTCTAAGTGCATATTACACTTGTTAATATAAGCCGGTCTGACTCTCCAAGACTCTAAAGTCCCACAAAGGTACTTTATAAACTTTACTTGAATACTGATGCAGCTGGCAAGCAAGTCAGGCTATTTTAATTTTTTACAGCTTCCCCTCCTCCCCATGATCATTTTGCCCCGAAGGGATTTTTAACAGTGAGGTTACACCGTGCTCAGGATCATTCTGAAATAATCTTCCAAACTGGAGGGAGTTGGCTTTTGTCAAAGCTGCACAACATGCTGACAGAGTACTGAAAATCTCACCTTTTCAAATCTGTTTGGATTATTTGTAGAGTAACAGAAAAACATTGTAGGGCAAAAATTGTGTTTTTTTTTAAAAAAACAACTTCGTTTGGAGGAACAGATCTGATTTTGATTAGAAAATATATTCTTATAGATGCAAGTATTGTTGGAGTTCCTCTTGCTTTCAGCTTGGGAGATGATCCATGTTAGTTATTACAGCAATGTAACAGGTATTAAATCTGTCCTATATACCCAAATCCCTTCTCCTTTTTAAAAGAAAAAATGTGCAGGAATTTATTTTCCATCACTGTTAGAAACCCCAATTGTATTCAGGAGTAACTGCTCACAATACAGAAGGACTGGACTCCACAAATTATAGTATGGTGAGCTGTTTCTTTAGAATACTGCCCTGTTTGACTTTTTTTTCCTTTTTCATCAGGGTTGTCTTTATTATTACTCTTTTTTGTTTTTCAAAATATCTATTTTTATGCATTTGTGATTCCCATTACTCCTTTAAAGATTATTCATATAAAAATATACATTTAAATATACATAGAAATATATATATATTAAAAAGCGGGTTGATCCAATTAACATAATGCTGTCAGCTTAAAATGTTTATTTTTATGCAAAACCTGTGGATAATAGCTTTGTTTTTTTAAGAAAAGGACAAGATTCTAAGTTACCAGAGCTGTGATTTTTGTCTTGTAGTAACTGTTCTAGACCATTTAGAAAACTGTGCTGATACCTAATTTATTGTGGGATTTTTTTTTTGCTGTTGTTGTCCTCTGCTGTGCTTGAACCAGATGACTGTCCCAACAAAGATCCTTGTAAGGCCTTTTCATTTTATTGAGCTTGCAGAGCAACTATCCAGTACTGTATTGTCCCTGCAGAAGTGGTAACACTCTGCAAAAAAGGGATGTTGTTTTTCAGGTCACCTGAGTGATGCTCCAATGTTTCTGGCGGGGAGAGTGTTATGTCTCTCTCCATTTGCTTCCCCTGACCCCAAAACCCCCAGGTCCCCTTGCTTTAGAGCAGGTTTGGGTGGGTTACCTGGATCTTGCATTGCTCACAGATAAACGGTGTCAGCACATCTCAGTCAGGTTCTGAAAATGCGGGATCAGACCCACAGTTTATAAATTGCCTTATGTGAAAGTAGGATGGCATAGCAGGAAACTTGTAGATGGCAGTGTTCTTTAGAGCCAGGAGATCTGTCTCCTGGGTCATTCAGCCCCTTGTAAACAACCATGGCTTCTCCCATTTTCAGTGTTTTTATGTCTCCTAAATACCTTGATTCTGGTTGGTATTACCTGGTGAAATGAACTTCCCCTTTTCTTTGGTTTAGATCTGAATCAAATAGAAAGAGGGACAGTAAACTCCCAAGTAGGCTGTGCCCACCTGGTTTTTCAGTTTGCAGGCTGAACTGAAAAATCTGAGAAAAAAACGTAAGGGTGACCTGAGACAATTTTGTTTTTTTTCCATTTCTCAGTGGAATGAAAAAGGGAAAAAATGAAACAGACAAATGAGTCCTTTCATACCAAAATGAAACATTAATTCCTAGGGTTGCATTTTAACTTTTTAACAAATGTTATGTCTTGGGCTGTAACAAGTTGCTTTGAAGCAAAAATGTGAAACCTTCTGTTTTGAAAATGCTGAAAGAAAATGTTTTAATGTTAATAGTCTTTTTGCCTTTTTTCTTAATCCGATGACTGGTTTCAGTTAATTCTAAACTGTATTTTTTTCCAAATACATTATCCACTGAAGAGAACCCAAAGAAGCCCAGTTCTGCTCCTGACAGATACACTGGACACATTTCAGGGATTACTTGGTATCTGGCACATCAAAGCTGCTGTTTTCCCCATTTAATAATCTCCCACTTGATTGTTCTACTGGGTGAAAAATAAAAGCATCTCTCATCCTGTGCCACTGACTGGTTTTGTAGCTGGCCTTAGAAAGACATTCTTACTCAGTTGGCTTCAGATTTTTATTTTTTTTTTCAGATCTTTGGTTACAGATTTATGATACTACTCCAGTTTGAGCCTAATCCTAGTATGAGGTGGGAATTAATGTTTACCCAACTGATAAAAAAGAAGTAAGGCACATTGCTTTTTTCCCCTTTTTCTATCTTAGCAGTGTCAGTAATATATCTATTTGATAGAATTAAGGAAAGGTCCCAGGGTGAAGAAGAGTGTGGTGTTCCAGGTGAGACTCCCACATACTCTTTGCTGTTTTCCATGGGCATTCCTCAGTTGTCTGCTTTTATCACCTTTGTTTTGCTTGGCTGTTGAGGTCATGCAGTAAATGGGGTTGTGCAGATTCATTTCCAGCTGCTCAAAGCTGGTAGTGCTTTGTGTGAATTGTGCCACAGTCCTTGAAGCTTTGTTCACTGTTGCAGAACCCTTTCCTGTCCCAATATCCTAAGACTGTGGCCAAGGCAAACAGCCCCAAATGAAAGGGGACCTGGAACAGGAGTGAGGGCTCCATTTTCTACCTGGAAATGGGATGTCAGCTCAATTAGGTTTTGCTGTAGCCCCTTGGAGGGAAAAGGCCCAAGGCTAAGGAGATGGGGGAGGATGGAGGGATGGTCCATTATCTTTTTCATTTTGGGTTGATGCAATGACTCCCTCACCTCTTAGTTCCAGGGAGAAACTACATAGGGCTGAGAACAAAATATGAATGGCTGAGAAGCGTATGTTCAATCTGATAACAGGTGCTTCTTGCCTGCCTGTGGCACCGAGTTCAGAGCATCCTGTTTCCTGCTCTGGGCCAGACAGATGCAATGTTCTGCCACAGATATTTTGGATGCTGTGCAGTCAGTGCCCCAAAACAGGGAATGTCCTTGTCTGAAGCATGCAGAGGTGTCTCTCAGCCCTTTCTAGGAAGACCTATGGATCTCCCACAAACAAGGCCTGTGTGCATCTAACACAGCCGCCTCTGATTTCAGGACCTGTGTGTCTTTCAGCACTGGCCCCATTCTCCAGCTCCTCTCACTTCTCAGTCTCTCCCATGCTCTTTGAGGATGATGGCAGCATCAGGCACATCCCACCAGCCAAAAAGTGCAAAGCTAGAAGGTGCACAAGTATGTCCATCAGCAAATCCTACATAATGCAGCTTTGATAGTGCTGAAATCAGGAAAACAAGCAACAGCTTTGGGCTGCCAAAGAGAAGCTACTCCTTGCCACACAGGCACTGTCACACCTGGTACTGGTGCAGACACCTCTCATGCTCTGGTTCACACCTTTTTGCATAACTCCTGATAGAAAGGAGTCCTGGGTGGTGCCCAGAGCTGGATTGTGTCACCAGCCCTCAAAAAACATTGGGTCTAGTTGACACGTGGGGGCTGAGAATTAGAAGGCTCTTCTGGAAATTTTGCTTACTAAACTAAATGGAGAAACTACAGCTGTGAAGACTGGTCTGTATAAGCCTGTACTTTGATGTGTCCTATGGCTATAATTCCTTCACCTCCTTTTGCAGCTTATTCTGCTAATTGTGACCCTAGTCTGCATTTCATGTAGAAGGTCTCTACTTGAAGCTTGCCAGATGCAGTCCTGGGCTTATTGCTTCTCTAGCTGAATTAAGTGGGAACGACTTTGGCAGTGTATTAGCAATCTCTTTTCCTTCTGTTAATTCAGTCTTGAGTTTAATCACAATGACCTGAAACATGTTTGGGGGTTGAGTGGTTTTTTTAATTAATTTTTGTTTTGTTTAAACAAAGCTGAACAATTCCCATTGTATTTAGAGTTGTAATGCCCAGTTCCACAAGTACTAGATGAATTTGTCCCATCTTGTTTCTTGGTGATGTTCAGAAATATAATTTGTGTCATCCTAAATCCTGCGTCAGTTTCTCTCTCTATTCTTTTCCTCCCTTTATATTAAGAAGCTGAAACAATTCAGGACATTTTTTTTCCCCACGGAGGTGAGTAGCTTCATAGATTTTTGGTATCCAGGCACCTTTAACACAGAGTTCTTACAAACACATGGAATGGAGAGGGTGGTGTTGGTCCTTACAGCAGCAGAATAAGCTCCTGTAGCAGCCACCTCTGTTCCAGTTGATTGTGATGCCAAATGAATGTAGTAAAAGGAAGGATTTGAGATCTTTCCTTTTTACTAGCTACTGACCCCAAAGTGATGTGACCTTCATCCTCTAAGGCAAGTCTGTTGGTGGGACTGTGACACCGCAAGGGCACTCTGTGCCGCCTGGCCAAACTTTTCTCAGCTCCCTCTGGCCTGCTGCCACACCTGTGTGAGCTCAGTTTCCAGGCTGGCTTTGGGTTTTGCTCTTTAAATTGGACATTTCCTTTGTAGGTAGAAAAGGGGTGTTTGTGCCCGTCAGCCATAGGGACTGAGGGACAGGATTAGAGGGGTTCACAATTCATAGCTGACTGGTTTTGGGGCCACTCTCTTGGATGCCTGATTCCAGCCAGGCTTGGCACAGCTGCACGTGGGACTCAGTGTGTAAATAGCAAGTGCTGGCCAAAGGCCAGACTGGGGTCTGTAAATTGCTGCCAGTTAGCACCTTGATGGATGGACTGCCAGAGTTCTCTGCTTTAGGATGCAGCTCCACAAGTCCCAGAGCCAGCTCAGGGAGCTGGCCAGGCTGTGCTTGTACCATTCCTTTGCTTCCAGACAGTCTGGAGGGTTTAGTGCCTTTTAGCCTCCCACCTCTATGGCATTGGGATGGACCTGAGTCACATGTTATTGCAGAGGGAGAGCAAGAAGCAGGCTGTGCCCCTGGAACTGTCATCTCAGTTGGTGACTCAGGCTCTGCCTTGGTGTGGTGGCTCCTGTGAGGCTGAGCTGGGCCAGCTCTGCTGCAGATGGAAGCTCACAGGGCAGGAGCAAGACCCAGAGGTACCCTGTGCATGCCTTCTGCTTGTCCTGCCTTACAGTTTCATTCCCATCACCTAGAAATACAAAGGAAATGGGAGGGGAGAAGATGGATGAGTGGGAGCAGCGAATAATTCAGTCAGTCTCTGCTCAGCTGCATAATTCATTCCCAGTGATGTTTTGTTGCTCCAAAGAAGCAGCACTTGGTGTCATTGCAGGCTGTGGCCATATAAACCCTGGCAGCATATCGGGAGCAGGATCAGGCTCAAGGGGCCCTGGTCCAACCTCAGTGGACCTCATCACATTGAGGGAAGACTGGGCTTCCCTCTGGAAATGCAGCTGGAGAAGGAAGCCTCTAAACTGGAGGAGACACATGTGGAATCAGGTGAGGCTGGGGTGCCTGGGAATGGGCAAGGTGAAAGCCAGAGCATTCCATGCTGCAATGGACTGGCAGTGACTGGTGTCAGTCACTCCATGACATGCCCACATGAAGGGACAAGTTGGTACCGGGGCTGTCCTTCAGTAGGAGCCCATGCCACCTGGGAAGACCCTGTGACAGGAAGCTTGAGCCCCAGTGTGGAGCTAGGAGTCAGTCTGCAACGGTGAGGAGGAGAAGATGGGAGTTTGGGGCAGCACTCAGCAATTTCTCCTGTTTGCTGGCTGGGTGAAGCTGGTGCCCTTTGCAGAGCAGAATTGCTGCTTCAGCAGGTGGAGAAGCCTCTGCTGCGTGCCCAATCCACAGAGCCATTAATAATGGTGTGGGAACAAGGATTCAGCAAGTGCCCATGATTAATTGGCTCATCATGGGCAGTTAATGGCCAGGCTGCTCTCCTTGGCCCTGTGGTGCAGGTAATGGAACAGGCATCACTTCTCACTGGATGAGGCATAGTCCCCTGCCAGGAGCGATGGGCAGAATCTGTGAGCTGTTCTGATGTGCTGCTGAGAGGTCTTGGGTGAGATTGGTTTTTTTGGATGCTGGGGAATAGATCTGTAAGGGAACTTGTTATCAAAGTCAGGTAGGCAACTCTGGCACAGCCCCAATCTAGTATCAGCTTTCATTTACCTAGCACTGGTGTTATCTCATGTCTTGCTTGTGCTCTCTCTTACTGAGGCTGACTCCTTCACACATATTCTGCTTGTCTCAGCACTTCCTCATTAATTAATATATAGAAATTCAGGTGCCACCTATGCTGCATCAAGCACTGGAGATGACAGAGCCATGCTCATTGAGGACATGAAGGCAAGGCTGCTTTTTGAAATCCAAGTGATGAGGAAGCAATCCTGTCTACTAGACCCTGCCAGGGAGAGGGCTGAGCTCCACCAAGTGCAAGTGATTGCCTCTGTCCCAGCTGCTTAGTAATAAGATAGGAGAAAGAAAAGCTCTAGCAGGAGTGCAGGGTATAAAAATTAAATTGCACACGTTTTCATCATATGAGCAACATGACACAGCTTAAGGTGTGAAATGAATGTGATGGGAGTGAGACTGCTGCTGTGCCAGCAAGGAGTGCAAGCCTTATTCTATGTCCCAAAGGGACATGATTGTGTGCCCCTTTAGGGCATGTTCTATGATGGTCACAATGATGGCTATTACAGCAGAAGTGAAGCATGTTCAGAAACCCCTGTGCCACAGACTGTAATTTCTCCTATCTCCAATTCAGAGACCTGTGAGAGCCTCCTGGAGTGACTTTCCCTCTCTAATGTCCAGGATTGCCTCTGTACATCTCTATTAGAGGCCTCCAGGAGAGACCTGACTATTGATTTTGCACAAAGTGCTGCATTTGCAGTTGAGAGCGATGCTGCTTTAGGAGGCCACACGGAGGCACTCGTGGCATCCCTGCCTCAGTACGAAACATCCCGAAGGTCTGAGAAAACCCTTCTGTATGCCAGACTTCTGGCTGGCTCCTCTGAGGATATCTGAGGAAAGCTCAAACTGAGCATCTCTGCTGGGAGCAGCCACAGTGTTAAAGTGGCTGGGCCATGGCATTGCGCTTGATGGTTACATTAAGCAGAGATGCTTCCAGCCCTCTAAGAGCTTTCCCCATAATGCACAGCAGAAGCTGGTTTTGCTTCTTTGTGACAAGTGGCCACCTTCCTAAATCCTCAGCAAGTTTCACCTGGAGCTATCTTGTGAAGTGTCATGTCTATCTTCTCCCTTCTAAGCTGTCCTTCCTGTGGGAGACACATCGGGGAAGGCTGTGCCTCTTGCCCCACAGAGGCAGTGATGTACCATACCAGGAGGATAGGTATTTAATTTGCCTTGCTCTGCTCTCTCTGGTAGCCCCCAGCATTGCTCACCACTGTGTCTCAGGCTTTCTGCTGTAGCTCTGACAAACTGTTGCTCTTTCCCATATGATACAGATGTTTTTTGCAGGACTGTAAATTACTCCCATCCAATAACTCTTTTATGAAGCACTTTTTCTCCACACAGTAAAGAAAAATGCAACTGAAGAGGTAATTAAATGTTTACTGTTAAGTACTTTATATATTATATACTATAGATCATTCCATCCATTAAACAATCCATTTAACTCCCTTTAACAGCATTATTGTCTATTATTAGGTTAATCAGCATTCACATCCTGTAACTCTGCATTTCTATCTAATTATCCCTTCTTTCTTACTTCATATTTCTATTTAATTAAGCTCAGAGTCAGAGCTGAATTTCCCATGCTCAGCACTAGCAGAGGATTTAATCCTTTCAATGCATGAGGGGCTGAGGGGCACTAAGTTTTAAGCAGGCTCCTTGGACATGTGCTAAAGTTTTCCTCCAGAGTCAGTTCCTGCTTAACTCCTGAGAAACTTGTGTCCTTGTAAGAAGCTGTAGGTCTGTGACCTTCTCAGTTATCTCAGATTATCAAAGAGACCCCATAGATGTGGTGGCTGCAGCTGGTGTGTCTGCAATGATGCCTGCAGCATCCAGGCACCTCATGTGGCACGGTAATGGATAGGGATTTCCTTTTCTTGCTGACTGGAAAGGCAGGGAATTTGTGTTGCCAGGGGCTCACACTTCACTCTGCATGTCGGGCTAAGTAAGGATCAGCAGCTGGGAATAGCCCATTTCTCACCTGACCAGGGCAAAAATGTACATGCTGCTGCTCTTCCACCTGGGTTCTGGGGCTGGTGGGGCAGGACAGTGCCTGCCTATAGCAGGGTTTGTCAGCCTGCACCCATTTTAGATGTAGCTCTACAGGCCCCATTTGACAAACCTTTGCAGAGTTGCTCAGACTTTGATGTGCAGAGGGGTGCACTTGTAAGTGGTGTGTTAGTGGGCTGCTGGCCCTGACCCGTGGAGTGTGTGGGTGTGAGGAGGCTGTGACACAGCACAGGGCTGCCTGAGTCTGCTGCGTGTGGCAGCACTGCTGGGACCTGAGCTCACATCGTGCCTGCTGATAACGCTCTCCTTTGGCATAAACACGTGCTCTGTTCTCAGTCCCCAAGCCCTGGAGTCTGCTACAGGAGGATGTCAATTATCATCTCTCCCCCTCAGACGTTTTTGGGGATACCCAAGGCACGCAACATGACAGCATCACTGGAAAGAAGATTAAATAGCAGACAGGGAACACCTTGCCTGTCACCACTTAGCATCTAAGCTGCAATGGCTTTGAGGAATTGTCTGGGTCCTTCCAGAGTCCCTGAGCAGCTCTTTTTGCTAGTACCAGTCCAGAACAATCAGCAAATTGAGTTCTTTTTATTAACTTTAAAAGAAGACATTAGCCTCAGCCAGGAGAATAAAACCAATTTATGAGGCAATTAGCTCTGCAAAAACATTTCAGTCTCCCCAGAGCAGCCATCTGAGGAGCATCTTATTCCAGCTGCACAGCTTCTTCCGGCCTTGGGTTTACAGCACACTTCATTTATCATAAATAATAATAATAATGAATAAACAAATGGCTTCCTGATGAGAATGTGAGACAGCCAAGAAAGTCTTCTCTGCCTGAAATTAGACTATATTTTTGATTTCCTCCTTCCACGTGTCATTCTTGTGGCCTGTTGCTTGATTGTGATTCATTTTGACAGTAGTTTTATCTTATGTGAGCTTCTTGTGGGATCTTGCAGCTTTCTCAAGAACTGCCTATTAATGCTGGGAATTTGTGCAAAAGACAAGAATAGGGTCTTCCTCTGCCATTATTGTTCCGATACAATAAGTTCTGGGTGATGAAGGTGGTGCAGGAATTAATGTGGTGTGGAATTAAAACAAAAGTTTGATTTTCTATTTCTGGGCTAGCCTGAGATTTCCAAATTTGCCTTAAAGGCAAATTGAGATTGAAAGTTCAAACTCAGTTTCAGTGAGCTAATGCATAATACCAGTCTTCCAAACACAGAACTCCTATTTTCTGTATTTTCCTGTTCCAACATTTCAATTTTTATTATAAACATCTATTTCCTGATTTTAATCACACAATGCTATTGTGGAAGTGTAAAGCAGAAAGTTGAAACAGTAGAACATAATTTTCTACTACAAATATTCTACAAATTTTACACTTTTGTTAATTAAGCTTTTTCTTTTTTTTGATGTAAGGTGATGCATCTGTTGACCAGCTTTGTTTAGCTTATATATGGAGCACTCCCAAGCAGAGCCCTTGGCCTGCACCATTTTTATCACCACTAGCAGGAGGGAATCCTGTAGATCTTAGAGTGTGTAAAGAAACTCAAGGAGAAAGAAAGTGCAACTGCTGTGATCTTATTAACATATCCAGAAAAAGAAAGAGCTAAATCCCAAGCTTTTCAATAGGAATCAACATGCCCAAAAGAGAATTTCCTATTGATGTTGCTCAGGTATTAAAGTTGGGTTGCCTGTACCACTGTTTCTCTCTGAGCTCTGTTTCTGAACCTCAGGAAATACGTATCCAGGCCTGAAATGCAACACTCCTTATATTTATTAGGCTAAAGAGCATGAAAGGACAGGGGAAATTGATGAAAGCCAACATTAAGAGTCACAGCCAGCAGCAGTCCTGTTGCTTTGACTCCTTGATGCAGCTGTGGATACAGCACAGGATACAGCATGAATACCTTTGGATTAAAGACCACCAGTTCAGAGGTGAACTTCTTGGTGTCACGGGGTCCCTAGCTCTGTTTTGTTATTAATACCATAGTTACTGTTATTTACTTGGCTTGTTATACATACTAGTAAAGATCTGTTTTTCCCATCCCTATATCTTTACCTGAGAGGCCCTTAATTTCAAAATTATAATAATTCAGAGGGAGGGAGTTTACATTTTTCATTCCAAGGGAGGCTCCTGCCCTCCCTAGAAGACACCTGTCTTCCAAACCAAGCCACTCGGAAGAAGGCAGAATGAGGGATCCAATGTGCTCAAACCTTTTGCAGTAACTTCCCATGCAGTTTCCAGTCATGCATTTGCCTCATGCTCCACAGTGAAGATGGGATTTACAGCCACTCAGCAGTGCTGCTGCCAGTAGCTTGACCAGCTCAAGTCTATTGGGGCTTTAAAGGAAATTTTTTTTCTTTATTTTTAAAAATCCTTTCCTGCTCCACTTCTTTCTCCATCATTGAGTTAAAGGTCTGTTAGCATCTCCTTTGGAATAATTCTGCCTTTAAATTTTGATGAGTCAGTGAATCCATGCAAAGCTTTTTAAAAGCTTTTAATTCTGAGCTTTGGGGGTTTTACACAGCCAGTTTAATCTGTAATGACTTTTTTTTTGTTTCCACTTGAACCTTCTGCTGTTCTGGTGCTGTTCTGGTGCTCTTAAACTCCTGCAAGGCCTCATTTATGTTCTGTTGAAACACTTGCACTAGGAGACAAATGATTCTTCCAATACCCCCTTTTTATTAATGGTTTATAAGTGCTGCTGCAACTGAAGGGATTTAAATGTAGCTTGAAGAAGACCTAACCTCCTAAGGGGTGTTTGCTGTTGTGGCTGCACCATTCTTTGGGGAGTCTGTAGCAACTGAGCTGCAGCCTCTGTGTGTGTGTGTAACAGAATATGTGTGCACAGCACTGAAGTCATTCCTGCATCTCCCCTCCCCGTGCACAGCAAGATTCATCCCAGCAATTTTCACATCTTAGGGAAATGGGTGCTTCAACAAACCATGTCAGCCTTCCTGGAAGGACCTGACCCAGCTTAGTTTTTCAAACTGGGGGTTTGTTTTTGTGCTAAGGGGTGGTGCCAACCATCACACTTGCTGAGCACAATGATCTTGAGCTGCAGAAAACAAAATTGGAATTTCCATGGCTAAAGGTGAAGGGACACATTGGCACAACAGTAGCAAAGAGAGCAATGTTTCAGCAGCCCATCTCTGCAGGACAGGTAGCCAGGCCAAGCCTTTGTGACACATGGAATGTCTCACAGCAGCAGCACTCCTAAGGCATCTCTGCTTCACCTGTCTTCAGGTGTGAGGTAGTCACTAGGCAGTTGCTTGAGTGGAGAAAAAAGGAAAAGTAAGCAAAGAAAATGAGGGGGAAAAGGGTGATTTGTGTTGTACTTTGAAACCATCTTCTGTTATCTGTGTTGTTACATGTCTCAGCTTTGATAGCTGCTTAGTTATCTTCTGGCCAAATGTGATGATGTACAAAAGCTGTCCCCCTTTTGATACTCACACAAACGTAGGCACTGCTGTAGTGGAAGCAGCTGTCAGCTGGGAAATTGCACAGAGGCTGCTGGGTTTTCACGTCAATTATGCAACTATTCAGACATCCTAGTGGGAGGCTACTGTTCGATGTTTGGGCTGGATTTTCTACGGTGTTTAGGTGCTGAAGGATTCACATAAATACTTTTGGGGACTGACTGAGAAGCCTCCATGCCTACATCCTGCTGAAATCATGGGTGTTTTGCTGTCAGAGGTGCCAAGACACTTCTGAGAAGTCTCATTTTCAAGAAGAAATGTTGGTCGTGTGTCACAGAGAGCTGGCAGCTACAGAAATACCCAGTGCCAAGGTAGAGTAAACAAGATGAGTGTATAATTTAGTGTCCTTGCCATTGATAAAGAATTGCCTCTGGAACATTGAAGATCATCTCTAAAAAAAGGTAGATGGGTCAGGAAAAGAAGCTCAACAGGACAGGTTTCAGGAGGGCTGGCTTTGGTCCTTGCCCTGCCCCAGACCTGCTGCATAATCACGGGAGGTCATGGAATTCCAGGCTCTTAAGAACACAGCAGTTGAGGCTGGTTTATAGGTCTCTCACCCCACGTCCTGTTTAGTCCCTGAACAGGTTTTGGTGGCCACTGTGTTCAGTTTCTCTCAGAAATCACTAACATATTAGGCTTCCTGTGGAATGAGATGGACTTCTTATTTCCAAAAGTAATATTATTCATGTTTTCTCAGCAGGAAACCTGTCACAAGAGTCTAGGGGCTGATTTTCCTTTTGGAACGAAAAATGTCCCTGGAAGGAACATGTCTCTCTTATAACAGCCATTGCAGAAAGGACAAAGTGTCAGGGTAACTAGGGACAGCACTGTATGATTTTGCTTCTTCAAAACTACATGGCAGCAGGCCACGAGGTATTGGGTAAGAGAACAAGTAATGCCCTCCCCTTATGACTTCTTTCAGACTTGATTCTTCCTTATGACATTCAGATCTTGCTTTTCTGCTACAACCAGGGTCCTGGCTGGCTCAGGAGCTGGCTTTGACAGGGGTGAGCCCTTGCTTGCAAACCATTCCTTTACAGCTCTTGTAGGAATTGCTGCTCTGGCATTTGGGGCTTTTGCTATGATCCTGCTACCATGCAGCTGTTTCTGCTGAAGAAAAGCATTCAGCAGAAACAACTCACAAAGACCTCAGCCCTGCTCTGTTGCAGCCTGGCTCTGAGTTTAGGGGGAAAAAAAGAGTGAGATGGAGGCTGTGGAGCCCCAGCAAGAGGCACACTCCTTGCATCCTGTCTAATGCTGTGGCTGGAAATTGTCTTGCAGGTGTCACTGGTCCATGGGATGGGATGGGATGGAAGAAAGCTAACAGGCCCCATCTCAGCTGGGGAAAAGAGTTTTGTAATTAGGATAAACCCCTACAGCTGCCAGAGTTATCATCTCTTTTCTGCTTTCTTACTATTGGGATCAAGCAAATCCACTCTTCAGAGGATGTTCTGTTCTTCTGTTGGGTCTTCTGTTGTCTGAGGGTGGATCACACCCAGGATTGTGGTCCAGCCATCAGATGGAGAGGGGCAGAGCATAATGGCAGCTGGGCAGATCTTTCAGCAGCAAATAGAAGACAAGGCCAACCTCTCTGATGAGGAGCTGGGGTGTGTGTATTATAGTTATTAACATGGACTTTTTAAAAGAACCAGCAACTCCCTGTGTTTTTTTAAAGTCCATTCAATAGCACTTAATAGCCCTGGCTCTCTGCAGAACTCCCTCAGCCTGTTTGCAGTCACTCCCAGCAGTGAGACTGGTAGATTTATATGACTTTACAGGGGTATAGAAGAGTTGCTTTGCAGTGCAGCACCATTTCCCCTTAATGGACTCTGTGACAAAGCAAATTTTGGTGATGTAAAAGTGCCTGGGCTGCTAGACTAAAGTACTCCATTTGCAACACCCTGTGGTGAGTGAAAGCCACAGGACTGGTTATAGCCATGCTGAAAAGTTGTGAAAGCACTGATCACACCAGGCACTTATAAAAGCCAGATTTATAGCACTGACCCATGCATTATAAAGAATAGCATACTTTTTGCTCCTAAATTCAGCCTAATGTTAAAGAATCAGTGTGCTGAATGTTGCACAGAGCGTTGCAGACAGGGTATCTCCATGAACACTGCAGGGGACTGCTGTGTGTTACTGACATGCTTGTGCAAGGGCACATTGCTTCCTTCAAGATGGCTCAGCTCCTGTGAGGAAGCAAAAGAGTCCCTGTGAGGTGGCCAGCTCCCATGGGAGCAGCACAACCCCTCAGCCATTGGAAAGTTGCAGGAGGCAGGCTGTGAGCAAGGAAGGATGCTTGAAGGGTGGCCCTGGCAGAAGAGGAATAGTACACTGTGGGGGGAGAGAGGAAATCCTACAGTCAGGATTGAAGCACTGCCACAGTTTGCAGATAAATGTCCAGGTATGGGACTTTATATCATGATGCCAAGCAAAGTCTCTGTCCTTCAAACACTTCATGTTGCATTGTTTTGTTTTGTTTTTTGAGCTGAAGAATTTCTCCCAATGAAGAAGGTTGGGAGGCTCAGCAATGGCTCTGTCACAGGGAATCTGGACTGATGGATTGGTGTCACAGCTGACACCTGGCAGACTTTCATCTAGACAGCACAACCATGAGTGCCATGACTGCTTAACATATTGCTTGGGCTTTAGGAATGAGATACATCTATTCCACTTTGGTAACTTGTCTGGCTGAAGCAGCTTGAGACTTCACGGCTATGGGAGCTCCTGCCTAAGCCAGGCAAGACAAAGATCCTGTTGCCTTATGCAGCTGAACTTGTTGCTGCCTTGCTGTGGTGCAGCTCGGCAGGAGCAGCTCAGGGTGGCAGTGTTGCCCTGTGATTTGCGCTGTTCCCTGTGTTCATTCCATTTTCTTGCTGACACACGGGGAGTTTTAACCCCAGAGGGAGCATCGAGGGTTTCATACAAAATAGTCCACAGATGCAAACTGCAGAAATCTGTGTCCTGCCATGCTGGGTTTAATTAAGGGCGCCCTGGAAAAGTCCCTGTTTGGTAACATCTCTCTTTCTCCAGTCACAGTGTGTTGGAATTCAAGTGGCTTTATGGCAAGACTGAGTTTGTGCTCACATCTGGCAATATTAAATCACTGCCGTGTAGGAAGAGAAGGTCGTTTCTGTTTTCTCTGTTTTTTGCATTTCAAGTGACCATGTATGCCAAACACACATTTCTGCCATAAATGGTAGAAAGGAAAAGAGTGTAACCTCTGTAGGCAGTATCAGAAAGGAGCACTACAAAATGCCACGTCACTGATGGTTAGCGCTGCCTAGTCCCAAAGGAAAGTGTCACCTTTGAGTGACAGCTCTTCATCCCGACATCATCTGGCTGAGAGGGAGCAGTGGCACGTGAAGCTGGAACAGACACAGGCTCGTGGTGCACTGGTTGCTGTTTCATTTGTGCTCTCAGCACTGACCTGTCTCCTGGAGATGATCGACAGAATTTCATGGGTTTGACAAACTTCAAGCAGCCGATATAGGGACATAAAATCTGCCTACTAAATACATTTCATTTATTTTCCTGTGCAATTTTTTATCTGTCAAATCTATTTATCCCATATAACGTACCTAATTAGACACAGTTGTATAAATAAAGGAAACGGAACATTACGTTTTCTTCTAGGCATTTTATTCACAAAAATAATTGTTCAATTTGATGTTAAGAATTTTCCTAAAGTTTCCTGGATTTCCAGTGTAGTCTGACATAAGGTACCTAAGCTGTACTGTTACTTTTTCCTTGACAGCATATCTGTTGTGTGGATACTCCGTGCTTTTGAAGTGAAACCTGTGGCCCATGTGCTTAAAAGCATGTATATCTGTCCAGGGGCTCCCAGACAGAAATAAGGCAGCCCTCATCATGTATAAAGAGATACAGAAATACATTTACCTGTCTATATATGAATCATAAACCCACCCACTGCTATTCACAGTGTCTTTCTGACAGTTTTGCAGGGGAGAATTTCAGAAGGCCTGGCAGGGAGGTGTCCTGTCACTGGCGTCCTGCTGGGTGGCACAGCATAGGTAAGTACATATGTATATCTCCATGCTTCCTCTCTGTAATACTTCACTCAGGGTTATCCCAGCCTCAGAGGTAACATCCCATCCTGGTGAAGTGGCAGATTTAAGGCCTGAGATATCCTTGAAACTTTGGTGATTTGGGAAGCAAAGAATCTCCACTTTTTCTAGATAGTATCAGGGCTTCCCCTGAGCTTTGGTTTGCCCCGAGCAGCTAGCTGGATTTTGAATCATTATTTCTTCTACTCATCCAGCTGGAGGCTGCCCTTACCATCTACTTTCCCCTTGCTCCTGGTACAGAGAAGAAGTAACTCTGAGCCATATGTGAGCTGGTGGTGCAGACACAGCTGAGTGTCAGCAGGGCTTGGGCAGAGCAGGTCATGGTGGTGGACAACATCTCCACTTGTTTCCAAATATGGTTTCTATATCTCTGTGGCTATGTGGAATCTGAGTTGCCTAAGTTGCCTAAGGGGAAAAGAAGATTTGCTTTCTGTTCCTGTGTTCACTTCCCCTAAGCATTAACAGCAGGGGTATTTTACTGAGGTTATAGAGACTCTTCGTCTGGAACTAGGAAAAGGCAAAACACAAAAAATAAAGACAAGTAGCAATATGTAAAATGGAGCCAAATACAGTTTCCCAGGATTTGCAAACCCCACAAAATCCAGGCAAGGCATTTTATCCATAAGAACAGGGACAGCAGTTGCTTTTTTGGAGGATGAGGTATTCTGTTTACAGGTCTTTGCTGCTGTGTCTCTCCTGCTGCTGCTAGAAAGGGAGCACAAAGGCTCCTGCTTAGTAGATATGGCCAAGAATTTCTCCAAAGCATCAGATGTCAAATCAACATTTTCAATCTCTTCTCTCTGCCTGAGTTACTTTTCCTTCATGTTCCTTTCACTGTTTTTCTCCTTCTAAATCCTCCCCCTCCTTCTCACTTCTCAGTTTCTCTCATGGCAAACATCATTACTTTAGCAGGTGAGATGAAATACGCCTCAGTCTACCTCAATCCCAGTGCAGACAGAAACCCAAGAGAGAAGGGCAAAGAACAGCAAATAAGGAGGTTTGCAGAATGCCAACACAGCAATGACAGTGAGAAATACAAGACAAAGCAGTTAACCACACAAGGAAATAAATGCTCCTGTGGGAAAAATCATACACTAATGCCTATTAGCTTAATAGCTGTGTGGTTTAGGCAGAGGGCTGAGAGACAGGGGGTCTGGGCTCTGCGTGCTGCTGTGCTGCAGCCTGCCTGCCACTTGGGAGGCTGGATCCTCCCTCTGCCCTTGGCCACCTTTGCTTTCAGCTTTGCTGCTTTCCACAGTAAAACAGAACCCTTTTCTCCTGGGGCTGTCAGACACAGGCTGAGGCCAGGAGCACCTGCAGGAACCTGCACTGCTGGGTGAAGGATTTCACCAGATGTATGCACACACTTGTGCAAGGGACAGGTCTGTCTCTGTGGGTGGTTCCTCCTCTCCCATCTCATTCTCTGTCCAGAAGTTGGAGGTGAGTGAAGGTCTCCAGCACTTGTCTTCAGAGACTTCACACAGTCCAAACCCCAAGTGCTCTGGTGTTTTTCAATTGGTTGTTGGGAATTTGGGGGCTGAATCTCAAAGCAAGAAAGGTCAAAGCAAAAAAAAAATAGATTAAATGGAAGCAAATGGCAGAGCCAGTCCAACAGAGAGCAGGAGATAATCAGCAGTACCAGTTTACCAGGAAGGTTTATGAGGGAAGGAAAGCAAAGATTCCCTTGGAGAAAAGATAAAGAGGCAGATTATGATATACTTTACTTCATAGTTCTTCCTGAAATGGAGCTGAGGGCATTGTTTTCTGCTTTAATATATTGTGTCAAACATTAAAGGAATGAAGGCAGGGAGCCTGAGTAGCAATGAGTTAATCTGGAAAGCAGACATTTTTTAGGCTGGGGAGTAGAAGAAAGCAGAGGAACTTTATTGGTTATTATTAGACTTTTCAGCTAACAATGGACAAGTCAATATTTTTTCTTTTGACTGCTGCTGTTTTCTCCTTTGATTGTTAAATCCCCTCTCTGCCTAGAAATACTTTGCTTTGAACAGAGTCTGCTTGTATTTAGCAAATGGCCTGAGAACACTGATCATTGAGTCCATGGGGCACATGACTCAGTCTGAGCACTGCAGAGGCTAGATTTGGGCAGGTGTTGGGTTAATAAGAGATAATGCCCCTGCTCTAACTCTTAGCACAAGAATTTGGGGCAGGAATGTATCCGCTCCCAGCATCTTTTTGTTGTAGGAAGGATAAGATTTTAGGATAAATAAGGGAATGAAATTCTGTGTTATGGGTTATGAATATTCTGGACAAGAAATTGTAAAGGAGAGTGGTTGAATGGAGGTCCTACTACCAACAACCCAAAGTGATGCCTAAACACCCCAGGGGGAAGAGAGGTCTCTAATGATGATGATGTTGCCAAACACTCAAAAAGGTTTCATTAAGACAAATATTACAATTAACTGTTGTTAACTACTGCTCCTTACATTGCTTAAGAGGGAACAACAAGGTTACCTATACCTATACCTTGAAACTTCTACAGGCATGGGGATGAATTTTGAGTAGATATTTAAAAAGAGGATGAAATATTATATGTTTCCTCTTATGACCATGCCACGTCAGATTTACTGCCTTGCAGTGGCTGGCAAGAAACTTATTAGGAAATAATACTGCTATCTCAGAGCTGGGATATTAATTTTTAATCGATTACTTCTTTGTGATGGTGATGGAAGTGGAATATCAAAGATTAGTGAATAGTGTAGCACATGCTCTTGCTCTTCTGGAAGCACATGCTAAGCTTTAAGCTGTTTTTAAGGCTTTCCTTTCCCAGCTGGCCAAAATAAGATGTGCCAGCCTTCTTCTGCATCCTGCTGGCTTGTGAGCATCTCCCAGGCTCTAATGCATTCTTTATCACCGTGCCACCACAGATGACAGATGGGGAAGCAAGGGCAGGAGGAAGAGTTAAAGCTTTTGATTCCAGCAGGAATGAATCACTGGAAGATGGTTTATGATATTGATGGAAATGAATAGAAATCCCCTGGTAGAGGAATGAAGCAGAATTTGCATTACTCCATGATCTGAAGGGGAAAACCAAAGCATGGCACAGGAGATCCAGGATTGTCTTGGAAGGGAACTGCTGTGTGCAAGTACCACCAGAGAGGCTCGAGCAGGGGAGCCTGGCTCCTGCCACGACTGCTGCACTGGCAGCCCAATGCCACTCACCAAGATCCAGCTCTTCTGTTTGAGTGTCCTCAGGCTTTCCTGTGAGGTGGGTACCCAAGGCTTTAACCAGCTCCAAACAAATGCTCCGCAAAGACTCTGCTTGGAAAAGCAGCTGCTCTTTCCCCCAGGCTGTCTTCTCTACCTGCAAAACATGTTATTCACTGTAAAGCAAAGCATCTGTTGCCTACACATGGTAAGACTGAAAAGTCAGCGTCTGAGGATAAAATAGGAAGGGAAAAAAATTGCTCCAGTTGCAGCTGCCAGTGGGGAGCAGCATGTAGTCAGGGAGGACCTGCCAGAACACCAGCTCTCAGGCCTCAGGCCCTCTCTGGGTAAGGTCCCTGCTTGCCACAAATGGTCAACAACTGCCTTGCTTTTCAATATTCCACCCAAGGAAATGGCTCCTCCTCGTAAAGCTGCAATAATTTGGCCACTAATGTGAATTAGGAATGCCATTTTCCCAAAGCAAGCTGTAGTTCTCCTTAGAAACTTCATGAAACAGCTATGAAGCTACAGACTTTGGCTTTCAAAGAGCAGGAACAATCAGAGTTTCTGGTGGTGGGAGGATGAGCACATATATGCACAGATGTTATTTACAAACAAATTAGGGCTTGTTTTCCAAAAGGACTTAACTCCTGATTTGCGTGTGTTTGGCTTTGTAAATTTAACAGATCTTTCTAAGGTAGCAAATTCCCCCAAAAAGCTTTCAATCCCCCTTAGTCTGACTCTGTTATCTCAGCTGCATAGCAGTCCACTTCAGCAGGGACTGAGGAGCATGGCTTTCAGCCTTCTCTGAAAAACACAGGAGGAAAGAGCCCATCGCAGCTGACAGATAGAGATTGATATTTTGTGAGTGTGTGTACACCCATGTACATTTCAGCCTCAGAAAACACACATCTGCCACCTGCTTGGAAGCCTGCTTTGAAGCCTTAATAGCAAACCAAGCAACAATGGGAAATGTGAAACCATTTCCCCCCACCCTTTTTTTTTTTTTCCTTTTGGCCTTTCTGATTCATAAAGAAATCCTCCAGTGAATGCTCTTTAATTTGTAGAAGCTTAGTTAGCAAAGAAAGGACAAATTAGAAGTAATGCAGTGAGTTGCTGTTGGAAGCCTGATTCTATTCCTGATGGTTCTTTGCAATATCCTGGGTTGTAGGAACACAGTGTGTTTCACCCAGGCTCACACTGCAATCTCTTTCCCTCAAAGGCAAGTGCTGGAGCTCAAAGAAATCACAAATCCAGCTCTGCTCCCATATTGCAGATGTGCTTTTAAGGGTCACAGATGAAGGAGAAAGAGGTAATTATATTTTCAGCCCCTGCTTCCACTGGGCTCACAGCAAGCACTAACCCAGGCTGTGGCTCCTTGCCTGTTACGCAAAGCAAATATTAGTGCTTCTTAAATTCTGTGCAGTCACAGACTCCAGCTTAAAAAAGTTCCCAGAGGGGCTTGTGACTTAGCACAGGAAAAAGATCACAGCTGGAGGAACCAGGGAGACAGTCCTCTGAGAAGAGTCCACCAGATTTGGTTCCACCTGAAAAGGGTCTTTCTGGGAAGAGGAAGCAACTTGTTGCTTTCTTTTTTTCAAGAAACACAAATATGGAAAAGCCTTCCCAGTTCTCATCAGTCTTACCTCTTTGTCTGACTGCTATGTGCTTGTTGAGGGACTTAAAGCACAATGCAGATCACCTGACTCCAGTGGGAGCTGGATTTGACTGCTCTGACTTAGCTGAGTTAGAATTTGTCTCCTAGAAACTGTCAGAGGGCATCATCCATTAGTGTCATGTTTGGGTTTGGATTGATGAGTGTCATCTGCCCACAGGGACAAAGCTGTCACTGGTCAGTCTGGACCAGAAGAGAAAAGAAATCTTCTGTGATTTCAGAGAAAGGAATATCTACTCTCTGGAAACTAAGTCTGCTAGGTTCTTCAAAAAGTAGCTTTTTTTACTGATTCATCTTTCTCTAAAGGATAAAAACCAATTCAAGAACAAGAAAGAGGGAAAATAGAACTGGAACTTATAAGCAAAAGGAGTCTATTGTATAGCAGGACTGAACCCATCCTCAGGTTTACATTTCTCTGCTCATCTTGGGGCAAAATTCAATCCTGAGGTTTGCCTTCTCCTCTGCACTGAACACAGCAATTATGTTCATCCTATTCAGATTTCAAACTCAATTTTCCTTTTTCAAAGGCCTGTGCTGTTATTTTCCATCTATCCATTCTTACAGTTAGAAAATGTACATTTTGGAGGCTGACTTGATTTGCTCTTTCCCTTGGGGAATAATAGATGTCATGCTGTTTAGAAAAATGAAAAGGAAAAGAACCCTTTCCATGCACCAAAGGGTGTGGGGAGAAAACCCTATTAAAAACCTGCATTCTAAATACTGTTATCTAACACTGACAAAGAGGGTCACGGACTTATTTTCTTCTTCAGGCTCAACCTTCCTTTAACTGATACAAAAATTTCTTGTAGCTCCTGTCTCTCCAGGGAGCTGGACCAGCATTGTCTCAAGCTGTGCTTTCCCCACTATTAATAGGTAACAACTGAGTAAGCTCTGACTCTTTTTGTTAATATTCTAACAAAACAGATTTTCCAAACAACCACAACTCTTTTGTCCCTTTCAGTCCTGTCTGATACTCATTGTAGGTGTCCATGAAAGGCAAATAGACATCTGTGGAATCTAAAGAGGAGCTCTGGCAATTTTACACAGTCCCCTACTGCCTGCCTCCATAATCTGACAATAAAATTGGATTTTTGGTATCTCTTTAACACTCCAAAAAGTAAACCCCTTTCATAACATGTATCATTTTCCAAGGTAATTTGAAGAGAATACCTTTCACTTTCAAATTGCCCTTTGGCAGCTTTGAAACTACTGTTGTTTTGTGAAAGCTCTTGGCATTTAAAACTGCTTTGTAAGGAAGAGGAGGAATAATAATAATAATAAAAAACTCCCAACCCTGGCTACTTCATGATCCTTCTGATCTGTCCAGAGCTTTTCAAGTGAATGGGAACATGCCGACAAATGCATTCTGAAGAAAATCTCATTTCGACCCTAAATGGTTCTTCACAATTTCCAATTCACGCTGTTGCCATTTTTGCAGGAATTGATGGCTGCCATTGTTATCAGAGCTGACAGGCCCCGGGTAGGTTGCACAATCAGTGCAACCTTCCCTAGCCTTTCATTATTCCCAAGTGGCAGGTTCTTATGATATCTCTCCTTTATAGGCATTGCTCATTTCTATTTTGCATTTGACAGGGCTCCCCCACTCGCTCGCTGCTGGGGTGCCCAGATAAAATGGCTCTTCTGAAGTTAAAGGAACAAAGCTCCCACATGTGCCCAAAGTGGTTGGCAGCTCTGTCCTTCCAGCACATCCCAGATCAGAGGCTGCTCTGTTTGTGGCAATTAGCAGTTGGGTAATTGCCCAGCATGTGGGTCCATTCTGCTCAGCTCTGGTGTTCTGGCAGTGCTTTGCAGACGTGCAAGTGTCCTCTAAAAGCAAATCCAAATCAAAGGTTTGGGGAGCTTTTGTATTTAGAAAAATAAAGAGGACAGTGTATTTGTTGAGCTGTTTTTTTCCCATTAAAGTCTCTCTCACTTTATCTCAGCTGGAAGAACCTGAAAGGGTGCTGAAACATCCCCCAAATGACCAAACTGGCCATCAGACTGTGAAACAGGACGAGTGGGAGAAGGGTGACCAGCTCCCCAGGAGCATGAAGGAGCTGAATGGAAGATTAACAGCCAAGAGCTGTCTCCCTGCATGAGCACAACTCAGGCAACCTTAAAGGGTGATATCTCCCTCCCTTACACATTTTCTAGTCTGTAAAACTCCAGCTAGAGGTTCTGCTCAAGCCTGTATTAGGTCTATGATTGCATGAGTTTCTTGTGTGACAGACAGCACTAAAGGGTAAAAAAATAAAAGGCCTTTTGACTACACCTTGATAAACCTGATATTTCAGGATTTTACTCTGTAAGATTTGCAGAATGTCAAATTGGTGATTCCTGGTAGATCAGATAGGAGATCTTCCATTATTATCCCAAGGGCTTTGTGTTTGTTCTTACCAGATCCTCACAGAATTCTTATCTTGCCTTTGCCTTCAACCCCAGCTGTGCTTTCAGACTGATTTTGTTTTGGTTTTTTTTTTAAATTATTTAGATTGGAATTTAACTTTGAAGTTGTCCTTTATGAAGATAACTCTTTATGAGAGGACCACAGTGGTTGCCAGCTGTGTCTGTCCTACACAGAAGTGTAGGATCTGATCTGCAGTGGTTCTCTGGACTTGGGGTCAGCTCTCTGAAGGTAAGAGCTACCAACTGGTGTATGGGACCAGCTGTAAAAATGTAGTTCTGCAGCTGTTATGTGTTTACACTTACATAATTTAGAGGGAATGTGAGGAGGAGGGATCTCTGCTTCTGCACCAAACCTGGCTTCTCTAGATTTAGTTGAGTTTAACCCAGCCTCTGTTAAGTAAGTGGAAATCCTGAGGAAATCACATTTCTCCATAGGAGAGTGCCCAGTGAGAGATGTGGGTGGTTGCAGCTGTCAGTGAACACCACATGGATGGAAGGGAAAGTGGGGCACAGACTGACAAAAGCTACTCTAGCAGAAAAAGCAAAGGAAACATCTCCCTCATCTTCTGGCCTTACATCATGAAGGCAGCCAAAAGTTTTTAAAAGGTTTTTATGGTGTGAGCCTTCTTTCTTGTTTCTGGTGCTTGGAAACATTGTCATAAAAGAAGATCTATTGCTAAATAGATCTTAAAAGAAGAAGCAAAAAACAGCCTTGCAGGTAAATTAAAAAAAAATATTATGAACATATAAATTAGTGAGCATATATTGACAGATAAGTAACTCTACAGCCCCTAGTAATGTAATCACCATAAATATTTGAGATAAAATTGGCAGACAGGGATAATATATTTTCTTATTAGATCAAGAGCCATATCTAGAAAAAAAATTAAGAACTGAAGGAACTGGTGGGCACAACAGCCTTTCCTTGGGACTAAAGCACAGGCAGCCAACTTCTAGGTAAATAAATGTTGGGGACAATTGCAATACTTTGATTTAATTACAGCAATCAGTGAAACAATTAGAGTGAAAAGGGTTGCTAAAATCTCAGAAACAGGTGGGGACATGCAGGTTTGATTTCCCAAGTCAAGCATTCATGATGACACTGAGTCAGGCACTCAAACCTTTCCTTCCTCTTGCTGTTCGTGGTCTTACCTTTGCTGCACACTGTCTGTGCAAAGGTGCTGGAACAGGGTCAGAGAACCAAGTGAATTAAAGAAGAATTAATGAAAAAAAAAATAAGCTTTTTTTTTTTTTTTCCTTTAGGCCACAGGACAGCTGTAGAGGTAGAAGGAAAGGACAGTCTGCTTAAAATTTCAACCCATGGCCCCACTGCTTCCAGAGCTACTGCTATGAACAGCTGATGTCTATCTGGCTCAGCTGGACCTGGCATCGCTAGAAATTAGCAGGTAGTGGGAAAGGGTTGTCTGGCCACTGTCAATGCTCATGAGACACACAGTGTTGTGGCATGCTGTCCAAAGGCTGTTTGTCATGTGAGCTGGAACTTAAGCTGTGCCCCAAAAAGAGCCTGAAGACAGGAGGACTTTTAATGATGGATGGTAGAGAAATAGATATATTTGGTTTGTGTGGGTAGGGTTTAGGATAGACTGTTACTATTTGCTTTCTCAGAATTGAAGAATAATGCCCCCCATGTAATTGTGAGAGACTCAATTTTATAAATGGTTTTGATATCACTGGAGGCCAGATGTACTATGGGGATAATGGGCTCTTCCCATATTGCAGCAGCTTTGATAAACCAGATCTTGCTCTTCTGCTAAAACTCAGAAGAAAACACATTCCCGATGAAGCAAGACACTGGATAAGTTTCTTTCTTAAGTGCTGGTGAAAGATCCAGCATGGGATGGGTTCAGACTATTTCTCACCTGACAGGAAGGCATGTGGGCAGCAGCAAACACCGACTCAGAGCCTATAAACAAGCCAGGTGAGCAGACAGCTCTACACCTGCATCCCCTGCCTGTTTCTCATCTGTGGAAATTCTTGCTTGTAAATTTCCAAGGGACATGCTGGAGTCTCCTTGCCTGACAGAAACCTGGTAGAGGATGCTAGTTACAGACTCCAGCTGCCCAGGGCACTCTACTCACATCCATGTTCCCTACCATTGCTGCTGGGAGGTAGCATCAGCGATGAATTTCACACTGTTCACCATCAGAGAACAAAGTGACAGCTCCTTATTTGATGCATAAGTTATCCCCTTTCATGATGTTGGATGCTTAAACACACTACTCAGAGATGCATTCTTCTTTGTTTTAAGAAGTTTCACTATTTTTAATGCGACAGATAAGCTTATTCAGAGGATAAATATCTTGTTTAGAGGATAAATCCCCTCAGTGTGCAGTTATCTGATAAGGAGAGAAAATATTTTTTCATGGTCATTTATCCAAAAGTCCCCAAATGCTGTGGACACAAATCCAATGTGGTTCCAGTCCATGCACCATGAGTAAAACACAGTGGCCAGAAATCTATTGCTTTCATGGACATCCCACAGCAGCCACAGCTGTTGTTCACAGTTGTTGATCTATAAGTTTTAGAGAAAGGAAAACCTCTGTGCTTTGTGCTTTTGACCTGCCATGAAGTAAAGCCCTGGCCCAATTTTTATCTTTAATTCATTTGTTGTGCTGCTGAGATGAAGAAAGTCTTCCATGTCAGAGATTAGTTCTTGTTTCACTGACGCCTTCTGCTCTGTGGGAAGCATTATTTAGATGAGTGACCAAAAGGTGATTCAATGTCAGGTATTAGGGGTAAGGACTTGAACAAGCTGGTGCCATCTATGCCTCCTCCTGCATGCTGCTCCTTGTCTCATTCCTGGGGATTTTCTGTCCTTACCACTTGTCTCTTCTGCTTTCTCTCACTGTTAATGTGACTGGTGGACCATATATGAGCCTGTTACCTCTTCCTGTGGCTTAAGCAGCATAAGATCTAGGCTGAAATTTCCATTAAGTGATTTTTTTGAAGGAGTGTAATTTATATTGGGTTAGAGGCAAAGTGTACCATGCCCTGCTGTCTGCCCTCTCCCTGATCCTGATCCAAAATTATTCCTGGTTTGCCATCAAATGCAGTTTTAATGGCATTTGTTGAAAAGAGTAATTTTATTGGATGAAGTAGTTAGAGCTACAAAGCATCATTTTCAACACTCAGTTTGTCCCTATGAGTCTGTTTAGTTTTTTTTCCAAAGCAGACTGGAATACATTTAGATAATTTCCAACATGATTCTGTGATGTCCCTTATAGCTCTCTGGGATTTTACCATTTTTTATCTTCCAATACTGAAAGCTCCTAATACTGGTCATGGCTACACAAGAAACCCGGCCTTTCATGTGCAGATCCAAGTTTGGACAAGGTACATTTGAAATATTTTGGCCTTGAACAGAGCTTTTAAAACCATATACCCTTGAGCTTGCAGCCAGTCATGCTGACAAAGGGGCTGTACTTTGTGTGAAATCCAAGAGCTGAATGTTAACTCACGTGAGTCTATCCCATATCCTGCCTGATTTGATATTTTGGGGAATATCTGAAAGAGAAGTGACTTCTAAGCTTCTTTCAGACACTTTTAGACAAACCCAGAAGGTGTTTTTGGAAGATGCTTAATAGCACACTTTAGCTATTTGTAATCTACTGTGTCAGTAGATTAAAAATATTAGCCCTTTGTAGTTACTATCTTCAAAGTGACAATAAATGAGCCAGATTGGCACATCTATAAGTAATTTGCATTTTGTGTTATTTTTGTACAATTACGTGTTTGAAGAGAGAATGATTATTTTTTTCCTTCTTTTATTTTTTTACCCTCCCCTTCCAAGACTCCCTTAATTACTTTCAGTTCAGGTTGACTTACCATCTTATTCTAGGTAATGAAAGTCAGATGGGAAATAGTGAAACTTAGTTTAAAGTCAATCAGTTTTTTAAGTTGAATACAAAATGCACTTGTGGTTCATTCACTCTTGGTAGGGAAAAAGAGATGCTGACAATTCCCACAGAACACCTTGAGAAGAAATGAAAAAAAAAATCATTAAAGCAAATATCAACATTGCAGATAGGCGAGGGAGCAAACGCCATGTGCGCTCTCTCTCTAAAGTGCTGCTGCATTACAAATGCACGGGAGTTAGTTCACATGAGTTTCAGAAGTTTCTATCTTTTTTTCCTTGCCTCCTGCCCCAGAAGCTCCATCAGCCCCGATTATGTGTGACACAAAGAAACGCTGCTGCCATTGCAATTTGCATATTCCCGTGCATGAGACTAAAGTGAAGTCCCCATGACTAAACCTTTCTAGAGCTGTGGAGCACCCTTGGAAGGGAAGTGATTTTGTGGAGGGGACCCAGCTCTATCTCCTCTAGTGCAGAGGCAGAGCTGGGAGAGGTTGTGATATTTTGGGCTGTTGAAAATAACCTGTGTGCTCTTGTGCTTTCAAGCTCTCTTCCCTACCCAGAGGGCTGTAATTGATTGATAGAGGTCTCGGGCAGAGGCTGGCAGCTGCAGCTGGACCTCAGCAGCTGGTCAGACTGTTCTCACCACCAGCAAGCTGGCAGACAACTTTCTAGGATACTCCTGTCCCCCAGCTCCCCTTCAAAGCAACATAGGCTAGTGGAACTGCAGACTCTGCCTCTTCAACCCTGATCAGGTCAAAACCTGTGTGCATGTTCTTCCTAGAAATGGGACTCAGAAGAGACCCATTTTAGTGCCATTGTGCTTTTCCTTCTGTGCTTCACTTTCCTTGGCTATAAGATGAGGGAAAGATTTCCAAACTTGTGCAAGCAGGTATTCTGGACCAGCTGCATGCAGTGTCACAATGTTAATTGTGCACTGGCTTCCCAAACCTTCTCAATTCCTTAGATGGAAAGATCTGTCTAAGCAGAGAAATTCTCATTTTCAGTTCAGAGCCTGCACATTAAAACTCCAGCAAAATTTCCAAGGTAGGGTGACATATGTAAAATATTGTAACTGCTGATTTCTCTCTGGCTTGCAGGTGTTGGGTTTGTTTTCGGCTCATTGCCATTAATTGGAATGAATTTTAATGAGTTCATGTGGCTTAGAATTGAGGCAGTTATAACTAATTCCATGTGTACATGCCAGATATATGTGTATTAGAAATCTCATGATCAAATAATTATTTTCTTGCAGGAACAAGAGCTGACAGTGCCAGCAGCTACCTAGTACCAGCCTGGATTATGCAGCCTGAATTAATCTGAGGCTTCAAAACCAACTCCAATTACTCCTAATCCCTGCGACCACAGGCAAGGTCCCTCACCAGGATACACTTCAATTTGCCCTCTCTGCAAGGATGTCAGTGCCAGGAGTCACCTTTCAAACAGGTTTTTGAGATCGCTTAACAAGCAGTGCAATGTGACCAAATCCAGCTACAGAACAGTCTTGGTCAGAAGTCCAGTCATTAGCCTAACACTGCCAACTATGTCCCTAAGTGCCACATGTAGGCAAAGTAAGTGGAAATCACTCCAGGAAATGGATGGCAGCTTAGCTTTCCATGACTATAATTTAGTGGCATCTGTGAGAGGCAGAGCATGAAGGAAAATTGCACATCTCAGCATCTCTCACAACTGGGGGCTCCATTTACAGTTTTCATAGAATATTCTTTCCTCATATGAAAAGACAGGGGTGGACAGGTGGCCCTGTGTTAATTTTTCAGGCTTTTTCTGTCCTTTTCTTGTGCTTGATTTTTCCTTTTCAGAGGCAGGGCTTTGTGTTAATAGGGATTAAAAAGTCTGTCTGACCTTCTTTGGTGCAGGCACAGAACAAGTCAGTCGGTGTCAGTATGGCTCTGGCTTTCCTCAGCCCCTTGTGCCAACAGCCCATGGTCTCATGGGGAAGAAGATGGGTGGCTGCTTGAAATGACCCATTTGTCTCAGAGGCAGAAGGTGTGAGAGGCTCCTGGATGGCTGCAGCACACACGTGTTCTTATAGGAGCCGGGAGTTAAACATCGCTTTTAATAAGGATGGGACACTTACATTTGCATAAGTGTCAGCCTTAATGGGCTTTCAAATGTATAAAACAGCACAGGGAGCACTCCTGTACAATTGGAGAGGCTGGTGAGATGGGCTGAGAGGAATGGTGCATGTGTCCCTGTCATGGAGGGTAATGCTTGTGATCTTCCCCAGCACCTGCACAGGAACCTTAACAAACTGTGCTCTGTGAGAGACCACAAAACTGCCCTAAGCTACACAGCCTAATATGACAAACAGCCTCCAGCATGCATATTAAAAGAAATACCATGAAATATGGGGCTTAGACAATTTTCCAAATTAAAGTGGCTCAGTATGTCACTGGGAGGCAGCTGGGTACTGCTGACTGCCCCTCTGTTCACATTGTTTTGATCTGAGACTGAAGCAGCATGATGTAACCTTACTTTTTCCTGGGGATAAGCTGTTTTGTATTATCTGGGATGTTACCAAGGCTAAGGAGGAGTACAATTATTGTAGCCCAGCTGCTGTGTAATAATGTACTGATCATCAACATGATGTTCTGCTCCAGCCTGAGCTTTGAGTGTGATTCAGTCTGAGTGTCCCCTGGGTGGGTTCACAGCTCGCTATATTTTACTTAAGCTTGGGGAGGACTTCCTAAGACATATCGGTTTTCTTGCTGCCCTGACTCTGTGCACTGGAGGATGTGAGAGCCTGCAGGGGAGCCATTCTGACATTGACATGATGGACCAAGACAGGTCTCAGCAGGAAGAGCGTAGCTGAACTTGATGTTGGTCCTATGGCAATCCAGTATAGGAGTTTCTCTGAGAAGATGAGAAAGTGAGTATCCACCGATGGCCAAGAAGAAAGGGTCTTAATGAGATGTTTACCTAATTTATCTCAGGAAAATGTTCCCAAAGAGCTGCCACAATCCCTGACTGGACACTGACAGAAACCTGCCTTTTTCTCCCCGTGGCTACAGCTACTCTTGACCTACCACAACCCCTCTTTGGGGATCTCAGCAGGACTGCTAATTCTGGCTCACTACTAAGCTAAAGCAGGAATGCAGTTTCTAAAAGGCTCCAGTAAATCAGAGGGTGGCCAGGGGGCTTGGATCCAATCCAGCTGTCAGTGTAGACACAGCAAATAATATATTGACTGAACTTGTCGATGTCCCTTTGCAGAGATCAGATCCTGGTTCCTGCTTCACAACTACTAACACTGCTCTGACAGAAGTGACTGATGCCTTTAGATCCCAGAGTCACAGTTCAGCTCATGTGCATGACCTATCCAATGGACTGCAGCATGGTTTTGCAGAAAACTGTTTCATTGCAGTATAGATTTGGTTTCAGATTCTTACACGGGAATGTTAGTGCCTCAGAAAGGTTATTTTGTAGCTGCCTTTATTTTTGTCAAAGGAGTTTTTTGTTTTTCATTGGATCTGCTCTGTAACAGCTATGATTATAAATCATACTTGATATAATTTTCCAGTGCCTTAAAATTCTGCTCATCTGGCCCTTGGTTGAGCAAGCTTTGATCCCACAACACCCCTTATTCCTTTTCTTGATGTCAGCAGTAGCCACATTAGAGCTGGAGTCCAAAAGGTTAATTGACTAAACCATAATTATTGAGTTTCTTCTCCCTGGTGTGAGCTGGGGACATCCCACACTAGTGATAAGTGAGTCCTCAGAAAAGAAAGCTGGATAGCAGGGAGATAGCTTGCTCATCGACTTGGTAGCCCTGTGTGAGGTGATAGATTCCTGGTTCTGTAAATGTTTTCAGGTTCAGCAGCCTGGATACTGCCACAGTCTAATGCAGCCCTGTCTAGTTGGCCTGAACACAACTCCATCTTGCAGACAACCTGATTCCTTCTGCAAACTTTGTGTTAATAGCTAGTGGGTCCCTGAGGCAGGAGCTGGTAGGACTGTCCAGCTCAGAAGTGCAGGTGGTCACCGTGCTCCCCTAACCCTGGGTGTTTCTCTGAAGCAGTTCTGGGGCAGCACGTGGGGCTGTGATATGGCTCAGGATGTATGGATTAGGAGCCCAGGCACCATGACTTCCCAGAGAGGTTTCCAAAGAGTCAACAGCAACTGGTCCTGGTGCATGGTGCACTGGACTTTGTGATCTTGAAATGAAAGTGTCATTGTAACCTCTCTTCTTCAGTGACAAAGAGCAATATGGTGTGATGCTACCCTGGGATTTGCCCCCAGCTACTGCAGAGGGAAACAGACGTAATGCCTTAAACTCTGCAGCCTTTCACATGGAAGGCTGCAGAGTGAGGCTTGGAGGCTGCTGGTGGTAGGACAGATGCTGCCCTCCTGCTGTGAAACCTTGGTCAGAAGTGGAAACACATGTGCCTTTTGAAAGAGAGTCTGTAGGGTGGAAAAAAAGGGAGCAAAAGGACTCTCTCTCTCTGTCTTTACCTCTCTTTCTTTTTATTTTTTTTTTTCTCTAAGAAGAGAAAAACAGCTGTCTCAGCCCAGTAAGGTACATTTGAAATGGTTTTGAAAGGCCCTGTGGGGAGCTGGACTTCTTCCCTTTAACAATTTTCTGCAGCTAAATAAGAAAAAGTAACAAAACCTGAAACAACAGTGAGGAAGTCCAGAGGTTCCTCACAAAGTTTGCTGGTGAAAGGCAGGCTTTCCCTGTGACTGAGAGGGTAACTGCTGGCCAGAACAATCATTCAAGCATCTGAGCAAAGACAGAAGCATATGTGTATGTGTGCATGTGTGAATCCTTTGGACAGTTTCAAGTGAGGAAAAAAGCCTCACTAAAAGTGGCAGGAGGCAGTGTAGGAGTCAGCGTCATCAAATGCTCCCCCTTCTTCCATTGAAAAATCACACCAGGCTATGAACTTCCCTCACAGAGTCGAATGAAAATAATGGCTTTTCTAGTGAAGCCCACATGGTGGTGAGGGAGGCATTTTCTATACATACTTGCATATTTTTATACATAAGTACACAGCAAATACATATACAAATATAGTCAATATGTGTACATGTTGTAATGTATACATACACTATATGTATGTATATATGTGTATGTTATACATCACAGATACATATGTACATGCAGATATGTAATGTATATATACAATGTATAATAACATACATGTATGTATATATATGTACATAGGAAATTTTAAGAAATCTATTTAGCAGTTTCTTTTTGATCCTATACTTCCTTGTGCTTCTTTATGCTTTTTTAAATGCTTTTGTTGCCCACTAACACATTTTCCATCTTTTTCCCAGATCAGAGCCTGTGTGGCCAGATCCTGTCTCTTTGCAACCAGCCCACTCAGAGCCAGAGGTAAAGAAACAGGACATTGTTTATTGTGAAAAATTTTCTCATTTTCCTGGATAACTGAAAATAAATAGTGATTAGGTTAAAACAAACAACTATGCACTCCTGTACCAAACTACTGAGACTGGAGCTGAGAAATGGAGGAGATTGCTGGTGTGGGGCTGTAGTAATCATAGCTTGGCATGATGGAGCACCCTTCAGGCAGAGCAAATAGACCCCCAGCTTGCTGTGTGTTTTATGTTCCGACCCTGTGGCGCTGTGCTGATTGAGCATGGCACAGGAAGCTGTGTTTTCAGACGTGTGTTAGCAAAATCAATTCCCCCACTCTGGAGCACAGCAGGGGCTCCATGCCCTGAGACATGGAGGAGGCGAACACATGAAGGTGGTGGAACTCCGGATGTAACCAGGCAAGTAGGAAACCTCTGCAGTGATTCTGGTGATGGCTGTTCCCCTGGCTCCTTGCTCACCTGATGAAGATCAAAATCTGCCTTATATGTGGCCATTTCTGTCCCTCAAAACAGCCTGCTCTGACAGGCTTTTTGTGGGGAGCACATTATGACCTTGTGGCCATGACTTTTGGAGCTTGTAACTGGGGGTCCTTGCGGATGAACACATTCAAAGACATTCAAGGTGAAGCGTCCCCAGCTCCTGTCTCGTGAGATAATGGCAGGAAAGGCAACAGAAACCAAGGTGATGGGAGGAAGATGGGAGTGGGTAATCTGAATAAATAAGAAATTCTGTGAGCAATGAAGTGACTGAAATGTTCTCAATCATCTCTTTACCCCTTTCTTGTAACACTGCAGTCTGAGCAGACTTTCAAATATCTCTCTCCACACAATAGTGCTATGGGGCAAGGGAAAATTCAGCATATTACTTGAAGTGGAGAGAGAACTTTCCTGAGATGGGACCAGTGGAGTTTGCAAGTTAGCTGAAAACACAATGAAAATGCACCACTTAGGGAATGTATAAATAATTCCATACATTATTCTATAGCACATCAAAACACAGAGCCAGCCTCACACGCTTCAGCAGTTTTTGCTGCTGAGTATTTTAAATGAGCTTGAAACCCTCTCAGATGCTTTTCTTCATAGGTGAATGGCTATCCAATGTACCAAAAGCAAAAATGTAATTAAACTTTAAACTCTTAAAATGCCGAGTACCACTGGGATAACACAGGGGTAAAACACGGTAATTGTTTATATTTACTCTACGTCTAGTTACCACTTCTTTTCAGGTGTCTGCCAGAACTGCTAGCTTGGGAAAAGCAAAAAATGTAAGAATCAGTTTGTCTTTGTAAAGTCAGAACTTCAAAGTCTTCATTGACTTTCAATGTGGTGTGATCTCATTACCTGCCTGCTGAGAACAGTGCTCTACTTGGCGCTGCTAATGCAGGGGGGCTTCTTTCCCGTATATTTCAAAGCCCTCCCTTCCTCTAAAGCCCTGGTAGCACTGCATCCCGTCTCAGAGGATCTGAGCATGCTGTGTGCCAGGCCTTGAGACTGCACTTTTAAAAGAGAAGAATGAGTCTCTTCCCTCTTTCTCTCAAGTCCGTTCCCAATTTCCCACAGCCATGGCCACTTCAGAGGCATTGGAAACTTCTGTGTCCTGGCATAAAAAATAACATCTCTGTGCTATGTTGTCTGTTTAGTAGGAAGTAAGGAATAAAATTGTTACAGGAATAAGAGCAAAGGAAAGGGTGTTTAAAGCACCACAACAAGGAATTTTTTGCTGCCAGGTCACATGGCAAATCATGTTAAAAGTGTTACAAGTGTGAGGTCTTGTGTCTCAAGTGTGATGATGTAGATGCACACACTAGAAACAAATAGTCCTAGTAGAATTTAAGGGACTTGTATTTATGAACTGACTGATATTATTCTCAAATCTCAGCTCTGAGAAGAAATGTTTGTTACATTTCCAGTTCTGATTTTAATACCTTAACTTTAAAAAAGATGTTGGAGAGAAAAGCAAATATGAACTAAAGCCCAAATTTCTTGATCATTGGCTTAGGTATGAACTTTTTTGCTCTTTTAAGGGGTTACTGTGTGTGTAACTGGCAGAGGCCATGTAGGGACTTTGAGGAGGAAATTTTTCTCCTTTTATTTCTTTCCTATTGCAAGATGGACTTTTCCAATAAGCCTTGGTTTCTAATCTGAGGTGTAATGCACAGGATGCCTTTTCAACTTGGCCCCAGCCTGCTTTTGAGCAGATGTGAGTGAGTCAAATTTTCATACTAATGGCTGTGTTGAGCTTATAAAACTTTCAATAGAAAACTGTGATAAGCCATCTAGTAGCAATTGTGAATCTGTGTTTTGCCAGGCTTCTCCAGATTACTGACAGTTCAGGTGGTCCCATGAGCTCCCAAAAGATCTGCCTTTGCAGAGCAAGCTCTGCTAATGCTCAGATATTTCACACTGAGCACATTGCAGACTACTACAGAATTGTATCTGTCTTTGTTTAGAGGCAGATGGAAGCTTGTGTAACAATCCACTCTAAAGATCTCACTTGCAGTGTGTTTCTGCAAACAAGATCTCTGGAGTGATCAGAAAACTGGAAAAGGCTTTTGGAAAGTTTCTGAACTTCCACAGACTTTTGATTAGTTCTCAAGGTGGAAGATTCCCTTCTGCATATACATTCCCTCCTGTTAACATTTACTCTGGATTACCTCAAAGAGCTGATCACTTGGGTAAGGATATTAAAGCAAAAATAATCGTTTTACCCCCACCCCCTCTTTATGAAATGGCTTGTGATAAAGTCTTGCAGTAAAGACCAGTGAAACCAGCACTGTAATGATAGTAAGAGTTAATTCCAAAGAGTTTTGGGCAGGATTTTTTTTTTTTTGTTGTTTGTGGTATTTGTTTGGGTTCATTGCTGGTGTTTTGTTTGTTTGTTTGTTTGTTTGTTTGTTTGTTTTCTTTGTTCATTTTGCAGTTACTGGAGCTCATTTAGCCACCCAGACTTGCAGACATCTACATCAGCCTGTCTGTTGTCACTATCTCCCTTAGCAGTGAGATGGTGAAGGGTTCTTTCAAGGGGGTTGTTCATGCTTTAGGGAGTGCTGCTGGTGGGAGGGATTAAACCAGCTCTGTTCCCTCAGGAGCTTCTGTATGAAATATTAATGATAAAACCGCAAGGCTTTTAGCTGTGTGGTCTGGGGACTTTAGTTTAAATTTGGTAGCAGTTTGCCTCTAGACACAATCTGCACATACTGCAGAGGCTGGAAAATATGTATCAGTAGTCCCTTGGCTTGGTCATAACAAACTTGTGGCAATTACTACTTCTAGGTGTAATCTCAGTCTATCCATGGAGAATGGGAAACCAATTGCTTTAGAAACCTTAGTAGAATGCTGTGGCCCAGTCTTTCATTTCCAGCTTGCCTAGTCAGAGATGAAAGACCTGTGTGCAAGAACAGGCTCATCCATTCTGTGAGCACTGTGCAGCAGGGCAGACAAAAAAGGCGACTGAAAATCAGCCTACAGAAAGGTGGTCAGACAGGCCAGAGAGAATTCTTTCCTTTGAACACCAGGGAGTCTGCAGGTTTCCCATCCACTGCTGTTTGATATTAACAGTCAAACGGCAAGACAGAAGAATCTCTGCCCTCTCTCCAGGCTGGAGAGTGTTGATGGATGGGTGCAAGGAGCTTGGTTTTGGGTGAGGTGAAAGGTGAGCAATGTGAATATATCCACTTGTTCCTGCCAGCTGCTCTGAGCCAGGCAAAGTGATATAATCACAGAGAGTGCAGAGGCAGATCTGAGGAATCATGGGTGTACCCAGCTCTAGGCATCCTGTCATAGGAACTGCCAGGGCTGTGGGGTTTGGACTTCTTGAAAGGAGGGGATACCTCTGATTCAGAGGCTCCTCCCTAGGAGCAATGTTTCTGTCCCAGAAAAGTAAGCTGGGAAAATGTCTAATATCTTAATGGATTTTTTGACTTTTTCTCCATGGTTATGGACAAAACAAAGGGAGAAACTCTTGTCGAAAGCCAGAACAAAAAAGAAATTAAGGTGTGAATGCCTCAGCATGCTCCCTTGGCTTTCCCAAAGGATCACATCTCCTGGGATGTAATGAATTTCTTTTCTTTGCACCCATTTTTTTGTTTCTTCCAGTTCTTCTCTGTCTTTCTACTGGAATTCACTTCCCCTGTCTCTTTTCAAATTTCTCAATACTTCTTCTTCTCTTGCCCCATATTGGCTTTCTCAGGTTTTCTCTACTGACTTTACACTTCAACCATTCTTGTCCTTATTTTTGAATACCTGCTTTCTCCTCTCATCCCCATAACTTCTCTTTCCTAGCTTCAGTTCAGTCTGTTGGAAGTCCTTTTTCACTTTGCCCATGTTCTGGTCAACCTTAAGCCCACTTATACAGTTTTCTTCACCTCTCATATGATGACTCCTCTTTATTTCTCTTTAATTTTAGGATTTCTCTCCTGGGCTTTTGGATTCTGTCACATCCTGAGCTCATCTTTCCTATATTGCTTCATTGCAGGGAGGTTTTGTAGACTCTGTTGATCAGCTTAGTCTTACCTTCTCAACTTCTCTGTAACAGGGGCTAAATATATTCTATGTGTAATGTGGGTTGGGTTTTGTATTACAATGCTGCTAAAATGCTGCAGCCATCTCAGGCTCCATAAAGGTATACAGCATTCTACTGTATTATAGCTTTACAATATAATCATGTTACCCAGCAGAAAGGCTTCAAAAATCTAAGATTACACTTCTTCCTACTAGGTGGTGAATTGTGATTAGAGAACCCCACAGAAAAATTGGGTTGCTCCATTTAGTCCTGCTCTCAATTCATCAGCCTGAGAGTTAATCGTTTGCCTGCAGCCACGGCAGACTGAAATAGCACCATTTGTTCTGGCAAGTGGGCAGAGAGGACAAGGCTAACCTGCTGAGCTTCTCTCTGCCAACTGGCTGCTGCTTGGAGATGTGGCCTGAAGTGAAGATTTGCTTGTCTGTGCTTTGAATCTAATTGTGTTTGTTGACCTTCTGACTTTTTCTGTTGTGAATCAGATCTAAACCTGGAAGCAAAGTGCTATTTTAGTAGTCAGGCAAAAAGGGCTGCTTAGGTCCTACCTGTGTCTTTGTGTGCCTGGGAGTAATGATGAGTGCTTTATTTTCATGAGATCACAGAATTAGCTCAAGAGGGGCATGAAATGCTTTTAAAAATATATCTTGGAGTAGATAACATAGTATTTGGCTCTTAATTAGTTTTTGATGAGGTTTCTATAATGCAAGGCAGCACAGATTGATGTTTCAGGATTGTTATCATTATAGTTTATTTCATGAGGTAAAAAGGAGAGTATCCCACTTTCTCTGTTTCTCCAGTACCTTACATTCATTGCTGTGTAGTCTTTTATTGAAAAGGGCTAGAAGGGTTACTCACCTGGCTTCTAAGAATTATCCTGGGTACGTCAGATACCTGTCAGGTGACAAATGTTAAAAGATGGTATCTGGATACCCAACTTCCCAGTAACTTTTGTGCTTTCTATACACACTCCAAAGTCTTTTAATCAGGGATGAAACCCTGAGTTGTGCCTCTCTGTTTCTCTGTGGTTTGCTCACTATTAGGTTTCAATGAAGTATCAAGAGAACAGGTCTATGCCATGCTGTTAAAATTCAGTGTAACCCTTTCAATTTAATATGGAACTTTTATGGGGGTAAATGGAAAAAGATTCAGACACTTGATCTGCACCACATTTATACCATCTCTCTCTATACCCTGGAAATACTGTCTTTGTTCTGGTTTTCATCACAGATGAATTAGGTCCACTTCAAGCTGTCTGCTGTTCTATATTTTCAAACCATTACTAGTAAGAAATTATAGTATATTCTGTTTCAGTGAACTGCATTTCAGAGACAGATAAAGAACTCCTGACTGTCAGTTGAAGAGATACTAATTGTGCAAATGTGAATAAATACATGAATACATATATGTAAGTACAAATAGGCACATATCCACAAAATCAGAATTCCCATTTTCAATTTCTAATGGTACTGCTCTAATGAACACTGCTTCTGTCACATAATTAAAAGCACAGTGGTGCCTTTTTTTTTTTTTTTTTTATTTTATTTTTATAATATTATATTTGTTATATTTATTATATTTATTATTTTATTTTTAAAAATACCTTTTTTACTGATGATTAATTTATGTACAGAACAATTAACTGGCTTTCTAAAGACACAGGAGGAAAAGTCACAAACTAAACCTAGGTCCCTTGGCTACTTATTATTAGCTTTATATTAGCTAATTATCATTAGCATTATATTAGCTAATTAGCTAATTGTCTCTTATCAATAAGATCAAATTCCTTTCAATAGCTTATATATTCTGTATTTAAATTTAACAGGTTCTCTAATTATGTTTGTGTGTCCGTCTGATGCTGCTGGCAATGATTTTGGAGTAACATCTTTTGTTAACAGTAAAGAGGAGGAATCAACTTCTAAAGTTTCTAACTATTTAGGAATTTTGTTGTTTTGCATTACAGGAATAGGAATCAGCTACTTTTAGCCAAGTGATTTCCTCCAAAATGCAAATTGTATCTTTTGTCCAATGCTTTGGGCTTAAATTCTGTTAATTTGTTCATATGGAATATGTTTAGAGGATGACAGTAAGGTCATGAGATGACTCAAATCTTGTTGAGATAGTTGGGGCCAAGTTGTTTAAACAGTCAAGTTTTTTGTAAGATATGAATAGATCAAGTAGCTATAAAAAGTTTGGGAAAACATTTTAAAAAACATTGTGACCTTAATGATACTAAAATTGTATGATGTTAATGTAGATTAATTTTTAATGACTGCAATAAAAACCTTCATATATATCTAAAAATATAATGAACTAGTGCTTTATGGGAACTACTTGGTCTAAGTTCTAAAAGGGCATGTGTAAGAAGTGGTTCTTTGGGTTATTCTTTAGTATTAGATTTCTTTAATAACAACAGCTCACCTGCTAGACTAAGAAATCAGTGAATATGAAAAGACTAACAAGCTGCTTGCAAGTTTTTGTTTTGTCAGATTATTATTTTTAAAATATTATTTGTTTTTAAAATAAAGACCATTTAGACTGCTCTGATCATTTTGGGACTGGGACATTCTACAATGAATGGGCATCATCAAACCTAACCAAAACAACAAGTGTTAATTAAGTTCTGACTAATGTCATGCAGTATAATTGTTGCTACTCTGTTTTACTCTCTCCTCATTCTTGCCCTCATTCAAACCCAGTCATTGAGCATATTGGATACTTCTTCCTCACAAGTCCCAGCTACAGTCAGGCAATAAGATAATCTATTTCATGTAAAAAAAGGCACAAAACCATGAAACATTTTGCCAGAGATCTAAAAAACAAAGTGGAGAAGTGAACAGCTTTGGCTATAAATCTCAGTCCCCAGGCAGAATACAGAACATGGATGTTTTGATAGTGTTTTTATATTGCTTCAAATCTGGGGCTATTCCATTCACTGAACAGGGTAAGCTTTCAGGGGTGCTGGTTTCAGGTCCCAAAGGTCATGTGCCCTTCATTAGTCTAAGCTGCAATTCATCACTGTCTTACTAGAAAACAAACTCTGTGGTGAATTGACAGTCTGAAACATTTCCCCTTTCACTTGTTTTCCTTTTCATATTACAAATCACCAGCATTCACAGGTGATGCTGAGATTTCTGATACTGGTTTTCTGGAAAGAGGTTAGCTTTCTCTCTCTTTGTAAGAAAGTGGCAGTGCATGAACAAGGTGTGCTTGGTCTCAAGCCAAGATCAGGTGCAGGTGAAAGCAGTGCCAGACCTTCCATGGCTCAACAAGTTGTCACTGCCCAGCTGATCTGCAGCACAGGGCTGTGAGTCCTGAGCTCAGTGCAGTTCCAAGCCATGCTACTGGTTGGTTATTAACACATTTAGCTGTGCCCCTGGAAGAAGCTTACAATGGTCCATGACCATGGATGGTGATGGAAGGAAAGGGAATGCATGGAGGGGCTGTAACACAATCTCAGGTAATCCACTCACAAGGCAAGGCCCCCTTTGAAGAACCAGTGTGACTTTCATTCCAAAATCAAGCAGGACAAGCTGGTGTGACCACATGGGTATGGTTTTGCCCTATAGTACCTTCATATCTCTGTTTTCTTCCTAAAATATTAACTGTTGCTTATCAGCAGCAATTTCTAAAAATGTCATAGGTCTGCAGCAGTCTGGTGTCACGCTACAATGAAATTTATGTCTAAATAGACCTTAATTTCATCCTAAAGGGGCACTGTGACTACCTGCTCTTCTGTTCTGTTGTGTCTCTGGTAAGGACACTATGCTGTTTAGGAAGCTGTAGCCCAGGTTCAGGCAGTCATTGTGACTGAGAACTGGTGGACAGCAAAAAGAGGCAGTGTCAGTGACTAGAGCATCAGGAAAACAACAGAGCTGTGTTAGTGTGTAGTGCTTTTGTATTCATGACAACCTACTCATTTGCAAAGACCACAGAAAATCAATCAAAATCTATTCCAAACAAAGAAATGATAAATTAATCAATAAAGCCATGGGCTAATCAAATGGCAGTCTCCTCAATTACTCTAATAAAAAAGGAACAATTGCTGGTTCTGGCTCCTGATTTAGAATGACAATATTTGCAAACAAGTGCTGATTCAGACTTTAGTTTATTTAGTCAAGTGAGCTGTATGGAATGGGATTCCACTTCGGGATTTTTTGGTCTTTTCCAGTTAATGAGATAAATGGTTTCTATTTCCCAATTTCATACACCTTTCCCAAAGACTGAGTAAGAATTTGTGAGTTTATACACAGCTATATGTTGTGAAGGCAGGGCTACAGGTCACAGAACAGCTCTGTTCCACTGCAGAAATGAAATAGTTTTTACACTATATAATCCCTGTCATACATCAAAACTCAGCTTCAAAACCAGTAATGTCTATTTGTCTTGTTCATCTATCTAGAAATTTCTCCTTCATCTACTAGAAATCATTCCTAGTTCCCAGATTAACTGCGTCTAAATGACCTAGTACTTAGTTCATTCCGAATTATTCAGTTCTTTCCAAAAGCTGAATGTCTGTGCTTGGGTTATCTTCACTTGTGTCTGATGCATAGCTGGGGATGCAATGGTGGGCATTTGTATCACAGAGAGAATCCACCTTGTCTGTCAAAGAGCAGGCTTTGGCCACTTTCTAGTCCAAATCTTTCTCAATTTACATGTGATACTCAGAAACAATATACTCTATACAATATATTGTATACAATTGTATATAATATATACAATACAATACTTTGTTCATCTGCCATAGTATATTTCCTTGTTCACTGTTCAACTTTTAGTACAAAAGCAATGAGAAAATTCTTGTTCCAGCTGATTGGAGTTGGGGAGGAAGAGGTTGTAAAATTAAACTAGATAGGTTTAGTCGTGGGCCATTACAATAATTTAGGGAAGGATTTTTGCGTGATCTTACAAATTTCCTTGGCCTTTGTCCTCTTTGAGTAGGCAGAGCAATAATGGATTTGATTCCTCCCAAGTCCCTAAGGGCTGTAGGACTGCCTGTCAGGCCTGGGCTTGTGTGTTCCATGGGGATAGGTTGGTGCAGAGGTGCTATTTGGGTACTGCAACAGACTCTGTGCTTGTATATTCTTTGAGCTCTGGGGATCCTTTCTAACAGGCAATGAGTAGTTTTAAGGCAGAGTCATTATTGGTGGTACTGTACCAGCCTAGTTGAAAATACTTCCTACTGTCTCCTCTTCTTCTGGAGGAATCTAAGACTGGGAACCATAAGCAATATTTGCCTTTAAGCTTGTCCAGAATCTTTGCTTCCACAAAGTGTTCCATGAGTTTCTTAGTTTTAACTTTTTTTTCTTTTCTATGAGAGAGAACCTTGAGTGAAGATAACGAGCTTCATGCATTCAAATCAGTGCTTGAGTGTTAATTAAGTCACTCTTACTAGGATGATTTATTGACCTATATTCAGTATTAGCAGCCCTAAGTTTTCCTACAGAGAATCATTGAAAATCACATTCATCATTCTTTGAGACATAGATAATCTTATTTTTTCTCTATTTTAGGTTTGCAGAGCAGATTAATAAATAATGTAATCCGAGGGTCTGATTGAGTAGTTTTTCTAGATGTTGAGAGGCCTCAAAATAAGCCTTGATTTTTAGGTTTTCAAAGCAGATTAAGAAAGATCAGCTTTTGAAGCCTGATTGACTATTTTGAGCTGAACTGGAAGGCTTCCATTGATTGCAGTAGTCACTGGATGATATTAAGTATATTGTACGTAGAGAAGATGGCCCAGCTACTTACATAAGAAGAGCTTACAAAAGTCTCCAAAACCAGAATCAAATATCTTTGATGTTTCACAGTGTGATAGAAAGCTTGCAGAAAGACAGTTCAGACTGAGAACTTTTATTCCTATACTTTTTCTCTTCTGGGTTTCAGGGTTTTTTTCCGAAGTCTTGACATGAGGGATGGGTAAACCAAGTATTAGTAGTCTTCAGATTTGTGTGTGTTTGAACATCTAACATGACTAGTGAGATTCTGATGTTGGTCTCTGGAGTAGCCTGCAGGCCAGATACATTCTTGTACAGACTAGGGTTATTTGTTTGATTTTATTTTTTATTTTTTTATATCTAATGAAATACAACACCATGCCTTTTTCAGTATGGGGGCATAAAACTGTCATGGTGCAGTCTTAGAGAAAACAAAAGGAAGTCTTCTTCACAAAATGTATCCTTAGGCTGTGCAGTTCCTTGCTGCAGTTGCTGTAGATGCTAGAAGTTTCCATGCATGTAAAACATAATTGAACAAATTCATTGGGAAAAAAATCCTTTGGTGGGTATCCCCTTTGGTTTGGGAAAATCTTTAACAGGATTTCCGGGAGGCTAGAAAAATACTTGAAGTATGATTGAATGCTTGCCATGTTCTAATATGTTTCCTCAAATAACTGGCATTGATCAGCACTGAAGGAAAATCTTGGATCAACTCATCCTCTATTGTGGTGTCCTTGACTTATGTAACTGTGCTTCCTGTGACTACTTAGGCATGAGCGTTCATCTCCTGCTCGCATGAATTTTTTCACAGGGTTGAATTGTCACCACATTTGGCAGAGGGTAGAAATCTCAAATATAACCAGCTTCTATGCATTTTGTAAAAATAAGAGACTTGAAGGAGGTTAATGAGAATTTTTCTGTGTTAGTACATGATCATGGCTTTTGCTAGACAGTAGAGTCCACATAAGGGTACACTGCTATGATTGCCCAGACTTGGGAAAAGGCTTCAGAACTCACAACCTATTAGACATCAGAAAACTCAGCCAAAGACGAAGCAAACCAAACTCATTTAACTACCTTTCATCTCAATGTTTTCTCTGCAGAATCAAACCTGCAGAAATTTACCTGAAAGAAAATTTCCACCTTTTTCTTTGGACCTGATCCAAATGGCAAAAATGGATTATTTGGAATCCATTTTTGAGGTCCTCTTTCCTCCTCATGAATTCAAGGATCATTAAGTACTCTTAGCAATGATCCAGGATTGGTCCCTGAAGAGTCTCCACACCATAAGTTGTATAGTTCAATTCCTTGTTTAGATCTGTAGGAAAGGCCTGAGAACAATCAAGCCTGAAGTCCTGGCATTGGAATACCTGAATCAATAAGGAAATTTAAAGGCTCGTTCTAGCCTATGGATAGGAAAAACAAATACATGCAAGGCCAGGCTTTACATCCTTTGCAGCTTCTTATTTAGCAGGTTCTCTGTCTGGAGCCCAGCTGAGTGCAGTGGGATCAGTCACTGCTTAGGCAGGAGGGACAGAAGCAGTTCTGTAATGGGCTGGCTATAAGGAGCCAAACTGACAGTCCTGGGACCCAAACCCAGGCTTGGTGGTACTCCAGGTCCTCAACAAACCAAGCTGGGAGGATGTTCCTGTGCTAACAGCCCCTCCTGGGACTGGTGCTGCTACTTTGCCCCTGCACTCTGCGGGCAGGGCTTAAAGGCCACACGGGATTTCCTGGTGGGAACAGGAACTTGACAATGTGTGTATGTAATTTTTTAAAAAGAATAAAATCCACCATTGCCAGCCTTTCTTTATCTCCCTTCACATTGTAGTCCCACAGTTTCCATTCTAATAAGACCAGAAGGGCATCTAATCGTAATGAAAGCCTTTTTTCCTCCCCTAGTCAGCTTTCTTCTCCAGCATGTTGATGCTCCTGATAACTGATCATGCCTTCTTATTTATTCATGAGAGTGATTCTGGCCTACAGATGCACACAACCGATAGTGAGCAGCTCACTCTGGAGACATGGCTGGACAAGAACAACTCAGTGTCACACAAAGCTGGGAACACTTGCAGTGAAAACACTGCTTTGGGGAGGTTGGAAATGGTGAGAAATGTTATCTGCTCAGGATCTCTGCATTAGTGCAGATGGATTGGCATTTAGTTAAATTGGAACAGAGAAGAGGGCACTTGGCTCTTTCAACACCAGTATAGATTAACACCAACATGGTACCATAAAGTAACACTGAATTTGAGCTTCATGAACTACATGGAATTAGTTATTATGTGCAAGTGTTAATGAACACAAAGAAAATGTTAATGACTGCTAATAACTCATAGAGGAAAGGGGTGCCTATGGGAAAGTTTTGTATAAGCTCACTTGACCTCCTATGCTGTGGAAGGATACTGGGCTGGAAACTTTTTTAAACTCAAACTGTTATAAAGTTCTCATATAACATAATGGATAATAACTTTGACTAGAAAAAAAATCTATTTTCCTTTCATACATTTGTGTTATAAATAAGGGAGAGAGCGAGACAGATTGGAAAATGTGCATCAAAAAAATGGCTGACGTGTGGAAGGGTTTTGGCTCTCTCTTCTTGAGTGGGAGATGGAGTCATTTGATTTTGTTGATGCATTTCTAGCTTTTTGGCCTTTAAAAAAGTTTCTAATAAAAATCAAATCCCCAAAAGAGAGCAGCAATTTCTCAGAGGTGGAAAATAACATCAAAGTAGAAATGATTTTTAGAGCTGGCATTTCTGGGATGTTTAATGATAAGTCAAACTTGCCAGAACAGAGAAAAGCTGAGCTAATGCACAACAGTCAGAGATTTTTCCCTTGACTACCACAGCTAATATTATCAACAAGCCTGCATATTCCCTGCAAAGAGCAGATGGGAAAGCATCAGTTAATGACCATATATACAAGCTTGGGAATCCCTCTTTTGCAAAAATGCAGGTAATTCAGGTGAAATTTTTTATTCATATATATACTTATGAGTAATTATTAAGTAAAGGTAAAATTCGTTGGACAGAATTCTTCCCTTCTTCCCAATTTGGAGCTACTCAAACAGCTGAGTCATGATGGGTGCAAAAATCTGGTGATGCAATGAGTCATCAGGAGGAGGAAATCTGAATTGAGAGATGCAGGGTGATCTGGGACAGGTCTGGCTGGCCGATGGATAGCAGGGCATGACTTGCAGTTGGACCTGGTACTGCTTGTATTTTGTGGCCCAACTAGCAGTCCTACTGGGCAATTAGGTTCATTGCCAGATTTTGGAGAAAGATGGCTAAAATACTGCTGATCCCTCTCTAGTGCTGCACCAGCAGAAGTGAGCAGCCAGTAGATTTCAACCCCCCCAAAGACCTTAAATGAAAATGAGAATGAGAATAAGCACAGAAATAAAGGAAATTGCAAGCATGAAATGGAGGAGTTGCAGAAGGACTTCTCTGAACATGTTATTTTAAGGTAGGGTCTGAACTGGTCCTCATATCTGGCAGAGTGGTCTGTGCAGGCTTGCAGCACCTCTATGAAGGAAAAGACCAGAGCAAAAAGGATAGTATGTAGATATTTGGTTTTAGTCCAATGATTAGCAGAGACCTACATCCTGGACCACTCTCAGGAAGCCTGTTCCCAGTCCTCACATGGACATTCTGCTTGCTAAAAAAAAGTATCATTTTTTTAAAGAAAAACCTACACAGTAAAATGGGAATATGGAAAGGCCAGTTGTAAATGCTAACTTGAAACAGAGATTTGAGGGAAGCAGAGATTATTTTTGGTCTTGCCATTAAGAGTGGTTTTAAGATTTCCTGTCAGTATTGGGATATGGCATTTATTAAATTAGCAACTGTTTCTGGTTTGTGTGGAGGACATACTGCTGGGTTGAGAAGCTCATTAGCAATATTTGTTGAATTCATATTTATTCCCAGAATCAATACTTGTAACATACTAATTAAATCATCTGTTTAGGACAGCCCCATGCTGTACCAGAAGGAGTCTGTTCCCATCACGACACATGCAATACAGCATTTAGTTCCCATTATTATTAATGAGCACTGCAGGCTTAATTCCTGATGTGAGTCTCTGAGCAGGCATGCACAGCCTCATCCGTCTGCTGAATGTTTTAAGCAGTGCTTTTTCCAGCACTCAGGATGCATTAACCCTCCTGGTGCCTTTGCCTTGGGGTTGTGAATGGACTTCAACAGCAACTCCAAAACCACTGAAGCACCCTTCATTATCTTGGTGAACTTTGAAGGAGGGAATAGGGGGCTTTTCTAAGGAGCCCAAAGGGACAAGTTGGATATGGTGGACCTATGGAACTGCATGGAAGAGCAAGAGCATTCAGATTTTCTCACACTCCTGGAGGCTGAGTCATTTTAAGAGGAAGATAGTGCTTCTGACTATTGGTTGTTTTGGCCTTATGTTAAAATAATAATGTTTTAATGATACCCTGTTGCCAGTATTCTTTATTGTATCATGAAACATTTTATGACTTTAATTTCTTTAATTGTGCTAGGATTCAAATTTCTGCCCTGGAATTTGGCTGCTGAACTCAGCCTTTCCCCAAGGGAAGAAGATGTGTACTGGTGTCTGTAAGTCCCAGCAGGTCTGTTTTGAGAAAGACATTTTTGCAGCACTTCTGCCAAACCCTGACCAGCAATCACAAGAAATGGGTTTGACTTTCAGAGGTTATTAATTCATCAGCTCCAATGGTCCTCTTGCTGAAAACCAGGATGCAGAGCCAAGTCTCTGCAGTAATTGGCAGCAGTTGGATGTGTGTGGGAATCGCTGTTGACCTGGTGCTTTCTTCTCCCACTGCAATTCCTTGCTCCCTTTTTGCCTTTGTCAGAGTGGTAGGGGGGAGCATCTCTTCTTCATGAAATTTTGGATTTCATAGCTGAAAATTACTGCAGCAGGGTTGAGTGGCCTCTTGCTCCAGGATTTGTGGCAGCTTCAAGCTTTTACTCCTTATTGCAGAAATAGAAATTCTTCTGCCATGACTAGACCTTAATTGACAGTGGGACAATTTATGTTATAAAAGAAAATGCACATGGTTGTCATTGTTCTCATTAATCCCTCTTCTTCATCACTCTTTGTCTCTCACAAATGCTCAAACAGGCTCTTTGGGGTTTCCCCCACTCTGGGACTTTCTGGAAATGGCTGAAGCTCTGTGTGTCTGGCAGAGACATTCCTTTGAGCTCAGTAGAAACCATATTCTGCTGGAGGTTCTTGGCCCAGGCAGCAAGTCTGAGCTGCAGAGATAGATGTGGGAGTGGATGCCCAGAGAGACAAGGGATGGGACTTTGATGGTCACAGTAGAACTGAGAATACTGACTGGGATGATGGTGGTGCTGCACTGCACGTGTGGGAGATGGAGGCATGGTGGGACTGGCTGGAGGAGGAGATGTGTGACTCGCAGGGCCTGTGAAATGGTGAATTTCTGCTTAGACTAAGCACAGTGCAGGGAAGATTTCTCCAGTGTTATTGCAGGCATGCAGTTTCTGTTCTCCAGTTGGCCCACTTTAAATCTAGACTTTAAGGAACATAGTATGGGCTGTGCAGATGTATTAATTGCAAAATCCAGACTTTTAAATGATGGGTTAACAAGGAAAATTCAGTTAAGATTTTTCATCCTGTCTTTGTGAAGATTGCTAGAAAATTGGGAAAACCAGAAACTCAGCCAGAAGGGGTACAAATACTGTAGGTTTTATTTGTTTTGGCTTGTGCAGTGCCTTTGTTTGGGGTGTTTGTGTGTATGGCCCCAAACCCATTGTATGTCAAACCCAAAATCTACTGTTCTCTGGGAAATCAGACCACTGCCTTTGATTAACCAGTGTGACTGTCTGTCATGAGGCCAGCAAAGGAACTATGGGCACCTGGCCAAATTGTCTCCTGGGATTGCTGGAATTTCTATGAAGTTCATCCTGAAGATCTCATTTCATTATGATGAAGGTATATGAGGGAATGAGTGCATTTTCGGCCTCTTTTACCTTGCTTTCACTGGCTGCTTTTCCAAATTCCATCCTATTCTTCCTTTTCTTTTCTTTTCACATAATTCTTAATTTTTTTAAAAAAACCAACCAACCCAAGCCAGCCCTGCCTGATGCAATTTGAGGCAAGACCAGCACATTTTATTAAGCACTGCAAAACACTTAGCAGCACGAGGGTTTTCATGTGTAATCAGATGCAGCAATTGGCTTGATTGCAATTGCTTCTGGGTCTGTTGCACAGAAGCACCTGATTAGATTTTAGCAGTGCTGCCAATTCCGGAGGAGCTCGTGAATGGGCCTGGGGGAAATCATGTACCTCGTCCTTAGTGCTGCCACCTGGAGAAGGGAGAGAAACTGTTGGGTGGGGAAACCAGATGAATTTCCTCTGCCTGCCCAGTTTAACACTGGAAATTGCTTCCTTATTGTTCCTTCAGTTTCCCTGTGGTTTTGGAGAAGTTTATGCCAGATACCCATCCTTGACCGCAGAGAACTGCTGTGTAGTGTCTCTGCTCTGCTATCACACCCACACCTTGCAGAGGTGGATGAGAACTGCCAGACAGGGAGGGAACCTTTTCCCTACTCTCTCCCTTTGTGTGGATGGTGGATGCTCACCTGAATGGAGAAGGAAGCAGAGGTGGCATCAGGGAGTAGTCAAGGCTGGAGACAGCTGGGTAGCCTCATGGCCAGGGCTGTGCTGCCTGTACAGTCAGAAAATGCAGGAGATGTTGCACATCTCCTCTGAATCCTTAAAGTGAGTCTCTTGGTCTCAGTAGATCTAGAGCTCTTCAGTTCAGATGAGATGTGAGCTCTTCAGAGGGTGTTGTCTTGTTCCCAGACATGGTGGATTGGTGGTGCTGCACTGTGCAAGTGCCTGGGAGTGGGGCTGTGGCAGGAGTGTGCCCCCCTCCCGGGCACCCTGAAGACTTCTGAGACCCAGGGCCAGTGGTGGATCCAGTCATTGTATCTGGAGATTGGGAGAAGCTTTCGAGAAGCTGTTTTTGGGCTGTGATAAAAATCAAATTTTTGTTGAATGCTTTTGCTCTGGAAAATCCCAATTCTAAACTATCAGATTGATGAATAGTGACACCTATGATCTAAACAAATGTTGATGTTCTTGGCATTTTTGAAATGTCAGTGCACAGCTAAAATCCTCTTATTTGACTCTTCTTGACTAAAAAAAATAGATCATCAAGTTGAAACAAAGTTTTCCTGTGAAAAATATCACCTGTAATTAAGAGAAAAAAACCAGACTCTTTTCTTTTATGAAGGAAGTACTTTATGAAAATAATTCAACCCACTGTAGGATGGCAAATTCAGTATTCTTCACATCACACACCACCCTACATGTTATTTGAGGGAGCACAACTTCAACATCAGACTTTTTATTGCCCTGGTGGAGATATTTTAAAAAACTCAGATTTATACAGGTGAAATGCTGTGAAAATCACCTACCTTCTGGCTGTTTCCAGTTTGATGTTCAGAAAAGCCCTGTGGCTCTGGAAGCTCTTGATGATTTCCAGCCACTCAGTCCCACTCTGGGAACTCATACCTGCCCCTGCCAGTGGAACTGATGAAAATTTTGCCTGAAGAAAGTTTGCAGCATTGGACTTGCTCCAATTTGTTTTCCATCCTGTATAACAAAGTGCTTATTTACTTTTTTTCACTTTGCCCAGCCTGGACAATTAAACCCCTGAGTCATTTTGCTTTTATTTCAAATCAGTTTCATTCCCTGGTTCACAGACTTGCCCAGAGTTTTATAACACTTAGATACCAGAAGGGAAAAATATCATTAAACCCCCTGAAGATGTTGAAATTCATATGCTTGAATTTACAGTGCTTCAGGGGCTGTCCATTAATTTGATTAATTTCTTGAGTTCTCTGTATGTGTGGGTATGTGTGTGTTCTTATTAGTATTTTTAGCAGCAATGGGATATATTAACAGTCATTCACCTCTGAAGGATAGAGCTGTGTGAAGCAGCAGAACATGGACAGCCCTGAACCTGGGACAGCAGATGAGCCCTGGCTGAGATATGATGGCAGAAATGTTTGTGGGGAAATAGCTGCCCACATTTAACACTGCTAGGGCAGGTGAGACATACATCTCATTCACACCAACAGAAATAAGTGAGAATTAAAAGCTTTTTTTGGGCTGGGAGTGCTTTTCTGCATTTAGCACCTGGTAATCACAAGTATGGCAAAGATTCATACTTTCCCCACCAAACTGGCTGCATGTTAGGATTCTGCCTCTTTCTTTCCATTGCTGGGACCATTTTCAGCACAAAGTTCTGTTACATTCAACCAGTTAGATTTCAAAACTTTCAACCTGAGAAGAGTTTACCAGAAATATGCACATAGATGGATGAAAGAACACAAGGATGGATTAGGTGCTCACAGCTTTATAAAGCAAAAGCATTTCCAAACAGTTGAAATTTGTTGACTGCTAAGCATTTCCCACAGAGACTGAAGAGGTGCTTTGAAACTTTGCATGTGTGGTGACTGTACAGCACACATGACATTTTACTTTGCCTCCTTTCACAGGTGTTTAGGAAGCAGCTGAACTGTGAACCTTGGGATGACTGTGAATATCTTTCAGCTTTCATAGCTGGAGATAAGACTTAAAAATGAAACTTTTGCAATAGGAAGCAAATGGCAATTAAATATTCCTCTCTATATTTTTTATTTATTTTTTTCCCCCCCCAAAAAATCCCATGTGTTTGTTGATTTTGCTTTGTTTGCAAGCCTGGGTCTGAAATCCTGTTTGGCCCTTTCAATCCTCCTTACAGAAAGCAGAGGCAGCTGTGATAGGGATGAGAGCCAGTTTTCCATCTCTGGAGAAATCAGGTGCTAACATAAATATAGCCATGTATTAATCTCCAGAGCACCTGGGACCTCAGCATTCAGTTTCTTTTAGTTTCATCAGTTATGTATTTAAAGAAATACTTTTATGGAGAGGATGCAGTGCCCTGGGCCCAAATATTGTACCAACTCTGAACTTGTGTAGAAGGTGCTGGGGCAGACAGGATCAGCAGAGACAGGCAAGGATCCTGGGAGCCAGTACTGAGTGTAAAAATAGGGACCTGTATTTATTATTTATTAATTAGTAGGAATTATCCCTTCTCTTCCTCTCCTAGGTGACTTTCTGTGTGACACCAAGTGGACAAAAGAGCCTGGAAGCAATTCTGGTTCCTTGTAGCTAAAACTAATGCTGCTGTGAGACATCCACCCTCCATCACCACAGGATTTTCGAGACAGGCAATCCCCTTACATGTTGACGACCTCTTTTGGGGGGAATTTTAGAGAGTGCCCCAAGTCAGTTTAATTCAGGTGACAGTTTTAAGATTAATTCAGTACAGCTTGTTACTGGAAAGGATAGACTTCCAAACCAATCCAACACCATGGAGAAAAAAATAACATTTGTAACCCTAAACCACAGGAACTTGAACTCTGGGGAAGCAAAGCATGGCATCAGGCTGTGGTGCCATGTCAGGGAGCTCACTCAGTTTGTGGGGTGCCGCAGGTGTAGCTTCTGTCCACAGCCTCCAGCAACAGAGCTGAAATGCAGGTCAACCCCCATGCCAAAGGATTTTGCTCTTCCTCAGGAAGCACATTTCTTCTGCCTCTTGAGAAAAAGCCATGCCATATCCACAGAGTGTTCTTGACCTTTTGACAAAAAGCAAAGAGATGAATCTTGGAGCATGGATTTGTTGTGCTCATCAGGGACTAAGCAAACTGTCTTGAGGGAGCCATAGCAATGTCCAAAGCAATCCATGTAACAGAGTCATCCTCAGTCACTCTGTATTTGCAGCCCACTGCCTGCCCAGGTTACAAAACAGTGGATAGCTCTTTCTTCCTTTGATTTTCAGAGAGCTTTGGCTCTAATTCCTTGCTGTGAGCATAACATTGCAAGTATCTTGGTGAAAGCTGGGTCTATAAGCTACTCCCTCTGCAGTGTGAGACACTTCATTAACTGCACGGGGAAGACAGGAATGGTACAGGAGAGATGGAGGGCAGGTCTGCATTTTACTGATGGGATCGCAATTAGCAGCTTCAGCTGTCTGTAGGAAGAGAACCTGGCAAGTTGGAATGTTTTCAGGACTTGGCATTAGGAGGAAAAAAGCAAGAGAGAGAGCAAAAAAAAAAGGAAGAAAAGGGAAAAGTCCAGGTCACAAGTATAATAGAAGGGAACATAAAGCCACATTTTCCATCTCATTGTTATACAAGTCTTGTCTGTGCCTGACAGTCTGTGCTGCTCCACAACAGAAGTTGTGAACATAAAGAGTATAACTTCTTTATTGTTTAAACAAAGGACGTCGCCAATTAAAATATCTTGAGTTTATTTCAGCACTTTGCACTCTGGGAACCCCATTGATTGGAAGGGAAGTCTGCTCTGCTGTGAAGCAATGCATGCCTTTCATGTACATCCTACTTGTCCAGCTTTTGTTAGGAAACGTGTCAAATCATAGATATCAGGTGTATAGCAGAGATTCAGTAGATCATCTGATCCTACTCCTCCACCTCAGAGGCTGTTCCAGGATGATGTTTTTCTACATGGTTCATAAAACCCTACTGCAAGAGTCATCACACTTGCCTGAGCTACCTAGTTCCTCCTGATATCTAATTTAAATCTCCATTGCTGCAGTTTATACTCACTGTTTTTACTCTAAGGAGTTCAAGAAGATGTTATAGCACAGAGTTGGGCAGCTGTTGAGTGAACAGCCTTCTTTTTCAAGGCAGAGCTAGTTCTAAAGGCAAAGCAATTGGCTTTCTCTCTCTGGGTGACAACTGTTAACTTATTCAAATACCATTAGCAAATCTTCTCTCCTGTCCTCTAAACTGTTTGGCATCCACTGTTTGAATGTTCTTTGTAGGTCACATTTGTTAGTTTGTGTTTACTGGTCTTTTCTGTGTTATTAGTCACAGCTGTGTATCTGTGGGATGTTGTCATAGATATATGTGTGCACCCATAGACAGATAATCTTGATGAGTACATGAAGAAAACCAGAAGTCTTTCCTTTGCAAGATGATTCAGTAAAGTGAACTTAATTCTGCAAGCTGGGAGTAGCAGACTGAGTTGTGCAATGTGAAATGCAACGAAACATTAAGGGCAAAATGCTATCCAGCCATAACAAGCAGCTGTATCTTGTAGTATGTCAGATGTTACACTGTTATTGATATGGCAACAGAGCCTGTCCTTGACTTTAACCACCAGCAGGCCCTGGTGAATGTAAGAGTCACAAGTCTCTGTTCAGGGCACATTGACCTACTTGTCTGGTTGGCATTGCTGTGACTTTGACCACCAGTGTGATTTTAACCTGCTATCTCACCCAGCTCTTCTGCTTGCTGATACTGTGACTTTGAGGAAATAGACTGTGAGCAGGAAGGAGCTGGAGCTTTTTGCAAGATCACTGACAGGTTGCACACTGGGCCCTGGCTGTGAGCAAAATGGACCACTTTTACACATTGACTGACATGGTTGTTCAGACATCTTGATGGACAGGAGAATTGGCCCATAGTAATCTAGATAAACATAGCTCTGAAAACTCAAGGAAGCAAGGAAGTCAAACTGCAGTGCTAATTTATTTATCGAAGAGTCACCTTATCTGTAAGAGCTTCCTTGCCCCAGCATGCAACTACTTCTAAAAGATAACATCATTTTAACATTTGTATGTTTGTAGGGTGGAGGAAATCCAGATATAGATCAGGGTCCATTGTGTCAAGTGCTGGAGAAACACAGAGAAGGGAATTCAGTGATTACAGAGAATACAGACTAAGCGTACAAAAAGGATAATAGAATGATCCATGTGAACTTAATACAATGAAGATATAAATCTTGCAAAGCAGTGAAAGCTACTTGATGTTTACATAGTTTTGGTGAGCTTCTATAGCACAGGATTGTTATAAGAAGGACTCAAGGAAGGAAGATAAAGCAGCTGCCATAAATTTAGCAAATTCTAGTAGCTGCTGTATAAGATTGTATTTGTCACAGATTTTAGATTTTAAACAGGCTCAGACACATGTACAGTTACAATGCCAATAGTATGTGGGCTGGTATTGTCATGTCTTTTTGGACAGGTATTTTTATTTTCCTTGGTATTAGAAAGTAACTGGGACAACAATATTCTACCTGTAGCTAGTTCTGGGTCTCCTACAGCATACAGAACATTCCTAAAATTGGAACTAAGGAAATAAAGTTGATTAGCAGTTGGCTTGAATCACTGCAGGGGGGCTCACATGCTGCCATTAGAATATGCTTAGACCCCTGCAAACCAAAAGGAGTTGAAAAATCACTAGTGTAGAATGAATAAGCAGGGAAGAGGTGAACTTCTTGTTTTCATTTTCCCCAGCAGATGTTTGGTTGTTGAGTCACCAGAGCACTGTGGAAGAGGCGTTTATGGATGACCTGCTGTCCCATGTCGGTGCCTCGGGGGTGCCACCAAGCTGTGCTGGAGGCGCAGCAGCTGGTGTGTCACCGTGGGGTGCTCAGGGTAATGCCTGTCATCTGCTGGACTGGTGGGACTCACCATGGTCTTCTGCTCAGTCGCCACCTGGTCCCTGCCACACGCCATGGAGATTGATATAAATCAAACCCTTTCTGTAGCGGGAGCCTTGAGAAAACAAATGGATGTTTTCAAGTACAAGAAAGGAAGTGTCAGAGATGCAGCCCTGACAGGCTGGCAGTGAGCTGAGGGTTGTTGTGCTGCTTGAGCTGAATGCTGAAGAAAGATGAAACAGGAGAACATCTCTGGGAGCATTGGAAGAGTAATCAAAGGCTAGAGCAAGACAAAGGACACAACTTCCTTTATTGCTTATGTGAGCTTTGGGCTGAAGTGACAGCTAGGGATGAGATGTACCGTGCCTCCGAAGATATGCAGGCCACATGTCACCCAAGAAAGTAGCTTGTAGTCAACAAGCATTTACAGGCTTCCAGGAGACCTACAGGAGACCTTTAAGCTCAGAGAGCTCTGATCATATTTCTCATTTTGAATTACTGAACCTTGACAAGCAGGTGGATCAAATGGGATCCTTCAACCTCTTTGCTGATGGTCTAGATTTGCTTCCTGTTTATTAGACAAAGTGTGTCTGCATAGTTAAGGTTAGTCTTCTTGAGTTGGTATCAGGTGTGAGAGAATAGAAAACCAACAGAGTATTGGATATTCATACCCCTTGGCAAATTCAGGGCATATGTGGGTTCTTGTGCCCAGTACTAAGCAGGACATCCAGGACATTTGTCTTTGAATGAAAAATAAAAGTGATAAGGAAGAATTCCCTATGGAGTGCCTTTTCCAGGACTCTCATTTTTCTGTGTGATGTCTGCTGCCTGAAAACAAAATGCAAAGATTGTCTCATCCCATCCCTGGCAGGAGCTTAGTCAGAATAGTCAGCGACTCTGTTATGGATATTTCTACAAACACTAACCAAAGGAACAGGTTCAAAGAGCAATCAGATCTACATTCATTTTTGTACGCTCTGCAAAAAAGCCCAAAACTAGACAACAAACAAAGAAGAAAAATGTAATTTCTATTTTGATAAATCTGGATTGTTAATGTTCCTCAGTGTAAATCACTCATGAAGCATTAATTTTTATGCCAGTCAAGGAAAATTAAGTGGCCTAATCACAGTACATGTTCACCACTTCAGGAACTGCAGAGCTTTTCCTGCATTTGGTTGGAGGCTATTCCATTTGGCTGGATTCTTTAGACATTGCTTTGCCTGCGTGTGCAATTAAAAGACTTTTTTTTTTATTAACCAGTTTTTACATTACACTCAGCGGCCCCGTCACACAACTAAATGACCCGTTTAACAAGCATGATAAAATCCTCATTAGGGCCTATTATAGGATTTAGTGGAATCTTCCTGCTTCACTACAGCACAAGCCTAATCTAATTAACTCTGCCACTTAATTCTCTCCCTCCCTCTTCTTGCTGTTTATTGGGCTTTTTGTGGAAAACAGATCCAAGGAACACAATTAACGTAATTTATCCTGGAAAATCCCCAAACATTAGCAAGCTACAAATGTAATTGGAAAAGGCCTCACAGAGTTCATGCATACTAGGCAATTACTCCAAAACTACAGCACTGCATATTATCATGTTACTTCTTATTATACTTTCCCAAGATGAGCAAGGAGGTAATTCTAACAAGTGCATTCAAAGCCATAATTAAGGGTCATCTTTGGGCTTGAACAGCTTTCATGTTTAATCGAGGAAAAATGTGTGCCTTCAGGAATGAAGCATTTTGCTAGCATGAGCAAAATGTAAAGCAAATGAATGTTGTTCTTGAGCTCATTGGTATAAATGGCTCTGCTCTTCAGATGTGGACAGTTGTTGGGACTCCTATTAGATCCTGTAAGGTGAGGCTGCTGTCTGGATGAAAAACTTCTGACACTTATGTGTTAATACAGGTGTAAAGGTGACTGGTATGGGAATATGATCCAAGTGGGAGAGTGGTCAAGAGATGGGTGATGATGTAGAAAGATACAGGTCTTGTCTAGTTTTCCACTTCAGTCTAAATTCTAGTGCTTGCATGCTAGTAAAAATGAAAAAGAATCCAAATTAGCTGCTCTTACAGGGACAAAAGGAGATAGGCACAAAGAGTTGCCCAAGTCATCCCTTACTTAGAGGGAGTTGATTTTATGGGTATTTGCAAATAAACCATATGTGGACCTTGACTTCCTCCTCCTGGAAGAAATTAGCCAAATCCCTCAGCTAAACTGAGCAGCAGTCAAGTGTGACAAGCAAATTATTGAAGCATAGGATGAAGCAGAATTCAGTCCACATCTCCCATCTTTCTTTGAAATGACAGAGGGGAATTTTTTAGTCTTGTATGGATTTGGTCTCTTTTGAAGTTGTCAAATCAGGGCAAGCTGCCTTTTGGGCAATGTGCTTTCATGCCACTGAGTGCTAGGTGGAATTATCTCCTTTGCATTATGCAGGCAGCTGGACAAGATGACATGACATTCCCTTGGAATTTTCAGTATTACATGATATTAATCTTTATTGTTAGCTTGGGCCTTAGTTTTTGGAAGCTTGACTCCCAGGAAAGTTCAAAACTGGCTTCCTTGCATGTAGAAAGCATTTGAAAAATTAGACATAGTTGCTGCTGTTTCTTCTAGAAACCCCACTTTTGGTCTATCTTCTCTAGCACAGCTTCCTTTAAGAGCAAGCACTTGTAAGGATGCAACCTGAGGATAATCAGACACTGAAACTCTAGTGGAAAGGATCAGAAGCCAAGGCTGAGCTAAGCCTCCTTACCCAGGAGTAAGGGAGTTATTGTGTCTGAGCCAAATTCTTTAATGAATCAATGCATTTTGAATAATAATAATTATCCATGTGGTGAAGAAAACCCTTAATTAGTTTGCAATGAACTGAGAGGCATGGTGTGCCCACACACAGCTGCTGTGGCATGCGTAGATCAAATCAACAAGAATGTCTCAAACATTTTTAGAATTTTTTGGGGGACCTGGTATCTAAAAAATGGAATTAGCAGCAGGCAAGATGCACTGCATGTTGCCTGGCTTTGTGGAATCTCTGCTCTGTTCTCACAAACCATCTCAGGACAGTGGGCACGATTTGACAGCCTGGTACAGAGGAGAATGATACACTGGGGGCAGGTCACAGGCACATCCCACTGCCTGGAGTTGGTCTCTGTCCTCCCCACTGATCCTCCTCCTGAGCACAGAGACTGAGTTTGCCCTGGCTTGCTGTTTTGTAGGCATGCACCAGAGTCAGAGCAGGCATTTTGGGGCCAAAGAAAGACACAGCTTATGTGCCCAGCAGTAGGTAGGACTAGGTGACCTCCAGAGGTCCCATCCCACCACCATTTCTGTGATCCTCTGTATTTTTTTGCTAAGTAGGCGCCATAACAATAAAATTCATGTGTCAATTTATTATCCTTGGAATGAGTCTAAATAAGTTGAAAGAAAAAATGCTTTGATATTTAAAGCAGTTAATGCACTCCATAAAAGCAGGTTTTTTTTTACTTACAGCTTTGTTTTGTTTCTCGGGTTAAGTAAAATACTGGTATGAATTCACATTACAATGAGGTCACCGAAAATACAGCTGTGGCAAACCAACAGAATATGATAACCTGAGTGCTTTTGTGAATTCATAATTGCATAATTTTATTTTTAAATAAAATTAATTTACCTAATTAATAATTATGTTAATTATGCTTTTAAAAGATAAAAATAATAGCCATTTTGAGTGGTTTCCTAGGGTGATGTTGTAGGAGATGCTGTTCATCTTATTTCTAATGTACTGGGGCTGGAAATAAGAGAAAGCTTCCTGTCATTAGTGCTAAGGTTGATTTCAGCAATAAAGTAAACTGGCTCATATTTTGTTTGTTTTTTTCCCTTTGCAAACACGATTCCCTGTGATAACTTCGTGTGAGACTACTAAATAAACAGCTTCATAAAGAAAAGAAATTGGAAACTTCCTTCAACGATGAAATGGATCTGCATTCCACAGTCACCCTGGGATGGAGCATCATGGAGAAAAAACATGCCAAAGGATGTGTAAGTACTAAACTATGGCAGCTTCATGTGGTACTGTTTGTTACCAATAAGCAGGTGTGCTCATAATGTGATCATACCCTGGCACAAGCCAGGCCAAAAAATGTCCCAGTAATTCTTGCTGGAGTCATCTCTGAAGTGAGAAGGGAAGATGTCCTGGTTTATTATGGGTATGGCTGTAGAAAGGAGTCCCAAACAACACCGTATCCACAGCTGGGCTCAGCAGGAGTGGGCTTTGCTGTCTCTCTGAAGTGCATTGCCTGCTTGGTAATTACAACTTGGATTTTGTGTTGGAGGGATGTATGTCCAAGGCAGTGTGATTCCAGTGCTTGGGCAGGGATCTTCTTGGCAATGAATGAAACTGCCATACCAAAACAGCAAGGAAAATAAGGAAGCTGCAAGTAAAATAGGCCACCATTCTTGTCCCCCATTCACTGAGTAAAAGCTTTCTGGCCAGCCCAAGCAAACCCCCACACTGCAAGTGTTGTGGTAGGCACTAGGTGTGTGTGTGTGAGCAGCCTGAGCAACGTGCTCTGGTGGAAGATGTCCCTGCCTCTGGCAGGGGGTTTGGAACAAGATCATCTTTAAGTTCTCTTCTGACCCAAACCATTCCATGAGTCTGTTACTACCTGCAATTGATGGACGGCTCTTTGAAAGGTGGTGGTCTCTGGGCTTTCTGTGATTTCACCTGAAGTCAGCTTTAGACTGTTCAGAGCAATTGGTACTGGAACAACTATAAGAAAATGAATGAGGCAGCAAGCTCACTGACAGCTGCTATCTATGGCCATCTCCCTTTAGAGCTGATGCTTCCTTCTCAGGCAGAATTTCATGTCTGACTCCAAACTTTCCTCTTTGTGCTGGGAACATGGAATCATTTGGGTTTCAAATACAAGCAGAGCATAAGGAATTACTGGAAACCAGTTTGGCATTTGCTGGTAGACACAGCAGCGCGATCAGCCTCTGATGGAAGCATCCCATCAGACAGCCCTGCTGGAGTGGAAGCTTTAGCTCCAGCTGGGCTGGCCTGTGGTTTGTGGATCCAGATGAGTCCACTTGGAGAGGTTTGCCATTAACAAGGGCACAAGGAAATGATGTCCCCACTGGGAATAACATTGCCTCCAGCTTGGAAGACTGAGCAGATGGAAACACTTGGACCTAATGTTGTCAGAGCATGTGTGCTCTAAGGGGGTCATTTCTAGATTGTTTTATTCCTTTTAGTCTTCTCATCTGTTTCTTGATTCAGAAGGTCAAAACCCCTCTGCTGTAACTATCTTTTCTGATATTTTGTGTTTGGTAGACAAGACTGCTTCACTTATTGACTCTTGTTGCATCAACAAGTTGACTGGAAAAGCTGTCCAGTCTTGATTCCAGGTCTCCCAGTGATAGAAAATCATCACAAGTACAGGCAGTCATAGCTCTTAATTACCAGAACTGATATGTTTTTCATTCTTGTTGTTTCACTGCAGTCTTGATTTGTGGGATTGTTTTTGTACCAACCTACTGACTTGGAGAGTGTGTAAGCCAAGTATTGTTTCCTGGATAATTACTGGAAGGAAGACAGTAGCTTTAGCCTCGGCCATCTCCACTCTGATGGGTGACAACTTGTCTCTCAGGTGGGAGGACTGAAGGAGGGCAGTTTAACTGTATGAATGAAATCAAGAGAAACATGGGAACCAAATCTACTGAGAGTCATGTCTGCCCCTAAAAGACAGGAGTGGATGGTCAGGTCTTAATTTTCACAAAAGCACGGACAGCTGTCTGATGGAAATGGGTCGTGATTTGTCGTTGTAACTGGAGGGTAAAAAAGCAAGCTCTTGTTCATACACACCAATTTCTGCCATGCTGACTCAGCCCAGTCTGTAGTTTTCTGTGGGGGTACCTGACACTCAGCAGGCTTTAAAGACCACACTGTTTTGGAGGACTTTGAGACCCTCAAGACTGAGGCACTCAAGGTAAACCATTTCCCTGTAAAGAAAATGAGGACTGGTCTCCTCTGGTCTCATTTGCTGAAGAGCACGGAGCTTTCTTGGCCCTGCAGACTCAACGTGACAAGAAATTTCTCCACTGTGGAATCTCTTTCTTCTTTTTCTATTTCATTTTATGGAAAGAAAGCTGAAATAATAAGGAATTCCATTTTAACTCATCACCCCAACCTTGGTCTGACTAATATTTTTGATTTAAGCCCTCAGAGTGTTTCAGTTTTCGTGATAGCTTTTTGGTTTGCTGTTTGCCAACAGTATAGCGGGGAATGACTCACATTCTCTGTACTGTGAAGGAGGGAATGTGCAAGGTTTTGTTCCCACTGGCAGACCATGGAACACACAGTAATTTGAAGTTCTGTCTCCCAAAGCAAGCGTAGACTCAGGCACTAGAAAAAATGGCCAGTCAATTTTTCTGCTTAAAAATTAGCTTTTAAAAAATAAATGTACCAGTTTGCTGGGGAAAAATAGTTTTTGATAAAAATGTGAGTACCATGAAGACTGATTTTTTTCCCAAGTTAGCAATATGTCTGTGGTACCTCCAGGCAGCTGTAGTTCAAACCTTGTTTTCTCCTAAGAGAAATGAGATCAACTACACTTCCCCTGCCAAATGGTGGAACAGAAAGAACTCTTGAAAACTTTCAATGAAAGGCTCAGCTTGCTTTTTAATGAGTTTAGTGTCTATAACTCAGTTACCCTAGTTGTTGAAGTAGGCAGCAGTGGTATAGCAGCCACTATACCACTGGGGTACTCCTTAAGACATGGCTAGCTAAATCTTGCATTCTGTTTCTGAGCTGAAAAATGGTGTTTCCTTGCCAGCACCACAGATGGGAAGCATGACCAGGTCAAGGGAAGGCACCTTTAATGGTTTTTAATTTAAAGTTCCCTTGAGTACCAGTAATGCTGTGACAGCAAGAACTTGCTCCAGGCATTTGCTTCTTCTCGGCATGGGGGACAAGAGGCACCAGAGCTGGAAGGTTGCTCCATGCATGGTCTGTCCCTTGCTGGGCTTTTTGCTGGCTGGGACAGGGCATGAGTGTGCTGAGACTGTGCCTCTCTGCTGGGGAGGCTGCTCTGGTTGAGAAAGTGCCACCCAAGAGACCTCCTCTTTGAGACAGGCCAGAATTGTGTCTGCTTCATCTTTTCCACACCTCAGAACGTGACTTTCCTGCCCCTCATTTTGCTGCCCTACTTGACTGCTGCTTTACATTGCTGCAGCTCAGGGTCAGCCTTTCCCAGGATTCAGTTGACATGGACACTCACACACATCAGGAAAATGTCACTCACCTCTCCCTCTGCAGCCCTGCAATATAGATGTATCCTTAGTGAACTTGCAAATCAAATTGAATTTCTTTCTCCTGCTCAAGTAATAAGGAGATTTTGTTGTTAACTGACAGGTGCCACTTTGAATTTCAGCGGTGAAGCTCAAAATGGTTTGTAAGTAGGTCAAGCATGGATTACTCCATTTGCAAACGTGATTTGGAAGAATCTCTTCTCAGAAAGCTTTTCTGCGTTTTGAGGTATATGTAGACATTGCTATAGGCTAAAATGAATCAAAATGTTGCCAGAAACAGTGTGAATGAGGTGTCTAGTCCCTGTTTCATAACTGCAATTTTTAGGTTAAAGAGAAGGAAGTTGCCTAAATGCCTCCCTGCTGCTTGTGTTCTTCAATCCATGTAAAGTTTCTGCAGTATTGTGGGTGTCTGTGAATTTTAACTCCCTCAGAAAAAATGAGCAGCAGCTTTTTAATCTATCCATGAATGAGAGAGACATATGGAAGACAGAGACTATTTTGGTGGAGGAGTCTTTTACTGAGTGTTGTTACAAGGGCAGTTCCTGGAATGATGATGGGAGAAGTGAAAATTGTGATTTTATTTCACATAAAGTAAGAATTTGTTCATAAAAAAAGAGCATTTTCAGAATCATCCAAGAGATTTGGGAGTTTGAGTCTCACCAGTCTCCTGCTGGGTATAGATGCTGGACTTGCAGAGACATTTTTGAGAGTCTGAGCACAGATGGTGAATAATAATATAAAAGGATGTGAGGGGCTTCTTATTAATGAAAACTTTTTTTTTTAAAGCTTTATGAGTTGGTCTATTAATTATATTAATTAATTGCATCAGGTTAGTCTTCCTGAAAACTGTATTTGCTGAGGTGCAGCATCACATTGCTAAAACTTGCAACTATTTGTGGTATACACTATGTTCTTGTTTCTTGTCCTTGGACATGGTACAACTCTTTAACTGGAAGCACAGATGAGTACTGGGATGGGCAACATGAAAAGATTGTAAATTTTTGGACTTGAAAATATTTAAGGACCAGTGGGACCTTCTTTTAGAACCTCTTATAGGAGAGGAACTGTGTCTATTCTGTCCACTTAGTTGAGGGGACGGAGCAAGCCCTATCAGGCTCCTTTCAGCCATGAAATTTTAGGATCCTACCTGAATTTCTAGGATCCTAGCTGAATGCCCTCGAGTTATGTGTTAAGTCCTGTAATATCTGCCTTGTTAGTTCTACTTTTTCCTTTGCTTGCTATGGGAAAGAGTAGCATGAGAAGAGGCATGTTTCTTATGAGCTTCACCTCGCTTTTTATTGCTTCAATCACCCCATGTCCCTTTTGGGGAAAGCAGACTAAAAGCACATACCTGGCACTCCCCAAAAAACTTCAAAATTGTTCTTGGTCTTGTGGGAGTCTGAGATAATTTTTGTTTCTTGCAGAGATGAGATTTACAGAGATACAATTGTGGCAGTGGAAAGCCTGAGACCTCTCTTCCCTGCTGAGCATCTGTTCTTTCCACTGTTCAAGGCTTTTTGTGCTTAGTGTCTTCAGGAGCAACTAAAAGAAAGGCAATAAAACTTCGTGGGATGTGTGAAATGTGGGATTTGTAAAGCTAAGCCTGTGTGGGAGAAACATCGTTTTAAAACATTAGGTTTGATTTTCTGAGTGCATGAGATATCAGGGTCCCAGGCATCATCAAATATGTCCAGATGGAGATATTGGGATCCAGCTGTCATTTCACTCTCATGTTAGCACTAAGCAACTTTTCAATAAGCCATTTTGGATCCAACTTCAAAGTGTGGAGACAAAAAATAAAAAGCAAATATTGAAAGAAAATGATTAAGTCTGTGTGTATGAAGCTATTAACCCTTACTTATGTTTGTTTATTGCTCTTAGCAAAAATGATTTTCAGTTCTTAAATTCATAGCTCATAGTGTCAGACAATTATTAGATTTGGATGGATCAGTGTTGTCATCCACTTAGACTTCCCACGCTCCAGAATAAAGCATTATGGCCACTTTGCCTATTTTGAATTCCAGATGGGAAATGTGCAACACAACTGATTTGAAAAACTCTTCTACCCATTGCAGAGCTGTAATTTCACTCCTGATTTATCAACTGACAATAGACAAAAATACTCATTTTCAATTTGAGGAGCTCTCTCTTGTAACAAATTAGTCCAAAGATTTGGGTTTTACTTATTAAGGCACTTAAGGGAAGTTAATCTCAGAGAGGCAGTGAGTCTTTGCAAAACCAAATTGTGTGAATGAGCAGCTGCCCAAATTCTAAGAGGCCTCTGATGAAACTTCCTTAAATGAGAAAGGTTTTATGTCTGTGAGTAGGAAAAGAAACTGGAAACTCATGAGTTTTGATTCAGCCAAAATATATTAGGCTGCAATCCAATGTCTTCTTTCAGTATTTGATGCCATTGAACAGAACAGAGGAAGGGGTATAACTAAAAAGGAATCAGGACAATTAAAATGAAGAAAAAGCTCCTTCTGTTCAAGGAGGCAGTAGCAAAAGCAGATGATTAGATTATTTTGGATTGTCAAAGTGAGATTAGCTCTTGTGAAAGCCTTGCTCTGATTCCTAGTTTTTAGTTGGCTTTCTCATTTCTTCCAATCTTTCTTTGCAGTTGATGTGGAAATGTGTTTTTTTTTTTGAAGCATCTATTATTACATATCATCCATGAAAACAACTTGATGCATTTTACAAAAGAAATAACTTCCATAGATCCCATTTTGCAGAAGGAAGAAAGTGTGAAAATTGACTTCAGAAATAAGTGAAGCCAAATTTTGTGGGCCCTATGAAAATACAGAAATCTTCAAGAAGTTCCACTGTACTTAGCTAGAGGCATTTATCCTCACTGGATCCCAGAGGGGTGTTGGTTCTGTGAAGGAAGATGGAGAGTACCTTGCCCCTAAAAAAGGTGTTGCCTTGGCAGTGTGATGAGACAGGCTGAAACCTGATGGTGACAGCCCAGAATTGGACCGAAGGGGGCATCTGAGTTACAAGGTGTCAGGTCCAATCCCACCTTCTTTGACATATTATACATTGTTTGGGTCAATCTTATGAAGCTTAGAAATTGCCTTACAACAAAGCTTAGGAAATCAGAGGGTTTTTTCCTGTGGAGTAATTAATAGACATACGGGTTTTTAAGATCATTAGAGCATACTTTCCAGCATCCTGTTCAACTCAGGCGACAGAATTTTTCCTGCTTTCTCCTCAAACATGCTGAAATAGATCAAAACTCTTTTCTTTCTCATCACAAGCCTACAGCACTAAAACAAGCTAGAGAATTTACCATTTAAATGTTATCTCAAATAGAACATTTTTTTTCTGTGAGATGTGGGAAACTGTTGAAATGCTAGACAGGAAAAAATCCCAGACATCTCGGAGAATAAAAACTTATGAAGGGATTTTACCACTGGGTAGGAAGATCTTCCCACCAACAGAGATGTGGAAATGCCCACCTGTATTCACTTGAATAAAAGGAAATTATGCATTTGGAATTAGCTGCACATGGCCATGCCCAGACATGCAGATGAAGGAGATAGATATATATGGAAACCAAAGAATATTCTGAGATGAACCAGAACACATTTTCAGAAGAAGCAGTAGCAGAGATGGACTAGATAGAAAGAGCAGCAAATAAGTGAGAGGAGTGGAGTTGCCTTGATTTTGCCTGGAAACTATATTAGGGAAAAAAAGAAATCCAGTAAATCAAGTTTCTGCAACTCTGACTTAAGGATATAAAGAGATGGAGGAATCATGACTTCTTTTGATTTGTTAATGCTTTAACAGCCATAAACATTGCTTAAATATTCACTTTGCATGTGTTTGGAATTTGCTTGTCTCTGAGTTAATTTTACTTTCTCAACTGATGCAAAAATCACACTAATTTCACTCCATTCCAAGCTTGAGCCAACCAATATGAGTCACAAGTCAGTGTCAGACAAACCAAGAACAAATCATTGCTCATACATTTGCTGTCACAGCCTGTCTACCTCAAGACCCAGAGAAAGAGAGGGACAGAAGGATCCTGAAGGGAGGATTCATATCGGAGGCAACCAGTGACATTGAGCCTTCATGCAATGCTGTGTCAGAGTCAGAACAGTGGAAAGAACTGTGAGTGAGTTACACAGAACTTCATATACAATTTTGGGAAAAAACCCCTATGCAGAAAGAATCATTGCCTCTCAGATAGTGCAGACTGTTTCAGGAGAGCAAAATTTCATAGGATGCATGGTAATCATTGGTTGATATAAGGAGAAGGACAGCAGCCACTGCTGAGAGTAAAAGCAAGCCAAGCCATAAAAAAAACTGGCAGGGAAACTTGTGGAAGCTGCAAAGAGGTCCTCAAGCCTGCAAGACAGAGCAGTAGAATGGCAAAGCGTGGGGAGTGCTGGGGCTGAGAGAATATTGACACAGGTAATCTGTGCAGTAGGACAGGGAAATAGAGGACAAACTTGCTGTATTATTAAATCCAAGAAAAGAAATTTAGATGATTCACAGAGCTCATATACAGATATGAAATGTACTTTTGGGCTGTGTACAAAAGGGGAAAGTACTATGATTCACACAGTTTAGGAGAGTTGCCTTCAGCTGCCTTGACTTGAAAAGTTTTAGAATGGGGCTGAGAACTTTGGAAACTAGTTGGAAAGTCTTCAGTTTTGAAGGTCTGAGATTATGCCAGTACTTCTGACCTTGCTTTTACCAAGCATCCCCTGCTGAGCAACTTCTAGCCTGGATCTTTAAAGTGTAAGAGTCATATAATTCCTGCTGCTCCTGATGAAGATATTCTGCTGCCTTTTCTGAAGGCAGCTTGCTGTCTCTGTCCTGTGGTTTCCAGTGACATATAGATAAATTGTTTGGTGCTGGGCTCTGCAATGGCCCAGAAGGTATAGACAGAGCCTACAGCAATTGCACTTGAGTACCTTCCCTCACTAATATGTGTACTTTCATTGCATGTCCAAAGTTAGGTGAAGCTGAGTTTGGCCCTTTGTAAACCACCTGGAAAACAATCATTCTTTCTTTGGAAAAAATCTTTCTTTTTATACACATGACTTTTCCCAGGCAGTTTCCTGTCTGTGAATTATCTCATAACTCTTCTGAGTGTTTGCCAAGGAGTGGCATGCCTTGAGACATTTTTACCTGCTTGTTTGTTCTTTCTGGACAGCTCCTATTAAATTAAACCATATATTCATTCATACAGACACCATCCCAGTAACTCAGGTCAATACACACTAGTCATAAATTATTACAGAATGGGTCCAAATCCATCACTCAGGCATCCATTGATTATCTATACAGCTACTCTCTGTAAGTGAACACTTTGTATGCAAGGTCACTGTAGAATCCAGCTATTTTTAAAAGGCCGTTAATAGCAACACGGAAACAGGCTTTGATTGAACTGGAAGTGTAATTTTCAATTAAGAGCCTTCACTCAGTCTTCCTTCCATTAGGGTCTAATTAGATTTCAGGAAGACACGAAGTTTCAGACGCTTCAGCCGTACAACCTCTCCATTAGCTGACACCATATGCTTTGTGGTTTCCTTTGTAAAGTCCAGATTAATTTTCCTACGTTAATTTTAACTCTGGCTGAGATGCTTCACCAGGGACCTGATTAATGGACTATCTGTAACCAGCCCATCCCTGCTTCTTTCTGCCATCAGTTTTACAGTAATGAGGTTAGTGAACGTCAGACTGAGAAGTTTTTTTCTCTACTACTCTGGGAAATGCATATATTTCATTTGGAGTGTGTGAAGAAAGGAACAGTCCCACCAGTTTGTCACCTGGATTAATTTGCTAGGTTACAGACCCTCTCCCAGTCTACTCCTTCCTGCATTGCTTTGTCTCTCTGTGACACCTAGAGTATCTACACAAACCATGGATCTGGAAATACAGCTTGGACAGTAATTTTAAAATAAATTTTCATGCTTGCTGGTCCAGCCTTTTCCAAATGCTTTGCTTGATCCAGAGACTGATAACTTGGTAGAGTGCCTCAAGTGTGAAGCCACAAATTTCACCTATTCTGATACTTTTTCAGCTGAAGCAAAATCATCTGGGACTGTGGTTGTTGATCCAAATTGAACAGGTTCTTGTTAGTACTCCCAAAAAATGTTGATTTGAGTAAAGGTTTATCATAGTAAAACAATGGACATTTGTGGTCGAACAAGCATTAGTTGGAGATCTCTCATGTTTGTTTGAGGACAAATTTCTTTTGGGCACACACCAGATATCTCAAATTAGATCTTTGGATGATGGTCTTTTTTTACACCTGTCAAACCGTGGGACTGGCACCACTGTTAAAACAGCTTTATTCTATGGGCATTCAGGTGTGCCAAGATATGGAAAAAGGGCGTGACATGGGCAGATGGGTGATAGGACACCCATCAAACAGGCAATCTTTGACAGATTGTGCAAGCAGTAGAACACATATAACACATTTCTTGCAGCTCTACTTGCTGTTTGTATTTCAGTCCAAATTGCACTAGCTCCTCAGCATAAACCTGAATGATTTGCCGTAAATAAAAAATTAAGTAAGGTAACTTTTGACTTAGAAATAATCAAATCCACCACTGAAGTATAATTTAGTAGAGTGATTTTCAGTCTGAGGAACTTGCCTATGACCCACAGGGAGAAGAGCTGCAGCAGGGCTCTGTCTGGGAGGTGCTGTTGTGCTTCCATAGCTTGTGTTGCTGTGAAAGACCATAAGATCACCCAGGCTGTGCATCAAGTCCATCTTTATGACATTCAGGACCTGAGCTCCTGCCTCAGACACACTTGGGAGATAAACACAGACCTTCTGTATTTAGGGGATTCCTCCCAATCTCCTTCTTATTTCTTTGTGTGGTTTTGGCTGCCAGGCTTTCCTTTAAAACAAGACGACGCAGTAATATCTTATTGACTAGGTTTTATAGGAAAAGAAAGAGTTGTAATAACTTTTTATTGACATTGTTCTTCCAGAGAGACATAGAAATAAATCACCAGCCTGCAGGAGTCAGAATTCTCTCATTCTATCTGGGGCTGCAATCCATGGGTTTTGCAGCAGGAGTTACCCAACATAGAATCATAAAATATTCTGAATTGAAAGGGACCCACAAGGATCATCTGGCTATTTGCTGTCAAAAAACTCCCTCATCAAATGTGGCCAAATGAGCCCAAAGAATGGAAAGGCTCTGGGTTTGCCACTGACAATAGGATAGACCAATGTTGCTTGAGAGCTGAGGCTCTCTGAGTGGCAACCAAGAAACTAAGAAAGGGTTAAGCAATGAGATATCCCACACAGAGAACATAAATACAATGTGAAACTTCATGATTTTTTTTCCATTTGATTTTAGCTCTTTGCAGTGTGAATCCTGTAAGGAATAAAGGAGCTGAGGGAGGGAAGAGCGGATTATATCTTTTGGGTATAAATCAGATAAAGAGAATGATTAACAAGTGTAGGATTTTGCTACAGTATTTTAAGAACTCTGTCAATAACCTCCCTCCTTCCTCCCTTTCTCAGACTCAAAGCAAGGGCCTAAAATTAGACAGCTGATTAAGGAGAGCTGCAGGGCGAACTAAATCCATCAATCTTGCTTGTAATGAGGAACATAGCTACATTTGTGCAATGATGAACCTCGAGGCCAGGGGTGGCTGCATACTGAATGTTTTCTGTATTGATCTTCCACTGCAGCCGTTACTTCCCAGCTTTTCTGAATGGCTGAATCTGATCACAGGAGCTCTCTGGGAAAGGAGGCTGCTGGGGACTGAAGTGGGAAAGTCTGTTGGGTTTTTTTCCAGGGTGAAAGAGACTGAGAAGCTTTCTAGACTCTAACTTGTTTGCCAGCAAAATGGGCTGTCTCATGCCCATTTTCCCTTTCACCTCTCGCCAAGAAATGTGTAGCAAAACCACACTGAAAGGTTCACCTTGCCCTAAAAAGACTTTCCTTACAGTTTTTTACCCTTAAAGACACATCTTATTGGTCTTTTTTAAAGACTAATGGCCCATTTCATGTGCCAGATGAAGAGCTTTTATTAGACAAAGAGTAAAGATGTGTCCTGCATCACAGGAGCAGAAATCCAACAGAGGGAGAAAAAGCCTGAACCTCCTATAAGCAAGAGAAAATAAACTAAACAATGTGATTTATATATGAAATTAAATCAAATGACAAACAAACTAAACCTATTCTGGTGTCTAGGTCAGCTCCAGAATTGCCCTTTCTCTTATAAACAGAAACCCCTTTACTAAACCTCTCCTTATGCTCTGATATGGCTCAGTCACATCTAGCAAAACATTTTTAGGAAAGGTCAGTGGACTCCTGGGATTAAGGATCATCCTAAAGGATGATTGGAAGGTAAAGTAAGTGCCAAAATATGGAGATGTAATCCTTTTAAGTATCCACTTCAGCTTCTGCCTTAACATCACAGACTTTCTTTGCTTGGAGTTTGTAGTTCCTGAGAGAACTTCCATCCTTCAAGATGAGCAATCCCTTCAGATTTAAATCAGAAGACCTACATTCATCTGCCCACATTCCTGGGTGGAGCAGGAAGCTGTAACAAAACAGGCAGTCCCATGATCACCCAAATAATGCTTAAGGAGAGAGCTGTAGGCTTATGCCACCTGTAGCCATTGTTCCCAGAATTAGACCCAATGTATTTATCTTGTCTGTTTTATCTTCTGTTCTGCTGTTTGTGCCGAGCAGCAGTCCCAGGAGACAACAGCACAAACACAGCTAGAGAAGAAGAATTTCTCAACCTTTTCTGAGGGCTGAGGACTCTGTGATACTGAAAAGTCATCTGAGAGGGGAAAGGTATGTAAGCTTGCTGCTGTCACTTGGTTATTCAGTTTTTCACTGTGCTTGGAAGATGCAGGGGAGGTAATCCAAGGAAAAAAGCTGCTCCTGGACATGAGTCCGACACAGTGGAACATCACAACATGCCAATAGACCCCAAGTGAGAAAACAGAAGATCTAGGCTAAGAAAGATACTTTTTCAAATTGCTATTTTTTTCAGAATATTTATGGTCACTTCAAATTCAAGGCTGAAAGCCACTGAAATCTCTGCTTTCTCCAAGAGAAAGGGTATCTACTTTCTTATGCTTTCAGGCTCTAGGTGTCAGAACCACATTCCCCCTGCTTGCTTGCTTCCTGCCACTCCCGACTCTTGTGGTTTAAATCAATGTTCCAGAGAGGAAATAGGGAGAATTTCTTTAAGATTAAAGGGCTGTGTGAAGAGTAGCAAGGGGAAAAAAAAAAAAAGATGTGTGCTTCAGTTTAGTGGTTAGTGATTTGTGTCCTTTTCACTCTTCTGTCACCAAAGGAAAGAGGAGGGAAAAAAAGAGGAGGAAGAGAAAAGCTAACGAGGGAGAAAGTGCACAGTTCTGTCAGTTTAGACTTAAAGCTTGTGGAAGGAATTTAGTATTCTGCACAATTGCTTCTTCTTCCTTCTTGCTGCAGTTGCTTCTCCACTTGCTAATTCATCTTAATTATAGAATATTTGGACAGCTCAGAGCAAAGTTCTCTGTTGACAGTGCTTGAACAAAAGAAAGTATTTGGGCTCATGAATAGGCACTGTGCTGAGGAACTCTAATTGGCTCGCTGGACTGACAGTGCCACAGATCACACAAGTGGGGCTGGTGGTGTGCCTGGATTTTGCACAGTTTTCCTTGATCTGTCTGGTCTCTCACTGTTCTCCCATATTCTCCTACTCTCTCTGTGTCCTTGTATCTTGCCCCTCCTACAGGGTGAAGTAACTGGGGTGAAAATCTTCAGGTACCTGGAGGGTTTTAACAGGATATTTAGAAAACAATGGAAGGTGTCTTATTCCTGAAGAAACCCATATGCAGCTGTGCTTGATCCTGGAAACAGGGTATTTACAGTAATATATTAATAATATTGATAGTTTTAGTAGCTTGATTGCTACAGAAATAAGGTCTCAAGTGAGATGTCATTGATGACTGGACAGCTAAATGATTTTCACCTGGGATCCACAAAGAAAGACCTGGGGGCCAAGTGGAGGGTCAGGCTCAGATCGCTATGGCTACAGAGCTGAGAAGGAGCAAAATCCAGTGCCAAGAGGCAATAGGGCTTCTCTTCACCTCAGCAGATGTTGTATCCCTTTGCTGTTGATGATGCTGTCTGCATAGGGCTGAGATGCCCTCTGCTTTGGGCTTGCCCATTTTCCTTGAAGCCACGTAGTTACCCTACAGATGAGTGGGAAATATTCTATTTTAAAGAGGTTATTATCTCCCAGGACAACCAAAGTGAAATTGCCACTCTCCTTGGAAATAAGCAGTGGTGCTTGAATGCCATGCTATTCTAATGCATCTCCTGCTGGGAGTGACCTTCCAGAAACTTCTTTTCTCTGCAAGAGATCTCGCCCCCAAAGCCATTCCATTTTCTCCTAGCTATCTATGCAGACCAGAAAGAAGGTTTTATTTTGGTATCTCTCTCTTTGCATTTTAGGCCAATTACCTTTTTTTTGTATGAAGAGCACAGGGAGGTCTCTTTCAGCATAAGAGGACGCCTCTAGGTGGTTTTGAATGGTAGAAAACAAATGACACAGTTTATTAAGGGGGAGAATATTTCAGATACAAGTGGTCTAAAACACAGTCTGCTGCTTTATGTTATAATATGGAAGAGTCTGTATTATAGTTTGTATATCACTCTCCATCTCTTTCCCAAGATCTTTGTGCTGATGTGAAAAAGATACACCTTTTTCAGTCATTATACACCTCAGAGACAGCTATGAAATGAAGTCTTTTCACTCTGCAGTGTCCAACTCTGTTGTTTCCTGTTTCTCCAGTGGGTTGGGCAGCTGGGAATGCTCCCCAGCATTCCTAGACACCCTCAGAGCAGGCAGAGGAAGGCCCTTCTTGACCTCTCCTAGTCACAGAGACACACCTGTGATAAAAAGTAAACCAGAGCAGAGGTGGGCCCTCTCACTGCTCTGTCACTTAGATAAGATGCCATTAATATTAATCCCTTTATCACTGAAACTGGAATTTTATTTTAGCAAACACAAAATCAGAAGCAGCTGAAGTTTCAAATCTCATGGAAAGTCTAAGGAAATTGAGCAACTTTAGGATCCCTTTGAAAATCCAGCCTATGAAAGCAAAAAGCAGTGCTATTAAATTGGGCAGTCTTTTTTGGCATTGCCAAAAAATAATGTAACTTATGCAGGAAATGTGGATAGAATCTTTTTTCTAGGACATAACTACATTCAAGGAGTACCAGCTTCTGTAATAAAAAATGCAGGAGGAAGGGACAGTGACACCTCACTTCACCCAGCTGCATGCTCAGGGCAGAATCAAGTTTACCCAAATCACTATTGAGAGATGTCAGTTTATTTTGGGCCTTGCCAGCTTTTTCCTGATGTCTCACTTAAAATCTCCTTGCCTGCTTTTAAGCCAATACCTTCTTATATCTAGAGTAGACATGTATTTATTTATTTATGACTCACTCTGCCGCTACCTTCAGTCCATGTAAAATCTGCTATTCTAATTCCCCTCTTTTTCAGTCATTGGAGACTTAAATCACTTAATTTCTGCCTAAATAAAGTCAGACTTTCTAGATATCTGCTGAGCCTTTTTGCTCTGCTGATAATTATTTTCAGTTAGCTAGATTACATGTTTCTCAAAGAATGGTTTCCAAACCTGGATGCAGCACTGCAGCAGGGCAGAGAAGGAACATTTCACACCTTTGTCCTACAGCAATCCTGTATTAACAAGTACATTAGCACTCAGTTTGATGCATTTTTTTTGTGTGTGTGCAACAACACAACAACAGGATCCCAGGGCTCCAAAGAGTTCTCTGAAATGCTGAGAACCAGGAGTGAACACAAGATGCAGTATTTAATTGTGTAAGTTATTTGTTTTTTCTTTTTGGGTTTTTTTGGGTTTTTTTCCTTTTTTTTTTATTTCTTTTTTTAAATCCTGAGTGAATGTCAGAGGAGCATACCTTTTTTGGTCATAATTCTTATGTTCTCATGAGAGACTGTGAGGAAAGGCAACTGGATGACTAGTTCAGGCCTGTTCTTATCTCTAGACCCAGCAGTAGTTCAAGTGCTGTCAACAAAGGACTTTATTATAATTGTGTATGTGCACATGCAGAAAGTGTGTTTGTGTGTGTGTGTGCGTAAAATGCAAAGGAAGAGTTCAATACTGTATGAGATAAGATCAGTATAGGTTATTAATACCTAAATAATACCTAAGTAGATAAAATATTTGAAAATACTATTATGAGTTGGGAATGGACATTACCTTGTAAAGGACTTTGAGCTTTATCTTATGTGACCCTTTCCATACTCAACCCAAGTCATCATTTGCCCATCTACAGGTTTGGAGGCTGGCAACCTCCCCACCAAGGGCTGATCTGCAGGCATGCAAATGCATGGGAACTCTTTAGTGAGTTAATAAAAGACATGCATATGTACAAATACGAATATATGGAAGTATATGAATGTGTATGAAATTTTGCTACGAGCTGACGTGTCTATAGATACTATTTTTTCCACTAATGTATAGACATGTTATAAAGCAGTAACAGGGCTGGCTACAAAGAGGTGTGAGTGGGAGAGTTAGCATGAGCAAGGTAATAGCCATTTTTCTATTTTCCATGTTATGATAGCTAAATACTGCTGTCTTGCTGGTATTAATAACAAATAAGCAATAGTGTTGCTTTGTATGCCACTGTTCTCATTAACCTTGGCTGCAGGATACCATAATGCAGGTCACTGTTAGAGCAGACCAGCAAGGAAAGATTTCAGTGATGTTTATGAGGTTCTGGGGGGATTGGTTTCACATGTTCCTGGTATAAGAGTTGCCAATGATGGTAGAACACTTTGATCCATCTTGAGAAGAAAGAGAGAATAGATAACAAAGAGAATAAGGAGAGGAAATGTCCTGAAAAGGAAAATACATATATAATCAAGTTTTGTTGAGATGGGTGGGGAGCCCAATAAAGCCTGTGCTGTCTGAGCCACAGATGATCTATGAGAGGCTGCAGAAAGAGGGAGGATGGGAGTGACCTCTGGAAACCCCAGTCAATGCAGTGGCTTAGCAGCAGCTCCTTTTCACCAGATTGCCTCAAGAACATTTTCCTACCTTGCCTTTTCTTTTCTTTGAATTGAGGCACTGTCAGGATTGCTTGTACTTTTTGTTTTCAGCTGTCACCCAGTCCCTCTGCAATCAGAATTGAATTTATCAGCCCTGTCATGAAGGTGCAGCCACTGAAATAACTGCAGATAGGAAAGGCTTTGAGTGCTGAGGCAAACAGCTCTGTCTGGATGGGTTCTCCTGAGAAACAGCATTCAGATACAGCCAGTAAGAATTAGGAAGCTGCTGAGCGGAATGGGATATTTTCTCAGGAAAATGCATCTATCTTGTTTGGCTTGGTTTGTGGCAGTTGGAAATGGATGGATGGATGGATGGATGGATGGATGGATGGATGGATGGATGGATGGACGGTGCTACATCCACTCTCCCTGTGATCTGGCTCAGCATAAAATTGGAGGGAAGTACCTGCTGCAATGGTTTACTGTGAAGGTTTTAGGTGTGCTAAAATATCTTTGGTGCCAGACTTTGGGCATTTCGTTATGCTGAGGAAACGTTTACATGCAGAACTCAAACCTGCTGGCTGGATTTTCAGGGAAGATGGCCACAGTAGCTGAAGAGGCTTCTTCACCTTGAGTATCCCCACTACTTTATGATTGTCTGTTTTTTTCTTTTTTAGCTTTAACATTTCAGCTCAGAAGAAAGCTTGCAACTGCCCTTTCTCTTTTGAAACTCTCACCAAGGAGGGAGGGCCAAATACCAGCCCCAGCCATGTTTGGTTGGTGGGTAAAGTGCAGTGATTAGAACACACACCTCCTGTTCTCCCTGCTGGTCTGGGCTTCTATGTCAACAGTACTCACTTATTGGCAGCGAAGCTCAGTGAGTTATTTATTAAGGTTTTTGTGGGGGAATGGCAAACTTCTTTTGAATGTCACTGCTGAAGGTTAGGAAATGGGAACAGGTGGCAAAACAACCCCCTGAATGTATTTATTGCATGACTTGGCTGAGAAGGAGCATCCCCAGCTTTACAGCTCTTGGAATAACCATGGCAGCTGCAGCTGACCTGCAGATGTTGGCCTCTCAGAGGGACCCACTGGCCACCTGCTCCAAGCTGCTTTTGCCAGGAGCTGGCTTGAAACAGAGATGCTGATGGCTCCAGTGGGATGGAGGCTTTCTCCTGATGGACACCTAACCAAATCCAGCTCAGCAGGGAGTGATCAGCAATTTGTGCTGCGCTCCAGTCAGATGGGTGCAAAGTTGTGAGTAACACTGATGATGCCAGTAGTTACTCAGAGGTAACTATGGAGCAGGGAAGCAAGCAGGGACCAGTCCTCTCTTTTTTCTCTGAAGTTGCACTGCTCAGGCAGGTGTGTGTGTGAAGGAGACTATTCTCCTATTCCTTCATCCTCACTCACTTAAAGCTTTTTGAGCTAAGGCTCAAAAAGTGCTGTACATTATACAAATAAGTAGTTGTGAAGAGATGTAAACAAAGCTAAGAAATACTTAACTGCAACAGCTTTTGGTCTTAAGATTTTTGGGGATACGACTGTCTTTTGCTGGTGGATAGACCAAGATGCAGCACTGATTAAACCTTCTGCAGGCACAGGACGCTTTCTGGTTCGCTCACTTTAATGTAATTAAAAAGATGCAAAAATATTTAATAAACTGTATGTATAAGTGTGTGCCTGAACAGCAATAAAAGGAAAGTTTTCCAGGACCCATTTGGTGAAAGCAGGGCACTTGAGCTGTGTCTCACAGATTATAAACCTATTACACATTTACTATTTTCCTCCTGGAATGAGCCCAGCTCTGTGAACCTCACGCTGTGCTGAGGGTCCCATTATGAACTATGTGAAACCAGCAAAATAAAACCGTCTTCAATCTTTGTGAATCTTCTTAGCCATGAAATGCCTTGCATTTACTGCATACTGTGGCAATAAATACAAGGGGAAGTGAAGGGATGCAGATTATTAAACTATACTCCTTAATGGATTTGATATCATCTAATGTCTAAGTCATGCAGCATTGCTGATATATGAACAGCACTTCTTGATACAGCAGAGCCCTTTAAATTGAGGTCTTGATGAAGGAAAAGTCCCTCTATGGTAATACCTATTCAGTGTCTGACAGCATAATGCCCCATTATAATGGTAGGACACACATCTTCCTTCCCTCTGTGGGACTGTGATTACCATCCTGGACTGAGCTGAAGTGGGCTTCAATATTATGGACACTGCTTTCTCCTTCTGTGTTTTTCGATTTTAAAATTGGAGTAATTTGTCGCAAATCTCTCCTACTCTTGCTGTCAGAATCCTCGCATCAGAAGAGTGGCTAATTGACAATAGAGCTGATCTAAAAAATAATAATAGAAATGGTAGTTGAAGAAGCCAGACAGTGTTTACCTTGTTTGGTTTAGAAGGAAAATTTTAAATATATTACAAAAAGAGAAAGTTGTAATGGTAAAATATTTCTCTGAAATAAATCTGAAGGGGTGTGAGTAATGAAAAGCATAACTGTCTTAAGAAATAAAGCAGGTAGTGGCTTAGCATTCCATGCTGAAACCCAGATGGAGAAGGACTGCCATGACTATGTGCTGCTTGCCCGCACTTGCCCTCTCCTCCAGGGCGGGCTCATGAGACTCAGGAAGCTTTTAAACATGGAAAAAAGACCTGGTGGGATGGTCATCTCCCTTTAAGCCTTGGGCATCTTCTCCTTGTCACTCTCACCCCATGGCAGAGCTGCTCCTTGCTAGCCTGCAGCCCTGGGCTGGTGACCCTGCACTGTGCCCACCCAGCCAGGTTACCTGCTTCTGCTCCCTGCCACCTTCCAGGCAAACAGCTGGGAGGCTTCTGACCTGATGGAGGTGCTCCTAAGCTCTTGCCCCCCTACCTCCCCCCACTTCTTGAAGGCTCCTTCTTGCTTCCTTGCTGCATCTGTCCTTCCCTTCCACCTTTACTGTACCTGCTTGTGCCATGGTTGCTTTCCTGAGGACAATGGATTGCTGAGCTGACTTGTGCTGTAGCAGCATCTTCTGCCTCAGCCTTGTGCTAGCATGGGGCTATGGACAGTCTGACAGGCTGCCTCTTTGCTGCCACTGCCTCTGGGGTCTCTCTGGGTTGTATTCCTTGGTGTGGTACAAACCAGTCTTCAAGATAACAGCAGAACGTCTTGGAGTTCCGGTTATAAACTTCCTGTGATGACCAGATGCTTTATTTTTATTCCCTCACCTCCCTCTCTTCTGCTGACATTTTTATGACTATTTATATACTTTCTGGAGAAAAAAGAAAAAGAAACTCAATAACATATTTTTCCTATACTTTTTTATTAGGCCAGTATTGAATTAAGGTATATTTATTTTTAGTAACAGTTATTTCTACTGTTCTTTTCCAGAACACAAGAGGCATCAGTAAGTAAGGCTGTACATCAGCCCATGACTGTATGTGCAAATATCACTGCTGCACAGAGCTCCCTCTCTTGCTTTCCTTTGTGCTGCGTGTCACCTTCACACCACTGCCACCAGCTCTCAATCACTCCCCTTGACGGAGGTCAAAGAGTACTTGCAAAGTCTTAAGTCTTCCTGGTGCCAGTCCAAGGGGCTGCTAGAGCACTTGAGACAGCCTTCCTCTCCATTTTTCAGCCTTCACAATGAAGGTTGTTTTTTTCTGACCTGGAGGCACTTATTATTTCTTTAGTGCTTTGCTAGCAATGGTGTCAGCTGGCAAATTGTCATGTCTCATTTAGGCTGATTTTGTCTGGACTTATTTCTTCATAGACTTTCAGCACAGCAAAATCTGAATGTAAGTTGCTACATGATTCCCTCATCCCTACCAAATTTTTGGTGGGAATATACTGGAATGGCTCCTAAATTCAACATCTCCACCATTACTGGCTTCTGACTCACAGCAAAGGACTCCTCATAATATATCAGATTAACAGCTAGAATGCTTTATGACATACTTATCTAAAGACTGTGGAAAACTCATTTAGCCTTTCTTGGCTTCCACTTGTCACTCATAAAATGGACATTGTGCTCTTCCTTTTTGGATAATCCACAAAGATTTTATGATGATTTCCTATCTACATGCTGTGCATTTCCTATGTAATTTGCAGGCTCTTTGGAACTAGGAGTACCTGGGGTTTCCCATGCAGTAATTTTGTGCAAATAGAATGACCAACTTTCTCTCTTAATCTCTGTGCAACATCCCATGATTTATCCTTTTGATTGGGGCGGGGGGGAGGGGGGGGAGGGGAGAAATAAAGTATTTAAAGAAGAATATTTTCTAAAAATTAGTGTATTTGGCATCAAGATAATTTCCCTCTGCAGCCATGAAGCCCCACCCAGGAATGGAGAATTCAGAGAACTGTGTGCCTGAGACATCCTACCCCATCTCCATGTCAGGCATGTACCCATCTTCTTGAGTAACCTGCTTACACCATCCAGCCTAGTGGCTTTGTTTGCATTGTTCTGGAAAAGTGACCTCCAGCATTTTGAAAGGCAGCAAGTTTGATAATTCCTTCCCAATGCTGGCATGATGTCAGTGCACACACTACCTGCTCCAGGTAATATACTCCAGCACATTTAAGATTTACTGGGACACTCACAGTCTGGGTGGCAGCTGGCTCTGACAGTAGAGCTGCCTCAGGGCTACCTTTAGCATGCAATGAAGACCACCCAGTAGCCACACAAGAAGGCACCACAGGGCACCTGAGCAGTTATCTCGAGCTGGCTCCATCTGTGTGAACCCCAACCACAGCCCTTCTGAGGGGGCCATTTCTCAATAATTTGGGTGGTGCTTGCCTTGGCATGAAGACGGACATTCATTAATTTCATTTGGGCAGGAAATCTATATTCTGTATTATTCTTGTGTTAATAATACAGAGGGCTAAATCAAAGGTGAATTGATTTCTTGAAGTTGAACATACTTTTGGCATTAGCACAAATACAGCCGCAGTCAAAGAGCAGATCTTTCAATTTAGCTCTTATGCTGTTGATGTAAATAAAACTGCTCATGAAGCAAATTGCAGCCAGTTATTGTCTGCACTCAGAACCATTATGTTCTTTGGAAATGATCATTTATGTTAGACAGTGGATTAAGTTTCTATGAAAGTGTGTAAGACAAATGCAAAACACAATTTACCTTGAAGGTCAACTGAATATTGGAAATGGCACTTACAGGTCATTATTATGCAGCTGAAACGATCCCAGGGAAAGGGCTTATATTTGTGAAATGATACAAAACCGGAGATTCTTGATTAGCTGAAAGAAACATGAGAAAAAAACACATGGACTATTAATCCACAAGGCCACAATGGGCAGGAGGTGAAGTTTCTGTATAATTATCCGGCTTGTGTGGGTAACACATGAGTATGGGAAAACATCCCTGTAAGGCATAGCGAGGAGAGGGAGAGATCTTCCCTTTGGTGCCTCATGTCAAGAGAAAGACTTAACTCCAATTTATGCACCATTAAGGTGGGAATTTGGGTAGGCAGAGCAGGAAGGCAACCCTGGACAGAGAGAATGGCATTTCTGGCAGAGCAGAGGACCCATCTGAGTATTTCTGTGCATGTTTTGGTCAGCAAACTTACTGTCATCTAAGGAAAATGATTAGCCACCCACCTTGAGGCACAACCTGTTCTTCCTCCTAGGAAGAATGAGTTACATATAACTACACCTTAAAGGCTGCTGTGAAATACTATAATTCTCCTCGGGCACAGCCTTTGTGCTGGTGCTTGTGGCATCACAGAAGTCCAGTCACCAAAGTTCTCTTTAGCTTTGAGTGCACAGTGCAGCAGGAACTGGGTTGCTGTGCCTCCAAACCTCTCTTGGAGACAGCCTGATGTCAGCTGGGGTTTAGGCTGCCAGCCCATTTTGTGCATCCTGGTAGTGGGGTGTCCTTGCAGTGAGGTGTTCTTGCAGGAAAGGCCCTGATCTGCACAGCCTGTGTGGCCTCAATCCCATAACATTGCTGCAGAGACAGAGGAGTATGGAGCTTGTCAGGTAAGTACCACATAGGAAGGCAGAGCCCCTCCACATGGCAGTGCAATTGTCCTTGGATCACATCCAGAGGTCCCAGCTCCTTTTAGGTTCACGAGCTGGATCACCTAAACCTAACTCTCACTGTCCCTTCCACATGGCTGAGCAGCAAAGAAAATAGAGCACAGCCTCACACTCTTGGGGATGACATCCCAAAAAGCTGATGTTGGCATAAGGAAGCTTGCAAATCCCCTTTCCAGAATACCATTGTGAATGATCCCAGATAATGCCCACAAAGATCTCTGCTGAGAGCTGCCTCTTGATGTGGGCACAGGGACCAATCCTCTGGCACAAATGGCTTGTACAGCCAGCACTCCCTGGGTGTGCAGCCTTTGGCTTAACAGCACAGGCTCCAGCAGGTACAGGAATGATTTTCAGCATTTATTGGAGATGCATGATGGCATTCTGTTCAGCAAAAATGGTGTGCTTATGAAGTGCTTTGCTGCTTTGGAGAGAAAGAAAAACTCCCACAGACTTGCCTCTATTGTCATTGGCTGATTGCAAGCTGTCTTGAACAACCATAAAAATCCCACAGGAAGCTGCTTTGTGCCTTTAAAGAGAGCAAAGAGAGTCCTGAAGGCTCTGAAACAGTGACTACTAATCCTGGAGTAGGCACCTCTAGAATATGGGAAATGGTGGACCTGGCTGTCAGAAGTAATCACCTGGAAGACATATCCCAGTGCCTTTTCCAGACTAATTGGATGAGATACTGCCATCATTTCCAGCACAGGTCTGATGTTTGATGGAAATAGCACAGCCATGACCTGTCAGTATTGCTGATCCCATGCTAATGGTTCATGGGAGAGAAAAGGGGCCATTAGTGTAGCTTTGATGTATAAAGCTGGCTTCTTTTACTTCCAAGCTTACAGCGGGAGGTAGGATGGGAATTGCCTTAAAACACTGCTGGATACTGAAATAATAAAAAAAAAAACCTGAGTAGATTATGAGTGAATGTCCTCTTCAATGGTGCTCTCCCTAATGAAATACAGCTCTCTCACCTCTGTCATATGCTCCCGTTTTCTGTGTGGTAACATCAGACAATCAATCTCGTCCCATCAGCTTCAGCAGTATGCAACTCCCCCAGCTCGCTGGGGAAAGACTCCTTTTTTTTATTTCCTCTTTAATTAAGCTCTGTGGCATGCTGCTTTGCTTGCAAGACTCTAAGATGTATGTGTGTTGCTTCAAACAAACCATTGGAGGGAAGAGCATTAAAGATAGCCCTCTCTAACAGTGAGTGGTCCAGAGCCACAGGTAAATGAAGGCACAGGCAGCAGCATCAGCAACAAAAGGAGGTAATGATATGCAATTACTAGATTTGCAAACACTCTCCTGGGATCAGGATCTGCTGGGATCAGGACATCTAAACACACTATGCCAGGCTGCCAAAATGTTGAAAACAATTTTTTACAAATGCAAAGCAAGTGGGCACTTAGTAGCAGCACACATGATATGGCAGTGTCTTTGAATAGTATGAATGGCTCTGTCAAGAAAGTAAGAGACAGGAAAAGATAAATGTTTTTCATCCAGTTTTACTATTGTCTGCATCATTGCTCCTACAGTGTAGTCAGAGGTGATTTTAAACTGTTGTGAACAGGTAAAATTCAACCCATTTAAGTACACATTCATCAGGCAGCTGCCTGATAATCCAGGTCTCTAGAGATGCGAGCTGGCCCTTAACCATTCCTCTCATTGCTTGGAGTCATTGCCCAGCCCATGAACTTGCTCTTATTATTCAAAGGAGTTTGTGCCCCATTACTGCCAGCTTAAGCCTGTCCATTCAATAAAGGTGGCTGGTTGCCCTCTCTCAAACAGTTCACCTCATCCTTGAAATGCTTCTCCTTTCCATGTACTGTTGTGCTCTCCAGCCACTGCCTGGGCATTCATCTTTGACTACAGCCCATGTTTTTGTCCCCTGAATCTGGGTCATTGTTAGAGATGCTGGCAGACATAACTACCCACTGAGACTTCAGAGTGGTATCTATATTTAGAACCTGACACATTCCTGGTGGGGTAAATAGGGTTACACAATAATAAAATTGAAGCAGAGGTTAAAGATGAGGTGCAATGTGTTTGGCCTTCCTGATCACATGCCCTGGGCCATTTATTGATTCACCTTTGGCAATGCATAGGGACTCTTGTGACACACAAGATCCTGAACATCAACCCAGAAAGATTAGCACCATTACAGAGAAATTGTCATCTAAATAACAAGCAAGCAAATTTACAAATGTCAGAGCTCAGGAGCTGGGTCCTTGGTTGTTTTCCACTTAGATTTCACTCTGTTCATAATGTACCTGTGCTAGAGACACTGTACTTTCCTCAAAAGGACACGTGGGAACTTCTGCCCAATTGCCTATTTTCATCCCATTAGGAACTCAGTGTTGCTAGGATCTTTATCCTTCTCTAAATTTGCTTGAAACTGGTGAAAAAATATAAACAATCTGCTGTGGAAGGGCCAAGTAGCACAGCCAATGTAGTGACTACATTAATACTGTTTCATTAGAAGACTAGGCTAAACAACATGGAATAAATTACTATTTTAATCCTCGTGTTTTTCTGGTGAGGAATGTAAGTAAAGAGCAGTGCAATAAAGTACTTTGAAGGATTTGAAACATAAAAAGCATCTTGCCCTGTGAATTCTCCTGTTACTAGGCTGTTTATGAAAATCTTTTTGCACAAGAAGGTGTCTGGTGGCTTCAGATTAGATTATACATACCTGTTAGGAATAAAGCAGAAGGGGATTCTGATAAAAAGACCAAAGGCATAACCCATAAATCAAGAAGCAAAACAAAAATGGAACCTGCTGCTGATGGAATTTCCATTGATTTATTTGAACAGCCCCAGTATGAATAATAACTTAATCTGTCTCAAGACTCTCTCCCCACAGCACACTGATTTACAGCAGCCATCCATCTCTTTTCATAATTAGCAGTCTCTGACAGTATTTATTCTTCTCTGCCCACCTTCATTACCATTAAAATTTAGGCTTTCTCCCTGCTCTGGAGCAGCCAGCATTTGTACTGCCTGGTGCACTGGGATTAGTCAACAATTTGATTTGTAGAGGTGTTTTCTTATGCCATAGCTCCTTTCCACTGGCAGGTAGAGTCTTCTGCTTGCAGGAGGAAACTTTTCCAGGAATTCAGCAGAAATCAACACAGCTGTGGCATTGGTTAACAAAAAAAGGAGTGGAGCTGTAGTGCTGAAAGTCAAAGTGTGGAGCAAACAAGCCTCTGCCCCTTAAGCTGCTCAACAGAAACAAAAAGACCCAGGCTGGCCAAAGCATCAGTTAACAGAGTAAATAAATCAGGCTCCTTTCTTATAGGTGATTTTGAGAACCCGTATTGTCTAATACACTGCAAAAGCAGATAAAAATATTATTGATGCATAAAAAGCATAAATGAAGATGTATCCTTTAAATTCCAAAAATATATCTTAAATAGCTGAATGTAAGGTCAAAAGGTAATTTTCTGTTTCAGCATAATTACATTGATGACGTGTGATCACTGGATAGTGTGATCCCAGAGCTGATTTGGTAAAGAGAAAGCAAGACTGCATGTCCAGAATGTTAGATGGGCCTGAAGTTTCATAACTAACCTGATTATTCACTTATTGCTTGTTAACATGGTAAATCAAGAGATGGTGTTAGGCATTTAATCAGCATGTAATATTAATGTGGAATTAATTAATTAATTATTGACATCTCTATTGAAGTGACTACTTTTGATTATTAACCGAAATTTCATTAAATTGCTTATGGCAATCTGTGAAATAATCTTTAAACAAGTTTATTGGAGACACAAATAGAACCTCCTCTTTGAACAAGGTATTTTGGGGTTCAGAGTTACCTCCTTCTGTCTATGGAGTGTTAGTGGTTGAGCATGAGCCTCATAATAGATAGACAAACTTGACTTTAATTGCTCAAATCATTCTGGGTAAAACATTCTGTTCATTTTTCTCCCTCTTGTAGGAACTGTTAGAAGGTGACAAGGTGACCAAAGGAGGTATCCTGGAGGATACACGCTGCACCAAGGTGAAAACTGTGGTCTCCCTTTTTGTAAGTCAGAGGGAACAAAGTCAAATACATCATTTATTGCAAATTCTTCTTTCTGCTTGAATGACTGTGTCCATTTTCTGGGTATGGAGACAGAATATAGAGGTGAAAATGAAGTGCCTGTCTTGCCCCCTGAGCACGCACACTGACATGTTGATGAAATTTCACTTTCTGTTCCTTGATTTTTCACCTTAATCATAGGCCCAAACATTCCAGCTTCATTGAGAAGCTGATTGCTCATGAATGTCACCCAGCCCCCAAGACTCCTACAGAATGTCTCATCACACATGCTTGTTTAGATAAACAAATATTGCTGACAGCAGCACCATGAACGAAACCTTATTTGCACAGCTTTGTGACTTGTGGCTGAGCTTGCTGGTGATTAGGAAAGAACATGTTCATCCTGCTGAGTTTTCATAGGTGAAGAACACAGATTCTTCTCTTTTGATGGTGCAGGTTTTCATGGAATATGAAAAGTGTGTATTTGAGAGCTCTGCTCCTCTGTCCAATTTGGCTGAAGTCAAGTGATGTTTTCAGAATTTATTGTCAGGGTGACACCCAGAGACTGGGCCTTCAGACTGATAGTAGGAGTCATAAACCCTGCTTTCCTTCCTACATGAAATAGGCTATAATCATCCCTAGCAGGTAAACCTGTCTCAGGTCATCATACCATAGCCTTTTTAATTATCTTTATTATAACAAAACTAATCATGCTCCTCTAAGAAAGCCACCTTCACAGCAGTTTGCCAGTAAGTTATTTACAGGTCTAAGTGTGTCTGCTGAATTTGTGCAGTCCTTCAACACAAGAATGATTTCCAGTACCACTGCTCTTTAATTTTGTATCTGAGCTAGTTTATTACCGCAGATCCTATCTTAAAAATCACTTAGATTCCAAACCTCATTATTCTATCACTCTTCTCTCTTTAGTTGTGTTTACCAGGAGAATTGAAATAAAACATTATCCCCCTTGCTGATTTTTGGTTGTAATATGAGATCTTTGCTCAGTTTGGCACAGTCTTGATACAGGAACCCAGAGAAAGCTATTAAGGAGTAGTTTATATCAATGGTCAATGTCCTTTATAGTGCCACTTCTGAAAAACATCTTCATTCAATTGCCCTGTCAGGCAGCAATAACCACTTCCACTGATTTGTGGCAAAGCCAAGAAAAAAAATGAGTACTTCCTCATCTTGTGTGTGAGAAAGGAATTTCAAAATGGCTGTGGGGAACACCTATATGCTTTTAACAGTAGAAAAGATGTGTGTGGGAAGAAGGGCCCCTTCCTAAAGATTGCACTTTGGAAACCTGGTGGTTACAACAGCAAATAAAGCATACAGAGGCTGAGGGAGGAGGGAGCTTTGCAGTGACACAGAGACCTGCTGGCAGGAGAAGCGATAAATGTGGGATGCAGAGGGAGCAAGGCGACAACTGCACACCAAAGCACCCACCCTTCATCTCAGCAGCAGCTGGCTCTAAATGAACAGTGTGTTTGCCTTACCTTCAAATTCTCTGGCTTATTTTTGTCCCAACTTCACTACTTCTCCAGCAATAAAGAAAGAAGTTTGAGTTTATAGAACCCTTCACAAAGTGAGTTAGGGTCTGTGGAGTCAGGCTGAGAGTGTGAAGCAGATTTCAAGGTGCAGAACAAAACCATATGCTCATCTTTAGCAGACATGGAGAGGATGGTGTATTCTTGTCTCTTGGGAATTTATTTTTGTGTTCATTTTTTGTCAGGCACACCTGCAGGAGGAAGGAAAAAGAAAAGGAGATTCACGTGCAGAATTATGAAGCCAAACATCTCAGTTGTGAGGGGCCCTTTAGATAATCCATGTCACAATTTCATTTGTGTGAGTGCACAACATCCACCAGTCACTTGTGGTGCCATGACAATACAATTCTTGTAGTTGGTCCTGAACACTACCAGGCATCACTACAGTATTTTGTGTGTGGCTGTGTGCTTCCCAGGCAGGCATCAAAGACACTGAAGAGATAAAATCACTTCCAAAAAAGGTCCCCCTCTGCTCTCATGCTAGTGTGAACACATGTTCAGAGTTACAGTGTCCTTTCAAAAGTTTCCAGGGGAAAGAGGCCAAATAGCTTTATTTTGGAGCTGTGTAAATTTCTGAACTGGTAGCCAGGAGGAAGAAGCAACATTGCCTTCCATCTCGTAAAACATACATGAGACTCTATTTCAATTTTAACAGGATTTAAAACTAAATCTCTTCCAGAAAAAAAAAATAAAAAAAAAATCATACTATTCTGAAAGATATTTTGGTATTTGATCTTCTTTTCTTTAGACTTACTTTGAAGATTTTTATTAAGAGAAATTTGGAAAAGCCAGTTTACTTTGAAGTGTAATACAGAAACTCACTGTGCAAAAAAAGCCACTGAAATGCTTTGGCCTTTTGTAAATTACAAACAATGATAAGGCAAAAAATTACAAACGCACAAATTCTTTCAGACAACACAATGTGCTTTTTTTCCATCAAGAACTGCTGTCTCCCTGCAGTGAAGAAGCTGGATCACTAGCCTTTCCTGACCCCTCCATAAAAATGGCTTGATTAATGGAAAGGGAAGATGAGGCAAAAGCCTTCCCTACAAATAACAGCCGTCTTCTGACAGTGTCAGCGTCCCTCCTTTTCTTTAGGCGCAGGGACCTTTTACACTTTGGGGAAAAAGGAAATAGATTCATTTCAAAGAACAGCATTCAGGCTCATTTAGAGTTTAACAGCCAGTGCTGTATTAATGGCTGTCATTTTCTGCCTGTGCTCGTACCTGCTGACACGGGCTTACAGCATCCTTGTGTTCATCAAAGTTGTTCATCTACCCCAGCCTGCTCCAAAATACACCCCAGAGTCCAGAGCGAAACAAAGTGATTCTTTAACTGCTGCTTCTCCCTGGGCAGTCAGGGATCTGTCACAAATGCAGTCTTACAAATCTGAAATTTAAAAAATTATGTAGTAAAGGAGATTTCTGCTAGAAACAGGCTCCTTCCAGCTGAGAACAAGCTGATGGGAGCTTGAAGAATTCTGTGCATTTTAGAGGGTTCTGTAATTTCTTAATTATTTGAGGTCCAAATTTAGCTACTACACTGAGAAGTACAGATTTCCTAAATTACCAGCACTGTCCCTGCTTAACCATATCTTGCCAGCAAGTAATTTCTTCAGCATTTTGAAAAGATAGGCTTAGAAAATTGTGAGAGTGTTGATAGAAATAATGACTGTGAAGTCAGGAAAACCAGACCAGCTGTCTTGGATTAACATCCAAGATGCAGATTAGAAGAAGGTAAAGATGTTTCTAGCTCTATTTCTCAGTCTGAAGTACCAAGAGTACTGACAGATATAGGAGCTTGTGCTGAGTAAATGTATGAGAGACCCTCAAGTCTGTGAGTGAAGAAAATATTCATCAGATCTGTGAAATCTCATTTGAGATTTTTCAATTTTTTGTTAGCTCTGGCCAAAATATTCTTTAGGAAACTTATTTTCCTTTTCAAGTGAAGATTACAGCAAATAATAAATGAAGAAAAAATGTGGTTTGTGCAAAGGACAGAATTGGAAAGCATTTCCAACGAAAGGAAAATGCCAATAATGACACCCTTCTCCACTGCAAAGTATGCAATACAAAACATTTGAAACCCTCCAGCTGCACATTGGTGGAGGATGGAACCCTTGGAGTGTTGATACATATCCTCTTCTGTAGGGATCTGTGTTTGATCTGAGGTAAGGAGGCAGGACATGGGACTAAGTACATTTTTGGTTCATTGTTGTTCAGTTTGCTATGTCAACTGTTCTTAAGCACATTGGGTTATTTAGAAACATGGTGAGATTGGGAAAAGAAACAACATCCTAACACCACACAAAAGTGTTACAGATATCTTGAGTTAAAACAGAAAAAGGGAAGAAAAAAGGAAAACAACTTGTGTATTTACACTTTAAATAGCAGTTTAGGGAATGGACTTGAAAGAAAGCTCTTAGTTTAAAGATAAAGCCAAGACATTGACTTGACCCATTTAGTTACCAAAGCTAAATATTGACATTCTATGTTACACTGAAATGTTTTTATTCCATATGATTCTTTCACTTGCTTCAAATCCTCCAATCACATAATGCTGAAATAGATCTGTGTACTCCTCTTGGTTTATCATAAATTTGTATGCTGACAGTGGAAATATTTGAAAGGTGAGGCCTTCTCTTCCTGCTGCATCTACATCAAGGCTGCCTTCAGGAGGCAATCAGACTGGTTTGTTTCCTAGGTGGGTGGGCACATAACATTTCACTGCAGCACGACTACCTTGCTGCTTTTCAAGGTCATTGCAAGGGGTATCGTGCAGAAATGAACCCAGCCCAGAAAGATTGCAGGATTTACTGATGCAGCTGCAGCATCTGAGTGGAGCAGAGTAGTTGCAGCATGCAGAGTAAAATACACTTCAGCAACCAAAGTATTCAGGGAGGAAGAAAGGCTGCAGGATAATTTACAGGACAGGCTGGTCTTTCTGTACTTGCCTTTAAAGGATGACATTCACACCATGGGCATAGCAGGTGACATCTCACATGAGGCTAATCAGGTGGGAAGTGCCCCTGGATCACAGCCTTGCTCTGGCTCTAGCTGTGATGGATGAAGGGCTGCTACATCAGATGTCAGCTCAGACATGCAAAGTGCAGGGGGTGGTCATGGCTCTGGGGCAGTCATTAACAGCACACCCACCTCTTGCTACCTCATAACAATGACAGGTGGAAAATTCAGGTGCTATGGTCTCCATTCCAGCTTTCCTCTTGTACTTCCTACAGTTTAAAGGAAGGCAGTTCATGAGGTGCAAATATTTCCTCAGTATACTCTGAGACTTATCACTCATACCAGAAACATTAAAACTTGCTAGAGATTTTTATTACACAAATATTTCTGTGATGAATTTTTAGTTTTGATATCAGAGTTGAAAAGTTTTGAAAAGTGCTGAGCTTCCACTAAACAGGAGAGTGGGTAGAGACAAGTGAAAATGGTAGGAGGGGAAACCACCCATTGTGCAAAACCTATTTGATATTTTACTCTGAGTTATTTTACTTGTTTTATCTCATGATGAGAATCATAAAACTGCAAGACAGAAACCTGAAAACCCATTTATCTCCCAAATAAATCCTGCTCTGCTACAGTGGCTGATCTAGCAGCTAATTAAGTGGTTATGATAGTCTTCCCAACTCTTTTTTTTTTTTTTTTTGGTACTGTGAACTCCAGGCCACATTGCAAAGATTAGAGCTTCTCTGTCTTTAAAATGTAGCATGGAGACTGTATTTCTGATTGAAACATTAAATATACAGAAGATCTAGATGCCTTTTCAGTCTCACATGCTACTTCAGCTAATCTAGGCACTTTTCCTCTCAGCGTTTCATGCCAGAGTTACTAAATAATACCTTAAAACAGAATTGCTGGAGGGTTTTATGCACCAATTAGATAGTGAAGAAACAGAGGAAAAATTAAGCCACCTTTTTGCATGAATAGTGGTGGACATGCTGACTTTGCAACCTGATGGAAAGGCCTTTTATTCTGATATTTTGTGAGCCTCGAGAAATGCTTGCTGTTTCTGCAACAAGTAAAGCTCTTTGCAGGGTCCATCACAAGGCTTATTGTTCCCCACAGGCAGCCTCCAAGGGGCTGAACAACATTGAATTTCTGCCTCTGTTTCAACCCCTTTTTCCCCTCAGGGCTTTCCATCTACCTGAGACTGGAGGCGTCCCCACAAGAGGAGGCAGGCATGGCTCAGCAAGCAGGGTGTTTTGGGGTGCCAAACCCAGCTCCAGGAACCACACACAGCATGAGGTTCCCGGCAGTGAGAAGGAAAGGAGACAGCCTACTACTGCTTTTAAAGGAAGTATGTTGCTGTCTTGAGAGGTATAAGGAAGGTTGGGTTTTTAATAGTTTTTTTAACCATCAGCAACTGTTGTCTGTAACCATATGTTGAACAGTCTCTTCATGACATCTTTCTACCCCTCCCTGGTGTTTCCTGCTGAGGCTGTCCCACCTGTTGAGCCACCAACACCCTCCCCAGCCATCACTGCTTGCCAGAAACTCGTCATGGGCTTTGACCAATTACCTCTCAAGAGCTTCACAGACCACAAAAACCCATGTTAATCCAGAGGTGCTGGCATGCCTCCGAGGTTCAAAGAAATTCTTCCTTTTTGCCTTTCTTCATCAAGGTTTTGGCCTGAATTATGAGAATGCAGAGAAAGAAATGTATTCCTATAACATCATAAGCAAAGCTTAGTTTTGAACTAAGGCCATTAAAGTGGATTACTTCTTTCTCTAAAAGCAGAATGGGTTTTCCTTTTTTGTCCAGCTCAAGGAAAATATTCTTTTAAAGTTGTATTCAAATCATCTTGTTCCTCTTGAAGGTTAGAATGGAGGAGGAAGAAAGAGAGTTAGCACAAAAAACTAAAGAAATGTTGGAACAGGAAATGGAAATTTTAGGGTAGGTTGGCGCTTCTGCTCCCTATGAGCAGCAGCTGTCCTTAATAGTCCTATCTAATTCTCCTTTTCTATATATTGATTTCTCATCCTCAGACTGCAGCCATCCAATGAGTAAGGAACACATTTGTAGTGTTCCCCTCACACCAGTCCACATGGCACTGCAGCCCCTCTTCTCAGCTGGGCTTAGTCACCATCCCTGGCAGTGTTCAAAGCCAGGTTGGGATGGGGCCCTGGGAAACCTGGCCTAGTGGAAGGTCCCTGCCCATGGCAAGGGGGTTGGGATGAGATGATCTTTAAATTCCCTTCCAACCCAAGCCATTCTGTATCAGCTGTGGGGGAAATTCTTGCACCGCAGAGTCACATCTTGCATCTCTGTTAATGCCTAGTAATGAACAAGGGCTGCTGAAGGCATTTCATCCCTGTCAATCCACATGCAACAGCAACAGTTTGGATGCTGGGGATGCTCTGAGCATTCTGGAGTCCATGGCTGGGTGGCCATGCCTGATGATCCACCAGCAGGCTTTAGGGCCACAGGCTTCACTTGTTTCCCAGTAAACCCTACGTACCTGTAGGTAAGAGAGGGGAAGAACACCAGCTAATTTAGGGATGTTTCCTCTGGCTGGCAGAGGCTTTGGGAAGCCAGGCAATTGCTGCTGTGCTCAAAGGCTGCTCATCTTGCCAGCCCATCCTCAGATATGTCTCCAGAAAGGCTTGGTCTGCTGTAGTACCTGTGTCAGGTTTGCAGCCTCCTAGAAATGTATCACATGCCCTGAAACGTTTGAAATGGCTGCAAACACCTATGTTTGTTATTGAATTGAGCCCAGAAATCATGCATGACGCAATTTAAGACAACAATCTTCTTCTTTCTACACAACTTTGATTTATTTGAAGATTGTTGTGTGTCTCCTCACTCGACTGAGAAAACTCTTTCAGATTTACCTCACAGCTCATGTTTTCAAGTCCACTGATTGCTCTTATGTTATTTCCCATTTTTTTCGCTCAGTTCACATTTTGTTTTAAAGATGTTCCAGACTGGACATGATGCACCACCCTTTGCTTTCATACCAGAAAGAAGAAATTGCTCTTCTGTTTTTTGTCTTTGCTGTGATCTCCCCCTTATATTTTTACCTCAGAATAAGGTTATTTTTTTTTTCTGTATGACATTATTGAATTTAGTTTTGTGATCCAACCTAGCTTGCATATCCAATTGTGATTGCTCCAACAGAAACACAGATTTTTAATTGTTTTTCAGTTATTTTTCTTCCTCTATTTCTCCAGTAATTGCATGAGAATTTTGACAGTGATCCATTCCTCCAGAGTGCTGGCAGCCCCTTCCAGCCCAATATCACTGCAAATTCAGTAAGCAGCACAACTACTCCTTCAGCCAGGTCATTAATATAGAATAGAATGGACTGGACTGATGTTTGACCCCAAAGAGCTGCTTTTCCAAAAAGTTTTGTTCTTTTCTATAATCATAATCATAATCATTGATAGCAATGTTTTTAGCATCAGTTGATTTGCACACATATTTGGGAGGGGAAAAGCCCTTCTTTGTTTTTTTCCTGTGGATTTTTCAGGAACTGCACTCCAAGCTTAGCAAGGCTCTTTCTGAGGGGTGCTGCAGAAATCACACACATTGAATTGAACCTGCCCTTTGTTTACTTGTGTGGCAGGATCCCCAGCATCTCTGCTGTATTTCACACAGTAGGAGGCCAGCCTGGACTTTCCAAGGTCAATCTCGCTGCTGAAGACCAATGGCTCTCCTGCTGGGCAGGTGTCACAAGTCGAGTTTGTAACAACACAAACTTGTCAACTGCTGAGCCGGCTCCGGTAGTTTAAGTGCATTTGACCAGTGAAGACCCTCAGTACCTCAAATTAATTTACTTCTCTGCAGGGGGTAATAAGGAAAAAGAGGATGAGACAGATGCAAGTGAAAGAATCTGTGAAATTGTCAGTCCTCCTATCAAAAAGGCAACAGGAGTGTAAACTGTCTCCTGGAAGTACATACTGATGGGCTTAACCCGCAGTCTTGGATTTCAGCACAACAAGCTGTTTGGGAAATTAGGATCTGACCTGAATTAATCTCCTATGCAGACAAAAGGTCTGTGTGAGGCACCTGGGGCCTGTAGTTCCACCCTTGAGAGTCTTCTGCTGATGAATTTAATGGGAGGACAAAAACAAAGTCTATTAGACCTTAGTTTCAAAATAGATGAAAAAATAACTGCAGCGCTGATTTATTGGGAAAAGGGTTTGTGGACTGAGGGCCCATGGAAATGGGTCACTGGAAAGGCTGTCATGGGGTGCATGATCATGGGGCACCACAAAAGTACTGCTTGCCATGGGGATGTTTGAAAGCAGTAGACCTGCACAAGGGTGTCATTGCGCTGAAGAAGACCTGCCTTGTGACTTTTTGGTGGCAATTAGCTTCATCCAATCAGCCTCTTAATTAGTGCAGTTATTTTGGTCATGGGACAAATTTAGATGTCTCTCCATTGACCTCCAATCCACAGTGGAGAAATGGAGAGGTGATCAGCCATGCTGATTATTGAATTTATATATATCAAAAGAGCTTTATAAAGGTGTTCAGTATTTTACAGATGTGCAAACTGATGCAGAACTCAATAAGGAGCTTACCCAAGTTTTCCAGTGGAGCAGCTTCAAAGTCATGGCTAGAATTGAGGTCCCTGTATTTTGGCTCAGCTTTGTAAGAGAAACTCTGTTCTCCAAAAAGTGGGAGGACATGAGCACAACAGGTTCTTCTGAGGTCATTTGGAAGTTCTGCTGTAGGATGCCATGAAGTCCCCTGGGTTCTGTGTTACAGCTATCACAAAATGTTTTAGTTCAACATGGTAATAACAAATGGAATTTTTCCTGTTATTGTTATTATTTGCTCCACTGCACTTACTTTTTCTGTATGTGTTAATTTTATGTTGTTTTATGGCTTTAGCAAAAAATTTTATCACATATTTAAAGTATATGCTCCAGAATCTTAAATGCATTTAAAGCTTGTGTTCAAAGTTAAGCAGATACAGAGATGGACACATATGCCCTAACTTCCAGTAAGTTTGTGACTATTTTGCCAAAGTAAGAGAATAATATTATTTTACATATTATTTCAATGATTATGATTCTAGTGACTGCAGAGGATTATAGCAGGTGCAGGCTCTACTCTTCAGTGTTTTTCTGATGTGTGGTCTCAGACAGCAGTCAGGAGGCTTACACCCTCACTGCCCAGGTGTGGCTCACCAGCGTTCATCCATGCAGCTCTGCATCAACTCTGGCTCTCTGGAGCTTGAGATTTGGCATCTGATCCACTGGCATGGCACATGTGTGCCTGAAGTGGGGAAGGTCATGATGTTGCCCTGCCACTGCTGTCCCAGGGAGTGATCATAATCTTTTGAATCCCTTAAACTTTTAGAGAAAGACTGTGATCCTCGTACTTCCTAGATTTACCACTCTAATGTGACACTGATGTAGCAGGATCCACATTATGGCAAAGACATCAGAAGTATACTTAATGGTCAAATCTAACTCTGTGGAGAAGTGGGGAGCTGAGCAGCCCCAACAAGGCATTGCATCCTGAATTCCAAATGGAGAAGGGACTAATTGACTCCAGTTGATACTGTTTTGGCTTGGGACTGTGTGGCTGCCTCAGCCTAGATAGGTGAATTTGGTCTCTAGGGAAACAGTTCTAGCTCTGGAGAACTCTTTTCTTTAAGGTCTCATTGTAGGCTGTGGTCAATAAGTGGTTGAAATACGTGTCTATTTAATGATGGTGAAAATTGAAGGTGTCCAGTAAAGCAGTTGTAATTGTGTTTAATGCTGAGACAATGAACCTAGTTAAGATTCAATTTGGTCTTCCTCTTTGTTTCCGTGTTCCAGTAATAAATGGTTAATTACCATTTTCAAAAGCTCAGTGTAATTTGTCAGCTTGCAGAAATCACAGTGGTCACCATATTGTCAGTAAGAAGTTTGACCCCATTGTTTTTACAGATGAAAATATTTATTCTTTTATAGAAAATGCTGAGAAATCTCCTGACTTGAAATACCAAGGCACAACCTTTTTGGGCGGGGTGGGGGCTGACAGAATGTGCCCATCTGCTGAGTGCCATGAACAAAGCTTCCCACATTCCTCAGCTCTGTCTGTGTGACCCCTTCTCCTCTGCCACCAGGAGGTAACTGGCAGGACAGAGGCTCAGCACGAGACCTGTCCCATCATCCTGAGGTAGTGGAACCCCCCCAGTAAGGTCCCACATTTAAGCCCTTGTCTGAACAGACATTTTAGCTAGATTTGCTCTCTAAACAATTCTATTTCCAAAAGCCCTGAAACCTACAAACCCAAAGCTACTAAATCCCAGAGTGATCCATATTTGCTTGTCTTGAAGGAAGGACCATTGGCCCCATGGGTGATGGGACTGAGATGTTCCCTTTGCTCCAAGCACTGATGCCTGTATTACAGAAATGGGGTATTTAAGACAGCCATGGCAAAACCACAGTTTACTTGTTACTGCCTATGTTTAAAGTGATCAGTGGATTGTGAGGGAACCTCAGCATGAAATTTTCACAGTTTGGTCCAGAAACTGTCAGGTAACTTAGCTGCAAATATGGTTGTTGGCTAATATATGTTACATTATAATCCAAATTAATTTGAGCATTACAGTTAGGATTTCCTTGTTTCTTTATTTATTAGGGATGGTGAAGCAGACTGAATTTGTACAATCAGGCACAGCATATCAGTGTTGTACTTGTGCTGCCACTATGTTATTCTCCAAGATTTCCTGCAAACAGCAGTAACTGCTAATTCTCTGAGCCAAAGACACTGTGAGCACAAAATTAGCAGCACCTTGATGTGGAAATGCTGAGTGCATTTTAGACAGAGAGTAGTACCCATCTATTCTGTTTTACTATATGCCACTTCAAAACTCCAGGCTCTTTAAATATTTGGATGAAAAATATAATGATTAGAAAAAAATAAAGAAGTCTGAGGAGACATACCAGAACACAGGAAAACCACAGCATAATTTCCATTTTGTAGCCTACTCTTATTTTCAGGTTCTAAGTTTCCTCAAGGCAGTAATCTGCTGACTGTAATTATTGCCCAAGATAGCTTCCTCAAATTTAACAATCTTACTGCAGGAAAAAGAAAGGGAAGGTTGTGCCCCAGTAGCTGGGAAATGTGTGGCAGGGTCAGGGTAGATACTAATCTGCTGATCCTGATATTTTACTGCACAAAAATGACATGTGCAAAAGGCATTTGCATCTTTTCTCTATCCATGACCAAATCATGCAAAGACAATTAAAATTGCAATTTCTCCCTTGCAGCTGAAAAAGAAACAGACCAAGAAGAGACTTGTTTCCTTTACAAATATTCCTCCTACTTTCAGAAACTCTGACAAGAACCATACAGGTCAAACAACTTTGAGACGACTCATAATTAGGACACAGTGTCATTGAGCTACGTGCTCAGAGTTTAACAAGACAGATCACAAATTAGCAAGCACAGATCTTGCAAGTTGCTGATAACAATGAACGGTGGGGTTACTCACTGTGTCTAGTTTTTCTCATTCCTTTCAACTCTTGACCTGTCCTTCTACTTATTTCCTGTTCTCAGAATATTTCAAGTTGGCATGATGGGTTTTCTGTAACTGATCCATAAACAAGCAAGTGAACAGTGTTTCTTTTAGGGAATAAATTTGATTTATAATCCTTTTTCATAATTAAAAAGCCCCAAATTGCTACCAAACTTCTGATGCCTCCTTGCACTACAGAGTCTCCATTCTGCCTCATCATCTGTCTGTGAAGTAGAATGCTTCCACAAGCCTTAATTCATTACCAAAATGAGAGCAGAAAAGCAAAACAAGAGGTATCATTACAATCTTGAAAGCAGAGTGCAGGAGCTATCTGCAATTTAATGGGTCCTGCAATTACATCTTGATTGAATGTGATGATGAGGCTTTCTTGTACAACATGGCACTCATCAGTACACCATGACCTAGACCTGACTGAGGATTTTAGTTTGCACGGATGAGAAAGGGGAAGTCAAGCCTGGGGGAATGATGGCCTAGATTATAAAATTATGTGATTTTCCTTGTATTCTTTTTGGGAAGTGTCTTGTGTTGTACTAGCAGTCAACAAGTAGGGATTGAGAAAAATTATCCAACATTTTCCCTTCACCAAATGTAACCACAGTAAGCACCTAGAAGCCTTTATCAGGGATAGACCCCAAGCAAAATTATATTCTCATACTTCTCATACTCAGAAGTAAGAACCAACTTTGGTCCTAAAGAGCTACCAGCCTAAAGAAACCAGTCAGGGAAACATCTGATTAAGATCCTCTTCATTATGCAGGAAAATTGAGGCTCAGGAGCACAAATGTCACAGACACTCTGCTGGAACAGAGCTGAGAGAGAACCTATTTCTTTTGATGAACTCCAAGTGGTGTGTGGTGGAAGGGGGGGACTGATTTATGCATCTTGACACACCCCAATTTTAGATCCTGGCTCCATTTTCTACCTGTGGCCTGTGGCTGCCTTTAATCTCATTATAGATGTGCTGTGATTTCTCCCATGGCTGTAGAGGATTCTAAGTTCTGCTTTCTTGAGGTACCACAGCAGGTCCAGTTGGACACCATACAAGAGAAGTTAAAAATAACTTATGGCTACTAAAGCCCTTTTTGCCTCTTAGGCCTGAGCCAGGGCTGCTGGAGACCATGGGTTGTTTTCTGTTGAGTCTGATGCACTTTGGGTTAGGCTGTAAACTGTTGCCATTTCTGCTTGCCTCTCTCTGCTGTCACTGTCACTCTGTTGAGCTGGTGGAAACACCATGTTTTTAAAAATCAATAGTTCTTAGAGAAGCAATGAAAGAAACCTAAGTTACCAGTTTGGAGAAATGGAGGAAGATTTAAAGGTGTGAGGACACTGACTAACAAATCAGTCCTCTCTGGGCTGCTGTCACTGAAGTCCAGATGGCACCTGAGCATCTCAGATGTGGAGCCAGAGATGCTCAGTTTGGACAGACGGTTCATTATGGTGCAGGGCGAGGACCAGCTGCACAGAGGAGGCTGGCTATTACCTTGCTGCTGCAGCTGCTTCCTGCTGGAGTCTGATACCTGCCCATTGCTTTGGTAAAGGTTAACTCATGCTGGGTTAATAATTGTCTATTATCTGCCCAGAGGAACTAACTATCTTAAACAGAGCAAGGCAAAAATCTTCTTTTTCTGTCTTTTTTTTAAAAACATTTTTCAAAGAAATGTGTACATTAATCAAACTCACGAATGAACAAAGGAAAGATAACAGCAGTGATATGTTCATTGGGGAAGGAGACCCTGGGTCACACAGATCCACCAGCAATGAATCTAAATAAAGTCAGGGAGAGTGTCACTGACTACTGCAATTATTATTGTGGTGATTGATAATGTAGTTCCTCAGCTAATGTGGTGATGTGCGTGGTCTGAAGGTCAGCAGCACAGCTGGTGAGGTGGAAAACCATGCTGTTGTGATAGGATGGGCTGATGCTTCATGGTCTAATACCCAGCTTCTGTAAATCAAGATTAATTTGGATTACAGTGCCCTGATCCTGGGCTGTCCTGCATGTGGTAGCTCTGCAGGATTGGTCTGAAGTTTGTCCTACTTTAGCCTTTTCAAGTTGAGTTGCTGACTTTTATTGATCCCTTCCCTTAGTTTTAAGTGTAATTTAGGTTTCAGAAGGGAAATAGAATGGATTTATCTGTTTCTGTCAAAGAATAGAAACATAAGAAATCTTTTTGTAGGGGTGTGACTGGTTTTATTCACTTCTGAGGGATGCAGTGAGATTTAATGAGTGATTTGGAGTGGGGAAAAGTGTTGTGAAATTTCTCATGGTTCACTCACTGAGATATCATGAGAAAAACAAAGAGGTGGAAGACCTGAGATGAATTCTAGATAACCTTTAATGATGAAGGAAACAGTACACTGTATTATAATATAAACGGTGCTAAGGACACCTTTCAGAGTAGATTGATATCTGTGTTATTCCAGAAGTTCAAACACTTGAGATTACAGATTAACTCAATGATTTAGAAGCATGGAGGAATGAATATATTAGATAATTGAAGAACAGGAAACTGGTGTAAAATGTTGAAGTAAAACAAAGGAGCTCTGTGCTTTTTCTGTTCCCACAGCCATGACTATCATATCCATATGTAACCCAGTGCTGTAGCATGAACTGAGAAGACAAGCAGAAGAGACACTGAGATTTTTTTGAAACTGGTGAATTCTCAGAAAGAATGAAGTACTGGAAACTTTTGCCACAGTAGCAACTGTAATCAACACCTTCTTATTTATTACACATAATCAGCAACAGGGACATGAAGTAAGATTTGCCCCTGAAATTTGACCTGTCTTAATACAGTGTCTGAATGTGCCATATTTTGTTACATCACACAAATGTACATTTTCTTTTGCTTCTCAAATTTCCTCTCTGGATTTTTTGAGACCGTAAATTTTTGGGGCAAGCTTTCTAAATTATTCAGGCTGAAATCGCATAAAAATAGAAGATTGGACAGTTTTAAAGGCAACTAAAAATCTGAATACTATCTTTATTTATTACCAAATAGGGAACAAATTTGAAGCTCCTTTACTGCATTGTTGTATAAATATTGACTAAAGCATTGCTGTACAAGGAAGCATGTAAGTTATTACTCAGTGCTCTAAAGACAGAAAGGGAGAATCTTTCATTCATTTCATTGTATTGCTAGGGCCTTTGAAGTCATCCATTCTAGGAAGAAGAGACTCTTACGGTAATTTACGGTATTTGTGCCTTCTGTCCCATGGGCTATAATGCAAGATGAAATGCCAGTTTCTGCTTTCAGTCTTAGTTTCTCTTGCATTACTCCATCCTCCTTCTCCAAGGTACTCTTCAATGTAATCATTATACTCCAGTTTGTCTCCCTGCAGAAAGCTTGAATGGTATCACTTGCAGTAAAGGCATTGGTTCTGTCACCTGAGGATTCTCCTGTCCCTGGAGGAACAAGCCAAGAGAGTATTTGCCTCTGCAGTGGAGACACTGCTTCGAGATCCATTTGAACTCAGGAAGGAGAGAAGCACTTTGCTGGGGGTCTTCATCATCACAGCCAGCTGCTGGATATGGAGAAGTGCCAATTAAATAAAGATAGGATTTCTGAATTAGGGATGCAGATGAGATTTTTTTCTGTAAAAAATCAAGAAATGTGTCTGTAGACACATTTACGTGTGGGATGCAAGAATTGGGCAGTGTCTTCTATTAGCCTCTTAAGGTTCTGCCACTCAATTGCTGTACATTGTAGTGACTTTTGGCTTTGCACATACTGGAAATGTAAATCTCATGAAATGTTTGTCTTCCATACCTTGAAACACAGGCACCCTTGGGGGAAACCTGGTGGCTGTTTGAAACTATGATTACAGATGTGGATAGTCACTGTTTGATCTTCAATTTTTGAGTGCTCAAAAATGTGCAAGGTGTTGGCCTGTAGATGAAGGTCCTTGTTTCCTAAAGGAATTAATACAGAAACCAAACATTTGTGACATTTCCAAAAGGGTCTGTGGCAAAGTGGGGACATCTCCTCCCTGGCAGGCAGGGCCAGTACTTTGCTTCTCAATAGTTAGAAGCATGACTGAAAAGATGCTTTTCAAGGGAGCATGAGGAACCTTTTTTGGCAGTGATGGCCACTGGCTGCTACAGGAAAGGTTCAGGCCCATCCAGAGGGCTGTTTGTTTTTTTTTATTTTGAAGAGGGAAGAATCCCCAGTGCTGCATTATATGGCCCAGGCTGTGGGATTTTCTCCTCATGGCTTTCACTCTAACTCTCCTGCGCCTCTGTTCACCATGTAAAAAAAGGAGCTAACAATCACGTTGTCCCTGTTTTGTAGTTCAAGGATTTCTATCTGCTGGCACGTAGGATCCCACTGTTGGCCAAAAACCTTGGTGCTTCTTCCTCAGTAGAGGTGAATCAATGATTACCATACCTATGACCTTCCTGTCAAGAGAAATGTAAAGTTTATCTATGTGCATGGGAAAAACAATCTTTGCATTGAGAGAGCAAAGACAGACAAAGAAGGCAAAAGAAAAGCAGAAGGATACCTTGATTGGGTATGGAGTAAACTCAGCAATAACACTTTCTACAAAGGAAGTAGGAACTGTCTAAAGGAGTTCAGTGCTCCCATTTCTTGCCTCTCTGGAGCCTGGACCTGGCAGATGCCTTTTGCAATGCCAATTTGCAACCTCATTTCCCTGCCACAGCCTGGCAAGGCTTGGAAACGTGTCCCAGCACAGTGCCTACACTGCAAACACTGCTCTATTATGCCACACAGCTGTTTTAGCATTCTCCTAAACTGTTTTCCAGGGCAGAGTAAATGGTTTTCTACATCTTAATGGATAAGGTTATAATATTTTACATAGGTAATATATGTGTACATATATATTATTATTATTTTAATAATAGGTTTTTTTCTTCTGGAATATTTCAGTGTCCTCCTCCTGAAATAGTTTATTTCGGATTAATTCTCTGTTCCTGGACAAATGTGACTTTTTTTCTGCTCTTTCAGTGAATATATTGTTATTCTATTCTGTTCTAGTCTAGTACCAAAGGTACTAGTACCTCCAATACCAGCTAACAGTAAATGCCCTTACTGAGCTCAGGGACCAAATTTAAAGTAGAATTAAAGAGTGCTGTGACACATACTCAACTTCAGCTCAGGATATTCTCTGTCTCTTCCTCACAGCAGCTTCTCACGGTGCCCTCGTCCCCCCAGAAAGGTGTAAGTCCTTCGTGAGGCTAACTGAACTCTGCTGGTATGGAGCCCTGGAGACTGAGCTCACAGTTAGAGCAGGGCTTTGTTCTCAGGAGCTGTCAGTGTGAGGTCATGCCATGTTACAGCAAGAAGGTTCATGATACCACCTTAACAGGAGAAAACAATGTAGCCCTGAGCTGTGTTTCAAGAGATAAAAGAAATGGAACAACTAGGGGAAGATCCATCAAATAAGATGAAAGAACATCACCAAGAAAAAAAGGAAGGAATGAAAAAACCCCTGTGATGTACTAGTCTATGAAGCACAAAAGTAACAATGAAAGTAGTAACTTCAGAGAGTTCTGTTCCTTGTTCAGGCCTGTCTTTGATCTTTCTTTTTGATTCCCACAAGGGCATCTTCAGTCCTTAGATGTGGAATTGCTGGTACCGAGTCTTCCCCCATGGGATGGCCGAGCAGCCCTCCCTGCCCGTGGGATGCACTTTTGCTGTGGCACGAGTGCACAGTGCAGCCCCTGAGCCGTCCATGAGAGCCATGCATGAGAGCACAGGTGGATGCTGAAGTTCGGAAAGGAGGGGGCTGCCCTGGCCCAGCCCCAGAGCAGAGGTGGTTTATGAGCTGTTCCCTTTCCCTGTGCCATTGCTGCAGGCTGGTCAGAGCATCTTCTTTTCCCAGGACAAGCTCATGTGCATCTGCACAGACCTCCCCTGTTCTACCTGCAGTGGGGCTCCCCCAGGAACATCTGCCCCTACTGAGGAGGCAGGCCCAGAGCTCTGCCCTTTCGGAGAAACAGCCCCTGTGATTGTTTCCCATACGGTTTTAGAAAGGAAAGAAGAGGCCAGAATACCCCTCAACATTGAAAATGTAGCATTGTTCATGGCTTCTGCTGTCTCTTCCTTGCTTGCTGTCTACTGGAGAGAAGGACTCGGAGAGTTTGTCATCCCAGGCTGCAAGTGAAGGCACCCTGACTGTGCTAGAAAGGTACATGGGTGATGGTACTCCTGTACCATGACACCAGTGCATGGGGCACTTGAGCTTCCTCTCAGGAAGCAAGGAAGAGCAAAACCAGGAGTATTCTGCAAACCTTGCAAACTAGTGTTTGATTAATTTCAGACAGTTTTAATTAAGAAGTATTCCCTCCTCAGTTAGTTATGTGTTTTATAGGAAGTGGATGTGGTTATCTGAAATCAAGCGAGGGATGGTGTTTCTGTAATCTCATCAATACAGGGTATATCACCACTGGGAATTGAGACAGTGTTAACAAATAGCCAGAAACACTCCCCCTTCCCCCCCTTCCCCCTGACACTAATAGATCCACCTTAAATTAATATTTGAATTTCCTTCAGTGTACTACATATTGTGATGCACCGTCTTCTATATTAAATGCTATCTGTCTTTCTGTTGATTGCATTTTAGTTTTACTGTAATGCTCTGTGTGGGAAAGAGGATTATTCTGAAAGGTAGGGCTCAAGCTTGTAATTTCAGCAGCAGATGTGCTTTTAGATGCATTATTTCTGGAGCAAAACATTTAGCTTGGAGTCTCTAAAAGTCTCTCTCTTTTTTTAACCCAAAGAGTGCTTGGTTTTTCTTCCTTTGGTGATCAGAATATTTTACAGTAGCTCATGAAGGCATTCAGATACCAAGCCTTCTAAATCAACTGTAATTCCTGAAAATTTAGACCATGTTGATAATAATGTATGTGCTCTTTAACTGCAGCAAATGTGTACGTACAAGCTGATGCTGCTAATGGCTTGATTATGCTATGGAATCATGAAAAGAAAAATTTTTGGTCCTGTAAGTTTTCAAGTTGACAGACAAAGAGAATTCAACAGGTGAATGACAGAAAGGAAACAGGACAGTATAGGAGGTCGACAGCAAATGAAATGTGATCACCAGGACAGCAGGAATCACATGGCCCACTGCTGCTTATTTTCCCTAGACTCTATAAATACACCTTTCTGCGGCAAATGCAGACTGTAGAAAACTACAAATGTCCACTTTTATGGCTTTGAATCTCAGCCATGAATTGAATAATTTACATTACTGAAGAGTGAAATGGTGCAAAGTTGTTTGTGCATTGAAGGTAAATTGAAGTCTTTTATGGGAGACATTTTGCAAAGGAAAGGTGTGGGAAAGTCAAGATGTGTAAGCAAGACTCAGAGTAACCTCAAGGGTGATGTGCTTAAGCTTCACTGAATAAACAACAGAATGATTTGATATCCTTCCCAATAAGCTTTACAAATATTCCTGCACTGTCTGAACGTATTTCATACTAGCAAGCTAACAGGGTGTCAGAAGTGGCAGCATTCACGCCAAGACTCCACTCTGCCGTGCTCCCCAGTTAAGTGCAGGGACAGTAAATTTCACAGCATCTTTAATCTTTGTCTGAAGTGTAAATAACTTCACATGGGCTTTTTTTAAAAAAATAAAATTAAATAAAGTCCTTGCCTTCTTGTGGGTTTAATCTCAGTGCTGATGCCAGTTGACGGTTCAAGTCAACTCAGTCCCCTATTTTTAAATCATTTAACTGGTTCAATAACTGTCTTAGCCTTTGCTTTGATAGTTAAATCAATTCTTAGGAAAGAAAATAAGCTTGTCAGTGAATCATACCCAAAGGTCTACCTTTCTTTAGAGCCAGCTGCAGATTATATAAAATAAATTTACTCTGAACTTTCCTGAAATGAAAGGGACTGAAGAGAGCAAATGCAAGAACTGCAAACCAGAAGCAGTGAGGGGTTAGTTAGCTGCCATCATGGTACCATAGGTACTGTTGTATCCCCGCTGTTTACAGTGAGTAGCTGCCATCACCACACCTGTCCATAACTGTGTCTTTGCAAGAAAAGCACAAGTGAAGTAACCTAAGACAACTCTCATGAAAAATTAAAGTGTTTAGAGAGCCCTTAGACCTGAGCTGGAGGTCCTTCCCCAGGAGAAACCTCCATGAGGTTTGAATCCACAGAAGGACCTCAACACTGGGGAATGCATCTGTGTCCTGGACAGCACTGATGGACATCAAGTAGCCCTGGGGTCTGAGTTATAAGAAAATGGAATAGCCTGTACTTCTCTCTCTTTCCTATACTGATCAATAATTGTAGCTTTTGTGTTGTTCCTAGAAGTCTGTTTTGTCATGAGATGCCAGGGCGAGGTGTGTGAGGGGTTGCCTGAAAGACACCTCTGGATGAAGCTTTTATTGCATTGGTTCTTGGTATTGCAGGGCATTGGACTTAGGGACCTGATTGTAGGGACAAACTGAGCCAGAAACTTCATACAGAGAAATAATCCTGTGTCCTCTAAAATAAGACACCTAAATTAGTCACTTAGGTCAGAGTGAAGTCAAGACAACAGAATAAGATTAAACTGCTTCTTTCTGTTGACATTTTTTGCTGCCAGCTACTAAATCTTTTCATGGTTCATTTTTTTAGTTTAATAGAAAATAATATTTCAAAATTTTAATTTCCCGTGAAAATGTTTTCAATTTTCCTTTATTTTGGGGGACAGAGATTGAAATAATTTTGACATAATAATTTTCCTTCACAACTGAATGATCTATAAATGTTTATTTCTATGGTTGCCTTTCTCGGTCTCTTGAATTTTTCATAGATTAGCAAAACGAAGTTTTGTGACTTTGTCTTGTTTGCAAAGTTTAAATTACACAATGGAGAAATAAAAAAACCAAAAAACATGGAACACAGAATTAGAATGAAAACACAAGAACAGTTTCAACAATTGCTTTGATTAATGTGACACTCTGAAAATGTAGTTTTTCCAAGACTAAGGAGAAAAGCTGGATTCTACCACTGGAAATAGTCTTTTCATGATTTCTTCTGTACATACAAGTATATACAAGTCTGAAGTCAGAATTTGGGCCATACTTTTCCAGCTGGAGCAGCCTTTTCTGAAATAATCCCTGCATTATAGCCAAGAGTTATATATACTTATTAAGCATTTGAGTGGCATTATTTGCTTTTAAATGAAGATGGATTTTAACTTGCTGCTTCCAATTAGAATAACAATAAACATTTTCCCTAATGATGATGACATGCAATAGTGTTAAATTGGAAATGCAAAAGCTTTTTCTGTTGGTACAGTATAAGTTACAGTGTCATTAAATATATAATCAGCCATTTATTGCTTGTGTTATTTTTGAGGCACTTAAATGAAAAGTTGATTTGTCTCTTATTAGACCTCAATAAATGTTCCTTTAATAGTCATAGGATGTTTTAATGCTTTACAGAATCATTGTCATTAAATTGAATGCAGGACATTGGACTTAAATAAAAGAGAAATGGAAAAACTCAATAAATCAGGATAATAAAAGCTTTTCTTTGTGCTGTTTGAATTGTGCTGAAATGGATCTGTCTCTTAAACTGCCTTAATAAGGCCAAAGTAGCTTAATTGCTTTAGGGCTTGATTATGCTGCATGAGTCAGCTGTGAGACTGTGGCAGTGAAGGACACATTTCACCACAGACACTTGAGGATGAATTTTGCTGCTGTATTGGTAGACTTCCCCCAGAAACAATGGCCAGGTGAGAGAAATATACTGCAATGACTTCTTTTATTATTGGGAATCTTCAATATCAGGGACATGTGGAGAATGCTCAAGGCACAACACTTGGGGATAATTCCTTGCCCTTTTGTATTGATTTTCTTCTCCTGTGAGCTTCTCATAGAGCTCCTATGGGTTACTCTGGCATTCAGTGCCAAGACATGAAATAGCTCTCAAGCACTTTGTGAGATATGTGTGTATGTGTGTGTGTCTTTACATATATATATGAAATTATATGATATATAATATGAAATATATCTTAAACACATTGGTCAACATTATCCTGAAAAGCAGACATTGACCCTAATAGTCGTGTCCTAAACATCTCAGAAGTGTTATTTTTGCATGAACTTCCTCAGTGTAAACTTTTTACTGAATTTATCTATGTATTTGATATAAAAAATAGTAGGTTCTTTTAAATCATGCTCTCTTGGCCAGCTCAGTTATACAGATGAAAAGTAGACTTTTATGATGCAAATTATTAATGCTCAGTCTTTTTGAGGTTTGACAGCTTTGGCTGAAACAAGGATATAGAGACCTGATCCATTGTGAAATGAGCTAATTTTCATAATGAGCTTCAGCCAGGGAGATGGGGACAGTGTAACAATCCAAGATTGTCTGAATACAAGAGTTAAAGCTGCACCCCTCCAGGTATTTTGTGAGCTGCCTAAGATGGTATTGTGTATCAAAAGCCCTTCACACATCCTGCTGCCCTGAAATCTCTGTGGTTTTTTTAATTAGTTAAGTTAGAAACCTCTAAACTTGTAAGTCCTCTTCTTCTTGGTAGCCACTCAGCATCCAAATAGCTAGAGATGAGGACACATGTGAAACCCTTGTTTTTATACTTTCCCCTCTATTATTTGGTATTTAATTGGTCAGCAAAATTTGTTGCTTGTGGATGCAAATGGGAGGACAAATATAAAGAGGACCCAGTAGTCATGGCAACAGAAAATATTTAATTTAGTCACAAAGCATATATGTAAGGATGGGCAGCAGGAGCTTTCCCAGAATGACTGCCAAGTCACTTACCCTGTAAATAGAAAAATAAATACAGAGGCATAAAAATCCCTGAGTGATGACATGTCCCTTTGCAGCTGGTTTAGCTTCAAATCAGAACTGTCTGTCATGTCTAGGTATTGTTTACTTTCTTCTGACTCATTATGTAAATATCGTTCTTAAAAGTGTGCTTTCCCTTATTTTATGATTGAACCTGTTTCCTTTTATTGAGAGCTTCATCCCATAGAAATATGACAGGTTTGTATATTACTGCAAAAAGTAAAATATTACAGGCAGATAACTGCTGATGTCATGCTCTAGAGATTTTCCAAGTCAGAACTCTGACATGGAGACTCATGATTTCTTGAAAAATTATCTCAGATTCCAATAAATCCAGCACGTACTAGTCCACAAAGTCATCCTTTGATTGTGAAGAACAGCTTGGTTTAATAAAGCCTAGGGGTGTTGCATATTTAGGGGCTTGTGGTACTGTGATGCACAGCAGTTAGTACACACAGAGCCACGAAGTTTAAAAAAAAAAAAGTATAAAAGTAAAAAAGGTGATGACATTGGGGTCAAACATTTTGCAGAATCCAGAAAATAAAAAAATACTCTTGATAGTCACATTATTATTCATCCTTTTGCTCCCCATACAGGAATTTTCTGTTTAGATATTTTTCTCCATGGACTGTCCCTCTTTGTCTTAAAGAAGACCTGGCCTGCTGCAAACCTGCCTGGGAAGTGGGCAGGGAGAGTGGCCCTTTTACAAGGGCTGAAAATACATAGAGTTTTGCCTGGGATGGATGATGGCCAGTTTATGGTTACCAGTTGTGGTTTATCAGTTTATGGGTCAGGATTAGAGACAGTATGGACTGGACTAGAGGCCCATAGAAATTGTAGTGCAAAATTCACTGGGTAAAACCTCTGTTCATATTGGTACAAGTAGCCTGGATTTTTTTATTCTCTAATCCCATTAAAAATATACTACAAGGAGGCTTGAGGAGCAAGACTGGTATCAGATGGTAATAGCTACAGGGAGATAAGTTTTCATCTCAGTTATGTAAGTGTAAAACAAATTAATTTTTCTAGATTTATCATGGTGCAAGAATAAAATTAAACTAGGATTAATTAAATTAAAATCAGAACCACCATACTGTGAATTAATAATTCTAAGGTAAACTACCCTACCAGTTTCAGTTTCAGAGGGATTACATTGGTGTCCTAGGAGATAGAATATAGCTACTTTTTCCTGGGACAGAAGACCATTTTTTCTCCAGTAATCTGAACCCAATTACTTACTTGTATTGGACTTCTTTTTTCCTTTCCATTTCATTGTATGAGAGCTTTTTTATTTTTTTTAAATTTTGGCTAGCAGTGATCAATCTCTTTAAATAAAGAAGCAACAAGGATAACACACAGGAAAAGAAATTTAACAGAAGTCATGATAGTTTAGAAAATCCTTCTCAGATAATTTGGAAGATCCTTCTCATGTTGAATGTTGAAGACTCATCAACATTCAAAAGTAAAAATTTGCAGAATATCTTATCATCTCTTGTCTATGGCAAATGTGATATGCAAGTTAAAACAGAATCCTGTGCTTTATGAATTTTCAGTTTTAAGTACAGAAAAGACATGATAAAAGGATTAATGTACTAAGGAGGAGTTGGAAAGAATTTAGATTAAGAGATAAATAGCCCTTCTGCTAAACCACATCTGACTCCCAAGGAAGAAAAGTTTATTTCACAAATGATGACACAATACAATACTGAACAAAAACTTTCACAGAGCAATTTTTCCTATATAATTGCTTGTTACCAAATAGTGTGGGGATGGGGTGATTGGAAGACTTAATTTTTGTGTGGCTCGCCTTAACTGTATGTGGCAGTCAGGTTCTACAAATAATTTCAGCAATGCACAGGGTAGGCTACTAACAGACAATGTTATTCCCAATTAAAATCACAATTTCTGCTAAGTTGGCAGGTTAATATCAGGGATAAAAGTCTGAAGGTATAAAATTCTTGAGGGGAATGCTCAGGAACCTCAGATCACTGAGACATGGAGGAAGATTTAGGACATCCAATCTTATTAACTCAAAGTCCAACCTTGCCCCCAGGACTGGATTAATTTACCATCCATAGTGAACCCTCACACTCACATCCTGGGATGAACATAAAACTGATGGACAGCCTAAAACATGTCTGTCTACAGGCTCTTGTACGTGGTAAGGACAGATCAAGCACAGACAAGATTTACTTCACCAATTAACTAGTTGCTACCATGTTGGGTTTGCATGCTCAAACAAGAAATCTGCTGGGTTGGAAAGTATTCACTTTGACATTTCTTTAAATCACAGACTGATTTTTTTATCTCCTTTTTGAGGTTCACTGATTGAATTTGCTGTCACTTTTGGTGTGGTAAATAAAGCTTCATGTGAACTCTCTCCAGGCCTCTCTGTACTGATTATGTTACACACTTGTGCACTCTGCTCACTGTAAGTCAGCTGAAGCTGAACTGAGCTATATCCCAGGCAAAAGAATATTTTTGGAAGAAATGTGAAAAAAGAAAAATGAAGAACCAGATGCAGGTTAATAACAGCACGACTAATTAGTCTTCAGTAGACTTGAATACAATTTTGTTCAGTCGAAGCACTGAAATATTGTTGAGACGTGCTTGTCTGCTTTACTACACAATTCGAGAATATGTTTATCAGAAGAGAGCTTTCACTACCACTGATCCTTGTGGAACTCCACTGCTAACTTCCATCACTTACTACTATACTACTATAAAAATTATTTTGGGGGGAAAAATTAAAACTTCACTGAAGTAGACCTATTTCTGTATGTTTAAAATTTTTCTGTGGTATTTCAAAATTGTTCTTTGATGGATAAACACCTGTTCTGTGACTTAAACTTGCTTGAGATTCTAATAGGTGGAGAAAGGAAAAAACCCAGGGAGCTCTTATATGTCAAAGGACTCCAGTGGTTATCTGTGAATCCCTCTAGGGTATTGAGGCAATTAATTTACATTAACAGTTTTAGATACTGGTCATTCATCTCAAAGAGATGCTTTGGGAAATCTCAGCCTTGCTGTAAAGTGTGACATTATAAATATTTGCCTGAGTATGTCAATTGCTCTTTATATTCAGAGGATCTGGACAAAGCCCCTGAAGAGAGATTAAAAGAATGAAGCATTTAGAGTCTTACAGCAATATCAAGGATTATCAAAGCATCTCTGTGTGGGAGAGCAGAATCGTTGTGTCAGACCATCTCTGTCTCTGGGAGGGAGATTGGTCAAATCTCTTTGTAGAGAAGGGGAACACAGTCTCTGTTAGGATTATACCCAGCAGGAGACAATTTAGCTCCCTTCGACAGAGGAGCTTTAAAAGATTTCATTTGAGAACCAGTCAGCTCAGAAAACATCGTATTACAATTGAGGACAATTAATGTCTAACGAGAAGTGTGTGGAGTTCGTGCTTAGTTTATGTTTCTCCATCTGGGGGGTCTCTTCTGCACTCTCTCTGCCAGTTCCTATCAGCTTGGATTACACTAAGCTTCAAGCATCCATGCAAGCAAAAGGTAATTACTTGAAGAGCAGCAAATCCAAGGGAGGGTCTCAAGGATGCTCTTATACTTTATCTGTTGCCTACCAATGTGTTGCCTGTGTCTGTTACAGGAATTCACAGTCAAGTCATGCTAAGAACTTTAAGTACAAAGATTTTTCAGATGAGATGTGTAGTTTTACAGAGCACATACAGGACACCAGTATGATTGCTGTAACAAAATGGAAAGGCAAGCTCAGATCATTGCAAGGTCTCAGGATCTCTGCTTCTCCTCAGGGTAGGACCTCCTTCAATTCTCAAGGCCAGTTCACCTGCTTGCCTGAAAAAAAAATAAATTACACTGTGGTAAAAGGGGGTGAAAATGCCACGTGTTTCTCTTCACACATGCTTTCCAGTTTTTCAGTCCTGGAGAAGGTATCTGGCCCATGAGAGGATCCTAAATGTCCTCACAGTCATGAAAAGCGTCAGATGTCTTGTCTTTGAGAAACAAATCTGGATTTCAGATTAGCACCAAGGTAGAAGACTCTTTAGTGGCTCTGTGATCCCTTTTTTGTTTCTGTTATAATCTGGCCATGCTGATCAGATTGACTGCTGAAGTGGTTGGTTTATTGTGCTGTTTCTCATGTCCTTCTATCTTTGTGTTGTGCTTGAAGATCTGGGCTCAGAATTATCTTTATTTTACTATTTGTCTGCTCTGCTGACCCTGTAGTCACTTATAACCTCGTAGGTGCCATGCAAAATGAGTGTTTGTTTTCAGTCAGAAGCTTTCTTCAGTTTGGTTCAATCTACTTGCTGCAGGCTTCAAAATGTATAGCCTAGTTCTGTTCTCAGTTTGTATAATATAAGCTAGGTTATAGGGAAGTGATTCAGTCTTTGATTTAGGGTCAATATTTACTAATTTCTTTCCCTGTCAAATACCTGGCTAATCTGTTGTGTGACCTGAAAGATTGTCTGATACAAGCCCCTCTCTGTGGTTAAGTAAATGGTGCACTTGCAGCTTTTTATGTGCTGCTAAAGGCTTTTAGCCATCTCTTTCTGACAGTCTCTCCTGAAAAGCGCTGTTGCCTTGCCCACCCCACCCCACCAAGGTCTGGAGTTACTGTGGTACTTGGAGATGCTGCTACTTTTTCTTCACAATGGAAGGGAAAGGTTCTTTGAAGTGTCTCACATCCAGAGAGGGACAGATGCTGTCCACAGTCCCAGTTCTTAGTCTGTATTGACAAACCTGTACCTGCACACTGCTTTTCCTTGCAACCATCTCCTTTCCTTCAGAACCACCTTCCTTGGTCTGCCCCTAGAATTTCTGCAGGGCCCCGTCACCCACTGCTTAGTTGGCCAGAAATGGATAATAAAAAATATACTATTAAGATTACTGATAATTAAAAGGCATGAAATAAAACTGTTTGGAAATATTTTAGTGTGTAAATGGTTAAATGAGAATGACTTTAAAATGATTCATTTTCCCAACTGAAAACCTCAAAATTCATAGGATCACAGAACCACAGAATGGGTAAGGTTGGAAGGGAGCACTGGAGGCCATCTAGTCCAGTCTCCCTGCTCAAGCAGAATCCTCTAGAACATGTTATCACTTTTGGCAGTCATAAAGACAATGAGCAAAATTTTGTCATTTTTAATGTGTAGAAAACTTGAGACAATTTTAATGAAAAGGAATTCTAAAGAAAATCAACATTTTTCATAGAGGGCAAATATTTGGTTTGTGACAGCACAAAATGTTGTTTGATTTCAGTTTTGCTGGTTCTATTCTCAAGATAAGACTGACCACATTTTCCTCTGTTACATAGCAGCTGATTAGCATGAGAGTCACTAAAATGGTTGGTACCACTGCCTGTAAACCCTGGTCAGTCCCCTGGGACAGGAACTGAGCTCTTTGCTTAATCTCTGCTCCACTATAAATGTAAGTAACAGAATTGAATAAGATTTTTTGAGCCAACGCTTCTTAAAAAGTTAATTAGAATATTAATTAGGATATTTATTCACTGCACATAAATTCAAATATAGTTTTTGAATCAAAATTTATTCTTCTGAGTAAGCAGGAGGGGACCGAAGAGTTCAATGGTGAGAGTTTTTTTTTTCCCTTGAAGTCTAATCTGATGAGTAATTCCAGAACCTGAACTGACTCAAGGCAGTGACACAGAATTACATTTTCGTTCCCTGACAGGTGAAGGAGTGCAGTTGAGCTTGCTCATGAGAGCTGGGATGCTGGGAAGCAATGGCTTTACAGGTCACCTTGCCACTGGGAGGGCTCATGAAGGTGCTTTGCTTATCCCAGACCTCCAGGAGGGAAAACAGCCCACGCCTCCTTGGAGCTGTGCCACAGCCAAGAAAGTTGTGTGGCTAACATTTTTTATTTGGGGTGAGCACAGTTTGGGGTGAGCTGCATCAGACACTAAGCATGTGAGGTGTTGGTGTCTATAAAATACATTGATCTCTTTACAGTTCTCAGTGAAAGGGTTCCCACCTCACCACTGGTGCTCCTTTCATGTCTCTCTTATCATTGCATTAAGTTCTGAGCTCAGAGATGGGAGACAGGCAGAAGGAAGCTGCGTCTCCAGTCCATAGAGGAGGGAGTTATTCTGTGGCTGCCTTACAGCTCATTTGTTCCCAGACCCAGAACTGAGAGCATGTAGTCTGGCAAACAGCACAGCTGTCCCTGTGAGCTCAAGAGTATTTGGTTTAGAGCATTCTGGTCTAGTGAAAGCCTAAAGAATGTCCCCAAATAAGTATGAGGCACAAACCTGTAATTCCTTGGAAGGAAAATAAGACGTAATGTACTCCTTATGCAAAAATTTTTTTTCTAGCAGTCTGTCCCTGGAATGGAAACTTTGAAGGTACAAAGAAATCAGGCTTTTTTTCCTTTATACAGACTGTGTCCTGATGCTAATTATGTTGATAACAAGAAAAGTCACAGGCAAATTGAGTGTCCAATCTCTTAGGGTGTACATCAGACCGGTAATAACACCACAGATGAAACCTTTCAAGGGATACACCTGGAAAAATTTCAGGGTTGGAATGGGATGTTGAAAGAAAAGGGTTGGGAGTGGTGTTGGTGTTGGAAAGGAACTGTGTCAGTCATCTAAACACAGCATGACATCTTAAGCAGCCTATTGATCTTCTATTCCGAATTCACGCAGGGTGACTCCCTGTCATAAAACATTCAGCAGCCAAGATCAATAAGAGATGTGGAGCACTGAATCTTGCTGCTTCAAAGTCATACTTGAAAACAACAAAAAAAATATCACTGCTACTCAAATGTCACCAGAGCACCAGCTCAGTTTGGACCCAGCTCAGCATTTTCTATGATAAAAGTTTTCTTCCTGTTTTTCCAAGTGGGCGTCCAGCTGGAAGGTGACAGGAACTGGATTCGGCTGTGTGACAGGGAATCTATTTTCTACCCCTCTCTGTTTACAAAAGAGGTTCAAGAGGAAAGATAAACCTAGATAACATGAAGCACTTGCTGAGGTAGAGCTTGTCTTGTGCTGTGAATCTGCCAACATTTAGCAGTTCCCTGGCTAGGATCACATCCTTCAGCTGCAAAATACAAGGGGACTTCAAAATGCATTATATCACATCACAAAAAGATTATATTCTCTCTACAAACATACCCTCCCCACTATGATATGCATCAAATTGCTCAATACACCCATTCAAGTATAACACCTAACTGGAGGGGCTTCTGGAAAATAAATTGTCCACTGAAGGTACCTTTCAGTATTTCAGTGTTGTTCTCATGTGTCTCATTACTCTCTTGTAGACTAAACAATGCTAATTCTTTCAATCTCTCCTCTGAAGTCACATTTTCATATGTTTCTGCTTCAATAAAGGTCATTGGCATCTGACAATCTTACAGCACAAAAGATGAATTCTGTCCTTGCATGGCTCTGAGCCCAATGGTTGCCATCACCTCGTTCAGCATGAAGGGGAGAAATGCTTTTACTAGTCAACAAAAACCCTAGGTGTTTGTTCAATTTCTAATGATTTCCAGAGTAATTGATGCTGCTAGAGATGAATACTTTACAAAAGCACAAATTGGACAACCAGGCAAAATGACAAGCAGGGATTCAAGTGGGAATATGCAGCGCTGAGATGAGCTCAGAAAGCATCTGTTGTCACAACACCATCTCTCTGTGGCAGATAAAGAAGCACAGAAAAACCTGGATGCAAAAGCAATAAATATAGGCATCAATGAAAATTTAGCATTTGATTTCAATAGATTTGAATGGCTGTACTGTAGGGACTTTGTCTTGGGATGATACTGTGTGGTAGCTTGCCTGAGATGGCTGTAAACAAAAAACACAAATTGAAAAGCCATTGAGGAATAAAATCAGCTTGCTTATGTAAAGCCCTATATGATTACAGCCTGTTTCTGGTGTCAAAATGAAGCTGTTCAGAGCCGTGGTGGCTCATCTATTAATTACATGTTGATTTTAGTATCTGTGTTTATTAGGATAAAGGGTGAGTATTACCTGGACAATCAATAAACCAAACCTCTACAGTGCTTTACTAGTTAGACTGGGAGTCAGACTAAATATTCTGGAAACCCACAGTTTCATTAAATATTTTTCAGTTCTTGAAGTTGTTGATTCCTATTCATAGCAAACACAGAAGAGGCTTGGATTCTTCATTCTCTGCTTTTCTATTCCAAGGTCGGTAATTCTGTTCCTATCTCCTTCTGAAGAAAAGTTTCTGAAGGGTGTTCTTGTAGGTGACATTCTAATTTATGATTCTGAAGGAGGCAGGGGGGAATTAAGTGACATGATGGAAAGTTTGTTAAGTGTAATCAACAGTGAGGATAAATGCTGTTAGAGATTTCTGCATATTAATCTGGCTTTGTTTTGAGCTACTGCAGCACCTGTGACAAAACAAGAGGTTATGAATTTGGAATCATAAGCTTTGCTTCTCTGGCTTAGTATAATATAGATCTCTAATCAATAAACTGATTGAGCTTGACTGGACTGATCTCCAGGACACCCAGGGGGTACTGTGGGTGTTTCAATCCAGTGCTGTGTATGACTGTGCCTGGCTTACCACTCTTATCCAGAATGGGAAGACTTTCCCATAGGCGCTGAGCCATCTCTGGCAGCCCTGGTGGATGTCTCAAATGGAACTACTGGCACTGGAGAGCTGAAAGTGCCCCTGTGGGGCTCAGCTCCAGGTTGAACCTCTAGAAAGAAATGTTCAGTGGTGTTTGCATGTGAGATAGAGACTGAGTTCAGTTGCCCAGAGTATTTGGGACATGGCACCATGTCTTTGATTCTTTATGGGGCAGGCAGGGGTGGCACAAGAACCTTGGGGGACTTGGGCATGCTTTGACACTGAGAAATGTGGCTGGAAAGGGCCACAACAATGATTAAATACAAGCATACTGGAAGTATGGGGAGAGATGGTGTTTCTGTCTAGCAGAGAAAGGGTGGAAATTTAGGACACTAAAGCATAGGACACCAATGCTTGATTCTGTTGACTGGAGACATCTTAATTTAGAGCATCATAATTTTTTTAGAAATTATTTCTATATTTGTCCTGCATCCTTGTTCTCACATAAATAATTTCTATCTTTTTCTTTTTCCTAGATTTAGCTATTCTGTTTTAGACTGTTTATCTTGTCTACCAGTTCTCTAAAGCATTCATTAAAATTCTGCTTTGTAAATCTTAAGTTTTCAAAAATACAAAAAAAAAAAGTTTGCAAAGAATAAATTGCCGTTACTTGAAAGTGTCCCTGACCAGATACAGGATTCATGATTAACCCTTAACATCCAGACAAGAAATAAATTATTTTTCTAATTGTTAGGGAAAGTACTCATGGAACTTAACTACCAAAGTATACATTGGATTCTTCAGTACTAGACATTGCTTTTTTTTAAGATGGAACATAATTTTGAAAGGGATTGTCATATTCATCATGTGTAATTATATCTACAAGACTGTGAAGAGCTATGTGTCTGTTTTATAGATGAGCCATGTTCAGCTTGGAATTAACACATAGAGAAATCAGACCTTTCATAGTGATGTGGAAAAGGTGTGTAATCATAAAATTGCTCATATCTAAGGCAGATGCAGTTTTCCTGACACACACATACTTATTGTGGTCTGTCCCTCTTTGCAGAGAGATGGTGTTTTGTTTTTGTCATGGGCACCTGTATGAATGGAGAGACACAATTCCATCCTGTGTATCGTGAAAACATCTTATCATGTGAGAAATAGTGCAAATCCTTGTTTTCAGATAAAAGATCTTATCTGCTACTGCAGAAGTTTTTATAATCATTAACTCCCTGTGCTTGGTTTACCAGGCATCAAACAACATAGGATGTTTTTCTACCATCAGTCTTCAAGGATGAATAGTGACTGAGAAAAGACTCTGCTACTCACACAAAATTTTCCACTCCCTCTTGTCATCTTACAGGAAGCATTGATGTTATTTTTGGGAAGTATTGACTCTTTTACAGAATAGAGGGCTCATTAAATCAAAATAATAGCAACATTTTCAGCTGCTTCATTGTTATCATTGCTATTGTTGCAAGCCACTGCTGGAAGCTGGGAAAAAAAAAAGAAAGGAGAAATAATGCCAATAAAGAATAGATGCCCCAATGTATCCTGAGCCCAAGATAAAGTGCAACACATCTTTTTTTATGGCTTTTAAGTACTTGGTAGTCTACCACTGAGTTCATAATCATCCTGAAGATGCAGCAGTGCCACTGAGAAGGACAGGGGAGCTAAAATTTATAGAAAGAATGATAAACTGGAAATGACAGTCACAAAAAAAAAAAGGGAGATGCTGTACAGAGGTTGTGTTAATGAAACTATCGGGTGCTGCAGGCAGAAAGAGGGACTTTATTCCACTTCCATCACAAACTTACGCAGAATCAATTTGGGGGTAAAATGTGTTGGGTTTTTTTTTTATCAGAGGAGTCAAATTGTAACACATGAAGGGGAAATCAAGGGAAAAAGTATAAAATATGGAAAATGAGCCATGTGGAACCCAGAGTGGCTGATGCCCAGGAAAAACAGAGCTGAAGGGTGACCAGATACAATGCTCAGCAGGGAGTTTTTCTGTGTTTGCTGGGAACTCTGCAAGAAATTGTGAAATTGTGAAAATGGGAGGATTTCTCAGTAGTATGGAAGTCTATTCTGGGAAAGAAGCAGCATGAGCAGGAAACAGGAGATTTTTTTAATTGTACAAATTCATGATTTTAGGACAAGCAGCAGGGAGTAAATATAGTAATCCAGGAAATCTATTTAGTTTTTTGATGTGCTTAAATAGTAAAAATCAATTTTTCTAACTATTGTTCCTTGTATTTGGAATACTAACAGTCCCCTCTTTACACTATGCCTCAGAGCTGCAGAACAAATAAAATTACAAAGCAAAATGGGAAAAATACCCCAACAGGAGTTTCAGACAAGAACTGATGGGTCCCTACCTGATATATCTTAGGGAATTTTATCCAGCTAGGGTCACAAAATCTGCAAAACATCTCAAGCTGAACACACAAAGTTGTGTCAAGTGGCTTTTGAAATTCTTGGTCAAGGCAATCTGCTTCACAGAACAAGCAGTTTACAGATGTAAGTTTTTGTTCCTGGCAGTTGTGGTTTAACCCCAGCCAGAATCCCAGCCCCAGGTCCACTCATTTTCCCCCTCAGTGAGACTGGGGAGAGAATCAGAAGAGGAACCTTTGAAAATGCTTAAGTTGAGATAAAGGCAGTTTAATAAGCAAAAGCAAGAGCCATGCACACAAGTAAAGCAAACCAAGGCATTAATTCACTGCTTCCCCAGGGCAGGCAGGTGTTCGGCCATCTCCAGGAGAGCAGGGCCCCATCACTTGTAATGGTGACTTGGGAAGACAAACTCCATCACTCCAAATACCACCCCTTCCTCCTCCTCCTCTCCTCTTTATATACTATGATGTTATATGGTCTGTAATATCCCTTTGGGCAGCTGGGGTCACCTGTGCTGGCTGTGACTCCTAACTTCCTTTGCCAGTGTTAGTATGAGTAGCAGGAAAGGCCTTGGCTCTGTAAGCCCTGCTCAGCAATAACAAAAATACCTCTATATTATCAACCCTGTGTTCAGCACAAACCCAAAACACATCCCCATACCAACTGCTGTGAAGAAAATTAACTCTATCCCAGCCAAGACCAGCACACTGGCCAGGGTCAAAAGTGGATAAATAGGAAGAAGGGATGAAAAAGGACATACAGAGCTGATAAGAAAAAAATGCTCATTAGAAATATACTCACCTTTTCAAGAGAGTTCTACAAAAATAAGTCTATGTAGATAGTAGCATTTGTAGACATAGATCTATGTAGATTTAGACATACAGGGAATATGCCAAGTATGTAGCCTTCAGAACGCATCAGGAGAGTAGCAGCCCATTTTAATACTCTCTTTCTAAAGCTTGTTCTCATACCTTGCTGTTTCTCCTAATTTTTTTTTTATTGTTTACTTTCTTCCAGTTTTATACCTTGGCAACTCTGGCAGTGGTTGATCGAGGATGCACTGGAGGAATAGAAGTTTCAAGACGGCATTCAGTGAACAAGGCAGCATAGAGAAATTGACATGATTATGACTGACAGTTATTATTTGCCAGGAATTCTTGTTGAAACTAAACACAAGTGTTACTGCTGGACCTGCAGTAACCCATAAAATTTAAAATGTCCAGCCTATTAGAAAGTTCTGGATTCTCAGCACTTTTTTTTTGTCACATAGAACTGGAAAAACACCCCAAACCAAAACTACTTGGGTTTTACTTTGTTATTCACTGTCACTCCAGAAAAGCTCAGTATCTGAATTCCTTTGAAGCTCAAGGAGAGAGAAGTTTTTAGGAAGACACTTTTCCAGTGTTTTCAGTGTTGTTGTGCAGGTCAATGTTTTTCCAGTGTTGAGCTACTCACCCTTTAGAATTGTGGAGTGACCATCTGTGTTTTTCCAGCTGTGGAGCAAACTCAGGGACACTGACACCTTCTGTTACCTTGCTTGTCCTCTGCACTGGACCTTGAGCAGGAATGTTGGTGTGGGGTTTCTTTTTGGCTGGGATTGATACCTGCAGTATCAAGGTGCCAAGTAAATGCATTGCCTGTGGTCCTTGGGGGTTATCCAGCAGTCAGGATGTTGTGACACCTGTCAAACGGATTTTCACTTTCTGGATGACTAAAAAGCAAAATCTCTCTTATCCATTTTCAGTTGAATTGGGGATTTCTCAGGTTTCAAGGTCATGAAAAGAGTGATGCTTTTCTCCTCTGATGTTTCAGGATAGTTTTGACTGCTTTTGCACTTTGCATGGATCTGATGCCCTCTCCTTTGTTATCTCTCAAGAGATTAATTGAGGTTATTCATGCACCAGTGGCAGCCTGTTGGAAATGTCACCAACAAGACATGATGAAATGTCAGACTGGATAAAACCTCTTTGGTCAAGCCCAAACTGGATAAAGGCAGGCACCATATTCTTAAACATAGAACTGGAACAAAACAGTAAAAAATATTGTGGAAAGGCCAGCAGAAATGTAAAAAGTTTCCCAGAATTTCCATTGGAGAACTTTTATAGGACATTGAAAAGCAAGTTAGTGGGTAGGTTGTAGTATATAAGTGCTAATATATAAGTTCTATCCTGCCTTGCAAAAGATATTAAATGGCTGCTCACTGGACTTGGTTGCATGAGAAAAGAACAAGATGAAACTGTTCCTTCAATTATGAGAATGGATAAGGTAGTTAAAAATGGTTCTCTTTGTAACACTCAACAACAGTTTTGAAGGCTTCCTTTCTGTAAATACTATTGCATTTTCTTTGCCTGCGCAGTATTTTCTCCTATAAATGACTCAGGAACACAGATTTACTGCCTATTTTGCAGTAAGGAGCCTTGTTTTTCCAGCCCCTGCAAATACTCAGGGCAAAAGAGACAGTTTTAACCCCATAAATACCTCTGGCTTCTCCTGTTTGCAAAATACTTTTTTTTCCAGCAAGTGAAATGATATACTGTTAATTAATAATGCAGCATAGAAATTTCTATGCAACTCTCCTGCAGAGCCCATTGACATGATTTTATTTTGACTGTAGGAATTTAATAACCAACGAGAATGTTTTTGCAATACAAAACTTCTTGTGTTGGCTGCACTCAGCCAGCAGCTAGGCTACTAAAGATGTTGTTTTAAAAGTGGATTCAAGCTAGCTCTTCTGATCAGTTCCTGCAGCTGATGTGTCTTAATGCTTTTGGAATGGATGAAGAAGTGTGGCTAGATTCATTGGCTAGATTCCCTCAGCAATATCAATTTCTTTGTGAAGCAGTGCTGATCCTTGAAGGATTTGGGAGGCACAAGCATGGAATAGATTCACATAATCTGCAGCGTGTACTTCCATTTACAAAAAACTTGTAATACACTTGTATTGTTGTATAGACAAAATTATGATGAGTAATTTCTATTTTTTTTTCTATTTTCTAAAATCTATTTTCAAAGATGAAAATAGAGTAAATCTTTTGTTCTCATCATAGTTAAATCTTCAAGACTCTATTAGAGTGGTTACCCTGAAATCTGACCTTCTCAAGAGGTGAAGAGGCTGTGACTCCTAAACCTCCTTGGTTCCTGTAACAGATAACTGAGTTCTTCCTGTGCTGTCTCTGGTCCCTCTGTGTACCCCACTCTGCTCCCATCCTGTACTGAGCATGGCTGCCAGATCCACCCCAGGTAGTGTGGGATTGACAGCCAGGGGAAGGGATTCTGGGGGATCAATGAGCCTCCATGTCCCTTCGGAATGGTAGAGGCAGGTGAAGATCAGAACTGTAAGACTCTATTACCTTCTACCAGAGGTAAGCTCTCGGCAGCCCAGTGACCTGCAGACCCTCAGGGAAGGGGAAACCCAGGATATCCACCTTGCACAGCTGCTGTAGGGTGTCCCAGATGGTCTCCTTCCTTCAGCCTTGCTACAGGCTTTGTCTTGCAGCCCTTAATAATCCACCACTGTAGACAGCTGCCTACTCTGTCTCTATGTAAAACACATGGTGGTGTACAAATTAGTTATAAATCAGCCATTCCAATCCAGTGACTTGCTACCCTGGTAGGCACAAATGGTACTATGAGTTGTGAGAGCACAGAGGATCAAGATCCTAGCCTTAACTGTAATGCCTGAAAAAAGAGCAATAAATACAAGAGGCAGCAGCAGCATGACCAAAACAGAAGAAGTATAAATCATGCTGTGGAATGAAGTGCAGTGATTCACCTGCTATGCTGGGTGCTGCTGCCCTGCAGACAATCTGACAGCACAGCAGAAAAGAAATGCAACACACCAGAAATAAATACTCACCCTGAACTTACACAATGCTATTCATTTTGTGTTAATATATTTCTTCTTGAAATTCAGCTGAAACCCACAGCAACAAATCATCCCAGCATCGATACAAGGTAAACGTGTGTGATTAAGGAAGGAGAGGGACAACAGCACAGTTGCAACCCATAAAAGTTAACTATTGTCGGGTTTTGTCTGCATGACATGGATCCTCTTTGATAGTTCACATGTGTTGGCTTGCCTTTCATTCACCTTTAGCCCTTCTTTCTACAGTATTGGTCATTTTAAAAATTACCAGCTTCATTTCACAATATAGTCACCAGCATGACCAGTAATAAGGTACAGTCAAAGAGGATATAAAAATGGCAAAGACAAACTTAGAAATTGAGTTATAATAAAGTTGAATGTAAAGAGTCAAGGTACCTTGAGAGATGGCCAACTAAAAGGTGGAGGTCCCTGGATCTGCTGAGAGTGAAGTCAGGACCCTTGGGAATCACCACTGGCTCTGGGAAGAAGCGTGGTCAGGACCAGGCACAATAGTATTCACAGCCAGGTAGGAGGGCTCTTAGGTTTATATGTGAATCAGCAAAAGCTAATGGAGGTATATGTCTTTCCATTTCACAGTTTTATAAACCTATTGCTAACTTGCTGTAAGAATCTTAGTTAATCACTGTCATCCAGTAACTCTTGTATCCACATGATAAACATGGGAAGTGCTATTTGCCTACCTGGAGGATTCTGAATGCTGATTAATACCTTGTGAAAACATTATAAGATTATTTGGAGAAAGTAACTGTGCCTTGCAAGTGTGCAGCAGCTGATTTTTCTGCTGCCAGCTACAATAGGAAGTGATTTGTCTCCTTTCACCTCTCTGTTCCTCTTTCCTCATACCTGGTCTCAGCAAAAGCTTTCTTGCTCTTGGTTTTTCACTGATAGAAAAATGACTTGCCAGACCTGGAGGCCAACAAGCACTTATCTTCCATTTTCCAAATTGCCCTCTAGTTACTGCCTGGTACAAGGGCACAGCAGCAGAAAAAGAGTTCATTGGGTTTTGCAGGTCTCTATGACAGGATGCATCATTTGACTCTAATTTGCACAGTGGTTTTTTGTGCTTTGTATGCCCAACAATAGTTATATCCTTACAATTTTTTTAATAACCAATATTATCTATTTAAAAAAAAGAAAACCCAAACTGTAAAAGAATGTGATCCAGACACAACGCGAACTTACTATTACATCAGGGGCAATTTACCTTGCAATCTTCTCTTATTTAGCCCTTTCTTTGGTCCTTCAGATCCTTTGCCATTTTTTCTCAGAAAGAGGCCTCTGCCCTTGATTTTGTGTAGATTTTCTGAGACGTGGCTACCTAAAGATCAATCTTTGGGGAGAAATGCTCTTAGAAGTGTTCAGGTTGTCTAATTTGAATTCAAAAATGCAGATGGGTGCAGATATTCTTGTACAGCAAGAACATCTCTGGGTTTCCCCTAAGGACCAGTGATGCATTCACCCCACAGCCACAGGATCATGCTGCTAACTTGCAAGCCCTGTCCTAAGGATTTTACTGCCCTCCCACATGGAAAGAGAAATGGAAAGGGAAATGCAACACAACACTGATGAAAAGCTGAGCTCCGGCATACTGAGCACAAAAGTGGTTCTGTCCAATATTTCATGGGCACCAGAGGTAAATTGAATGGAGGAAGGCAGAAAGAGGTGTCCACTAGGACTGCAGAGATTTACAAGTAACATGTTGCAGTAGGTGAGACAGTGAGGAAGTCAGAGAGAAAACTGCACAGATGGGCTGGGCTTCTCCAGGGCTTGTGTGAACTGAAGCCTCTTCAGCAAACGAAAACACAGGACACTACAAGACTGGTTAGAAAATCCACTTGGGTGGGACACCTCTGATTTAATAGAGGCTTGTTGCAAGGAAAAGCTTTGCTTTTGGGACTTTTGGAGTAGGGATTGTGAAGATGGCTATGCTGACCTGTGTCCAGGGCAGGGCACAGACCTTGCTCTCATGTGTGACTTCACCTGGATGAAATGCTTCTGTGAGAGATCTCCTGAAGCTGAATCTAGGCAGATGTTTTCTGTGCAGCAGAAAAATCCCTGCAGTGGTTTTTCAGTGCTCAGCTAATGAGGGAGAGAGTGTGTTTTATCTTTGTTACCACGGAAAGTTAACCACAATCCAAGCAGTGATTTATAGGTAATGAGTCCTGTCACACTTACAATTCATACCTCACATGAAAGTCATCAGCATACCTACCGCTGATCAGAAATCCTGGTATATTTCTCTATGTTTTATTCACAGTCTAATGATCTGCCAAGGCAAAGGCTGGATTTAAAGCTGATTGCTATCAACATTTACATCTGTGAATGCATCTGAATGCCAAGGAGCATTTAGGAAATCAGCTGTCAGATGATTGCAGCAGAGGATACTTCCACTGAGTGAGGTAAGAAGGACCTGCAGGGGCTCAGGGGTCACCTGGAAAGAGTAAGGAGAAGAGGAGCAGAAAATAGAACAATATCTTTTTTGGACTCTGTTGGTGGGATTGCTAGTGAACAGCAAATGTCTGCTGTGGGCCCCACTTGTCCATGGTGGGATTGGGTAAGAATTTCACACATGCAGTTGGTTTAGAGATAGTTTTGTCAAGAGATGGAATAAAATATCCATGACTGCACTGGAAAGCTTGTAGTTGTCTCGGAAGGGTCAGATGGACACCAGACACTTGAGGGGAGATGTTCCTGTGCAAAGGACACACTGGCTCCAGCCCCCAGCCTGTGTCTCCCTTGGCCTGTCTTGGGGATAGGTGTGTGGGAATGGGGAAGAACCCCTGTGCTGCCCTCTCTGGGGTGAGCAAATAGAAATGTGCCCATGGCAAGGTCCTGTTGGCTCGTGACCAGGCAAGGAAGGAGGTGGGGCTGCTCTCTGTACATGTTTCTGTTCTGCACTGTTGCAAAGGTACTCTTTGGAGACCAGTCCTTCCTAGGAACAAGTGCTCTGCTAGTAAATCTGGTATGTGCAATCCCAAGAATTAGTGCATGTTTCTTTAATGAGTGCATGTTTCTTTAATTAGTTCCCTATCAGCACCTATCAAAGTTACTGAGAGTATTGTCATTTCAATAGAAGAAGAAACAAGTTTTGCTTTACTTATTTTTATTATTATTTTTTTTTAACTGAATAAGACAGAGGATACGTCAGGAATTTATCAGCAGAGCAATTGCCCCTCTGTACCTGGGGCAAAAGAGGCAAAGCAAAGCAGGATAAGAGATGCATCACTTTCTCTTACACTTTTGCTGGACAAATGTGGTGAACAGAATACATTTTTCACAATTTGTGAAAAGTCGTCCCACATCTTAATTTATTTTTCACCTGCATGAACAATACATTTAACAAACAAAAAAAGCATGGATATTTCCAAAATGCAGCAAGCTTTACGGTATCTATAAAACATAAAAAGGAAAATACTGTATTACAAGAGGAAAATGCAATGAAAGAGAGTGAATTTTCCTTAATTTTCTGTTTTTATGATTATTTAATTACATGCTTATTTAATGTTATGCTCATTTTTAAAAGTCCCCTTAAATTTTAATGTAATAAAATGTAATTATAAAAATGTTTTTCTTAACTTGTCTTCTGTGCTATGTTCTGACTGTTCTCAACAGTTATCTAAGCATATGCACAATATGCAGTGAAGAGACTAATGTATTCTCCAAATAAGATGCATAACTTGAAAGGCAACAGGGCAAAATTCCTTCTGAAAAATACCCCATCTAAACTATTTTTGACAGAAAATTTGATTGTAAACATTTTTCACATTATGTATGTCGTATTTCTACACTAATCTGAAGGTATACTTGAAAAAAAATAATCCAAATGAAAGCAAAACTGATTTTTTAAATTTTTTAATTTTTTTTCAATAAAACATTACAATGCCTTAGAATGGCAATGATTTTTTTAATGACATTTTCCATGGAAAAATGAAATCTCTGTGATTCATCATACCCACAGTGTAACACATACCATACAATTTGCCTAATAGAAAATATCATCTCTCCTTCAGCAAAGAAAATGCACTCACACAGAATCATATTCAATTAGAGTCCTGCAAGCTCTCTGATTTAAAATTGATGTAGCTCCTGCATTCTTAAAAATCAAGGTCCTTTTTTCAGGAGAAGTAATGTTCTTTTACGTTACTGTCCAAAGTGCTTTAAAGCCTTTTTAAATGATAAATTTCCAACCCTATTTTGTTTAAAGGTGACAAAAAGAAAAGCTCACTTAAAGAAATGGGGACCATTTATTGTGAGAATCATTATCCATTAGCAGAGTGTCAGATTTTGCAGCACGGTAACTCTACTGAGACTTCAGGATTCTTTTTTTCCCCTATCATTTATTAGTAAATATTTACAGTATTATTAATGGACTTTTTATTTTCCATAGGAAAATTTAGACTATTTTTTTGTGGGAGAAGAAAGAAGTGTCAGAAAACCAGGACGAAATGCTGGTTCAGACTGCCTCGAGGTCAGTTTGTGCTTGAGTGAGCTGCTACGATGCCACTGTGAATTTTTTGTCAAGCACCTCAAGTTTGTGCTGCCAGGCACTGGAGGAGCGTGGCTGATGGCTGTGGGGGCATGGGCCAGGCAGGCTGCTTTCTCTGGCGGCACAAACACACATAGCTCAGAGTCAAGCTGAGCCAGAATGTTGCAAATGACATTTCTTTCTGAAATGTTTGCTGCAGAAAAAAGAATTCACCATTTCAGCTTCTTACTTCGAGACTGAAAGCACTGACGGAGTTTGCACTTCTCTTTTTCCTTCATCTTTCATGAGGCAAAGGAGGTAATGGAGGAGATGGAAAAGAGAGGATATAGCTGGGACTACGAGAGATTTGGGTTTTGGAAGTGCAATTGCCTAAACTGCAGTTTACTTAATTGCATGGACCAGACTGAACTCATAAGAGGTATTTCAAGGCTGGCAGAGACCAATTTTGATCAGCCCTTGGTTTTTTTAAATATGACATGTGAAAGATGATGAAGGGTACAAGGAAATTGTTTAGATTCTTTGGGAATGCACAGCCCATACTGCCCTGAAGAAACCCACAAATTATTCATCTAAGTGCTCAGCACTTTGCAGTATCATCCGCTCTAGAGGGTATTTCATCGGGCAGTATGTGATCATTTAAGCTTGCAAGTTGGAAGAAAATGTATTGAATTCAAAAATACCAAGGGAAACCAGAAGTCTGTGATGTGAAATATTTTAGTCTAATTGACTGATGCCTCAATTTTGGGCTGCTTTTGCTATTTATTTGTTATTGTTGTTTTTTGTCTCTTTATTGAGGAAATTAATTAAAAGAAATCAATCAGCGTTTATTTTTTAGGCAGAAGCAGTATGTTCAAAAAAAACCCCCAAGCCAAACCAAAACAAGTGGAAAATGGCATTTTCAACCGAGCAAACTAGAAAATATTACCTGAAAAACAGGTGGAGGAATTTCTAAAATATTTTTGGCATTTCCTTAGCCTGCAGAAGTACAATTATATGGAAATTGGTCTATCTTTTGGGCCTTGTCTGCAATGCTTATCCCCAGTGCATGTGCTGGAAGCAGAACTGAGAGGGAAAGGACAGGGAAAGCTGTGCTAGGACATGGGCTGAGGTTTCTGTGTCCATTTTGGTAATCCTGTCTGGATGTGTGTCTGGCAAAGCAAACAGATGAGGCACTAGCCTCCCTCTTCTGTAGCCTGTGTAGCATACTGAAACTAGTTTGAGAAAGGTTTAAGAATCACACATAAGACAGAGTTGAGAAAGCAAGATTATAAAATGATGGTCCCTTTTTTCTAGTAGAGCCTTGCCTTGTAATACATCCTAGGAGACATGGTAGTTTATGGGAAAAAGATGGAAGAGTGGAGTGTGTGGTGTATGTTGAAATTTGATTGAAGAGCCAAAATGGGACTGACAAATGTGACAGGAGCTGACGAAAATGTGGAACACAAAATCATTGGCAGCACACTGGGATCTCAGGGGGCAGAAGGCCAGAGGGGATATTAAAGCAGCATGATGTCAATTAGAAATTGGTTTTATTGTGGGATAAGCATCCTTCCAAAACCATCATTAATGGGAACCTCTAAAATACTGAAGAGGGTGATAACATTCAAATATGATGCTTTAGTATCCTGGGTAGAGGGAAATAATAACGGTAATTATGATTGAAGTGATAACAGTAATCACAATAAATATGACCCTTTATCATTCTCACTGTCTTTGTTTATGCTTCTCAGAAAGTTTTGAGAAAAAGTAAAAAAAAAAAAAAGATTTTCAGACTCTGATTAAGAGGACTATTACATTGCATTTCCAACAAACTGCTTCACAAATCTGAAACCTTGAAACAGTTTGAGTTTGCTGCAGAACATGCTGTACTTGAGGCCTCTGCTGTCCTCTGCATGACAAATTTGCATTGTACTCAACAGATAAACACCGTTATTAGTCTGAGCATTTAGGGGATGTGATGCAGTCTGTTTTGCTTCTTGCCAAGTTTCAGTCAGCGTCTCACAGTTTCAGTAAATAGCTTCTTAATGTGATGTTAAATCCCTGCTTTTCTGCAAATCTCCCCTCTCTGGAACATGGCTGGCTTGGCAGCCCTGAATGAACACACAAACCCATCAGCCTGCCAGTGACACAGGCAATTGCTGCACCACGTCTGAACCTTTTCTGAGCAGGCTGAGCTGGCCTTGGATAAAAAGGTTTCTTCCAGCTCAGCAGCACTAGGATGTTCAGGGGCTCTTTTGGAGCTGAAAATTCTTTCCTTGCCACTGCCAGTGGGCCCAGCCTGTGCAGCTGGGATTGGCTCTCAGTGCCCAGGGGTTGAGCTCAGGGCTCTGCTCTCACATGCTGTCCTGCCATCACCTGAGGCAGGCTGGCTAAAGTGTGTTTGTTCCCTCCCTTACGGTGCTGTCCCACTGTATTACTCCTCCAGACATCCACACTGCCCCTGTGGTACCTCCTCTATGGTCTGTGCTCCCTCAGCAGGGGACACAAGTGGGATTTCAGGCTGGGGTGACTTCATGTCATGCTGTTTGCCTTCAGCACAGACAAAATTATATTGCTCTAAGAGCACAGAGCACCCCCAAAGAGGAGACAGCCGAGATAGGCCTCTTGGCCTGGATGGTGTGGGGTGTTCTGTGCTCACACCAAAGACACCCTCTCTCTGTGACTCCTTCTCTCGGCAGCAGGATGGAGATTTCCCTTAGCTGTCATGTCAGACAAGAGCATGGGCTCTGAGGTCACATTACCACCAGATATACTTCATTAACATCAGCTTCACCTTCCACCTCTTCTCACTTAGAACCTGTCACTTGGACCATACAGCAAATAGACCTTTTGCTCTCCTATCACTCAAGCACTATATTCCTGTCAGGAAAAAAACCCTGATGCTGAACATCTTAGCAACTTTCAAGAAAATTGCTGCTGAATTTCACTCTCACTGAGTCATTTTTGAACAAGTGGTGATCACTTATTTCCTTGAAATATATTTCCTTGAAATTATTAGAGATGAAGTGCTAATGAAATATATTCAGAATGCAGAATGTGGGTGGAGGATCAAATTAAAGAAAGCCATTATAGATAGGGAACTAGTAAAAATCCTCCATGGAAAGGCCCAAGCATACATACTAAACATAGATCATGAGGACAGCAGATAACAAGTAGCACCATCTTTTTCAATCCTTACAAACATAGTTTGCAGATCTTTTGGTAATTTATCATCCTTCCTGTTCTAATGTCATGCTTTGCCCCTGAATGCTTTGAGGGATAAGACAAATTTCTTGTTAATATACTTTCATAGGAGGGAGATGAGGGCAAACCACACCTGGGATATCATTCTGCTCTGCTGGTTTTATGCTGCTGTGATTTCAAAACACATTCAAGTTCAAAAATTACAATGGGAACAAAGCAGTCCCTCTAGATGAGGAGGGTAAATTTATGAATCTTTGATTGATATTGATGGAACCCTTTCAGCAAGAAGCTGTCACTGAACTATTAATTTATCTAACCTTATTCAATGAGGAAAAAGTGTCTCTTCATATTTTTGCATGATTCAGGCCATTTACTCAGGATCAGTAGCATGTCTGGACTCTGCCTCCACCCCTATTTTTGTTTCACAGGAAAAATGCAGTTGTTTAGCCTTCTGTGCCATATAACACCATTCCATGATGTGAAAATATCTGAGAGAGGAACTGCTCCAATTTTAGCTTTTTTGTCAAAATTATTTTAGTAAAACCAAACCTTCAAAGCTCCAAACTTCTTTTCCAGTAGGTAGGTTTTGTAAAGCATGTAACAGAAGGACACCGAGCAAAAATACTTTCTAAAATGCATTCCACATCAATACTGATCATGACTGATCAGACATTTCAGGTCTGTGATCTTCATGCTCAAAACAGATTCTGAGAGCTGAGCACGAACTTTCTCTAGCCACCTTATGGTTAATACCTGTTTAGGAATTTAAGGTGTGTATACATTTCTGTGGAAGTTAACTGTGATGCTTAAAATACATAATAGATAACATATACATTAAGCACTGCAAGAGGTCCAGAAGAAATAAATAATAGATTTTTCATATTATTTATTCACTTTTTGCTGAAGTAAGCATCAGTCTCCTACCAAAAGAAGCATGAAATGTTCTGTTTTTATTTTGCGGGGAGGGATTTTAAATGTCCTCAGCAAATGAATTCACAACCTTGCCATTGATTCCCAGTATGTACATAAAGAGAACTTAGAATTCCATTAAATCTCATCATAACTTTTCTGTACATGAAGGCTGAATTATGAGTTTCCTTATAGTGACTGTAAAGCAGAAAAGTGAAAGCTTGTTCTCTCATGTGCTTACTAGAGATGGGCTGGGACCAAAGTGCCCTGCAACAAATATATGAAAAATACCCGGATATTGTATTGACCTGTAAGAAATCAGCCAGTTCTGCACTAAATAAAGAAAAAAATTAAATATTTTTTTAAAAAAGGTATTTTTGATTGATCCTTTAATGGAAGATATCTGTAGGAGCTTGCCCAACAGTGCAAGTTCTCTAACACCATCCATGACAACACAGAGCCATGGAATCATAGAATGGTCTTGGTTGGAAGGAGATTTAAAGTTCATTTAGTTCCAAACCCCATGCCAGAGGCAGGGAACCTTCCACTAGACCACGTTGCTCAGAGCTCCAACTAACCTGGCCTTGAACATGTCCAGTGATGGGGCATCCACAGCTTCTCTGGGCAGCCTGTTCCAGTGCCTCACCACCCTCAGAGAATTTCTTCCTCACCTCTAATCTGAATATCTGATCTTTTGGTTTAAAACTGTTACCCCTTGTCTTACCACTACCTGCCCGTGTCAAAAGTCACTCTCCCTCTCTTTCTATAAGCCTGCTTTAACAGCATCCCCAGGTAAGTGTATTTTTGCTCCAGGATTAGGAGTGCTCCCATACAAACTGCTCATTTTCATCTGAATTTAACTTGCATTATTTCTACATAAAGAGCCACACACTTTCCAAGAAAGCTGTCCTGCCTACAGGAGTCACCTTCCCCAAACAATCTGTTCTGCAGCTCCCAGCCATGCTGGCTGAGGTAGGAAGCAGTGGGAGGGTCAGCCCTGTACCCTGTCTGGTTCTGGCACTGTCCTCTGGGGCTGGGCCTGTGCTGAGTGCCTGGAGAAGGTGAGTGGAGCTGGGTGGTCCCTTGGTAATGGCAGCAGGTTGTGAGGGGTGCAGTCCTGCAGCTGGCTTTGCTCAGAGCTGATAGCTACTGCTACAGTATGAGATCCTTGGGATGCTGCTGCTGGGGAGGGAGGACTCCCAGAAGGGCAGCAGTCCATGTCCCAACCCAGCCAAAGGGTCCCATTTTTCTGAAGTACCCTCCCACATTACTGTGATCTTTTGTCTCTGGGGTTGAATTTTGCTTTCTTTGGAATAATCCTTTCTTCCCAAGGGGAAATTATCTGCCTATTTCTATTGTGGGGAGAGCCAGACCCTTCCCAGGTGTCTATATGTGAAAAAAGATCAAAACACAGAACTGAGATGAAAAAAGTTTGACTTTGAAAAGTTGGACTTTTGACAGAGCTATGACAAATAATGAGAAGAGTGAAGCAGAACAGGGAATTCACCAAGGCACAAGAGTATCCAGTGGAATAGTCAAACAATAGGGGTAGAAAAAAGGTACTGAATAGCACAGCTCAGCTGTAGAACAGTAATTATTTCCACTACAAGTTTTACCAATTAGTAATGGATTAACCCCCTCAAACAGTTGGACACATTTATCCATCCAAGGCTGAATGCAGAGACAGTCACAAAATCTTTGGCTCAGGAAATTTCCACCGAGTGGGCTGAAAATCCCAGGGCTGCATGGCAGGGAAGGGTTTGCTTTATCCAGTGCTTTCATACCATTATCACTTTCATAGCAAAGCACTTTATCCAGTGCTTTCATAGCTGTGAAACAATTTCTCCCCAACAAAGTGTGCACATGGGATGAGCAGCTCCTCTCTGCTCACGAGCACAGATCAGAGGGCTCCCCAGCAGAGGTTACAAGCATGCACAGGAGATGATTTGCATTACTTCTTCATCTAGACCTGCCCTCATGTTACCAGGGACCTGGGCCATTTTCTTCTAAGACAGCAGTACCTCATGCTGTGGGATGGTTGAGGAGAAAAGAAACAAAAAGTAAAATCTGAATTGAAACTTTTCCCCATTAGTGGTTTTCTTCTCTTACTCAGTTGCAGAAGACACTAGGGGAATCAGGTGATGTAACTACCTGGCATCCTTGACAGGAGCCATGTGCAGACAAAATATACACTACAACTCAAATCTTCTTTCCCACACCTTTCACTATTCTTGGAATGAGCAGGTACTAAATTTGACTTGCAAAGACAACATTAAATCAGAGCCAGGGGCAAAAGATGTAGGCAGATATCTGGCTGCTTGGGAGAAACAAAGCCCAACAACCCAAACCCCCTAATCCATAAAAAGAGGGCAAAGAAGCTACTCTTGGTATCAAAGATGCAATAATAATTTTTCAATAAACCATCTGAGCTAAACTGAGAAAAGCTAAGAGTTGTAGCCTGTGTTCTGTGTATCTATGCTCCTGGAAAATAAACATTTTTCTTTCCTAGAGCATCCTCTTGCTGCAATTTTTCCCTGTGTCCTGTAGAGTGCAGAGTGGTGTTTTGAAATTGAGGATCTATTAGTCTGAAAATAGGATAAAGTCTAACCCTGCTTGAAATTCTCTTTAGTAAAAGCAAGGCAGGCAGGCTGCTCTGAGTTATGAAGGTGGCCTTTTAAAAATGGAAATAAACAGACAGAGAGAAGAGATGACTTTAATGAACAACTACCTGTGTCTTTTTGGGTCTCAAATTCCATTAGCAAATGGAGACTGAAAAACCAGAGCAGTTCTGTCAGCCACAACCAGCCACCCGCTCTGCACCTGAGCTTTCCCCAAACACATGTGCTTTTACTGCAGAGAAAACCTGAAATAACAGGGGACATCCACCTGCAGTTCTCAGCTTAGCAACAGTCTCATTATGGCTATGAAGGCCTTTGAGAGAATCAGCCTCAGCTGAAGGGGCTCAGGAGTCAGGTCCAGATGCCTGACTGGACCCATCTTTGGTTTTGCTTTCAGCTGTGCATTCTTCCAGGGGTCTCCAGACATCCCAAATGCCCCAGTTTGGGGAAACTGATGCTTGATGTGAAGCACTAAATACCTTATACTCCTTCTCTAGTGTCCTGAACAGTGCCACAGCACCTGCCAGAGACACTTAACTCATGTGATATGAACTGCAACAATTTGAGGGACAGGTAAAGTGTCCCTGGGTGTCCTAGATGGACATATGGTGGGTGGGGTAGCAGCTGAGGCACCAATCATCCTGTGCTGCAGTCTGTGTGTGCTGGGACAGGCTGCCCAGGGAACTGGTCATGGCACCACACCCACCAGACTTCAAGAAGCGTTTGAATAACACTCTCAAGCATGTGGTGTTTTTGGGGTGGTCCTGTGCAGGGACAGGAGTTGGACTTCCATGATCATTGTGGGTCCCTTCCAGCTCAAGATGGTCTAAGATTCTGTGATTCTGTGTGGTTCTATCATTGCAGTACTGCTCAAGAGGCCATGCAGGGCACAGACATAACCAAATGAGTCTGAAAACAAGGATGCTATTAGACTGTGTCAGGCTGAGAAAATATGGATCCCTTTTGCCATTAGAGAACAAGCTGACATCCTTCATTTTGTACCAGCACCCTCCTGTTCCCAGAAAGTGCTTGTCTCACCTTACTACACCCTTTGCTGCAAAGAAAAACCTGAAGGAGGGATGTGGGATAATAAGACTTTTTAACTTTTTAACCATCTGAGCAGTTCACAAGATGTTGCACTGAAAGTGGAATGGTGCCAAATTGCACTAGGATCCTGTATGCCAGTGCTGACTCATCTCTCATGTTCCCTCACTACCACCTCCAAATCCTGCAGCACAGAGTAGGTAGGAAAATAAAGCCCATAAATTACCAAGGAGGATGGGGAAAAGGGAAAGGGCAGCCTGGATCCTACTGAGCAGCAATTCTATCTTAGGTCTGAAACGCCTGCCAGTGGAGATGAAGTTAATTCAGACTTGCCAGCTAGCTGCAGGAGACTCAGGGACCTCTTGCTTCCTCACGGCCATGGCATGCAGAGCTGTACCTGTCACAGATACTGGATGAGACAGATCTTACATTATTCTTATAGCTTTAGGGCAACTGGAGGGAGAAGGAAGGGAGAAAATCGAATCAAATGCAGGAAAAGAACACAAACAAAAACTTCCCAAATGTCTTCTACTTGACAAGGACCAAAAGTGACATTGTCTGTTCTGGGAGCTGCTGTCAATTATTTATTAACACCTTGAACACAGGAGAGTAGCTGAGCATGTTGAGATTCAGGGTTTCTCTGTGTGAGTGTGACTGAAGTTTTTCGCAAATCATGGCAGAGAGAAGGAGATACTCTTTGCCCTTGAAAGCATGCCTTTGCAATTCTGCATGTGGCACAATAAGGGAAAGTTCCTTTTCTTCCCTCCTTGCCTCCCTCCTCCATGCAGTGATCATCTCTGAAACTCATACTGGACTTATCCTTTTGAATGCTGGAGGGGAAAGCTGTCCATCCTGGAAGAGTGTCCTCCCCTTCCAGCGAGTCAGACCTCATGGATAGCATTGAAAATTGAATCTCTTTCTGGAATGTGGCAGGGCTGTGCCTGACCTTTCCAGTGACATCTTTCTTAGCTGAGAGCAGACAACCCCTCGATCTTGGTGGGTGTGGACACTTCTCTTCCTCTCTTTGCCTTTCAGGTCCTTCAGGGACAGCTGCATTTCTAATTTCTAGCCTGAAAATCCATCAGCTGTGGGAAATAATGAATCTGAGCTCTGTTGGTGGTATCTGGGCTGTCCTGTGGCTAAACAATTGTAAATAATTGACAGAGTTCCGAATTACTGCTTCCCATTGCTTCCCACTTCCTGGTGTAAATAACTTACACTGGTAAGCCATCAGATGACTTGCACTGTTAAACCATTTACTTTGGTTTTGTGTTCTTGAGCATCTGACAATGATTGGCAAGCTTCTGTATGTGCAATGAGCTCATGATGGCTTCAGTGCTGCTTTCAGTCATAAATATTTTGGCCTCCACATTTTTGCCTTTAAAGGCTGCTCCTGCCTATGCTGTTTGACAGCTGAGAAAGCAGAAGCAATGGAAGGTCATTTGCAGATCTTGAGCTGTTATTAAAACCTACTAGAGGAGCTGTTCCCCACACTCTTCCAAAAATACCTTCCTCTGTCTCTCTTCCCCACCCCCGTAGAACTCTTATTGATGAAATTTAGGTATCTGTGTGTGAATCATTGATTTCAACAATCATTTCATGGTAGGATGTGTGATAGAGGAATTAAATTATTATGATTGCCTCATGCTGGGTAGATGTGCTATCTCTCTAATTGTTTTCTTTCTTTTCTGTGTTTTAGCAATGGCAGTCAGAGGAGTGTGTAGAAGAATTTGGCTACCCTGGTAGTTGTGAAATTGTGAGCAGTGCAGAAAGGAATCTCTTTTCATTGTGGGAGTGCATGTTAAGACAGTGACAAAAACCTAGACTTGGAGAAGTACAGTTCAATGAGATGAAACATTTTCCCTGTGCCAATATCACTCTTGAAAGAGAGACTTAGTTATTCTCATTGCTTAGATCTTACAACACAAAGCAGAACAACATTCAGCTAGGTCTATGAAGGGAGTCCTTGGAAGTCCCAGTATCACTGTAAGGCAATTGATCTTCAATTTCCAGCTGCTGAAGTCACTCTAAAAATATTATTCTTACATTTGAGGAAATGTTGTCCTCTAGTTAATGTACTATTGCTTGCTGCAAATGTTACAGCATCAGCTTTATAAACTAATGTATTTCTGCTGCTGAAGAGTGCACATTGGACTGCTCTTCTGGTCAAAGTTCCTTGTCTATGTTCCCTTTGTTGTCAAAGGAGAGATGTGAGTTCTGTCAGGAAGACAATTTATCTTCCTCTACTTTACTAACACCTTAAGTTGGGTGAAATGCCAAGGAGATAGCACCTTTCTATTCACTGAACTCAGAGACAGCCTGGAGAGTGTGGCTGCCCTTCATGCTGACTCTTCAATATAGATATTCTGATTCCTTGCCTCTAGGCTGAAAAGATTTCCAAAGCAGCTCCAGATATTTCAGCAGGACAAAATGCAGTGCAGAGCATGAGTCTCAGTACCCAAACACCTTTTGAAAATAGAGCTTATTTTCTGTAGTCCTTTCTCATGTTTGAAAATACTGCTTAAAATGCACTTAAAAAAAAAAAAAGTGAAAATGTTGTGCAATCTTAAAGAAAGGAGATTTTATGTAAAGCTGACATAAAAGGGTAGATTTACAAATGCAGCAGTATTAAGTCACTTCTAGAATTAATAGTGGGCTTTTAATTTGAGAAGTCTCTACTTGGAGACATCCACATCACCACAGGAAGGAAAGGTGATACCATGCTGTGAGGTCAGAGAGCTCCGTCTGAAAAAATGATTGAATTGTAATTTTGATCAGTTCCTACAAATCTTTCACAGTTGAAATGGATTTGGAACCAAGGGACATCTTAATTGATGATTCCCCAAGATGTTGGGATGGGCGGTGAACATCTAGGTAGTTTTTAAAACCCATAAATTATCAAGACAGTGATATATCAGCAACTGAATGAATAATGTAGAGATCAACATGGCTTATTTAAATTTAGCTTAACCTTTTCTTCCATGGGAGAGCAAAAGAAGAATAATTGCCTCAATTAAATTTTAATCTTGAATATGTTGATCTGTAACTGGGTTTGCCACAGAATAAGTTTCCCTTCCCATATAGATGAGAAAGCATCTGAACTTGAAGTCTCCATACCAATATTGACTGTAATATGCCCAGAAATTTTGCTAGGTAGATATTTATGTGTAGCAGTACACATATCAGCTAACCCAAGGGTATTAGTTTTGTGTTCCTATTTTCCAAAGCATCATGTGCATAGAATGGAGATTATAATGCATTTTCAATACAGCACATCAACAACACCCTCAAAAAAAAAAAAAAAAAGAGAAAAAAGGAGAAGAAAGTCCCTTTATCTGAAAATTATTTTCATTCAGGTCTCTGCTGTACACAGTAAAGAGACAGTAGATGACTTTACTTGAATTAAAACAGAAATTAATATAAAGAATGCAAATGTTGCAATTGACTGGAAGGAAGGGGTATTTCCTAAGGTTGCTTGAATCGATAAGAAGCAGATTCCTTTGTGGTCAGCTGAGCTGTCTGTGAGCATTACAATTCCTTGCTCATTATTTCATCCAAGTGTAAAACTGAAAACAGACCTCACAGTTTGCATATTGTAATTTCATTATTTTTTTCTTTTTTAAAGATAAGTAGCCCATATCTGTTGAACAATTTAGGGACTGAAAGCTTTTGTGCTGTGAACTGACACTGCATACTCAGCATTGCCAGCAGTGAGGTCCCTGAGCAAGAAATACCTTTGGGCTGGGAGAGGCTCTGCTGTGCCTTATCCTTTTCTACTGTATTAGCAGGACAAAAGGCAAATCTTTTACTGAAGCTATAGAGGAATAAAAGCTAGAAAATATATGCATGAGATCTATCCAAGAGTTTAGGACTCAACTGGCAATTAAAAGATAAATTCTGAGATGACAGAGCTGCAGACTGAGAGCAAGTCACTTCATTGTGCTGTGCTCTGTTGAACCAGTGGAAAAGGAAAGAGAAATAGCTTTGAAAAGAGTTGGGTGACTACAAATTCTTCAGAGTATCAAAGGAGTTGTTTTGCTGATCATTTCATAAACAGGAGAATTGAAGCATGACTCAAAAAGAATTCTGCATTCAAAACTGCTTGATTGAAAACTTCACATCTGCTCCTGCTTAGGTGTCAGCCTGTGTTTCCAAAATGAGGATGCCTCTGGGTGCAGGCTTGCTGCCTGGAGAAAGAGGTGCCTGGCAGAAAGCATTTAATGCACAGATTTTGAAGCTGGGGTGCAAGCATGTCACTTCTTAAACACCAAACCAAAGTAGCATCTCAATTATTTTTGTGCAGAACACAAAACCTCAGTCAAGAATGAAGGGAAATAATAATTTGGTGTTGATAGAAACAATTGGAATGCATGTCTTCTTACACTTTATCAAAACACAGTACTACACCTGTACCACTAATTGCTCTTCTAACACAGAATCATTTACTGTTTTGGGGTCTTACTGCACCAACCAGACTTTTAAGAGTTATATTCTCCCTTTGGGGAAGCAATAGTTTATTAGCATCTATAGCACAGGGAATGCAAGTCATAGGACAGATGAATAGGACAGAAAAGTATTTTGACTGGGTAGAGATGAGCCTTTATGGTATCACACTTCATTAATCTCTGGTCTCAGCTGGGACTGCAAAAGTGACCAGAAAGTTGCTTATAAAGGCTTGGCTGAAGACTTAACTAGGATAAAAACATAACATTTTTTTTTTTCCTTAGACTTCTGCCTTAAATACATGGTCATCCTTTCACCCAAAGAACATTCTCTCACCTTTCAAAAGCATTGGGTAATTCTGATCAAAGACAGTTAAAGAAAAAGTACTGTCGGGGAAGGAGGGAAACATGAGAAGGAGGAAAGTAGACCTAAGTGGAAATTATAAATGAAACATTATTATATAAGGCCAGTAACAGATTTTCACTATAATTAAGATGGATTACTTTAATAATCCTTAAGAGCCTGATTCAGAACTGTGTTACAAACCATTTATGTGGGACTTCTGCACTCATTGCCTCTGTGAGGAAATTGCAGGTGTTTAAATAAGAGAAGGCTAAATTCAGTTTTTATATTTCTTCAAGCAGCCTCCTTCGGATTGGAGAGATGAGTGACTGCCTCAGATTTATGTGCTGAGAAGAGTGTCTGAGCCTTGATAGAACTCTTGGAAAGTAATTACCTTTTGCAGATTTTACACCTGAACATATATACAGGGCATGGCAATTTGGCAAGGGGAAAAAAAACCCACAAAAGCTTTTGTGCACAGAAGAGCCACTGTTTGGATTAATGAACTGCAGAACTAACTTTCCCCCCTCCACAGATGTCACATGTGCCTTTAAAATATACTTGCTTCCCTTGAAAACATACAAGTGTTGGAAGATACTGTGCTTCATAAGTGAGACCATGACTATCTGGGAAACCAGACGGTGATGTTTCCATTTTCACAAGAACATCTTTATGTGAGAATGAGAAAAATTATAAAGAATGCTAAAACTCAGAAGAAATATGTAAGGTTAGGGTATTTCAGTGTAATGTTATAATCTTTTGAACTTTTGTCTTAGTTTTATCTGAGCTCACAAGTATTAAAAATAAAATAAGATTTCTTTGATATTTTGTGAGTGGGAGATGGTGGGAATATCACCCCCCTCTTCCAAATATTTGGAATCAGAATAATTTCAGAGCCTAAGGACAAAGATTTCCCTGGTGAATATGTAGACCTTGTGAATGTGAGAGATAACATCCACTTCTCAGCCAGGAAATGCATCCAGGTTATTGTCACAGACAAGCTGCTGTGGGGTTTGCTCTATACTGCTATGGGCACTATAGAGCAAACACCTCCTGCAATATCCTCACTGCAAAGAATCTGAGGAGAAAACCCTGTTCTTGGAAAAGATTAAGAGTGCCAGCTCATTGATCTGGGGCAGCAAGGACCATCTGTGGGACCATCTGTTCTGTTGGGGTTGATAAATCCTCAGGCTGGGATTTGGCAGACACCAAAATGCCCACAATTTGGACTAGAACTAAGCAAAGCAGAACTATGTGAGGGGCCATGACCAACACCATGCCTTGTGAGGGCCAGCCCCAAGGAATCTGCCTGGACCATTTTCCTAGCAAAACTCAGGATGGAAACCTGACCACAGGTGCAGGAACCTCTTCATCCCTGTTTCCTTTTGCTTTTCTTGTTCCTTAGTAATAGTGCTGCATTACAAGTTTTTAGTGAAATGTGCTTTACTCTCTCAGTCGGAGAGGTTGTGTGGGGAGAAGAATCAGAGCATTGTTTGTCAATCCAGAGCTTTCTGTTCCTGGAATGTTCATTGCTAGGCAGCACAATGAAATCATCATTTAGTAGGATCTGACCCAGTCTGACGAAACAGAATTGATCATTCTCATATAGGTATATTTATTGCTTTTGCTATTTACCAGATCACATTTTTTTCCTCCTAGTTGGCCAGAGCATGCTACAGATGTATTTTGATTCCCAACTACTGAGGTCAATGAGAGTTAGGAGGCTAAATATTTTTATGGATTTGATGCTAAGCTGTATAGAGAATATATCTTCTTAATAACTTGCCTTTGTGATGTATTTCATTCTTTAAAAAAAAAACAAACTTCCCTATCATTTTATTCGTTTGGCAGGAGCTCTGTGCCTCATTTTTTTGAAGGGTTTGTTGATGCCCAAGAGCAGCAAGCAGCTGCATTGTGTATGCAGAGAACTGACTTACAGGGGGAATGTGCAGTGGGTGAATATAACTGTCCTTAAACCCTTTCAGTGCCAAATCCACCCCCCTGCCCCAGCTCACTGTGCTGCACACTCATGGCACACCAAGCATCTGAGCAGCTCTTAGGAGTCAAAGCCCACAGGGTTTGTCTGCAGTAGTGGGGGTAGCAGGAGTGAGTAAGAGCAGAGGGAGTTTTTATAACAATTACATTGAATATTATTCAAGCATTTATTAATAAGTGGCTTCCTCAATCAACTTGTCTTTCATTAGTTTTTCTGTTCTCCCCTTGAATCCAATTAAACTGTTTTCATCTCTAACATCCTGTTTCATAGTCTGATAGCAGACTCCTAGAGGAACTACACATTTGTTTTGAGCTTACCTCCTTCTAGTTTAATTTGAATCTTCTTAATTCTTGCACTAGAATGTCGATGTCTTCCTCTGATACATCTATTCAACATCCATGAAAATGCAATAGACTTTTTGAGCTGTAGAATTCAGCTGCTGAGCAGTATCAATAGCTACTGATGGGCCTCTCCTCCCTGAATTTGCCCGATTTCTTTTTGATTCTATTTGCATCTTCACCTCAGAGTTTCACACACAAATACGTCTGACTGAGAAAGCTCCTTTTTACATTTGCTCTGAAACCACTGCCTGATTGTTTCCTTGGTTGTCATATGCTGGGAAGTACCAACATTATTTGCTATTTGTCTTGTCTGTGCCACTTGTGATTTTTTAACACTCTGCTCCTTTCTTCTGAGTCATCTTTTCCCTGGCTGAAGAGTCACAGATTATTAATTTTGCTTTCTGAGGAAGCTACTTCTAACCACTGAGTATCTGTGTACCTCTACTCTTCCTCTCTGTCTCTTCTCTGTTACCCTTTCAAACAGGTAACAGAAATTGCATGTGGCATCCAGGAGATGAGCAGAGAACTAATAAATTCACATCATGAAGTTACTGTCTCTAATGTCATAGGACACGAAACAAATGTAAATGGGTTAGAGGTCAAGACCAGAGAGCAGGTGCAGTGATTTCATAATGTCACTAAATTTCATATGTATGTATGTTTCTTACATATATGTATGCTTTCCTTTTCATTTTGCATGCAGTTTTCATTCTGTTTTCTTGTTTTAAGATAAAAATATATATACTATCCACTTATTTTTTCCTGAACAGTTGAAGTTTTAAAATTATGTTTCAATTTACTGTGGCCAACAAAGTTCAAGAGAATGCAAGGAATATAGATGCTTGGTTCAAAGGCACTTCAGTCTTTGGAAAAGTCAATTCTTGATGATTTGGTAATTGAAAAATGGGATGAGATGCAATTCCTTACCACAATTGAGCTACACCCTAGTCTAATAATAAAGGAAAGTTATCACCTACTATTTCCTCTGATGCCTCCATGGTCTTCAGCATGTTTTCCAACAGATGATTATTCAAATTACAAAATCACAGTAAATTCTCTTTGACATGCAGAGTCTCTTTTTACTCTTATTTGTGTTGTCTTTAGGGAGAGAAACTGAGGTGCACATTCCCTTCAGCTTGGACTGATACTTAAAACTTGGACACATATTATGCAATGTCCACAACTTGCTATTCTCCTCGAGGTCCACAGACTCAAGGCTCCAGTGAGAAGAGTCTGTGGTTTACCCGATGAATTATCATGACAAATCTGCAGCCTTATGAATAATACATAAGAAGGAACATGGATATCTGTTGCCATTTCTGTGGATGCTACTAATAACCTGTAAAGCCTCTCCTCTGGGAATGCTGTTCTGAAAGAGCATGGGGCTAAGGTTGCAGAGCATCTTGCTTGGCATGTAGAATTGCTTTTTATAATGCAGATTGAATTTGCCAGCGCACACACACACACACACACAAAAGAGAAAAGATGGGAAGAGGCAGCAGATCTATTATTGCTGAGAAGCAGAAACAGCCTTTGTGCTGGGAGGTAGAAGGAGAAATGATGGTCCTGTAATATGCTTTTTGGCAAATAATCATTTAGGAGACAATAGAGAAATAAGTACAGTATGAAATAGAAGTGGCATTTTTTTGCCCTAAAGGGGATGCCTCTTATTTAGCAATGCTGTTGAATAAAAGATGAACCACACAGAGTTGGTTTTTTTTGTACTTCTGTATTTTTATTAAGATATTTAGGGTTTACAGCTTAATAAATTACCCAAAGAAGAAAAAAATAATCTGGAGATGGTGTTGTTTTTATCCAATCTGGATTTATTTAATATACAGCATACAAAATCTGTTCTCAGAAAATGGGTTTTAATTTAAAAAGCCTTCTGGGCTGTCAGTTACTCTGTCCCAAACAACCCACAGCTGATTTAGTGCTTTCTGATAAGTTCTTTTCCATCTTCGCCTCTTTTTGGTGAAAATTGGTCCAATTTCAAACCTATCTGGAGCTTGTGTAAGACAAAGAAATAGGTTTGATCATTAAAACTTAGTTAATCTTCGTGCTTATTGAGTACAAAATTGACAGAAGTGGGTACCACACAGCCTCCTGGTGGTTCAGCACCATGATCAAGCTGGATGTGCATGAAACCAATACACAATGAATGGACAAAAATATTTCTCACACCAAAATGGAGATGGCCTTGCAGCTATTCTGCACTTAAAACCACTTTATACTCCCTCTCCATTCAAACAAAGGTAAAGGAAACAAAATGCCTTCAGACCCCCTTAATAGCAAAAGAAAAGTCCTTGGCAAGCCTGAGTGTAGACCACAAAACCAGGAAAGTAGAAATGAAATCTCAACAAGCAATGGAAAGCTTTGTGTAATTTCCAAAGCCATGACACGACACATGTCTGTCCAGGACAGGCTTTCCTGTCTTGGAAAAGAGGAAAATGACTTGTGGGCAGGTTTTTTTGGTAGAAGAGAAACTATCATTATGCTTGAAGAAATCCTTACAACACTAACGCACCCATTTGAACATTTCAGTTACACAGAGACATTTATGTTGCTCCAGAACAGATGGGCACAAAATAGGCTTTGATCTTCTGCTGCAACCTCTTTTCTAATATCTTCCAGCCTCCTCCCATATTCTTGGCCACCTGTCACCTGCAAGGCAAGAGTCCTAATTGCTTTGCCACAATCTCTCTTTCACAACACTTTCAGTTTTTCTTCTTCTCCCTTCATGTGCCATTTTGCTTGAGCACTTGACTGATCTAGCTGAGTTCTTGCTGTTTGCTGACAGCACTGCTCAGATATCCTGCATGTGTATGTGTTTATGTATGGGAATTGTCAAAATAGGAGGGCTCAAAATGCATTAGCTAATCTCTTTCTGTTTCATTTCCCCTGGAAATGCACAGAGATTCCTTTTAGTATGAAAGAGTGTTTTGAACTGGAGAGGATCTCAGCAGGTCATCCAGTCCAACTTCCTGCTTAGAGCAGGCTCTGCTGTAATGTCACAAAGCTTTTGTCTCATGCAGCAAATTTCATTGTGCTGGTTTCTGGGTCTACAGGGTGAATTTAAGAAAAAGAGACTCCTGTATGGTTTCCCTGGTACCCCATGGCTGCCAGCCTTGCACTGCTCCAGAGCATCTGCAGTCTCTGTGCCACTGTACCACAGAGCTCACAGATGCTGCACGTTAGGACTGAACTTTTCAATGTCTCTGAAAGACACCATGAAAAGTAGTACTCACTCAGCCCTTCCGTGCTCAGAAAGATTATATTATGTGAGAATTTGAACTTTGCCAGAACAAACACAAAGGAAAACCTTCAGAAAATTCCAGCATCCCTTTGTGTTTTTTAGAAGGGAAGAGAACAAAATTGCCAAACCTTTGACATCAAGTGGCCTGACAAAGCCTAAGAGCATAATTAGCCCAAGTAAAATCGTGGGAGACACACATTTCTTCCTACTGTATGTGAGCAAGTTCGTGATCAGATTAAATCAAAATAAGAAGTGGACTCATCCTGATATCCACATCTCTGTCTTTTGCCCAACACCAGCTGCTGAGAATAACTTAATTCTATTTGCAGACTAATCACCAGGATGCTTACTAAGGGAGGGGAGTATTTTTAAATATCTAGAGTGTAAATTTATCAGAGACACTCATAAGTCCAAAACCAGAATCTGCTCACACACAGGTTGAACAGACAGGGTCAGATGCATTAAAGGTATTAGAAGGATTAAATGTGCTAACACACGGAGAGTTTTATTAAGATTGAGAGAGATGAATATTATTAAGCTTGGTGATCTTACATGTCATTTTGGGAGAGAGGATAGTAGAAATGGAAACAAACATCATTAACAGCAACTAGAAAAACAGTTTCATCTGCGTACATAAATATTTCAGTCCTTGCTCTTCCTCTAGGCAGTCCTTAGAGAAATGCTAGAGAAAAAGTAGTAATGAGAAAGAGCATTCACTCTGAAGGTATTCAATTGAAAAAATGAAAACAAGGTTAGGGAATGTAGGGAAAAAAAAGAGGGATGGGCCAGGCTATGAACATTATGAAAGCAGAGTAGTGTTTGTGACATTTGTGCCAACAAGAAAGTGGCTCTGCCATATTAATGCTGAGATTTTGGAACAGCAACATGTATGTGAGTTTTGTTATTGTTTTGTGTGTTTCAATGACTGGAAACATGCTTGCAGTTATATCTGGACCTCTGGCTTTAGTGGGTGACTGGGACCCAATCTCTGAGGATGTGAATTTCATAAGTAATTGCCCAGAGACCTCCTCATTGTGGCTTTTGCCTTTGAGAAGCATCAAGTAACTATTTAAAGTGAATGGAAATGCAACATGGAAAGTCTGTGCTTGGTATCAATACAGGAGAAATAACACACTGATAGGATTTGCATGGCCTATGTTGTGCCATGACACAGCATTGCTTGCACCCAAATCCACTCTCCCCTCAAGGTACCATCCCATTGTTCTTTCCAGAACTAGTAATGGAGATGTCTTGCCATAGTCTCCTTGATGTGTCAGTTTAAAGTCATTGCTTTATACCTGCTTCAAAGCTTGAAAAGGAGGGTTGTCTTTGCCATAGTGAAGTGTAAATCAGCTTTCCCAGGTTTATAGCCACAGCACCACTGCTTTTGGAAGTAGCAATAAACTGCTTCCTAAGAAGAACCACCTTCTCTCTTCCCTGTCATGGATGAATATCACTTCAGCGTGATGCCGGTCTATCTGTAGAGTCAAAGCTGGCAGGTAATTCATCATCCTGCACCAAGCTGACTCATTAGAAACCCAGGAAACTAGATATTAACTAGCTCCTTTAATATGTTTCCTTTATTCTCATTTCACAAAGTTTCCTGTGCCTCTGTTTTGTCCTCTGTTGCAAAATTGCAATTATCATGTTTTGATCTCTTCACCTGTAGATGGCCCACTCATCCATCACCACACTGATTTTTTTAAACACTAAAAATCCAGGACTTTCTGCAGTTTTAAAAAACATTTAAAGCTAGCCCTTGCCTGTAAAACAACCATGCAGACTGTATAAAATAGGGGCAATGATGCAGGACAACTTTAGCAACTCAAAACAGTAAAAGATCATTTATGACTTAAAAAACAGATTTCATTTAAAGAAGACGTGTATTAGTAGTGTATTTAAAAAAAAAATCCTTTTGTTTTCAAGACTTCATTTTTCATCTCTCTCTCTTTTTGATAAGTAGAAGTGACTTGATGGCTAGAAATAAGGGTTTTACAGAAAATGCCAAAAATCACGAATAACCTCTACCATGGGCCACTAGAATCTCTAGTTCTAAATTGGAGATGCTACCAAACAATTTCCATAATTTGTTCTGATTATCTGGAGCATGTGTAATCTATCTAGAGATTTCAGCTGGATTTACTGTGCTTAAACTGAATAGGTAGACAGCATGAATACCATATTTCTGTTCAGCATCTCCCACCAGTGTGATATTTATTACAGATCCAGGGTAGAGCTGATTTGTAAAAATATTATGAGACTGCCTGTATTTTTCTGAATGTGGATCAGATCTGTTAAAACTTGTGCTGGTTGGATATAGAGAAATCCCAGAAATAAAAAAAAGAAGAAATTGTCCACAAATTGCTTGTGCTCATTTCTACACAGAAAGAATAGAGCTTGTCTCAAGTAATGGCTGCTTTTCCCTCAATACAAGGTTCAACTATTCTGTTTCAAGGCTACATTCATTTTCCAGAACTCATTTTTACCTTGAGTTATGTTTGAATCTACATCTTAAGAAAGATTTAGTTTTAGAAAGAAGGGCAACACAAAAACCCAATGATGAATTCTCTCTTCCAAATAATTAGATGAACAGAGGCCACATTTATAGCCTTATGAGAGATTTTTAATTTAAAATTTTAATCGAACATGAGGGCTGATTTTCATTCACATTCTACCATACCAAGGGGCAAAAAGGAGGCATTTCAAAAATTACTATACTTAGGACACATTGTTAATGAGTGTGAGATGCTGTCCTCTGTCAATTCTCTTCAGCTCTATGTTCTGCCTTGACCATTTCTAAACTATTCCATGGGGTTTGTCCTGCATTGCCACAGTGCCAGCACCACCAGATTCATGGAATCCCAGGATCATGAATATACTGAGTTGGAAGGGACCCACGCATCCCTTCTGTGGGGTTCCCTGGTATCTAAGGTATTTGGGAACTCAGAATTTCCAACTGAGAATATTTGGTGCCTGAACATGATATACAGAACATTTGTAGTTGGTGAGGAGAGTGGGAAATCTTACAATAAGAACACAAAATGTTTCATGCAATTGTATGGGAACCTGTACCCAAAGTTGTGCGTTGGTTATTGGTGTGGGAAATCAAGCCCTGCTGCACTTCAGAACGCCCACTGGATCTAGAGGGGGGTTATCTGACCTGAGCAACATGCAGACAGCTCTTATTATCAGACAGAAGCCACAGCACTGATACTGGTAGGAGTTGTCTAAGGCAGCATACTTGGGAGAGAGTACCTTTACAGTAACCCTCCACAGAGGTCTAAGCTTAATAATGAGAGCCCCCATGAAGTTCTAAGCACCTCCCCTCCCTTTAAAGCTCCTAAAACTGAACATCTGATAGCATTTTTACAAGTAGGGTACCTTTGTGAAGGCTATAGTTCTATGGCTGCTGATCTCTGTCTACAGACAAGTCATGGTTGTGCTGATCCCCCTGTCTTTAGATGCCTCCTCCTGCTTTAATTATCATTGATACTCTTCTGATTGGGCTATTACCAGACAAAACTTTAATTTTTCTTGCTAGTTTCCATCAGGTCCTTTAACCATCTCACTGCACAGTCACAGTTCCAGTGGTAGTGCAGGACTGGGGACTGTGCACCCAGAGATGGAGCACAAGACTTAGCCAGATTTGCTCTTCTTCTCATTACACTGCTGAGTTTGGAGCCAGCCTAGCACTTCTGTCTCCACAGCCCAGAGTGCTGACAAGGTCTTCAGGCCTGGAAAGAAATAGAGAGGCAGAAAGGGACCTGGAGAGGATTGGTTTGGGTCCAGGAGTTGCCTGCAAACATAGACAAAAGCCCATTGCGCTGTGGTGATGGTGTCTGACAGAAGAACATACCAGAGGGGACAAAAATCATTTCACAACAAAAGTTACACTTTACTTGTAAAATTCAGTTAATAACTCTCAGCCTTTTGGAAATGCCACTATGTACACGAATGAGGCAGTGAGGTTTGTTTGTTTGTTTGTTTGCTTGTTTATTTATTTGTTTTAAGGCAGATATTGTAAGGCACCCACTATCAGCCCTACTATTTAGGCTATTTTTGCTAAGCTGTACTGTCTGCACAATAATACCACTTTGTGCTTCATGACTTTGGGCAGACTCATGCAGCAAGGGCTGTAATAAGGTGTGAAATAAAGATTTAGTAGCACAGCATCGCAAATGCAGTCTAGCAAAGGAGTTCATTACAGTTCCATTAAGACTGCAGAGTTAACATTAAAAACAGCCAAGAAACACAAAAAACGTATGGTATTAATGTTCCTGCAGCAGTATTAAGTCAGTCACATTGTACAACCAGCAAGCTTTGTTCCTTGCTCTGGGTCAGATTGCACAAATTTTAATTTTAGCACAGTTGTCTGATCATAGTCATAGGATCTGAAGGTCCCTGGAGCCATCAGCCCACAGGATTAGGAGCTCTGCCTAAGTGAAAGAGCCTTTGTTTACTTTGATGAACAACATTCACCTTGCACAGTCTCCCAGCACACAGCTCAACTGGGAGGTGTCAAGCAGAAGGAACTTAATCGGGTCCAACATTTCAATTTGTATCAGAAATTTGTTTAAACAGGAAAGAGCTGCTTGTGCATCTATGAGGGCAACCTCTTTGCTCCCATCAGTTCTTGCTACCTTATTCATTTCTAACTGTTTTCAGATTTGACCTCCAACAGAATTGGAAAGGAAGTGTTTTCAGGGAGCCAAGATTTTGTTTTCCACACAAATGTCTTGATTTGTCTGAAGTTGCTATGGCCTTTTGATAATTAGTCCCACTTGAAATATTTTAGAGAAAATGTTTTGAGATAGTGAAGTGTTTCATTTGTGCATTTTCTGAGGTGATACATTATCAGAACCAAAATACTGGAATATAATCAGTTTCAGATGTTGATTTAGAGCTGTGAGAAGCATGAATTCTTCTCTTCCTCGAGGAGATAGCTAGGACAAGCCAGATGGACCCTGCCCCTCTCCTGCTGCTGCCTGTCCCTTCCCATCCCTTGGGAAAGTGCCCAAGCACAGCACAGTGGAGCAGAGCGGTCAGAAGCAGTGGCAAGATGCAGATAATCTCAGTTTTGGGGCTTTCTCCTTCCTTGTTTTCCATTGTCTTGGGCTCAGGAAAGGGAGAGCGTTGCAGGGAACAGCCTGTCTGTGCCATTGCCAATATGGAATGAAATAGATGTGGTGAATACCTTTTGTTTGTAAAGCACCTTTTTTTTTTTTCTGTATACTTTTATTATTAGTTTTACTACTGTTCATGTATGCCTCTTATTCCATTGCTGTTTTCTGTCAGCAAATTATCTCAACCCACATGCTCTGCCTTTATCCCTCTCTTAGCAGAAGGGTTCTGGGGAAGGGGAGTGGCTTATTTGGAGTTCAGTTTCTGTCTGCTGTTAAACCACCACAGTGTCAATGTAAATTTAAATAGCTGGAATTTTTGCTGGATATTTTGCTGTGATAAGCTGTGCATCACTACTCTTCTGTTTCATTCTCTAGTCTGTGTTTCTGTCTTTCCTTGCCATACCATAAATCTTACAGAGGAGGTCATTTAAATGTTCAAATAAATGTCTAAAGGTAGTCATCAAATTTAAAATGTTTTTTCACTTAGGTGACAAACTTTTCAATATCAATCTGTCTTTTTGTCCTTATAAAAGACTTTTCACAGGATGAATAAGAAAAGTTATCCCCAAATATTGGAGACTAAAAGCATTTGCAGCAATGCTTCTCACTGGGGAAAGCATGGGCAGGCTGCCCAGGAGAACTTAGCTGATTTCTGTTTCTATCACAGATCCTCCTTTTGTCTTTGGGAAAGTTCTTTGACCCCTACTTTCCACTCTTTTAGGAAGGAGACACAGCTTTTGGTTTGGCTATTGAATCTTTCAATCTCCTGCCTAGGAACCGGGTAGATATTATGGCCTTAGTTCTTGATATTAAGGGGATATGGGTGTCTCTAAGTCCCATGTGGCTATAAGCCACAATCACAAATATTGCCTGTTAAGAGAATTGGCAAGGAAATGTGTGCAATCTTCACTCTCTGAAGTGAAGGCTGCCAGACTGTGGCAATAGAGATTTAATGTATTCAAACATTGCAGTGCTGTGTGTAAGTGGATATGATTTAAGGTAATGCATTTTAACACAGCATTATACACTTGCCAGAGTGATTTTTATGTAAAGTTATAGTCCTGCTTTTAAATGACAGTACATCAAGACACATCTTGAATTAACTTGACTGAAAGCTTTTTGTGATAAATAGCTGGTGCAGGGGTACAGGGTACAACTGACCCAGGCTCTGCAGGGACAACATGTCTGCTGGATTTTGGGAGATTACTCTGGGCTGGTGAAGATGATGGCTTGAGCCATGAGCAATGTTTTTGTCTGAATATTGTTTCTCTGTGCACAGGTGCACAAGAAGGGAGGAAGTTTCCACCTTCCCTGCTCCATTGGTGGTGCTTTGAGGTATGCTGGGGTGCAGGCTTGGAGGCTCTGTAAGCAGGGCCAGGGGAAGGCAGCTGCCCTCTGGGGTACCAGTTACCCCAGAAATGTCATAGAAGTGGAATACAGACTTCTGGGGAGCTCATCCCCAGAGCAAAACTCATGACTTTCTGAGGCACAGCAGACGAATTTGACAGGGGAGCAATGAAGAGGCTGAAGAGTCTGGCAGTGCTGGCTGCCCGGCTCGAGCTGCCCTAAAGGAGCCCCATTTTAGGGGAAACTTCCCCTGCAGCAAGGTCATCCAGAGTGTTCCCTTTAGGTACACTAAATGGGGAACACTTTTAGGGGTACTGTCAGGACTGGGGTGCTGGAATCCTGGTGCCAGCTACAGAAGTCTGCTTTCTGCAGAGAGCACGATAACTGCAAAACCAAATTAACAGTCTTCACAGCTTGCATCCAAGTTCAATGGAATATTAATTATGACCAAAAGTACAAATGCAAAAAACATGTTCTTTGGAAAAAGAGATTTATCTGTCCAAGTAACATTATGAATTATCATTTTATCAGCAGCTTGACATAAAACACATAATTATATCAGTGAATCATTTAATAATTAGAGCACAAGTTAATTGACATTATTCATCAGCTGAATAAAATCTCCACGAGGCAAACAATGGCACCCACTGGGGTAGAGGTAATTTTAACACAGTTCTTCAATTAATAAAGTAAAAAATATAAACCAAACATAATTACAGTGGTCGACAGGAGTGTGTGTGTGATTGTAGGGAAGAATAGGATTTGCAACAAACTCAGGGCAGTAAATTATCAAAATTTAATGATTTCCCCAAGTACTCATGTTCTGAGGAAAAGTATGCTCTGACAAAAGACAGGAAAAGAAAGGAGAGAATAAAAAATTGGAATAGAATAACAATAACAGTATCACTGACTTATTCTGAGCAAATCTGTGGAGAAATGAATACCTGGTATTTATGGGCTTTCCATAGAGACAAAAAGAATTTATTTGTGATCAAAAAAAGAGTGAAACAACAAGCAAAATATAGCTGCTTTGTAGAGGCTTTTTTTCTTTTTTTTTTTTTAACTGCTGCTATTGCAACACGTTGTCTGGATGGGGAATTTGGGCACTGAACTGCTTCTCAAACTGATGGTATTGGAACAATTATTCTGAAATCATGAATGAATTGTTCCATGCCTTTCAGCACTATCACATAGCAAGGTTTCTAAAAACTGGATACTTAGATAAGTCTTTCCCTTTTAAGTTTTGAGTCTTGAAATTGCTTTCATATAGCAGCTGCCAGATAATGTTTTGGTTTTTTTTATTTGGGCTAGAAGAGAACTTAAAAAACCAATAATGACTGTCCCAAATAGTCATGGTACTCCAAGAGCTGGGATTAAGGAGGCAAGTAGCACATGTTGCCAGGTTAGCAATAGCTGCAGGGGCTGCAGAGAAAGAGCACCAGGAAGAAGTGTTCCTCCAGCTCACCTCTGTGCCACATCTAATTCTCTGCACCCCCACTGCCTTTGGTTTCAGCTGACACTGAGTGATGACACAGCCAGGTAATCTCAGCTGAACTGGATATTCAGAAAAGATTATAGGAGCATAGGGTTTATTTGCTTTCCTTTGGTTACACACCACTGGGAGAAAAACTCTCTGTAGCCAATTAAAAGAGTCTATTAGGAAAGATCCCACAAGCTGTTGCCCTTATTTATTTCACCATTGAAATGGTGAAATTATTCACCATACCTAACAGTTTGCCAAGGGAATAAAAATATGGCTTTGAGTAATGTTGAACGAGGAAAGACTGCAAATGTCCTGTAGAACCAAGATGGAGACCTGATTTGGAAAAAGAAATAGCATGCAAGTCAACAAAGTGGGTGCAATGTGCCCTGCCTCACAGGAATAATTTACAGTGTAAATATAGAGAAGAAATGTGAGCCAGGTAGTATTTCAGGGAGGAGAACAGTGGGAGTAGGATAACAAATCAAGCAGTTTCAGACCATGCAAATAATGCAGATCTCATTCCAGGATACAGACTAGGCAGATTTCTTGCAGGCTGTTTGAGATAATCATTCTCAGGACTCCGTAAAGGCTTTCTGAGGTGCCAGAATGTGAGCCTTATCACTGTATTTCAGGTGGTGCAGATGTTGAAAGCCTAGAGAGAACAGAGAACTTGAAGGCTGCTGCCAGGAAAGTTGAAAGAAACTGAGTGTGAATTGCCTAGGGAAGAGATAGCCAAAGGCAGGCATCCATCTAGCAGTCTGCTTCAAGGCAGAAAGGAGAAAATTGCTCTCTTCATTCATTGTGAAAAGGAGTAGAAGTAATGGCCTTAAAGTATAGCAAGAGGTGTTATGTGTAGTGTTACGTTAGGCACTAAGAAAAACTTTGTAGCAGGGTAGTAGTTATGGCCTGAAAACAATTGTGTGGAAGGATGATAGTTTTTCCTTACTGATGTCTCAAAGAACAAACAGAAGATGTGCAGTAGGGAAATATTGGCAAAGTAGGGAGGGAATTTGAAGGTCTGTCATGAAAAGAAGCTTTAATTGTCTGTATTCCATGTGCAGATAATTAAAACCTCCCTGTCTGAGAACTGAATAAAGGCACATTCTTTCAGAGAAGAGCATCCACAAGTTACCAAGCTCTCATCCAGCCGCTTGTGATTTCTCTAGGATTGGTAACATATCAACTCCTTGTTGTGTATCTGAGAGATAATCAGTGTTTTCCCTAAAAAAATTCTCATCTGTCATTCAGGTTTTGTGTTCAGAAGATGGTGATTAAGTGCTATTAATATGAAAAAGTCTTTTATCTGGTCACTGCTGGCACTTGATTTGCACAGGCATTAACCTAGTCTGGCTTAGTCCATGAGGATGATGCACTTGTGTATATAATAATAATCATGATAGTAATGAGAGTAAAATTAATAAAATGAGCAGTTATTTCTTAAGCTATATACATCTATTTATAAATGCATATTGCACTTTGTTAGAAATATTTGAGAAATTGCCTTTTCTTTTCCTTGTGGAATTCTGAATTAGTTTCCATTTCACAGTGATAAGCATGTCAGTTTTAATTTTTTCTGTTTTCAATACTTTTCTCGATTCTTTCATATCCTTTTTCTACTTCAGGCTTAAAAAATATTTTTCCTTTCTTTTCCAAGGTCTTCTTTTACCCAGCTATTTCTTATGGAAAATTATCTTGAAAAATATTATGATTAAAAGGAGGCAAAAAAAGTACAAAATAATGGGGAAAGACAAAAATGCTAACAATACATACAAATTATTTTTCAAGGAAAAGTAAAAACCAGATAGGCTGAGGTAAAAAATGTGTTACAAGAGTCAATTAAAAAACTAATTACTAGGAAAAATGTAACTACTTCTATAATTTCTGGATGTGAGTTCTCTTCCATATACTTGGTATTTAGAAGAAGCCCAAATTGTTTCCTATGGCACTGGAAAGTGTATTTTTCAGGAGTGGAACTTAGCAGTCTGCAACTGTTTGTTACTCTCCTCTGATTTAAGAACAGAAGATATCAACAACTTGAAAATGCAAGACTACATAGGTAGCAAACTAAAATGTTATCTGATGATACAACACCACCCCATTTGCAAAATATAGCAAAATCCAGAGGTCTCCCTACCTCCTTTCCCCCCTCTCTTAAGTAATTAAAACCCACTTTCACTTTTCATACTTCAAAACTCCTTGCTCCAAACCAATAACCTATTATTACTCCCCAGACTTAAAATTTTGCAGGTGCTTCTGTGCTTTCTTGAAGTCATAATGAGCATTTGATATCTAGAACTATTTCTGCAGTTAATAACAATGTGTGATATGCTATAAGAACATTCATATCCATCTTACTTGGGTAGAAGACAAAGCAAGCTCAGGGGAAAGAAATCTTAATGTAGTAATATCTTGGGTAGTGGCAAAGTAAAGAAGTGAAAAATACCAGCACAACTAATGCCTCTTTGTGCAATTATTCCCACTTTCATAAGTTTGCCCCAGTGTGAAAGTTTTCTGCTTTAAAATGGGCTGGCAAAGATAATCCATTAATTCAACAGCACTGGAAAGTTAACATTTTTTCCCTTCATTAGCAAGTTCAAAATTGCATTTTATTTCCATTTTGATGAGATTTTTATGAGTTAGAAGAGAGGAAGTTGAACCCCAGGAGCTTAATGGACCTAGAAAGATCACAGATACAGGATTGAATTCAATGAACTATGAGGAGTTTAGTAAATTAATTAAATTTAAGAAAATAATGACTTTTTTTTTCTGCTGGATTAAAAATGCTAAAATGCAATGAAAAGTTAATTTAATGCTAAAACTTTCCCCCCTAAATTTATTTTGCATTGATATTAAATAACTTCTTCAAAGCTTAAGAAGCAGAAAGAGGGGAGAAGACATCTAGAAAAATAATTATTACATAATTTTCTGATTCTCTGTGGTATCCTGTAATCACTTCAGTCTGAGGGCTGTCCTTCAGATCTGTGAATAACATTCTCTGAAGTGTAGGCAGCATTTCCCAGACCCACATTTTCCCTGTAGCCCCTTTTTACTTGGTCTTATTGCAGGAGCAGCTCATCATTCGAGGAGTGGCTGTGTTCTCACAGAACATTCATAGCCCAATTCACATGTGTCACATATTTTTTTTTCACATGTCTGTGATGCAAAGCCCTGAAGTAGCTCCCAGAGCTAAGAGACCTTCTAGGGTCAGGAAATGTGGTTTCCCTTTCCAAGTGAAAAGGTAGAACGGTTTAAATTCTCCTGTCAAGCTCTCTGTGTCCCACTGTAGGCTGGTTTGTAATGTCTGGTGCCCTTTGCAGCATTTCTTACACCACATTGCAGAAAAATGGAAAAATCCAGTCTTGAGGGCTGCCTTCCTGCATTTTTTTGAGATAAAAACAAAAAGACGGCAGCTTCCCCCCCAAAATATTAAACTGCTGAATGAAGCTTATTGCCCACACTCCTTGACCAAAGCAAATGTGTGAACCAAACAGATCAGTGAACATGTAGGGTCAAGAGCTACTTTAATTCTCAGAAGCTCAGTATTTTCTTCCTATTTTCCCTTTTCACACACAATGTCAGACATTACAGAGCCAGCTTTTCCCATGTCAGCTGCCTGAGCTGTAATAAAGCAAGGAACACAGATAATTCCAGCAATTGGTGGGAGGTGTATTAGTGGCACTGTGGAAGCAGGCACAGAAAGAAAAGTACAAAGCATAATTTTGAAAAAACAGTATTAAGTACCTTTCCCTTCCTGCTTTTCTCCCTCAAGGGAATTGTGTTGCAATGAGTGACATTTCAGAAGTCTATCATTATTGATGGTATGACAGATTCAGGTGCAGTCATTGGAGGAATATATTTTGGATATATTGGAGGATTTTATTCTGCATTCTGAAACAATGCATAAATTTTCTCTAAAATAGCAACTGGCTTTGTCTTGTGATTAATGACCTGCCATTCAGCAGCAGCTAACCAATCTCCAAGGCATGGCATCCAACAGAAAATTAATCAGCTGCTGAGAACGGGTGTGACCAAAACCAGAGAAGAAACCTCCTAAAACCTATCAGCAGAGTTATGAGTTGAAATCAATCCATGGTATGTTCAACTCTTATTGACAGTGTGCATTCAGCATTGTTCTTCAGTGGAGTTCAGCTGGCGAGATGGGCTCCAAGATCATTTGGTGTTGATGAAACCCTACAGAAACCACCTAGAAATGACAGTATTTTTCCATTCACAGATACCAGTGGATTCACAATGCTTGAAGGCTGCTGAATTCATATGCCACGAGATGCTGCTGACTGGAGGTGTGCCCAGGCTTTTTGAGTAGAAAAAAATGATTACTCAGTTTAAAATGTGTGCAAGAGATAGAGAAGAAGGTTCATGTAAAATAAATAATGCAAGATGTAAGGGGCTGATTATGCATGTGGGAAAGGAACATCATTTGAGTTCATTGGAAGTGGGATCCAGGATATCTGGATCTCCTTGTGCATTGCTGGCAATTGATGCACCACATCAAACTTAGTTCCTGCCATTCTGCAGGAGCAGTGAATATAGATTTGAGTTTTTCTGTGATTCAAAGCAGCTGATAGATACAGGACTTCTGTCAGCAGGGCTCTGCAGCATCTCTCTATGTATCTGATGCAAAAAAAACCCCAACGCCTCCAAGAGCAGCACCTTTTCAAGGCTTATCAAACAATAATAGTTCAGAATATAATGTTTCCATGGAGGTGCTTGAAATCATGGACTATTCTCCAAAATATCATATTAAAGCAAGTTTTCTGAAATCTTATATTGGATCAGTACTTTACTGCAACGAGCTTTGAAGCACTCTGTGGCAATTTGGAGAATTATTCTGGACTTAGTTTATGAATTCTCTGATAGTGGAAATTCTCTGTAAGGGAATGCAGAACATTCAATTTTTTTTCTTTTATTTTTTTTTTCTCTTTCATTTACCTTCCAGTTGAGCCAAAACAACGAAGAAGACTTTTACCTTGATGGAGCAGAACTCAAGAATACAAGGCTAGAAAGCAAGAATACAAGGCTAGCAGTGAAAATTATAAGCTTTGATAGCCATCCTTAATGAAGCCCCCGTGAAAACAAAATACCTCAGCTCAAGAGGAATCATTCTTTCAAGTCTAGATTTTTGGGGGATGCAGAAGAAACTAAACAATGAATCAGATACTGAGAGATTTTAGCTGCTTGCTAAGATAAGGCTGTAGTGATTGGAGGTTGAAAGTGCTCTCTGACCAGCCATGCTGGAGGAGATTTGAGCAGAGAAGATCAGTTGAATGGAGCACGCTCCTTCATCCTTTACAGGTTCTAATGTAATATTCAGAAAATGCTCATGGCACACCTTTTGATGGCTAGGAAAGTGAAGAAGCCAAATGCATAAAAACACATATTCTGTCAAGAGATCTGTTTTCCTGTACTGGCAAAAGCAAAGAGGTCTTGAGGTGCCCATCTGCTTGCATTAAAGCACATCATGCAAACAGACCAGCTCAGAGTCTGGGTGAATTCAGTCTTGAAAAGGATTCCTTTCCCCATTCCTTTGTGTCTGGGGAGTTGAGCTGCAGCAACTGAACCATGAGGTTTTAAACAAAGGAGTAATGAGTGCCTAAGCACATTAGTCCTGCTGTTATCTGCTCCTGCAAAGGAGGTTTGAAGGCATCCCACAGAACAGGAGTGCTCCTTTTCTACTGTACTGGTGGCTTGGCTTCCTCAGTCTTCGCAAATTTAGCAGGTCTGTCTGCCTGGTGTGTAAGGACTCCCAAAGGGGGTTCCCTCAGCTCAATATTACCACAAGACATTTTCTTCTAATCAGCAAATAGCCACATGATAAACTGCATTCATCCCAATTCACATTTAACTCAAAAATGGCTGGGGTGTGCAAATCATATATCACCTTAATTTACCCTCTCTTGCCTTCTGAATATTTACTAGCAATTGTAATATACTTTAGTTATGGAGGTTGTGGTCTGTTTCTTGCTCTCCTTTTATTTTCTAGGGGAAGAATAGGAAAGCAAGTTTTTTTTTAAGCCATTTATTAATTTTCTTGTGTACCACTATCTTTCTTCCTGCAAAGTGAGAAGTAATGGATAGAAACTCCAATAGGCTGTTAGCTCACAGACACTGAGAATAAAATGGGATGGATAAAGCTTTAATGGAGTCCTGAAAGCATCTGTATCTATTTGTAGTTTAGAATTATACCTGCAGATTACGCAGATCCCTTGTAATATGTTACAGCACCTACCATGACCTCTACCACTTATCAGTCAGCAAGATTTTGCAGTGAAGAAACAATTATATCTCTCATTGGAGTCAATTTGAGTCCAAGGAGTCTGTGACCACTGGGAATTGGTTTAAAGTCTTCAGGTAGAGAAAGCAATGGGCCTGGCAACCTCTTGTTGCTCCAGTGGCCCTGGGGATGATGGGAATAAAATATAGAAAACCAGAAAACTCTGTAACACATTCCAAATCACCAGACATGAACAGTAGGGACTGCTTATAGCCAGAGCGTGAGAGCTTGCTCTCATTTTCTTATTATGGATTTTCACTGGGTTATTCACTCACTAGCAGACAGCTGTCATGCCCCAGGAGTAGGAGCTTCTGCCCTTGATGGGAAGGAGAGAGACTCACAAGACAGATGCTCTGTGTGTATTGGTGGTTCCCGTGCCTGAGGTCTGTTTTGGGACAGAGTGCAGGGTGTTGGGCTCAGAGAAGCCCTTGTGATAGGGAGCCAGATGTGGGTCAGAAGTGGTGTGATTTCCCCCCAGGCTCTCCTCTCTGTCCTGCAGCAGTGGCACTGCTGTGCAGATCTTTTGTGCACGCAGTAGCCATTGCTGGGCTAGGAGCCCACTCTTCAGAGGTAAATCAGCAGCACAAGTCTGTCCCTCTGTCCATCCTCCCTGTCTGTCCGCAGCCCCACGGCTGTGTCAGGGAGCAGCACAGCATTGGAAACTCAGTGTGCGGGGGCTGCAGGGATCTGCCTGTCCTTGGGCAGTGAGGAGCTAGGCCCTGAGGAGAGGGAAATGAGCTGTTAACTTACATGCAGCACACTTGCACTGCTCTTTATATTCCATACCCCAGTGCTTTACCCAAAGTAATTTAAATGTCTTAAGCTCTGATGCCCCCATCACTTTTCCTGGCACATTATTTTGCAGGCTAACTCAACTCACCATTTGCATTTTTCCACATGAAATTAAGGAGAATTTTTCCCTCCCTTTCAATCCCTTAGTTCCACTGGACATGTTGCTATGTACTCCCCTTCCAATGCCTCCTGCCTCTCACTCTGGCTCCTCTCCTGCTCCTTTGAATCTCCCAAACAGCACATGACATAAAGTGTTCAAAAGGCTGAAGCAAAGGCAGGATGGGTTTCTTATGTCTCAGTGACATATAAATGGCTAGGGCACAAATCTGTGATAGAAGGCCACAGCTGCTCAGCCACGGGCTTCCTGCATCCCACTATTCACTTCCTTGTTTCTTACCACCTTTATAATCTGTAAAGTATTTCAGAAGGGAATTGAGGACCCATTTCATGCCATTTAGTACTTAGGGCAATGCACCTCTCTCCTCTTTTTGTCTAGAAAGACACCCTAGACATCACCATTTTTGTGCACATTATAAATGTTTTTTGAGTCTGATTCAATCATTAGAGAAGCTACTGTTTACACAGGATTTGGATGAGTATTTTAAAAAAAAATCAACATAGAAAGCATGTCCGGGTAGTTTTGGCATTGCAGGTTTTTAAAAGACTATAGGAAGCAATCAAAGAATTTCCTAGAAATTTTGGAAATGTTGTTGGGCAACAGGGATTATTGATTTCAATACTTTTGTATGAAAATGAGAAAGGCCTATAGGCAACCTGAGACAACCAAAGGGGTTAGTGTTATTTGCAAACTGTAATGGTATCTAAATGTTTGTTTTTTTTGTTTTTTTTTTTATTAGGATCCCCTGCAACAGAGATTGCAGTGGGTTTAGGACTATGAACATTTTAGGCGAGCTATAACCTATGGGTTTAATAACAATAAGTTGTTTTATCTGGCTGATTTAAAACCTACTTGTCCCATAAATGTGTGGTGGATGGTTTTAATTAACACCTCAACAAAAGCAATTTTTCAGGGAGAAGATTGAAGCGTGGGCTGCATTTAAAATTTTATCTGGCCAAAGGAAATCTATTTTATACTTGTTCTTCCCCTAGAACATAATTTGTCAGTGGAACACATTGACATTAGACATTGCCCATGAGAACAATTTGATAGGAGGAACAGTAGCGTTTTGACAACTTATAGACCCTTCATTGCACATCTATAAGGTGGGAAAAGAAAGTCTTAGGATATCAATCCTTGTGCTTTAGGGCATAACACCTCTCATTAATGAAGGCTTGGCCAGAAGTTGCCTCTATAGTATTCCAGTTTTAATTTATAGGACTCCAAGAAAATTCCTTTGAAGCTGCCAGTGTTTTGGAGATAAGAACATAGGTGCCAAGGAGCCCTACTCTGAATGAGATATGCATTTGCTCTCTATCCCTCTGGGGAAAATATACAGAAAGAAATCAGGATTTTTGTGGTGCTCCATATGATGCAGTCTAGCCTAACCTATGGCCAGTGCTGTGGCATCTGTTGGATGTGTTCATCCTGCTGAGAGACACAGTCTTGAGGAAAAGGTTTTAATTAAGTAATTTGCTTCTGAAATGACTCAAGGAAAGCATGTCCCATATGGAGGACTGGAAAAACATTTATTAATTTATATGAATTTATATGAATTTATATTAATTTCTTTCTATACTCAAGTAGCACGTGAAAGATTTCTTCTGATATATTTTCTTGTCCCCAAAATAGTTATAAACCTTTTGTTTACCTGATCTTGTGAAAGCATGCTACAGAACATGACCAATTTTTAGAGCTTCCATCTACTTTATTGTTTTCATTTTTGCTTGGAATTTTGCTTTTTTCTTTTTTTTTTCCTATGACCAATATTGTTCTATATCAGAAATAGCTCTTCTTTTGCAGTTTAAGTTTCCTGAAAGAATGTGTAATGAGCAAGTATTTTTTCTTAGTCTTCATATTGTTTGGTCAAACAAGACAAATTTCACAAAAGATGTGGACATCAGAGTTCTCACCATCTCAGGAACCTGTGTTTTAGGTGTGCTTTTGTGTTATTCTTTTGAACATGCTCAGGGGACATAGTGACCCTTCTATTTCAGTCATCTCCCTATAGTCATGGGCTATTAAAATCCAACTCAAACTCGATCGTATTTGGAAGTCATAAGGGAAAGGGATCTAATTACTGCACAATGAGAAAACTCTTGTTAAACACCTTGTTTTGACTGCTAGACCCTCCTGGGGTGCCTAGTGAAGCCATGCATGTCAGCTTGAAGAGAGATGTGGGGAAGTGAAGCAAATGCAAGCCATCTGTCTGGAGAGTTTATAAAGTATTACTTGTTCTTGATAAATCAAACAAACAAAATCATCTTTGGTATCAGCATGTTAAGAAAAAAGAAGAAAATATGAAGGATTTTGCTCACTATAGTCTCATCAGTTAGAGGTGTGAGTACATTGGGATGCTATAATGATACCCAGAAACACAACACATACAAATGGAATGACTTCAAGAAACAAGGGAAAGGAAATTTTCCTTGAATTTGTAGATATTCTCTTTCTTGGCATCTGTTTTATCTATTACCTTAATGTAGAAAACTGCATTATTTTAGCAAGATAAGGCAATTTGGGTGAGTACAGGAAATGCTGAAGACAAGGATGTTGAAGAAACCTGCATAAGTCCTAAAAGTCCATTTGAAATATCTGGTAGCCTAGAACAGGATGTACAGCAAAGGACGACAGATGGATGGGTACATGTTCAGGTTAATATCTGCAAATGCAAATTGAACAGGAAACTCTAATTACATTTAAAACAACAAGGGAGTCCATTGATCTGAAGTCAGTATTTCTGTCTTTGTCTTTCAACTTACATTTTTCCAGCTTCCCATCATGGAGTAGTTCAATGTTACTCTTGCACTTGGGAAAGTTCAGTTCAGCTCATGTCTGTCTGACTCTCACTTCTGTGGTTTGGTCAATTTGCTTTTTATTTTCTTGTTATGGAGATAATATCAACACTTTCTCTGTCTTTCCCATTTAGATGGCAATTCTTTGGGTGCATTTTATGCCTTATTATTTCTCTGCTTAGACCTGGACATAAGGAGAGTCTGCCTCTGGTCAGGACATACATTTTCTCCTTTATTGGTTTCTTACACAAGTACTGCTCTGAAAATTCCCAAAAACTTTTGTCATCTCTTTCTGCTAAAAAATAGCATTATCATATTGTTTTTCTATTAATTTAATACAACTTAACACTTGCTAGTGAAAACATAGCTTACTTTCTCTGTGTTTTTGTATATGTCCATTTAAGATATGTTTCCTTTAAGTTGCAGTTATATCATGCCAAGAAATACTGATTCCTCATCTGGAATAATCAGACCCATTTACTTTATATGGTGTTTCACCCTGAAACAAGGTAGAAAGGATGTAGATGTGTCAAAATCAAGAAGGGGCTGTGGTTTCAGGGAACATCCAACCTGCAGGTGGAAGTGAGGAAAACTCTCTTCAGTGGAAAATGCTGACAGTATGTATACAGGAATGTACAGGATATACAAGTCTCATCTTGCAAAAATAACTCTGCAGGAGTTGTATTGACCACCAGCCGTCAAGACCATGGGTTTATGAGCCATATCTCCATTTTATTCTAGCCTGAACTTGTATCCAATTGCAAGTTGTTATTTTCAGGTATCGCCAACAGAGAACTTTGTGGGTATATATTGCATGTGCATGTCAGTAAAACCTATTTAGAATATGGTTTCATTTCCTTAATGCCACCTACTAGGAAATAACTATCAGGTATGAAGTTTAACAGCTGTCTCCATGATCAGAAAGTGATTTTCATAAGGTTTTGAAGAAACACATGGAGAAAACATTGATTCATATTCAGCCTTATAGCAAGCATACAGGGAGCCTAGATTGATAAGGACCTAAGACTGGTAAATCATAATGTAAATAAAAGCACTATTTTTCATGCACTTTATTTACAATGGCTTTAGTATGCTACATTTCCAGGGAAATATATGTTCTTGTCAGGAAACTTCAGGGGAAGTAAATGAGTTTGAATCACATGAATAGGTTTAAATGCCATGGTTGAAATTTAGTAAACTGTTTTGCACTATCTCTTCTTCTTCATTAAAAGTGGAACATTTTTCTCTGCCTCTTAACGTACTTAATAATAAGACTGGATTACCCAGTGGGATGCTGGGTAGGAGCAGCATCCTTTAGCTTTTCTGAAAAATCTCATAGTTTAGCATTAATTCTTCATCATGGGTCAGAATCTGAGTCTGAATCGATATATAATGAAGTCTGGATCCATGAATATTCTTGCTGGTTTCTATTTATCTGTGTATCACAGTTTGGGACCCAACTATCAATGCATGGTCTGAGCAATTTCTACAGCAAAGAATTTAAAACTTGAAATATACATGCTGCTTATGAACTCTCCAATTTTTCTCAGCTTGGGGGTCCAAATTTTGCATTTGGGAGAAATATATCAGCAAGAATTTGGGAATGGCAAAAGACAATTGCTTTATGACCCAAAGAGATGAGTGTTAGTGTTTCAGAGGGATAGTGTGCTTACACATTCCTGGTTTCCCTGTCACACAGGAGTGGCAGGGTTATAGGATGGTGTGGGAGCCTTGGCTATAACTGCATTTCTAGCTTTTCATGGCAGTTTGGAGTTGTGTAACTGGAGGCAACTTGCAGAAGTCACCACATTCTTCTGGCTGCAAGAAAGTAGAATAAATAACATAAGTCATAATCTGAAAGGTATTTATGTAAGTTAATAAATACTTCTTAAGAACAGACTCTCACAAGTTTCCTAAGGAAAAGTGAGCAACTTCCCTAATATCTGCATCAAAGGGACTTTACTGATTTTGGAAACAGTTCCTGAATTTTGCTGTAATAAAATTCTCTCTTTTAGCTTTTAATTTCACACATGAGATTTTGGAATTAGGATCCCATGAGCTACCAGACTCTGAGAAACACTTTAAGAACATTGATCAGTTTTTGAACCTGTAGTCCAAGTTGTTATTTTTTTTTTCTTTCAATTTTTTTTATTGTTATTTTTCAGTTTACTGCATATTTATGTTTCAAGTTGTCCAATTCCACACTGAGTCTTGTAGCACAAGGTGATGAACAAAAATAGCAAGTAAATCTCCACAGGAGAAACCTCTCTAGGTCTTAAGAGAGGAGATAGCAGTGGGAACTGAGGTTTAAAAACAAGGCAATGCTTTGTGCAGTTTAGGTAAATTTGAATTTTACTTATTTTTAATTTTTTAAAATTTATTTATTTATTTATTTTTATTTTTGGTAGGGTTCAAATCAGAAAAGAGTTACAAATAATGGTGGGGGTGGGGGAAACTAAGAACGGTATGGTATTTTAGATTTTAGATCAGGAAAACTTGTCCTTACCAACTATATGTATCAGCTGAATCTAGTAAATTTGGAAATCTTTATTTGTAGATAAAACCTTTCTACCTGGATAGGAATGGCTCTTATACCCCTTGCCACATGATTATCTCAGATTCACTAAAGACCTGGAGCTAGTAATGAGATAAAGAAACCAAATCAGACGTGAAGCATTCTTAATACATTGTGAAGACATATTGTGCATGTACCAGACAATTCATGATTACCAATTAACTTTATGTGAAAGGTACTAGGATTTTATGAAGATCAATGACATAATAAAATCCGTACTGTAACTTAGGATGGGTGGATGGTTTCTGAGTCTTGAATAGACTCAAGTGATAACTGAGCCTGACTAGCTGTACAATTACTCACCAAACATTGCCACCTATAATTTTCAGCAAAGAATCACTGTGGACTCAGTGATACAAAAATTTTCCTTTAACTGATAATACTTACACAATCTGTTTCATTTTTCAGGCTGTTTTATTTTCCTAAAGCTTGTGGGCAGCACAGGCTATGTGTTACTTGTCAGTTAAAGGAGATGGAAGAAGGGCAGAGGGAGAGAGAGCAAACCCAGGGAGAGCAAAGGAAAAATGAAAGGTGCAAATAAAAGTAGGGGTGCAATGATATTCCTTCTGTTTACATTTGGAAACACTGAATACCTTTCTCAAATTGTGTTTAAATTGTCCAAGAAGTGAAAGTTTTTTGGAAACAGGACATTGACCAGCAGAGATGTACAATGACATCCCCACATCCAATGTCGTTAAGTCTTTTTCTCTAGGAGATTTTTCTGATAAGAAACAGCCTAAAGGTAAATACAGAAAGAGATGTACCTGAAATATCACCATTCTCAGCAGCCAATAGATTCACCATTCTTTGAAGCTGCAGCAGTATTTGTTACATATTCAGTCTTTCTCCCAGATGAATCCTTCTCTATGAGAGTCCACTTCCTCCTATAGGCTAATAAATATTTCACTACGCAGGAACCTGAGAAATGTGTATATATTCATTAGCCAGACCTCAAAAAAGACAGCATTTTCAGGTGAGTGATCAGAAGGACCAGGAGGTAATGTCTATCTGCGCCACTAGTCCTACTCTACCTTAATTGAAAGGCATCATCCTCAGTTGCAAATGATAAAAGTTAATGACTTTTTCTATTGGCTCTAGGGTGAAGCAGATACTAGGGAGTTCAAGTAATCTTTCATAGAGTGATAATTCTTCAGCACTGGGCATTGATTTAAGTTATAAAATGCAGGTTGAAACCAGCCTTTCTTTAGATGATCAAAAGCGTGGACATGTAGGAGGGTATAAGCCAAGGCTGGCCAAGCTTTGATCCTGTTTTAGTTGATACTTCACAAAGGATTGTGAAGTCCCTGCTGAGGCTTCCAAATGTCCTTCCTTCCAAATAAAACTCCTATATTACAAGACCAGCTGAAAATGAAGCTCTCTTCTTTGAGAGCAGGAAAGTGGAGGAACACTTGAAGAAGGTGATGTAGGAAAGTGAAAAGCAAAATGGTCTTTGCCACAGGGTAAGAAACTTTTACTCTGATCTATATAAGTCTACTTCTAATGAGGTTTTGACTTATTCCTGAGATGTCTTTGTTATTCCAAAACAAAAAAATCAAGCTAAGTTAGTCAGGAGGAAAAAAAAAATACTATTTCCAATGCACATAATAAAGCTATGTAAAGCTATGTTAACTCATTGCTTCAAGATATGCTAACGTAGTTTCCAGTGCAAATGATAAACATATAGGTTCTTTACATAGTTTTCAAAATTACAAAAATTGATGCATAAAAGTGAAAAATAAATAGAAAAGTTTATAGATCATTATGTAAGCCCTCATTTAATGGGTAGGAGTTAGATAACATAATGCATAATTGCCAACTGTGAATTCCCTTACACTTTCCTCCTGAGAATTTTGTACCAGACTTTGTGCCAGAGACAGGATGCTGTATTAAATCATCCATAATTTTCTCCAGCAAGATGATTTCTGTGTTTCCAGTGATGTCTGTCAATGAACAAAAAGCATGTCTCTCTAAATCTTGCATGAAGTGGGAACTGGCTGCTTGCTAAAATACAATGTACCTGCAGCACAAAATAGTTCAGTTTCCAAACAGCACAATATTTAATAAGCAATGTGATGCAGAATGCAGTAACTATTAATAAAGCCACTCCACTGAATTGATTTTAGCACGATTAAACTTTTCTTTACCTTATTTCACAGTCCATTTGAAATGTTCTATTTTTCCTTTAATGGCAAAGGAAAATCTGATCTTTAACAAAACACAGCAACATAAATTCAAGGCAGCATATGGCACAGTTGAACAGAAAGCTTTATCAGGAAAAAGGCAACAGCACCAAAATCAAAACTCCAAGCTGTGACACCATCTAATTGATTTAGATAGAAGAACATCTGTACACATTGAGTGGTGAGGAACTGTCAGCAATGGGCCAAGTCACAGTTTTTCAACTTTTTTTTGAGAATATGGTCATGCAAATAAATGCATCTTAGTGGGAGGTAGGAAGAGGAGAGAGTTTGTAAGTGGTGTACAGCAGCTGGAGCAGTAGTTGACATGTTCAGCTTCTTCAGTGAAGTCCTCTTCTGCTGGAAGGCCCCTTGCTTTAGGAGAAATACCCCTGTAAATGCAGGCCAAGTTTTACTGTATTGCTCAGGGTGAGGTGTTTCCATCCATGCTGTCAAGGCCAGGACTGCATGGTTGCATTTTTCAGGGCAGCAATACAGATCTTGTTTCTTATAGAAAACCATATTGGCACAGAAGGGATAGTAGATGACAATTATCTGTGGGTGAAAAGCAGTTCCAGATTTTTTTATCAAAGGTTCAATTTAGAAGACCAGCTACCTCAATCCAGGAATCTTCTTCCTCCCTTTTATGAGTTGAAGAGTTACAGCACTTGCCAGGTAAATGGGAGCTGTGGGTTTGAGTTTCCTCAGCATGAACTCTCTAAACCTTGAGCTTTGCCATGAGATAGGAATTTCTCTGATAGACTTTTGCAAAACAATATAAGCTGTCACAGCATGTCGTGCATGTGGTCCAAGGCCATCTGCATGCTATGCATTTAAAGCCTTCTGCCACTGATACTCATGACAATGCACATCCAGTTGTGTCAACAGTAGACTCTGCTCCAATGACTTTGTTGGGAACTGCATAGGCAGTGCTGCCTAAAAACTTACCTTATAATTAATAGTGCTCAGTGTGCAGTGCAAGATTAAAGTGCATGATACACAGACTTAGCTGTCTCCAAAGAGGAGTGGTTTTGTGGGTGTTGGATATGGCCTGTTTTGGGAATGGAAATTGTCAAGTATTGGGCACAATAACTTTGATAAATGGCTGATGGACTGAAACTGAGGACAAAAGTACACCATGTAAGGCATTTACCACCTGCAATGTATCAAGTCCTTTCCATCAGCAGACCCAGTGTGACTGATGGAGCACACATTCACGCTTGCTTCGGCTGTAAAATGAAATGTATTAACTTAAACCACCATGGTTTATGTTCCGTTTTCCTTTCTAATGGGGATAGGTTAGGAGTGCTCACAAGGTCACTCCTGGTGCCTCAACGTCTTCACCGACAGATGGCAACTTGATGAGCTGTGGTAATGCCATCATTTCCACTCATGTGCCTGTATCCTGAGGAGTCCTGAGCATTTGCAGCTCAATAAAATACAGGATCTTACTGTGCCTCAAGAGAAACAATTAAAAAGGACATCATTTCCCACCCCATGGGACTCCAGGGAGCAGGCTACAGAAGTCGCCTGAGTTTTCCATCACACCAGAATCCCTTTTGCAATTCATTGCCATTGATGTTTTCCAAACCTGTCTGTCTGACAGCCCCTGTTAGAGCAGACAGACTGTCTGGGAGCTGGCAGTTTTATCTGTATCTCTTTCACACCTCTTTAGGGATAATTTTTGATGTGAGGTAGTTTTTGATCAACTGCCTCCTCTCTTACATGCTCAGCTAAACAAGCTATTTGATTTTTTTTTTTTTTTTATATATATTGTGATGGGTAAATATGTCACTCATGTTGTGGAACATGTTGGCAACAGGAGATGTAAATATGTCATAGCTGATCTGATGGTTACAAGCCTCACTGATCATCCTGGGCTTGAATTAAGGATTATTTTTGTACTGCCTTTGCAGACACTAGCAACCAGATCTACTGCCTTTGAAACCCAAGGAAATGCTTTGGGACTACATGAAAGGAGACACTTTCCATAAATGTAGAAGACATTGGTATTTTCCACATTCATGTGTATATTTTGTCCATGGGAATAAATAGGGCCAGAGAGAAACAAGTAAGAATAGCTCTCCCATGAATTAGCCAAGAGGAAAGGGGTTATGGAAATTTTCCTAAATGTTCTTGTCATAAGCCCTCCCCTGCTATCACTTGGGCAATTCAAGTAATCCTGCAGGAGTCAACAACAGAACGTGTTTTCCCCAAGAGTGGTGCTTAATGAAAAAAGACTTTTTATGCTCCTGTCTTTTGTTCACAAGAAGTGGGGGGAGAGGGTGGTGGGAAGGGTATAGACAGCATGGTCATGAACCGAACCTCACCCTTAAATGTCAGAAGGGAAGTAAAAAGGGAAGGGAAAAGTAAAGTTGCTGTGTTGAAAGAAATCAGATTTTCTTCTAGGGACAGATTTCATGCAAACCATGGCTTGCCCAAAAGTCTTTGGGTCCTTCTGTCTGTAAGGTCTCAAATCCCTCTAACACCATCCTAGAGTATGAGCACAGTGCACCAAGTCCTTCATGTCCAGGTCTGTCCCTTCCTACAGGTGATATTGTCCCAGCTGAGCTGCACGACTGTAAAACTATTGCTAAATAACATCTGTCTTTAGCTGACTCTAGTGAACCTTTTCTTTTATTCCAAGATCAATATTGGGGAAGTTAGACTGAATCCTTAGTCCTTCTTCCACTTAAGTGGTTCTGAGAACTGCTCCTACAGGGTTTTCTTCTTTGCTTTACTTTATGTTCTGCTTTGCTTTATTTTATATATTTTTTCTTTTTCCCCTTTTCTTTTGATTTTTTTTTCACTGTTTGTATACTAAAACAGTGGTTGAAAATCCACATGCAAGTGAATGTCAAGAATCAAGATTTACATTCTATTAATGTTCCTTCAAAATGTCTTCTGAAGTAAGAAATGGAAGAGCACCTCTATCTTTTCAAGCTGATCACCAGCCTTTGTTCCAGCCAGACAATTTCCTTGCTGATAGGGTTATGTTTTGTCGCCATGTAAACTCCACATGAGCGTGTTTTTGACAAGTTGTCAGGACTAACCATCTGGAGTGATATCCTGGTGTATTTTTTATCACACTTAAAACACCAAACAGAGAAAACCAGTGTAATGATCATCTTGTAAAGTGATGTCTTAGAATCATATCAGCAGGGAAAAAAATGTGCTAAGAATGCTGTTATGCATCTATCCCAGGAGGTAGAATAATTGAAGGTGTTTATTGGGGATTTGTCATGAAAAGAATAACTGACTTAACACAATATTGCTCTGGAGAAAGAAAATGTTTTGAACTTCATTAAGACAAAACTTTTGGACCTGGCATAATTAGAGTTCTTTTCTAAGGTTAAAAAATCAGGATGGCCTTTTCTGTGACCATGAAATATTTCTGATAAAGCCGAAAACAGATTTCTTCTAAATGAGTATGAAAGTATCCAGTAATGGATTCTGAATTCAGGGACAGGCAAGTGCATTTCTCAGAGAGGAAGGGAGAAGGGATTCCCCCCCACACTTCTCTCTGCAAGAAAGTAATATTGCTAGGGTTCGTGTATTTTATCTTAAATACTGGTTATCACCACCCTGAGGATACTCTCCTCAGAATTAAACCATAGCTTTGAGTGCCTTTGGGAATTGACTCTTACTGAGAAATGCCCAACATCGGCAGCAAGGAATGCACATTCTTATCTTATGTGTCCAAGGATACATGATTTGTCTATTATTAAATTTTAATTAAGGGATGCTACTACACTGACTAATTAGCCATTGTGCTATGAAGACCTGTGTCAGTGAATTCATGTCTTCAGTGAAAAATAAAATTTTTCACAGTGGGAACTCATTGCTCTCACTTTGTGTTTGTATAGCATCTATCACAACAAGGTCTTGATTTCACTTTTTGGTTCATTGCTATAGCATAAGTACAACAATAAAAATTAGAGCACTTTAATTATTCACCATCGCAATTTTCTGTGGATGTCTCTGTTACTTTTATGAAATAGACTTTACGGTATGTATCAAAGATATAAACAATGAACTGTATTTTTCCACAGTTTTTTGAAATTGTCTCTAAAAATACATCTGTTTAACATCTGACAATCAGGCTCTGTTTAGCCTGAGAAATCCCCTCGGGGCAGAGCAGCTGAGATATGCTAAACCGATGGTACTGTGGGAATTGTTTCCTTTCAGGATTAACTCCCCTCCCAAAGGCTGAAAGAACAGGTAACTGATTCAGTAGAGGTCTGCTGATAGCTGGGCGCATTCAGATTAATCCAGAAAGTCATGCAATTGGGTTAAAAATTAGTCAAAAACCAGGAGTCCCGAGATCAGAGCAGAAGTCTTCAGTCTTGGAGATCTCCACCTGCATCCCTGAAGGGCAGTGAGTCCTGGGAGCTGGGACCCAGGGAAAATGGATGTGGATTTGAACAAACACCAGAGTTCCTCACAGCACCTTCTGCAAGCCTGACTGAATGGATGCTCCTTACAGCCCCTGCTGTGCTCAGGCTGCCAGTGCCTTGCCAGTGATGTCCCAGTCAATCTCTGAAGCCCTTCAATGGATCAGATTAAAAGACCATGCAGCCCTATAGGACTTTAGGTTACAAACCACAGAAGTAATTAATTCTCAGGCAAATGTTATTAGCAGAGATCTTTCCTCTGTATCTATAGAACTGTTGCCTGTTTTGTTTATGCATTGTGCATCTCTTTTTAACAACCTTCTTATTTTTATGGCACATTTTTCATCTCCCATACTCCTGCTTATTCCATATGTTACAGGCTTTTATGTTGTGCTTTACTAGTGGACCTGAACTTCAAAACTGTTGAAACTAAAGCCCTATTGCCACAGTTTATATTTCCAATTTATTTGCATTTGTTTTCATTAATCATGCCTTTCTTCACAGGTGGTTTCTTGTATTACGTTGTTATTGATGCGAGAAAAACACAGGTTGTTTTTTTTCTCTCTCTCATGCATTTACTTTCCCCATTTAAATTAAGCCTGTTGCATTTATAAATGACCATACCTGCAAGGCATTTGGGCACTTAGATGGGAAGTGCTGATGAAAGACAGACCTTTGAGACACTCCTGTCCATTTGCAGTTAATTTAGGCAGCATCCACAGCTCATGGATTTCTATCTATCTGCATCCAAATCTCTGGGTGGTTGTGTTCTCCTTCTTGTATTGCAAATAGAACAGGGAAAAAACCCAAAAAAATAACAAACCATAAAAAGAGAGAGTAATATACAAGAGTATAATAAGAAAACAAGTGAAGGGTCAAAATGGTTTAGATGTAGCACATTTTTCTCCATATGCTGAAAGAACAGCGTCTGTTCAGCTTTGGGAGAAGGCATATTACAAGCTTGAACATAAAATAAGGTGTGCATAGAAGGCAAAACTGGAATTATTCTTGGTCTCTTTTACTGATAGAAGTCACTCCAGAGTAATGAGTAGACAAATGTTTAAAACCATTTTCTTTTGTGCTCCCCCACCCCTTCCCCAGGGGGTAATGATGAAAATCAGTCTTCCATATTTCAGACACACATGAGGCTTTTAAAGGTACTTAATTACTTATTGTATTAATGAGAATTATTACACTAATAAGGTATATAACAACAAACCTCCAAATTCAGAACTCTAGTAACTTCTCTTTGTCCTCTTAATGTTGAGCAAAAGATCTAGAAAAATACTGTACTTTGACAGAGTTCATCTAGAATGACTCTTATTATCTTTGGTGGTTGGGGAAAAAGAGGATACACCGGATCACAAGAAAGAAAGAGCTGCCTGAACTCTAGCTCATGGTTTCTGCAAACTGCTAGAAGTCCTTCAACTAAGCTTCCTGGGAAATGACAAGACAGGGCTGAACCACAGTCTTATTGAATTTTTTCTTGACTAATACTCTTGTACTGCCTTAACTATCTAGAGTCAAAATGTAAATGGAGCTATCACACAATCAAAACTCAGATACCTGATACCAAGCTCTCTTTATAGCCCATGTGACAAATTAGTAACCCGCATGTCCTTCATCTTCCACACCCAGACCACTGCTCCATTTCTTTCAGTCACCTGTGGACGTTGTTTCACCTCTCCTGTTATGACTGAATTCTGGTCTTGATCTGTCAAGACTGGAATAAATTATTCTTTCTTGTTAAGTAGGTTTGGATCAGGGTCTCTGGGATCTCATTAAACTCATTTGCTGAGATGGCAGCAAATGAGTTTAATGGGAGTCTTTGGCTTTGGAAAGAGGGAGTAGAGAAAAATGGTTGCAAATAAACCTGGGTTTTCTCAATTGATGGCTGTTATGGGAGCATATGTAGTGCCCCTTGCTGTCCCTGTGTCCTTCCTTTTTCCACTTCAGTCTATTTTGAGAAAAGCAGATTATTTTTCTTTCTTGGTGCAAGATGTGGCACATTTTTCACCTTGCAGTAGCATACAAACCAAAACCATTAAAGCAGCCAAAGACCATCATAGCAGCATGGCAGGACCATAAAAATGAGTCCACCTCTGCTCTGGAAATGGCTTAATTTTATTTTCCACCTGCCATGTTGTCATAACAAATAAGAGCACACCTACAGACCTGTGGGAAGGGCATCCATTATTTCTCTATCCGGTTCTGCACAAAAATTGAACTCAGCTTTTGTGCAGTCTCTTTCAGCCTCTCTCTCCATTATTAATCCAGACATTTACTGTTGCCTGGGTTGTATTTTTACAGCATTAGCTACACAGGGTCAGATCTTACCTGCTTGCAGAATCTGTAGTAAAGTACCTGCCTTGTCTTCTAGAGTCAGTCTAGATCTTAAATGTAAAGCCAGAATAAACAGGATTAAATCTTCTCCTAATTCTTACTGTATTTATCCAAAAGAATTTGATGAATTTTGGAAGATATAAAGCTATCTTGTGAGCAGTCAGAAACTTTTTTGGTGGATGTAAATTCTAATTATTACCGATATTTTCTTCATACATCTGTTGAAGAAAATCATGGGTGTTAACACATTGATAAAGTGTGATCCCACGTGCAAGGCAAAGAGTAACACGATGATTTACTGAGGTACATCACTTAGGAAAAGTGTCTATAGGTACTGAAAGAAATGTATTAACATGAGAAATACAAATGCCATTTTAAATGAACAGTATGGGGATTTCACTGGCATTCTAGCCTACACTGAAGAGAGCTGGCCTTTATCCTGCCATCGCTCCAGGGTGACCTGGAGGCATTCTCTGTCCTCTCCTTTCCTTTTTCTCTCTCCTGGCTTTTTGCTACTTCAATTTTTATGCACACTGAGATGTGATGGGACTCTGATTAGGCTGTGCTGTAATAGAAGTAGAAGGTTGATTAAAAAAATACCTTTTTTCTTTTGTTTTACTTGAGGAACCTTGCAATGCTCAGGATGGTGGAGATAATTTTAAGTCCTTGAGCCCAAAATCTATCACCCAGAAGGCAAGTCAAGCAAACTTCTCCCTTTTGAAGCCAGGCCTGTGGCTCAGGGTGCCTTGATTCTCAGTTTTACTGAAACTGCAGTCCAAGAAGACAAAGTGAAAACCATTCGTAGTTTAGCTTAAAGGAAGACTGGTCTGTACATGTAAGATAAGTCCACACAACACTGTACTCTTCTGCAAAGCTGGCACAGCCAAAAGGCAGGTTTGAACTGCCTGCTCTGTCTTGGATAAACTTCCCATCAACTGTGCAAGCAAGTGATAACCCACTTGGGAAGGGTGCTTCTTCATCAGCCAGAAAACAGGCTGGAATTGCCTGGTTCACCAGAGCTCCCAGTGTGCAGAAGTGGGACTCTTGCAGCACATCTTCCTGGCTGGGTTGATTGCAGCTGGATGTTCATCTTCCCAGATGTCTTGGGTGCACTGATGATTTGTGCCAATGGCATATCTTGGCCTTTGTGAAGTGAAAACACTCTGAGTCTAACTTTTAGCATTTCAAAGAGCACAGGATTATTCTGCAATTCTACAGTTTGGGTGAGAAATGGCATCACAGGGTGGATCCCTGTTGCTGGCAGAGATAAGCACTTGGTCCCCCACAGGCAATCCGCTTGAGCCCTGCTGCAGACAGCTGCCTCTGCCCTGCCCTTCCCCCTGCCCAGCCAAGGCTGGCTGCAGCTAGAGATTGGGTCCTGCCTTATGGTTCTCCAGCCAGCCCGGGAGGACCTGGCACAACGCAGTTGTCAGCCAGATTGGCCCTGACAAGTATCATATGCTCTCCTGCTCCCATTAACCGCCTGCTTTTCTCCCCAGCCCGGCTGTCACTCAGCCCAAGGAGCATCAGCATCTCTGTATGACTGCCTAAGAGGCAAGGAATAGTCAGATTTGCCAGGTGTAATTGTCGTTCAGCAAAGCCAGGGGTAAACAGCCTTGTCTTTACACTGCTGAAGATAGGCTTTGCCCCTCTCTCCTTCTCACAGCCTGTCCCCAATGTGTCATATTGTGGTTATTGAGAACTTCTTTTAAATAATTTCCCTGCGGTTGGAAGATGCCCCAGTGCTCACATTACTCACACTTGTCAAAACCAAGCAAAGATAGTAAAACATCCCTCTGGTGTCCTGAGGCTTTGGGCTGTCTTTCCACATGCTGTACTTGGCTTAAAGTACCCTCTGACTCTCGGTTTCAAGATGAAGAGGATGTTTGCATGCCTGAGGGAGGAATACTGTCCAGACAGAACTCCTGAGCCCTATTCCCACTCCTCTGAGCTCTGAGGGACTTGTAGGAAAATGAACTTTTTGACTACAACACAGTCTTTCTGGCACCTCTTAACACCAGCCTGTGATCCTGACTTTACATTACTGCCTAGTTTACCCTGGAACTCATTTGGAATCTATTCTCTGTGCAATGTCCTTACATGGGATAACTTTCTGCTTCTTCAGTTTTTCAAAATACATGTATTAAGATATTTGGAGCCTTAGCTTGTGTACATGAAAGACAAAGGCAATTGTTGAGTGCTTGTGTTGAATTAGGTGCTTAAATAATTTAAGGGCATCTAAAATATACGCTTGTTCAGATTATAACATGTTCTTAAACTGCATAATTGCACAGCATCTTGTCCAATATAGCCCTGATCACAAGCAGCCTTGCAAGAGAAGGCATGGGTAGCACCCTTGATATTGTCTGCCAATCATGTTGTGTAATTAATAAATGCACTTCCTCCCACTATAAAGCAGCTATTTCCACTGAGTCTCATCCTGAGCCGGGATGTGCAATTTAAGGGTAAAATGCTATTATTGTTAAACATTAGTGTAGAGATTACCTTTCCAAAAAGTAATCTCACCTTTGCCCCCAGTAAGGAATCTCAGCAAAGTACTGCACATTGCTCATCAAACCAGCCAGCCCCATAGTGAGGTGGTGTTTTTACCCTGTGCCCTTGCTCCCTTGCTGCTTTTGTTTTGAAATAACTCTCTTACAGCTCAGCCTTATCTTAGGTGACATCTGAGTTTCATTTATTGCACTGTTGAAGCACAGGTTCAGTCTGACTCCTTTAGCTCACCCAGGCACCTTTTCCAGAGTAACAAAACCTCTTTTGAGAGTGCAGATCAGGTCCCCACAGCTCCTGGAGCATGGCAGCCCTGTGTCACAGTCCAGCACTGCTCGGAGTCAAACACCCTGTTTGGCTGGAGGGTGTCACTCAAACGGGAAATGCCTCAGAATGGAACCACTGCTAAGAGGTTCAAACTCTTTATGTGCAAATTGGTGCAAGAAATTAATACTTCACTAATACCTGTGTTCTTCATGGTGAGACATAATCCATATGAGACAAAGTCCACAGGGAGTCTGCTATTTTCCCCCCATCAGGACAGTGACATTTACAGCTCTAGCAATTTCAGTGAATGTTGCTGCTCCACTGTCTCATAATGACAGTCTTTTGGCTCTACCATCCTGCCACAGTGCTGAGAAAAAAACTTGGGATATTTCACCATCATATGAGCTGGACTGACCAGCTGCTTTCTGTCAGTCCTGCTGTGATCCTGGGGAAAGCACTGGTTAAATCCAAAGTAATACCACTATTTGTGGTAGTTTTGTTATAAGTCATAATAACTTTCCCTGTAATGTAAAGCATCATTTTCACTAAATTAAGTGTTCTAGATGGAAGAGCTCAGTACTCACAGCAATTAACAGCAGGATATCCCTGAGCTGGGCAAACATCCCTGCTACTGGCTGCCATCAGAGGATGCTGTAGCACCCTGGAGAGAGCTTTGGGCCAGGTGATGATATTGGCATATACACTGCAGACATCCAGGTTAACACAGCAGGAGGTTGACATGTGGCTGGTGTTGGGCTGGAACACTGCTGGTGCTGGGTTCCTTATGAAAGGTGAAACTGGAAGGGTTTCTGTTCACCTGGGGTTGTGCTGAGCCATGGGCAGCACCTCGGGTCACTGACAGGATTGCTGGGGCAGGAGAGGATTTTTGGCAGGGCTGCTGTGGGCTGATGCCTGCAGGCACGCTCGTCCCCCTTGCATTGCTCCAGTGTGTGCACTATGATGGGGCCAAAGGCTGATGTTTCTGGTTTTTCCAAAGAAAATTGTGTTTGGGTTTTCCCAAGGTGTATGTTTTCCTACAGCAAGATGCTAAAGTGCTGTAGGTAAAGCAAACAGGCCATGTTTTTCCCACTCGTTTGCAGATATTGCAGCAATCATCTCCACTGTATCCGTCCACAGCACCACTAGATGCTAAGCAGGGAACAAAGCCCCAAGATCACCTTCAGCATTAAGGGCATGAATGAGGAGACAAAACCAAGTTAGGGAAAAAAATGAGGCTAAGAGTTTGTTCTGAATACATCTAGATGAATATCCACCCACAAGAAAGAGAACAGGAATGGGGTGTGTCATGTAGGTCACTGGAGTGATACTCCTGGGACATTTCCTGTTGAGTTCAGCAAGCTCTAGGTGTTACTCTGTGGCATACAATTTTATTCACTTTCCTACTTCTCTGTAATTTTTTTTCCCCAACACTCTGCAAATTCACAGCCTCCTTGTGTGTTACCTCAACCCTGTCTTTCTCTTACTTGTGTATATTCATAAATGTTCTGCTTCTGTGATGGGAAGGACAGTATGATTCAGATAGAAATAGGAGGATAAGGACAAGGGTTGACTTTAACATATATTCCCAGGAAATTTCCTACAAACAACTGTGTGTAAATGTCTGGGTACAGTATGGCAAGGAGGCAAGTGAGTGAAAGAAGATAGAGGAAAAAGGCAGAGAGAGCAGGCCATGCTTGTTTGCCATTCTTAGCTTCTAAAGTATCTGTGGAGAGGTGAGTTTGGCCTTTAACTGTGCTCTTGGTGTTTTGTTCCACTTCTGCTGCCTGAAATAGTGTATTTCAGTAATCAGCAAACATGATTTCTAGGCACTGTCACAGAAGAAATGGTAATAACAGAAAGGTGAGACTTCAGATCTGATGGGCTTAAAATTGCTAGTGTCTACTGCTGAGCAAAAAAAAAAGCCTGGTGCAGACAGGATTTGTTTGGGTGGGTAATCCACCTGTGTCACTCCACTGATGGCTGCCTTGTTCCAGCTGTGTACCTGCAGCTAAGAAGCTGTAAATTATTTACCGAGGCAGCAAATTAATGGAAGAAGCAGCACCTTAGTACTCAGTGAGTCATCCATAAAACATGCTTCCTTGGGTGAGGGCACGGTGTGCTGGTGGAAAGCAGACTGAGAAGGGAAGGAGTGTGAGATGAGGAGCTTGGGTGGCAGAGGTAAGAATCTTCAAGAGAGATGAATAAGAGTAGGGGAGGAGTGATTCCAAGTCAAGCTCCCCAGGTGCCCTCTGAGTTAATGTGATGGTAGGAAAAGAGAGAAAGTACAATAAAAGAAGCAGTTTTTAATATTTGGCATGAATAATTAGAGATGACAGAGGGAATGGTTTATTTTATTGCTCCCTCCCTGACATATTTCTATGCATATGGAGTATGATTGTATAAGTTTTTGCCTTTCTGAAAAAACAGCAGGAACATAAAGTAGCCCTGGCCCTGGAGTGAGATGTGCTTCCAGCTCCACAGCCCCCTGTTGTGCTGGCCTCTCCCTGAAGATTCCTCTTTCAAGTGCACTAAGCTCTAAAACACCTCTGCTCTGAAGGCAGTCACCTCACACAGCAGTTCCCAGCTGTGCTTGGAAATGCCTGAAATTCTTGCATGTCACCTAGTGAAGTTCCCCTCAGGGCCAATGATGTGAAGATATTAGTCTTTTTTGGGTAGATGAAGCCCTAAGGTGTTGCTGACTATTTTAAATCCTGTGGTCTGGAAGAAGTTGCTGCATCCTTGGCTGAGTTTGGAGACAGAACCAACTCATCAATTCATCTGTTGATGTAAGAAGTGAAATATCCTTTCATTTGGGTAAGGTTTGTCATGGTCCTCAGGCTTCAGTGAAAAGTTATTTTAATGAAATATCTTTACAGACAAATCTGTCTTGGTGCTGGGCAGATGTCGAAGAAAAAAAATGGAAGCCATTTTGAAAGAAAGAAAAACATTTTTGTCAGATAACTAATGGGCTGTAGACCAGCATGAAAGGTCTGGTTTAATGGTTCAGGAATAGCAATTTACCTAAGCCATTAATGTGTTACCTTGTGGCTAGAGCAATATTGCCCTAGAACTTATCATCCTAACCCTTTGTTCATGGGTTGGTTGCCTACAGCAGGAAGCTAAACCACCTTAGCAGGTTGTGAGCGTTTAAAAGTGGGGAATTTGCTCTGTGGTCTCCAAGGGCAGGCTCCAGTCTGGGACTGACTGGGGCAGCTGGGCCCCTTCCACCCCCACCGTGGTCTGTGCTCAAAATAATTTCCAAATTGTCTGTGAGTCAGTAGTTGTGATAGGCGTTTCTCTGCAGTGTTTGCATGTGGACAGCTTTGTGATAGCTATCTGAAGAGCTTTTTAAGTGTCTGGACATTTCCCACAAATGTGACAGGCTGGAAAAAACAATTTCACAGACAGGAGGAAAAATAGGGAAACACTCCTAATAGCATAAGGAGTATGGAAGAAACTTGTATCAAACTTTGCTTGTCCACAGCAGTTTAGAGGTATTATTTTCTGCTATCCAACTCTGAAAATCAGTGCAGTTTAGTCAGGTTTTGGGAGCCCTGTTTTTTTTTTTTTGGTTTTTTTTCCATCAAAGCAAGCTCTTGCAGGAATACTTGAGCATTGAGCCGTTAATTAAATCTGCCTGTCCTCACAAATAGCATTAGAAGGATGACACTTCAGAATCCTAGTATGCAGCTGACGTTTGTGTGGGCAGTTAATTCCCTTTGCCCTGCCCTCCCATGATTTTCAACAAGTTCTCTCAGGGTTATAATGAGGCTGATGATTGCTAGTGCCCTTGCCCATTTAATAAATTAATGGTAATAATAAATGTCTATGCATCCTTCATTAGGTGATATGGAAATGACTTTACTCTGAAGCTGGGATTGCTGGAGCTTGACATCTTTGCTGGATGGGTGGATATGGGGGTTAGTTACTCAGTTTATTATGTGTGCAGCACAGAATTTCTCCTCTCACCTCCTGGAACTCTCAGCCTTGTGGGTATTCACTGCTAACTTTCCCCAGCAACATAGTAAAAAAAGAAAAAGTTAAAATTCCAACGAAATAAAACTGGTTTTTGCACTAGAAGAGTGTGACATAATGTTTGGTTTTACCCTCCCAGAATCAAAGGAAACACAAAATCCTGTTCACCAAGATTTGCCTCCTTGTTTGAGGAATTTTTTTTATCTCTGGTACAAGCATTTGTTGGGGTGATGGCTGGAGACTATTTCATCTGGCATCTAAGAACACCTCAGAGGATCTGTAAAACCTTCATTATTCAAGTGTAGAAGGAAGGTAGAGTCGTGACTTCTTCTGAAAGAGATCAGAGGAAAACAAGGGAAGAGCAATGAGAATTTTGAACTCTCTTTTTTTCTGATAATTTTGTACCAAGGTCTTCTGGGTAATTCAGTACATTTGGTGCTCTTAGATTTACAAGGAACAGACCTCAGCTATCTTTCTGTATAGTTTCAAGTGTCCCAAATTTCTGCAAATGCAGGTACTGCATTCAGCTGAATACAGCGCTCGGCGTGACCACTCGAGCAAAGCAGGTACTGCCATGACTTGTGATTGCTAGATGTTTTCCCCCAAACCTCCTTGGTCAAAACTCACTGTAAAAAAAATAAGGACTGAAAATTTAATCATTCCTGTTTATTCCTCCTCTGCATTAACACCTTTTTCTTCCTATAATTTTGGGCAGTGAACTTACCTATGCCTGTTAGAGCCCATTGTATCCTGTTTTCAGACCTGAGTCCAAGTAACCTCCTGGAGGCAGTCTAACAATTGAGCTGACAAAGAGCTAGAGGTAGCATACAAATCTTCTCCACAAGTTTTACTTTTGCTCTTAAAGAAATCTTGAAGTATTTCTTAGAGAGGTACTCGCCTATAGTATTTGATATCACTAGGTTTATTCTAGACTTTAACAGTCGGGACCAGAAGCTAATGTTGTCATCGGGTTATACTCAAAATTGGGGCTTTTTGGCTGCAGAAGTGCAAAGCTACTAGAGTCTGTAAAAGTTCACTGACTGAAAAATGCCCTGATATTCTCCTTACTTGGGTTTCACCTCTTTCTGATGTTCTACTGGAGTTCTCCATCCTGTAGCAAACCTTGTGTTGGGATCACCTGACCAACAGCATAACATCTGTAGGTACATGCTCTATTCTGGGTATATCAAACAGGTTCGAAATCCATCGTGGCTGTTGCATTATCCATCCTGCACCAATCAATTTTTGGCAGCAACTTGTGACAGTCAATCCAATGACACCCCACTCATTGTTACACTTTGCACTGCAGCAGAGAGGAATTTCAGATAAATGTGGCACCAAGGCTGAACCATTGTGATTAAAGTCAAAGTAGTTGATATGCTGTGGGGCTTTTTGCTTACTGTTTGATGACATGGACACTAAGCTGTCTTTTCATCCCTTCTTTATTTCGGAGACCAAGTGTACAGAGGGGAGGTTTGAAATATTTTGAGGAGGGCAGAGAGGGGATTGTTGAGTTGCATTGCTCTCTTTCTGCTGATATAGGCATACTCAGTCTCTTTGCTCAGTTGTAATCTTAATTGTTGTCCAGTTTGGGTCTTCTGTTGTACTTTAATGAGCCAGGAGAATGACAACTTGGTTTATAGACCATTATTTCTAATGGTTCCTTCCATTTTCAAGGTAAATATATATCCTCTATAAATGCAGGTGCTGACCAAATGCCCAGGTATAATCCAAGCTGATCCTTTGCTAATAGGAAACAAAGTTTTAGGAAACTATGAAACCAACCTGATTCTTTCTTGTCCCATTCCTTATTGTAGGAAATTAGTAATGAAATACAGAGAATTGATGGAAGGAGAGTAAAAGTGCTCTACCTTGAAGAACATCCTTATTTCCTAGTCTCCAGAAAGCTGAGATCTAGTCAGAAGGATAATATAGAAGCAGAATCTTCACTCTGATCCTTTTATATCCTATCCTCACCAGTCTGCTTTCAATCACACAAGCCCTCAGCAACATCTTTGTTAAGGTTAGCAAACACATGGGAAGGCAGAGCTGGCCACAGCTGCAACATTGATGGGCCTCATGCAGACAAATGTGTCATTTCTCCTGCCTAGCTGAGAAATTAAAATGGTCTTTTCCCCCTGCTCTCAATTTTATGGTGTGTTGCTCCATCATAAAAAAATCAATTAAATTGCATCTGATGGAGGCTGGCCCAGAGAGTTGTCTCTATTTGTGTCACCCCAGGCAGGTACTGGCAGCAGTGCCAGAATGCAGGAGGGCCATGGAGTGCAGCCAGCTCACAAATGGATATTCTACTACAGGAACCCAGCTTACTGCATGGCAGCAGCTCTGCTTTCCCTGGTGACCCCTTATGGATGGGCTCTGCTTTATCCTAATTAGGCCAGATGAGGGATTGTCTGGGTTTATTATCTCCAAAAATGAGTGGCCATAACCTTGTGGCTGCTATTCTGCCCAGAGGACAGAAATAGTATCAACATTGGCAGCTAAAACCGAGGGAGCACCAAGTGACCTGTGGATTTCAGCATTCAGTCACTCTCTCAGGCTGAGAAATTTGAGGTAGTTAGGGGTATAGCATTTTTTTAATCTTCTTTCTCATGGTGTCAATGATATGAATTAAATTCTTGTATTCTTTGATTTTTCTAGTAGCTTCCTGATACTGTTTTCATCCATCCTATAAGCCTATATTGTTGCTTAGAGAATATAAAATTAAAGTGGCTGTGTAGTGTGTTTTAAACAAAGTACCCTGGGAGTAATTTCTGTCTATTAAAAATGTTTTCAGCAGTTTTAGAATGAAGTTTTTGTAGGAATACTTCATTGCCCTGTTGCATTTTTCTCCAGGGGTTATTGCAGATCCTGGAAATCTTTGAAATCTCAGCTGGGCTATTGCATAAATAAAAGAGACATGTTAGTAAGAAGATAACATATGAAACATAAAATATGGTCTTTCCTACTGCTGCATTACCCTGTCTTTATCTTAACCCAGGAGTGTTCTCACTTTTACTGTTTTGATCCTCTCCCCCATCCCACTGGGAAAGAAAGGGTGTCTGTGTGGAGCTGAGCTCCTGGCAATGCAGCACAATACAGAAACGGGTTCCAAGTGAAGGTGTTACCCTCACGTGCCTGCTGTGAAGTGGTTGACATATTGTTGTGGTTTGTTGGTTGTTTTTTTTCTTCTGTAGTTGTAAAGTCTTCTCTTTAGTTTATGCCCCCAAAACACATTTAGTAGAGCACTTTGGTCAGACAGGTTTTTAAATTGGATGGAGTTCATCATTATTCTGCAGAAATGATTAAGACCTTTTTTTACAGCAACATTTGTTTTCTTACCATCAATCTTTTTGGGTTTTAGAAGCCATAGATTGTCAAGGTATGCACGTTTTCAACATAAGCACTGTATTTAAAGATTAATGTTAGAAGCCCAGCTTTTCAATACTGGCATTTTCTGAACCTAACTCAGGGGAGATGATGGTTAGTTCAAGTGTCAACTGCTCTCCAGAACCATTCTTCAAATATGTTTTGTGCTGCTGTTACAGCCTCCTGCATCTTCCCCAAGATTGCTGGTCAACAAACAAACCCATCCAGGCTTTATCTAAAGAAGTTTTTAATGTCACCCTTGACATGTATATCTGACAACCCTATCATTACAGATCCATAATTCATCTGCCTCAGTAAACTTGAGGCTGAGTCTTCCAAAACTTTTACTTCCTTTTCATTTTGGGGATAGATGTGTAATCTGGTGTGTCACTGATCTGACACAAGGGGATAAGAAAAGTCCTACTCTTGAATTTCTTCTCTAATGGGTATTTTATTATTTAGTCTGAATCTTGTGAACCAGGCATCTCTTTTTGACAATGCAGGACATGTTTCTGAATTGCCTTTGCTTTGATATAAACAGTAGTTAATCACACTAAGAAAAAGCCCTGTTGAATATTTTATTAAGAATTGTTAATTAATTCTAATAATCTTATATTATGTGTTGAATCTTTGAGGTGAGGGCTTTGTTTCTTGCTACCTTCCATCTTGGGGGGCATGAGTATTTAAACCAGTTTAAAGGTCTGATATGGAGAGGTAGATAAGGATTTACTAAATAAGCACATCTTTCTGCAGTCTGCTTTTGTCTGTCTTCATGTATTTTGAGTCTCAAGAACACCCATAATGCAAGTGTGAAACTGGCATAAGAAGAAATAAAGGACTGTTTTTATGTCTAATAACACAGTTGATACTTGTGGGATCACGACAAACAGGTCAGCAAACTGAAAGAGTGCAGAGCTGGAGAAGTAGGAGCAGAAACTTGCAGAGGAATGGGGCAGGATAGGATTGCCCTGCACTCTGCTGTGGAGCTGGCATCTTGTGAAACTACAGGCTGGAGAAACCATGCGGGGGAAATGATACTCCCCTCAGTCCCCAGGGTGCACGCTGACCTGCTGCTTTGAAGCTGGTTGTGCTTTTGAGGTGACACTTCTTCCTACCAGAACATTTGCATATCTGAAGATGAAGGAAGGCAAAGAACTTGCAGCCAGCCCCACAGACACAGAGATCTAAAGATATGTTACAACAGTATTACCTCTGCTGCTGCTTCTGAGCTTACTTTTTCCTTCCCCTCATTAGGAGGAAGAGTGGAGAGAACACACCTATGGTAAACAGAAATAAATCAGAAAGGGATCTTTTAGGCTGCTTTTCAGCTACTGCAAAAATACCCTTGTCATTGTGAGTGGACGCAGAAAAGCTGACATCTCAAGATACTTTTTTCCCTTACTACTAGTAATTTAATTACTCTCAAGCAGTTTTAGTAAACATTGATTTTAAATTTAAAAAAAACTTCACATCCTGTTTTAAATATTGATCGTTCACTTTTTCCAGGTGGGAGGTAAAACAAGATTTGCTGCACAGGTTTAAAACATTCTTATTGGTTTTCCTTCCAACTTAGCTAGTAACAAAATCCATATTAATATACCAAGAATCCATATTTATATACCAAGAAAGAAATGCTCTAGCCTCTGTATTACACTGATTGTAGTTTAACAAAAGTTAAATTTTCTGCAGCAGTTCCTTTGAGATTTCCATTTTAAGTCCCAGGGAAAAAAGGGAAGTTAGTGAGACTATGGGTTGGAAAGTTCACTGTGGATCAAGCTGCTGACAAGAGAAGTGGCATTTTTACTGGTAGTACTAGTAGCATCAAAAGAATATGCCCCAGATCTGAGCTAACAGGATTCCTCTGTGACAGCCACCAGATACACACACACACACACCATGGGAGAAAATTCCTTCCCAGGTGAATTTGCAATAATAGCCAAGATGATCAGAACAAACTTTTCCAGCCTCATTTTTAGGCATGATGAACTAAGGCGGAGAGACTGAATTGATGGAGACAGGGCTTTACTGCTTCGTGGGAAATCTACACTTTTAGGTTTTTGCTGTGCATCCTGCTTAGTTGTTTCAACCCTTCCTTACCTGGAAATGGTAGAGCTGGGTGTAATTCTGCACAGTCCAGCACCTGCTAGCTCAGTCTAATAATGTCGTACTACAAGTGCAGCTGAATGACAAAGGGCACTTCTGCCACCAGGGAGAGAATCCAAGATGTTATAAACTTCCTGACTGGAACAATTTTATGAGGCTGCTCTTTTTCCCTTGTGGTAATTTTTGTTTAAAAAAATCCACTAATTAGTCCTGGGTGTCTGGACATCAGACAACTTGCACAAGGTAGAAATGCAGACCAGCCTATTTGTTGCAACAGAACTCTTTTCTGCAGTGTTTTTGAATGCAGTGAATTGACACTATCTGAGATAATTTTCATAGCAGTGATCTGCAGGTCTGCTACAACTGAGGTGTCCTGGGATGACTCAGATATTTGTGATCAAGTGAAAATATCTTTGGACTCTGAGACCTGTGAGTGCACAGTTGCTCTGTAACCTATCCCTTTCTATTTAGAAAAGCATGGAAGATTAGACCCCTAGGAAAGATGAGGTCTGATAGCAGGCTATCACCATCAGAACAATTTATTTAACCAATGTGCTGTCCTAAGTCTCTAGGAATGGACTAAAAGCTGTAGGGATTGTCCTTTACTTGCACAGAGTTTGCAGGTTAAAGGATGAGAATCTGATCTTTACAGAATAGTCATGATCTTTGCAAAAAAACTAATTCTCTTGGTTTATTGGTTCCATGTGCAAAAAAATTTTCAAAACTCTCTTTAATGAACTCTAAAAGCAAGACCATCCTTACAGCTTCTGTTTTTTAATGCTGTAGTATTATTCCAAGAGAATGGATGACATTTGCTTTAGAAGCAGCTTGGTACATTATGTTTCTAAAGCTCCAAAACTGTGGAGAACAACTTCCACTGCAGCATTTTTGATTGGAGCTAGCAGGCTATGCCAGCAGAATTAATTAAGGGTGTTAATTTCCTGTATTAGTCCTTGGCTTCTGTGGCTTCTCTTCACCTGTACTAACTGTAATTTGTGCAACTTCCTGTAGCTTTGCTTTAAAAGCTATTTAAACCCTGAGCATCTCAGGAACCTGCTGCAGAATATAGATATACTTTGTTGAATTGTTATCCTGTCTCCCAGTAAGAGAGCTTTGTGCTGTTAATTACAGCCCGAAGCTATTGAGTGCTACTGCTGTGTTAAAGTAAGCGGAAGGAATGCTTTATGTCTCTGAACATAGGCCACTGAGCATGATAGGTTCTTTATAATCTTGCTAATTTTTTTTTTTGGATGATAATTTCACAATTCTTAAGTAACATTTTGTCATATTAAATGATGTGGTTGAAAGTCCTGTTAATTATTGATGCACTGAGAGCTTCAGTATGGATTTAACCTACCATCAGATGGTGACTGTTTTTGCTGCACAGAGAAAGTTTAAGCTTCAGGAATGGTGTGTTGATGAATTGAGGCAGGGTTCATCGCCAATGTTCTCTTGCATCTTTTATGAGGCAAGGAAATTATGGGAAAGGTGGCTGATTTTCCTCCTGGAAATTCCACCTTTTAACAAAGATTGAGGCTAGAGGCAAGCTCTCATATCCCCGAGAGAAAGTTTTCATGTAGAGATCAACTATTTTACTCTACTCTGGGTGACATTTAGCATTGAGAGGATGAACCTGTCCTTTTCAAAGGCTATGTCTGACTATTTTCCTAACTTTGTGAAAGGTGTGATGACTGACAAGTTTGATCAGTACTGTTCTCTGTGTTGGCATATAGCAAAAGCTGCTGATATTTTTCCTGATCCTTTCATGGTACACCTGCTTGCTGTACAAAGTTGAGTTGAAGATGAACTGACCTCACTATAAGTAAGGTTTGAAAGGTAAATGGATGGGTGTCCAGTGATCAGCAGTCAATACTGTACACAGAAAAATAATCCCAGGGCTTGGGAAAAGAGTTTTCCTAGGCCAGTGAAGCTATAAGACAGTGAGGACAACTGAAAAACTGTGAGAAACTGAGGAGATCCTCCCACAAGGTATGCTGTGTCTTGGTGCTTACATTATCCCTTTCTTAGAGAGCAAAGAACTTGAAGCCAAAACTCAGAATAATGGATTCTTCAGCTGGTACCCTGAAAGCTGAGCATTAAAACGTTTATTCTGTAAGAACTAATTTATTTCTGTGGACCTCAGTTTTCCATTTTCTTTCTGTGCATGGAGGAAGTGGATTTGGCCTCTTGATGGTTGTGCTATTATTTCTTTCCATAGGGCAATTTAGAAATGATATTGCTCTACAGGCTATGGTAAACAAAGCATTTCTTTCAGAGGGGTCCCTCAGAGGTCAGAGGAACCATGGGCTAGATGGCTCTCATCCAGCTCATCTAAGGCTGCTTTTAGTTGTCACTGCCTCATGTAGCAATAGCAGTCCTTGCCATAAGCCTTGGCATGGTGTCCTCCAATCATTTTTTGAATCATGAAGCCCAATAGCTGACAACAGTTTGTTTTTCCTTTGTCTGACACCCAGAACATTTTCATATTGATAACTACTCTGAGAAAAATTCACTGAAGATGAGGAGATTATCTGTTCTCATGCACTTATCACGGCATAGGGGCAGCACAAATCCCCTCTGTTATAACCTGTCTCTCTTGAATCTTGTAACAAAGCCTATAAACCTGGAACAGCTTCCAGTGAATATATTATCAAATTGTCAACAGACACAAGAAAACTCTGCAGGTCCTCCCAGTCAGCTGTAGCCAGGTACATGTCTGTATTAGACACAGGCAGATTTATTCATGCGTGCCCAATGCTATTTTAACTTGGTTTTGTGCCAGATCTGGCTTGTAAACAGGACTTCAACATGGTACTTGAACCATAATATTCAGTATAGACATATCTGATAAGAGGTTAAAGGTCTGAGCTTTCCAACAAGTGTGCTGACTAGAGTAATAGAAAATTACAGTAATCTGCAAATTGAGAGCTGCTTCTATACTAAGTCACACAGTACCATTTCAAAACACCAAAACAACTACATAAAAACCCCAATCTCCCCCTCTCCAGCCCCCCTACATTAAAATATCTATCCTTTTGAATAACATCATACTCCAATTTAGATACAAAAAAATTTCTCATTACCCACCCCTTCACCTCAGTACCCTCTGTGAAGAGATTAGCTGGGAATGTGAGAGAACAAAAAGGCTAAGGCATCACAGTAAGCATTTGGGGTTTGTTGAGGCTGATCACAGTCAAATTGGGGAATATGCTTTGTGTGACATTTTGAAACTATTTTAACCCGTTCCATATATCAAATTTCATAATGTACAATTCAAGTCCAATTCACACTCACTATGGCTACAGATTTTCATTTTGCTTTAAACTGTGTTCTGATTGCTATATATTCAACACCCTCCCTGATTGAATTTATAGGTACATGCTGCTATTTTTTTTTTTTTTTACTAATAATTTAATTCCAATCCCTGTGGTTGCTGTTCCTTTGTAGAGAGAATATTGTACCTCTCCACACTTTCATTGTGACAAACTTGATTTAGAAGTCAAGAAAGGAAACACTTGGAAGATGTTTATTCTACCACAGAGTATAAACACTGTAAGGTCTGCTTCTGCAAGTTCATTTAAATATTTTCTTCCTACTGGGTAGGCCAAATCTGAATTTGGGCCAAACACTGGAATGACTTAGTGCACCCACACTTTAAACTCTTGCAGTTAATAAAGGCAATTATTTAGAGACAAGTCTACCTGCCCTTGACTGTACCTTCTGCAGTTCAGCTTGCCTAATCTGGAAGCTGAGGACAGGCTACAATGACCAGAAAGGTAGTTCAAAGCTTTTATTTTCTCTAGTCATTGTACAATGAAGCAGTCCTGAAGGAAAAGTTTATAAACCACAATGGAAAAGAAAACTTACCTGAACTACGCAGCCTGTCTATCCTGTGCCCAAAGCACTCTGTGCTAGGAAAGTTAAACAGCTTGGGAAGGGTGAAAAAGTCACCAAGCTGAGTCTGATTGCTGTTTATGAGTTTTTCAGCTTGTGTGATTCCAACAGAGCAAGAGCAGGGCAAAAAGGCCATATCATGATGTGTGTTTGCCATCATCCTTGTGCCCAGACCCTAATGTCAGGTCCTGAAAGTAGAATTGGAGATGGCAGCACAGGGATAGTTACAGTGGCTCAGCTGGAAGTGAGATGAGTGCAAGCTAGACTGGAGCTCTTCTTCACCATCTCTGCAAGCCTTTGTGCCTGAGAAAATGCATAGCTGCAGTTTTATTTTGAGAATGATGAGATCTGGAGCTTAACTAATGGGGCTGAGGCGTTAGGGAATGGAAATACAGGCAGGTTTGGACTATATCATCAGTGTAGACCCCTTTCTACTGAATAGTCTATTCTATACCACAGGTAATGAGCAGTAGATTCTGCATTTACATCTGGCTCCTTGTGTCACCTCCTCTATAGCCAGGGAGTGCCGAGATTGACCTACTTTGGAAACCAGCGTGAAAATACCTTGCTTGAGCACTATTATATATGTATCTATAAAAATTTTAATAAGAAAAATGAGTGCTTCAAAGTAATGTGTTTGATTATATTTAAATTCAATCTCTGTCTAAAGGAGATTAATTTTAAGCCTGCCCTTTTGAAGGAAAACAAACAAATATCCACAAAACAAAACTGCAGGACTCTGGTTCTTTGAGGTTCCCAATAGAAATGATATTTTCGTTTGATGGATTTCTTCTGGGACTGCTCCTTTCAGGAGTTTGGCTTTGCTTGAAATAGAAATTTTCCAGTGCCATAACCTTAAACCATAACTTATGGAATGTCAGATGATGATTTGGAAGAACTGGGTATGATACAAACCACAGTGTATAGAAAACCCTTAATCCAGTTGCTGAGGGAGTGGAACCTTTTTGTGTATGGAGCAGGCCAGGGTAAATGAGCCATCCTGAGACTGGGTGTGGGAACATCACTTGCTGCATCTACCTAGAGCCACCTCAGCTCCAGAAGGATGTTTCTTTTGAGTGTAAGTAGTCTAGCTTGTGAATTGGACAGTTTTTTTAAAAAACAACTGGCCTAATGCTGTGCTACAACATGGCACATCATATGGTGAGAGGTCCAAATGAATTCTTTCAGCTGGCAGTGGACTTGCACTGCCTGACACCCATGGAATAACAACAAGTAAATATTGAACTTTCTAGAATGGAATAACAAACTCTTCAGCATGTGTCAACAGCCATGTCTGTAATCATCTGTCTCTCACTCCAAGCTGTGGTGTCAGAGCCGAAATGAACAAAAATCCTTGAGAAACATCATCTACAAAAAATATAATTCAATTCAGGAAAGGGAATGAAATCTTGCAATTTCAACGAGGATTAATTGGGCAAGCTTTGGTCCCCTGCACTTCAAGTTATCCCATTTGCTTTTATTTTTTTCACCTGGTTTCAGGAATTTCTGGGGGGTTTTTGGTTTGTGTTTTTTTTAGCATTTTATGTCTTCAATTTCTTCTCCCATCTCTTTGTTTATCTTTCTTCCCTGATTTTGGTGGGAATAATTTTGGCCATTTTGGGTCCTTTTCACTGCATCTCATTTAATCTCAGAACGTTTGGGTGTAGTCACTCCATTACCAAATTTTCTGGTTTTTTTCAGTTGTATTTGATCTCCCCATATGTCCTCTCCAGAGTGTTTGTTCCACTTGGTTCTCTGATTTCAAGATTTCGTTCTTTTTCTTGAAAAGAAGTAATTGAAATAAATGATATACTTAAATTCTCACCAATATAATTTCACATGAATCTCAATTAAAAACATCTTGAATATATTTCATAGAATGGATTATAAGATGTATGGAATGGATATGGTGAAGGATCATATATCAATTTTGTCTGTAACAAATTGTTTGAACTTTAAAGTCAATAAAATATTTATGTTAAGTACTTTAACTGCCTATACCCATTTCTTTTTTCATGCTTCATTTTTTATAACTATCATGTATTTTTCATATTTTCGGGGTTTGTTTGTGTTAGGATGACTTAGTACTTTAGCTACCTTCAAATTAACAGCATCACTTGTTGGGGAATTTTGATAAGCTTTTCAAAGTCTGAATGTTTAGCTGATCCTTTTTAGTTTTGAAGCTGGGCTGGTTATCTATTGTGATTAGCTTTTTTAAAAAAGAAATGTCTGCAAAGAAGGCATTTGTAGAAGAAAGACTAAATTGTTACATGTGAAGATGGATGTGTATTGCCTTTTCTTCTGTTTTAAAGACAAGCTAATAAAATATCTTGGTTCACATAGAGAGCTTCATTCAACATTTATTATGTAGATTAATTGTGGTCAAATCTCATTTTAGGTAAAATTATTTCTTATTTGCAGTAGTCACAGTGTTCTCTCTATTAAAAAGCAATGATATTTCCTAACCTTTGAATGTTTTTAAAAGGCTAATTCTTCTTGTACATGTGCTACAAATGGTATCCCCTTTTCAATTTTTTAAAGCTATTAGGATTAATTTTATTATGTCTGTGTGTTTCCAACACCTACCTTGCTGTGGGTGGAAACATATTTTGCCCAGACAATAAGTGCAGGATTAAGACACTGCAGTGAAATTGTGCTGCTCCTTATTAATGGCTTTCCCTTAATTTTAAGGGAATATGTACAAAATTAATGCCAGAGATAAGTGTTGGTAGCTGAAAGACCACCAGACTTTCCTGAAATAGAAGTCAATGTATCACAGAGAGAGGGCACTATTTCTTTCATCACTAGTTGGAAAGATTGGTGTGCAGTGACAACACAGTTCAAACATTTGTTTGTAGAAAAGAGGGTTATAGATCTCCTGTCAATAGCAACAGCCATGTGCATTTTATTTTCAGACACATAATACTTTTTAAAATCCAAATATTCTACTGAAAACTTGGAAACCAAAGCATGATACTGATGTTAAATTGAATCAATAATTAGAAAGGTGAAGGGAGACCATCACTTTTTATAATCACTTTAATCACTAAACCTGTCTGCCTACTTAAAACTAGTGAAATTGGAGCTGGAGTCAAACAATGTAGTGAAGAAAAAAATGGGCTTGGACTGGTTTCTTCTGCCCCTTAGTTGGTTAATTACAGCAGCAACTTTACCTGTTGAGCTCCCATGCTTACATCCAAGTGTCTGGAGTGGCAGCTCTGAACTCTGTGGGATGCAGGACAGGGTTCTTTGGGGTGCAACATCCTCATCCTGATCCTTGGAATGAGCACCCAAGGACCATGTTTAAACCACCTGGATTAAAACAGGGGAGTGAGCTATTAGATATGCAGCACTAATGACAGAGACCCAGGCCCTGGACAGGAGCAGTGAGCTGACCAAATTTCTGGTGTTAAATGTGGCTTGAGATGGGAAAACAAAAAAGTTACCACTGATTTTAGAAAAGGACCTTGTGAATTCTGCAGGGAGGGTTGTTGGTGTCCCTTGGTGTGTGTGCATTCCTACAGTGTATGGAGACCTCTTGAACTGAGGAGTTCAGTTTATGGTTTTGAAATTCACTGACTGTATGTTCTTAGGTAAGTAGCTTCACCTCAGAGCCTTGAGCTGCCTGCTAAAATATGTTGTAAGACTAAAACTGTAAATGTAATTCTGCAACCAGAATGTGCTTTGAAATCCACAGAGGGTAACTGTACTAGTAAGGGAAAGTGTTACATGGGCTAGGAAACTCAGCTGCTCTCTTTGCTGTAGCTTTTTCCAGGTGAGTTTGATCCTGGACTGGGTCTCAGATTTTGTGGGTATATTTTGATGGTTGTTTGGGGGTTTTTTGTTAGTTTCTTTTTTTTTTATCTGTATGTTTGCTCTTATTTTATGGGCCATGGAGTTTGGTTTTGGTTTGGTTATTTTTCAAATCTGCTTTTACACCTAAGACCTAGAATTTATTAGATTATCCAGCCACCTTTCCTTCTCTGCATTCTATTAAAGAACCTGAGTGTCTTTGGGGCACTGTGACATGTTGAGTCAAAAATTACTATAATTACTGTGATCCCTGTGGAATTTGAAGTGTGCACAATTTATGCCTTAAGGGGCTTGAATCCTTGGAGAGTTTATTTTCTGAGACAGCAAGAGCTGTGAAATATACAACTCTTGATCTGCACTCAAGATCAGAGTCTGATTTGTATGGTTAAATAAAAAAATGCTGATTTATACAGTTTGTTCTTGGGTCATAATTATGGCCTAGAATTAATTGAATAGCCTGGAGGTTTCACTACTGTACATGGTAATGATTACTAAAAATTGATTCTCTCCTATATTTCTTTATTAACTTATCTGAAAATGACATATAGTGAAGAACAGCTTTAGATAATGCTGTGCTGAGCAACTTTGTAAATTGCTATTCAAGCTATTCATGTTGGTGTTCTTTTTGGTTTTTTTTCTTCATTGACTTTTTTAGGTGATTTATTATTCTGTAAGTGCCTGAGCTATACATTTCACCAGAAACACAGGGAGGAGGGTGTTCATGTTTCTAAGGACATTGCTCTGTTAGCCTTCTGGAGCAAGATTTTGTGTTTTTTAGAAAGACAGGCTGGATTGCACCCTCCAGACACGAGGACCTTGCACCCCCATGTGACACCCAGCATGGACTAGGTGCACACAAAAACAGCTGAGTTTCAACCTGCTTCTGACCACTTTGAAGATGGATTTTTTGAGATATTTGATCTCTGAATGGAGTGAGTTTAATGCATAGCTACAGAAATTTTTGCTTTTTAAGCTTTGTTAATTTTTATTATGCATTATTATTACCTCAATGGGTTTCTCTGTTGAAGCTCCTAAATATGGGGTCTATTTTTGTCTGGTGCAGTCACTGAACAGACAGTTCTGCAAATGCAGAGGTTGAGGCATTTATATGGAAATTCTCTGGAAGAAGAAAGAAAATAGGTGTGAGAGTAAGACCAGATCCTCTGAAGTTATAAAGCAAACAGTGAAAATGGAAGTAATGTTACCACTACTCTTTTGATACTATTGTCATATATGCTTAAGTTTTGTTATTGCCATAATAGATATTTTTTCTCATCCTCTGAAAAGCATATTTTGAAAAGGTTTCACTCCAAGTTTGTCCAAATGTTTAATTTAGATAAAGGTTGACCATGGCTAAAAGATAATTTTTTACCCCTATCATCAATAGTACTATTTCAAATATCACTCTAACTTTTAGACAGATGGGAAATGAGACCCCACTCACCTTGCTTAGGCAAAATTTTTCCAGTGAAACTTTGCAATCAAGTTATTACTATAAGACTTTACATTTCATCAGCTTGGCACTTTCCTGCAGCCTATTGTTTTACTGGGAAGTTTTCATCTGGTTCTAAATTTGCATTGAATATTCTAATTCCCAAGAAAAATTGAAAGCACTTCAACTGTGCATGTTCTAAATCCCAGAAAAGGATAAGAAATTGGGGAAATAGTCTGTTTTTCTGATGCACAGGAATAACAGTCATAGTTCATTGATTTATGTGCATTTCATCTGAGTTGTCTTGATTTGGCAGTGGAAGAAACCCCATTTGTGACCTCAGTGGGGCTTATTTGGCTGCCATTCAAAGGCAGTGAACTTGCTGCCTTCTTCACCTCCAAAAGCCACTAAGACTTGACCTGTGCTGGTGTCTGCCAGAAGGCACAGATCAAGACTTGATGTGCTCAGGTCTGTTGTAGCTAAGAGGGCAGATAAGAGGCTGGCACTGTACTGCCTCTCCTTATCAGCTGCCAAAGTGATGGATGAGAGATAATGACAATTTCTTGCTTTTTCCCAGATTGGCCTGGTGCAGGATATTCTCCCTCCTCTGTGACAGTGAAGCCCTTGCAGATATGTCCATAATCTCCATGGTATTTCCCTGTCTGATGGCACCAGTGAGGTCTGACCTGTTCACCCCTTGAGGCCTCTGTGTTTTCACAAATTGCAGCTCTGGTCATAGGACCTGATTTTACTTTACATCTGAGTGACAGTCTCACCGTCTGTGCTCTGCTCACCTTATGGCACTCACAGACTGCTGCTTCCCTGGCTTTGTGAGTTAGATCTGCTCGAGAATGGCCCTCTTTTTTGTTGTAGAAGGCTGTTCCTGTGAGAAGTGAGCTGGGGCAAAGGTAAAGGTGCTGCATCCCCTACAGCATGCATTTACTTTCACCAAAGTAATTTGCAATTGCTTTGGAGAGAAAGGGCTCTATGTAAATAGAATATGGGGGTCTTCACCAGTGGCTGCAGAGACCTGACAATAATTTCCTGGTTGCTTAGGACAGAGGCAGGGACAGAGAGTGGTGTATCTTGCTAAACCTAAACCTTCCTTCTGCATTCTCAGTCCTAGAAAAATGTCTTGATGGAGATATGAGAAACTTTCTTTCCCTTTTACACCAGAAAGAGACAGACAAACATGGCAGAATAACCTCTTTTCCATAGCTGAAATAAAATGAGACTCTATTCCTCTTGGGATACTCATGGAAAATTAGCCCAGTTTGTCTTTCTGACATGAAGGGAATCTTCATACCAATTATTCACGCTTCCCTGCATCAATGTCACCTCTTTTTCTTCTTTCTGACCCCTCTTAATTCTGCTGCAGATTTCCTGGCTCTTGAGATTCTCATGAGAAGCACAGCAACAGAATAATTTTTTTTTTTTGCTCTGTTATTATTTCCTCTGTTTTGTTGTATATAAATGTGTAAGGATGTCTGTTTATCAGTTTAAGTGCTCTGGGCAATACTAGCATTCAAGCTATCAAACTTTTAAGGGTCAGACTCTATAGTATGTCTTCTAAGAGCTGCTGAGATATTTCTGTGTTTCGTGATGGGCTTGGATGTGATTTCATGATGGGTATGGAGGACATTCATCCCTTCAGGCAGAGCTGAGGATCTGGCCCTAATTGGTGTTAAATTTAGGACAAACAGCCACCAGTGTTTTAGCAGGGATATGTGTTTGCTGGAGAACAAAGAGCTTCATGCTGTGTTGATTGATGCTGATTTCCATTCCATTATTTCGGGATGCTCACTACATGCTACCAAGAGGCCAATTATCAAAGGTTGTTTAAAAGACACCTCTCTGAGTACTGGGATTTATCATTAATTCAGGGGGTTATGCTTCTGCCTTTCTGGAGTTCTCTGTTCCACCCACAAACAAAACAAAAGCATTTGTTTTACCTGTACTTCCAAGTTTCCGTCTCTAAATGTTGTGCATGGGTTCCTGTGGAATCTGAATCTGTGCTTGGTGAAGAATCACACTATGTTTGAGAAAGTTTTGTTCTTTACAGAGACATTGGTCCCAGACTATCAGACCTGGACAAAGAGGTAGCAGCAAAATGACAGCTCATCCCAGTAGTTTATATAACAGGCAACACTCTGGGAGAAAATAAAACAATTATTTGGTTCAGCTCAAAAGGGACTAACCACCACAGAATTATTAAAAAATCTTGCTAGCAAAAAAAATCCAACTGACCAACAAGAGGAGGAAGGGGGGGAAAGCAAATGGTCCCAAGAGAAGAGCAAAAGATTGTGGTGTAAAGTTGCAAAACCTTGCCACATCTCCACTCATGCCATTCCACTGACTTACTTTAGCTGGCATAGATGAGATGCTGTCCATCTGATTTAATCATACACTTTCAAAATACTGTGTAGAACCAAATCCTACTTTTAATCCCTGTGAACATCTGGTAGCAAAAAACTTAGCATGTTTGTGGGGTAATAGGAGCACTTTGGTGAATGTTGCTCCAAACTGTGCCCTGCCTGGTGGAAGAAATATGGACCAGTCCTTTGCCAGAAGTCACATCAGGGAGGCCAGAGGTGAATCAGATGTCCAGAGCCCTGGGATCCCTGCACTGGCAGCCAGAGGTGTCACCTGGAGCAGGGTGAGGAGGTAGACTGTGGTGAGGCATTGCCATAGGCTTCATCCTGTGCCAGGGAGATGGGATCAGTAGGACTTGCTCTTCCACCCTCAGCTCAGACCCTGCTGCACTCTCCAAGCTCATCAAGACCTGATTAAAACTTAGCATTTATCCAAGGCTCTGCACATGAAAACTAATTAATAGTAACAATGCCATGGTGAGGAAGATGAAAGCAATATTATTACCCTAAGTTTACATGTGGGGGCACAGAATCGGAGGGGAATGCTGAGCTAGAAGTGTTAAGCTCCCACGCTCACAGACTCTGCCCCTGCTGTACTCTTTACTACATGTTATGAATGTGTATATGTGCATAATGAGCTATCCATGGGGTTTTCAGGATGCTGACTTGGCTGGAAGCCTTGGCTGCAGTCACAAATGTGGAAGTGTTCACCCAGTCCAAGAATGACTGTCTTTTCAAATTTCAGCCTATCCCCAGTGCATCCTCTTTCATTCTACTCAGGTAGCTTCATTATTCTTTTAAATGCAATCCTATCATTGTGTGGCCAGAATTCATTTAGATTCTTTCTGGAAAATCCCTGGTTCTGATCTGAATCTACAAGGAAGACTTCTGTGGTATGGAAGAGAAATTGAATCAGTCAAAGGAAATTCCCTCTAAAGGTACTTCTTATATGATTGAGAGAGAGAAATTTTAAAGCCTACCTAATAAATTATTTTTGGAAAGAAATGAATTCTGTTCTATTCTGTGGGATTATCCAATCAAGCTGTAAAAAAATAGCACATTTTCTAACAAGTCTGTGCATTAAGAAAACTTGTTCTGTGTCAGTCTGTCCTCCCCATTGTCACTGTCACTCTAAATGGATTTGGCTCATGCTTCTGTTAGAATCAGTACACAGAAACATATTTTCAGACCAAAAATAATTCCATACAAATGTAGCTTGGGTGAATTCCAATGAAAGAGTCCTATTTTCTTCTTTCAGCAAATGGACATGAGTTCAGCTAGAGCTGATATAGATGATTAGATGATATGAAACCTATACCTTCTGTTCTCCTTTTCTCCCTGTATTATGCTGTGTTGTCACTTTCTTGTGTGATGTCAGTAGGGATTGATCCAGTCAGTGTTCATCCTTCCATGGATTCTGCACCAGGTGCTTTGGATCCTCCAAACAACCCCAACACAAAAAAGATCTAGGCTTTCTCTTTCCTTTTTTAAAGGCTCTGTCCCCATGCAGGAACATTCCCAAGATCAGTTTTCTATTTCTATTTTTCTGTATTACCAAGTTTATAAATTGCTGCAGTGTCCTCAGGGTTCACTGTTCCTACAGTGCAGGGATGTGATCCTTGTGATAGCACCGCTGTGAAGTTCTCAGTAGCTAATGGTCACATCCTACAGAGAGATTGCAGGCTCACCTGGGCTTCCTGGTGGCACTTTATGAGTCTCTAGCAATGCTCTCGAAGGCAAATAAATAAGAATTCCCCAAACACTGAGAGTGCAGAGGGCATTGCTGTAATGGGTCTCCAGGGCTTTACAATACAGTTTTATTACCTTGCTAAATATAACTGCTTGCTGCTTATTTGCCCGAGAATGAACATATTATTTAAGGTATATTTTCCTTTTTTTTTTCTCTGCCAGACAGACTGTTTGTGTGTGAGTGTATGTTTTTGTTTATACACTATATTGAGCAATTTTTTGTGGCTATTTGCCAAAAAAGATAATAATGTTGTAGTTTTAGCGTCTGTTTATTTCTCCCATCTCTTCTCCAAACCTGTCTCTCGCCTCCCTATTGATTTAGTGCAGCCAGTGAAGTTTTACAGCCTGCATTTAAGGAGGCTGCTGTTTGAAACCCGTGAGGGGCTGCTAATCAGAACTAACTGCGAGCATCAGGTGCAGTCGGTGACTCTGTCCTGGCCTATTGGCTTAAGAGAGCATGAAGGGCTAATTTCATGGCTGATAAAGCTTTCTGTCAGGGAGGCTTCCCAAACAAATGAACATTGACTTTTCTTTACAATGGAAATAAAAATGGTCTTTTATCACAACTGCCCGTTTGTGCAAAGTAAAAAGTCATATCCCTGTGGGCTATTGCTGAACACTTGGGACTATTTGGGAGCTTGCTAGGGTACTCAGACAAGATTTACAAACGAATTTTGGAACTTAATTCCTCTTAGGTAATTTTCTCTCTTGGATTTCTTGGACTTTTTTTTGGTTTTAGGTCCAGAGGTGATAAAAAACCAGAGGCAGATCTGCAGGCTTTGCAGCGCTTCCTTAGGCATTTCCTATGAAATAGGAATTGAGTACCTTTCAGAATCTGGATTGTTATTGCTTCACCTCTTCTGGTTTGCCAATTTAATGTCTCCTCTCTCTTTTATCTGACTCTTCTCTTGCTGTCACCCATGCTTTTAGGACAGCCCTTCTGTTTCCATGCTCTGAAAGGAGTATGGGGTTTAGTTTCTGCTTGAAGGGAACACCAATTTTTTTCTCTTCTGAAGAAAATAATACTGATTATTTTAAAGCACATGGCTAGAGGACCTTTCTCTGAGAGGGAACGAGGCCGACTTGATATAATGCAGGTATTCTACAACTCACACAGAGTCTCCACTCTGTGAAGCTTCTTTTTCTATTCTGCTTTTCTATTGCATATTTATCCTTTTTCTGCTTCTGTTTCTTGGAAGTATGATATAACAAGTAGCTAAGTGTGCAGTTAAAGACTGATACTTCCAAGGAAATAATTTACTTGCATAAAATTAAAAAAACCCTCACATACTTTATGGAACATGGTCCTGAAGCTTTCAAAGTGATATCATTTTTCTTTTGTTCTTTCATGTTTTCATGAAATGTAATCTCAGCCAGAGATGCATTTATAAATTATTTGTTTGAAGGACAGGTACTTTTCCATTAAAATGTTTATTTTGCCAGTGTAACTTCATTTACACAGAAGGAGTTTGCCAGAAGAAGGATGTCTATATGTGCTGCAATTTTCTTTCCTGCAGCTTGTCAGTACACCTGAATGCTGTAACATGGACTTGGCTTTCAAATTAGGCTGCTGAACAACTCAGAGAGACAGCAGTAAAAGTTTTTGCTTTAAATCCACAGAGCTTACTTTGGTCTTGTACTTTTGGTCTATACCTGGTAGATCCAGCTACACCAGGCTGCTCAGGGATGGTGATCAAAGGTGCTGGATGAGATGCAGACAGGTGCATACTGTTGGTATTAGAAACTGGAATGTTGTGCTTTCACCCTGCCAACCTCTGAGTCACCTGGCACCAGCTGAAGCTTGCCCTAATTGTCTACATGTTTTTTTTTCCTTGCCACCCCTCTTGAGTGGCAAGCTTAGATTGAGACTTTTCCCCCAGTGTGGTCTGAATATTAGTGGTGATGTCCTCGTACCTGTTCTTCAACACAGACTGGGAAAAAATTAATGTCACAGGCAGACAGTTCTCAGGACTAGATACAGACCTTGCCAAGATTTTTGGGATGATGTGTAAGGACAGGGAGAAATGCATTCAAAACATCATATCGCTTTTTGAACATTCTGTACATTTAGAAAAAACGGTGCTGGAACAAGCTTGGATTTCTATTGCATTGCATGCCATTGTTAATGCAGGATACAATCACAGGTAGTATAATTATAGTTTGTGCTATCAAACAGGACTGGCTTTAGGCAGAAATATGCCCTGGGGTTTTCACTGTTCCCTGCCATGGCCCATATGAGGACCTTATTTTCAGATTTCTTGCACTATAGCACAACTCTTTTATTTGTGGTACACGTTTGTTTTCCAGTTAAATTAACGAACTTCCCACTTTAGGCAAAAGACATTCTTTTGTTGGTGGGCTGTTTACTGCCTGCCTTTCTTTATGTTATGCCTGAGAATTGAAGGCTGCCCTGCAGCCAGGCAGATCAACACAGCTCTGCTGAAATAAATGAGTCTTCAGAGGACAATCAATGGTCATAATGTGCCTGGATAACTACAGTGACACCTCTAAAAATGTCAAACAGAGATACTGATCCTTTGCAGACATGATCTGCCGAATGGACAAGTTTCATACAGGGCTCGGCATTTCCATTTTAACTACTGGGTTCAAACAAATTTACAAGTTTCCCCTCTTTTCACCACCTTTATGACCTTATTTTTTTTCTTTAAGCCTTTGCAAAAGCATAAAACTAGTTGAAGATTAGAATGTTTCATGGTGAGAAGACAGATATGATTACAAATGAGAACACACCAAACCCCAAGGAAGCCCCGGGCTCCCCTTTCATCACCATTAAAGAACACTCCATATGAGAATATTTACTTCATAGTTAATGTCATTGCATATTGTTTATGAATATGTAGTATACACTTACATTATCTGGAGAAATGCACTGCTTCCTTTTTTGCTTCACTTTCTCCTCCGTTATGTTCCCTGTAATATGTTATTGCTTTGGAAAAAAAAAAAGAATAACATATTGCTCTGGTAAAGCAAACCTACCTTTGACTTTTAAACAGATGATAATAAAAGTAAATTGAAAGATTAATTAGTTCTAATAGATAATTTTTATTTCATGTGCATTGTTCAAAAATGTACTCTGTGAGGTTGGAGGCTGTACAATTTACATTGTATAACTTTACAGATTTTGATTTCTCACTTGAATACCATTTTGTGAGTGCTGTAATCATTCTTATTTCCAGTTATTTGTTCTGAAAGAAAAGCTGGAATCTGCAGAGACAATGTGAGAACAACACATTTCCTTCCTAGTCTAAGGAATATGATAGATGTGGAAAAGGATAGTAATTCCTATGAACTCAGGCCATACACTTGCCTAGGATGGATATCAGACTCCAGGGTTTAAATTCAAGAGTAAACTGATTTAGACCACCTGGGCTGCAGGACAGTCAGACACTGGCTCCCAGGACAGACAACAGAGAAAAGCTGGTGTACCTTCTTGGTACCTTGGTAGCCTGGTCAGGGGTTAAAGAAGAGGATCTGATACAGCACTGAATTATTTGGCAGCCTTAGCAATTAATTCATCACTTCCTCTAATGTAAATGCCTGACTCTCTCTACAGTGCTGTAAAAGGTGGTGATGGGGTTGAATGGGGTCCTTGCTCCTGGCAGCTGGTGCTAACCCAACAGCACTGACTTTGTAACACCCCCGAGAAAGGAATGAGTTACTGGACCTGCCCATCACCCCCGTGCAGCCTTCAGCCCAGCTTAAGTACACCTGCTTAAGCACCTTGATGAACTAGTGGTTTAGGCAGCACTTCAAACACGAGTGTAGGTTCGTGGGTGTTTTCTGTGTGTGCTGAAAGACAGAGTTAAGCTGAATTACCCAGCTGAACACACACTCTTCTCTGGACCTTAAACTTCTGGGTGGCAGTGTCCAGGAACCACAAGCTGCTCAAAGAAACAAGGGAGAGCCAAAAGGCAATTGCAAATTTAAGCACAGGCTCTTCTTTTCTCCAAGTCCTGATGAAAAAGGCAGAAAATGCTGTGTACAGTGCCCTCAGGAGTAAGATGAATCCACTTGATATGCCCTCAGTGATTTTGGTGCATCACTCCAGCATTTTGTGCAACAAACAAGAAAGTCATAAGAAGGCATTTGTATTTCTTGACAATTGTCACCTGTCTTAAAAACAGGCTTTTGTGGATTATATGTTCTGTCTCCTCCTGGCAATCATGGCCATTTTAATGTTTTGATACTTTCCCATTTTCCACCTGGCAGATTTACCCCTTTTCCAATGAAATTGTGTTTTAGCTGACAGGCAGCTTTTGTAATTTGCCTGTGCAGTGTGGAGGTCAGCAGGAGAGAGTAGCAATCCCTCTCAATGTCTCAAGGTCCTTTCTCTCTCTCCAAGGGACAAATGCAAAGCGATATAAATACAGCCTTTTCTCAGCAACACCTCTAAACTGCAAATATGCTCAGTCCAATCTATTTCCCCATGTTTGTCCAAGAATTCCCAACTTTTACATTGTTCATGTGTCAGTTAGATGCAATTGGACAAAAAGAAACAGTTTGGTAATGCCTACGGGGTTACTTTGCAGCACACAGCAGTCACCAGCCAGGTGCACAATGAAAAGAATATTTTATTCTCTTTGTTCTGACTGCTGGGATACCCTGACTGGGACACAGTTGAATTGTTTAAATCCAAAAGCCCAAGTTTCACTTTAAGAAATTTTAGCAAAGCCTTGAATGAATTACTGGCCTATTTATCATCCTGGCATAGAAGGCATTTTCCACCTCTCCTCCTGAAGCTGTTCCATTTAGTATAAATAATGAAATATTCAGTGAGCCACAGAAAACGACTGGCTTTGTAGCCTGGGGGGCTCCACTGTGTATGAGAAGTCCAGGTGAATAGCTTTATCACAGGTGTAATGGCTATGCTGGGTATGAGCTGCTAAAACTGCCATAAAGCATTTTGGTTTTGATCCAGTCAGCCTTTTGCAACCAAAAGAAAGAAATACTGTGGAAAATTTTTCATCAGCTCTATTATCGATGTGCAATACAGGTGACAGTTTGTAAGGAAATGGGAATTAGAAGGAACAGCACTGTGAGGGCTCCCACCTTGCACAGTATACCTCTCACTGAGCTGAGCATTTCTAGGGGATAGAGAAGTTAGAAATTTATTCTGAACTGTAACCGACTTGTGATTTCCTGAACTTGAAGGGGATCCAGAAGACTCTCAACTGTTATATACCAGAGCAGCTCATACTACTAGTAGACAGAAATGTAAACTGCATGTAAATGAATACTGAGGTGGACTAGTTTGATACTACTCTCCTGAACTTCAGCAAGTGTGAAATGGAAAGTCATACAGAGGATTAAAACTGTTAATTCAATATATATATTTTATAGCAATAATGTATAGAGATTACTTTTATTCCTTTTTTATAGCTAATTAATTTTTTGAAAGACCAAAATGTCTAAAAAATAAAAATATATTATAATATACCAGACTTACTCTACTCCTAAAATGGCATAAATCACATGGTCATCACAGCCTTTAGAGATGTTCAGCAGACCAATATGTAGCCCTGTATCTTCAAACGTAATAAATCTTAAATTAATGTGGGATCAGAGATCCTGGAATAAAAGAGAAGCTGAAGAATTTTCTATTAGTCTGGGTTTAATGAGAGACATATCATATCTCCCCAGTTAAGGCATTTGTACTTTCTTCGCAATTATCATTACAGCTAATTAACAGTAAATGCTCACATTCACCAGCTATACTTAAGGGGTGATGATACCAAGGAGGAGTGGAGGGAAAGGGAGATGTAAATTTTTAATACCTTATTTGCCTTAGGTCTGCATGGGAACCCTGAATAATTGATGGTAATGGTGGTTAGCCCTGAGCCCATCAAAAGGATCTTTACATGTTATCCATTCCCCAGCCTCCTCCATAACAGCTCTCCCTGACACAGAGGGTGGCTTTTTGAGGCACTAATCTGTGATGAGAGTTGTTACTACCAATTAAGGATGTTGATTGACAGCTGCTCTCTGTACAGAGGTTTCCAGAAAGTGCTGTGGCTCCCAACCCTTCTCCAGCTTCTTGTCACAAGGGCTGCAGGTTGGCATCCCCTCAGATTTGCCATCTGATCAGCTCAGGGGAAGGCTGTAACTTGCTTCTCTCACTGTCAACCAGCTGAGCTCAGGGGGTGTCAGTAGAAGATCTTTACATCTTTGGACCCTGTAACTGCAGTGGGTCAGGGACTGATGGCACAGCCTGCTCAGCTGGCTGGTCACCTTCTGCATGAGGCTGGCCAGATGTTTCTTCCAGCTGAACACAGACATATGAATTAAGACATTGTTCAGAATCTAGTGAAGCCAGCTGGACTCTCAGGTTACATTTGTACAAAAATGAAATGAGAAAGGAACTGGTCCCTTGGCCTGTGGGCAAAATGCCAAAATTTCTCTTCCTCACAAATTGCAGTTGTCCACTGTTCTGGTCCAATCTGTTTCCTAAGCTTCAGCAAAAGCTCACTGGCACATGCAAAACTGTGCTAGAGAATGTGGTGAAAAGCCCCCTAAACCAAACCAGATTGGTCAATGAGTCTTGCTCAATCTGCTGATATTGGGATAACCACTGTGGCACCCGAGCTGTCTAATGCACGGCTGATAGAAATTGTCCTGTTTGTAGTCTCTTACAGAGAATTATGGGCTGGGATAGAGCTCCAGTCACCCAGTTTAACAACCTTGTTCAATTATTTCTGAACATCATGGGGTGTCCTGGAACTGTCAGGGAGCTCCCAGAGTTTGATATAAGAGCTTAGGTCAGATTTGGCTTTTTTACTGCTGAATTGTGGGGCTGTGATAACCTTGTGGCATAGAAAAGTCAAGGCCTGGGACACTGCCTGTGTTGGATTGCTTTTTGAAGTGAAAAGGGAAAATGTGCTCTGGAGCTCAGGAACCCTGTGTGTTTCAACTGGATCAGGAAGATGGCTGTTTACTCTGGTTTTGGCAGAGTAAGATATCTATTAAAAAGGCTCCACCTTGGTCCTAAAACTCCATGAAGCTGTTTGACCATATCCTGCTCTTAACACTCTCCAGTACCAGGCTGGAGTTACTAACACTCAGGAACAAGACATCACCCGAGGCAAATGACAGGCAAAACTCACTGCCAGTGTTTGCCTCTCTCTCTGGGGAGACAGACAGTGAATAGAGGTAAGGCCTGCACTGCTGCCATTTGCTCCCAGGAAATTTGGATGCATGCGTATCTTCTTGGCTCAATTAACCTCACTAAATTTTAACCCTATTCTGGCCTTTGAAAGCCCCTAAAAGGAGCAATTTATAATTCAAGTGTCTGTGTTATACCTCTGCTCTCCAGCTATGCACCCTTTGCTCTCTGGACCAGTAACAGACCCTGTGGTTGCTGACATGTGTGTGTTGACGCTGGTGGCAGCTGTAGCCCAGCATTCTGCTAAAGTCTGGTGCTTTGAAGTGAAGACATGAATGGAGAGGCCTGACTCAAAGGACACAGTGGTATAAATCTCCTTCCTGTATCCCACAGACCAGATAAGCAGTATCCTGGTGAGATGGGCAGGAGAAGATGGAGAAAATGTGACAAGCTTATTAAATAGCACACTTGCTACTTAATCCAACACCTCCAACACCCAGTAGTCTTATACAAATAGTTTGGGGTTTTTTTCTTTCTGTTGCCTGGTGCTGAGAAAGGTTTTTTCTGGCAAGTTACTGAGATAGAGCACAACAGCTATTTTCCATTTCATGTGTGTTTTTCCCCTTGCAGGGCCTTTTGCCAAACTGGGAAGGGAGGAAAACTCATGTATATACACAGTATAGCCACTCAGGAAAAAGGATGTGGATTCAAGGGTATTTATTCAACCCAAAGTCCTGGATGAAAAAGTTAAAGTTTTCAGGGTTTATCAAGGAAAAACACATTTCTCCCTTGTGCAAGACACTGGCCTGGAAACTCTTTCTGGGATGGCTCTGTTTCAGACCTCCTGCTATGTGACAGTGCTTGTTCACTGCTGGGACCTTCCCCAGAGGGTGGTGGGGGCATGGGTAGATAGGGATGGGTGGGTTTCTCTGGTACCCCCAATAAACTGATTTCTTCCTTTTCTGTTTCTGAAGAAATAATCCTGCTTCCTAGAACAGAGTTGAGAGGTTACAGGAAGGCCATCAGGCATGGGTGGATGGTGGAAAAACGCCAAGGACACACACTGCCTGCTAGTTAGTATTAGTGTCATTTAAACAGCTTGACTCTGCTTAGAATTTGGGTCTGCATCAGTAGAGCTGCTGGGGAAGAAAGCAGTGACCACAAATCCTGCTGTATTTGAGGAAGAAGCATTTACTGGCTTTGGTGACAGGCGAGGACTGTATGGGAACACAGACCCCTTGCCATTTACAGTCTCCTTCTTGGCATGGGGTCTGCAGAACAGATAAACTTTCCACCTCTTTTCTAGGTCCACATTTAGAGGATCTGTTGTGCTTTGAGCTGTGCAAACCAACAGTGATATAGACCATGAATTACCGAGGGGAAGGAAAAAAGAAGGTTTCCTTTTCTCTCCTGCACATCAGCATGGCTGTTGTAGCATCTATTCACCAGCATTGGTGAGGGAGGCTTTTACTTTGTGGCTGAACCAGCCTCTGAGAGGAATCTCTGTGTCTGGAGAAATGTACTTTTCAGTATTAAAAAACAACAGGTAAAGAAAATAAAAGGTGAAGGAAATAATGTGTGTAATCTGACTCAGTGATGATAAACCTTTCTTCTGCTCCATCTTAATAAAGCTATAATTGGCAGTGACTGTTTTTTGATTTCCCACGTGTGCCAGTAGATACTCCCCCTCTTTCTTCAAGGGCTGGGCTTTATTTGGGGAGAGGCAGCTGATGTTTAACACATACTGATTGTGCAGCCTGCAGCAGTTTGGGTTGTAATGTGGGGGCTGCAGCCCTGTGCCGAGCTGGGAGGATCAGCTGCCGTGTTCAGGGCTTCAGTGGAGACAGGCTGATGAGGCACCAAGGGACACATCTGCACAAGTGGGAAGGATGCAGGATGGAGCAGAGGAAAAGGGATCAAATGCTTTCTATTGTTGAAGCTGATGTAAAGCCCCCTGCACTGTGATTAGGAAAAGAGAATTTTCCTTTCTAGTGGTGCTAGAGCAGATGCTAAACCAGCTGGAGAAAAGATTTGCTCTGGGCTGACTGGCAGAGCAGGAGTTAGAGGCTGCCTTGGAGGCACAGCCCAGGGAATACACAAAACTTGTGGTAATTTCTTGCACTACAAGGAAAATTTATGCAACAACTCGGGGGGAAATGAAACTTGCCAAGAAATGCCTGACAGCATTCAAGGGCTCTCTAATTTTGGTGGTCATGGCCACTAGAATAAAGCATACACTTACTTTCAAGAGCCCATCAGAGAACTTTGATGCTGCTCCTGCCATTACTCAGCTGCTTTGGGTTTAAGGTGGATGCTTTCCTTCTGCCACCTTCATCTGCTAGGTGGAGGCAGCTGGGAGAGATGGATTGCCATTGCTCCCTTTGAGCAAAGATCACGCTGGCATTTGTCCTGTTTAATGGAATGCTAACTTTGTCTCCATAATGTCTGGAGCCATGTGGAGAGCAGGCTGCAGCCTGGGGAGAGGTGCCTGAATTACCTTTAAACTAGCTGGACTGTAGGCTGCAAAAAGCTCAAACTAATTACAAGTTCTAGGTAAGGATTTATCAGACCTTTTTTTGTTATCCTCTCTTAAGTGGATTAGACCACGCTGGTAGAAATAGAACAGTCATGGAATGAGTGTAAACCCACGCCAGATCTGAATATATTTGCCTAGTTATTATACACAGAGCAATAAGAGGCGGCAGGATTCCAGTAATAGCCAACTTAATGTGTTGTTAGTTTCAAGTGATTGTACATCTCTTCCCTGCAGAAGAATTGCTTGCTCCACAAGCACATTACATCTAGGAATAAATAAAAACACACTCTAAATCATAGCATTACTGTGGACTCATTTTCTGTCTCCTAGGACATCAGATCCAGTGAACTGATTCTGAATTAATTCTGCTTCACTGGGACACTGTAAACAGTGCGAGAGCATCTGTAAAACTTTCATAATGCATTAAATGTTGTTAAAAAAATCTGTGTCTATAAGGCATACATTTTATCCAAAAAGAGTTAATTTCTTGCCAACTCTCCATTGCAGACTTAATTTTCTCTTTCCCATTTCAGGAGATACACTTAAAAACAAATCACAGTGACCTGCTGTCTAAAGGAAAAGGCTCATGTTGCGCAGAGTATTGTATACCAAAACCTGAACTTTTTTGGATCTGTTCTTTTTGAATTGTGAATCCTAGGAATAAGATTAAGAAGACTGTGAACAAGAAGAAAGGTACTGATGACTCTGAACATTTTGGGAATATCTTTCACAGCTTTATGTCTGATTTTCAAACTAACTTGCCCTAGAAATTCCATGTGGAGTTCATAATAGATGCATTAAATTCACTAGGAAGGGGATCAACTTTGTTGATCAGTAAATTGAGCTGACTGTCCTAGCAGCAAAAAGAGCATTTGACAAGTTGCTCTCCAGTGACCTGGATCCCTAAAGGACTCATCATAGACTGAGAGATGTGTAAACATCTCAAATAACAACTTAAAGCCTTTTTTTTTATTAAAAAGAGAAAAAAATATTCTGCCCTTTTTCCTTATGGAAATTGCCTTAAAAATATTACCCCTTTGCTACGACTGACAAGTCTGTGAGTGAAAATAAATAGGTAGAATCACAGTTTGCCTGAAACCTCACCAGCTGTGCTGCTTTCTCATGCCTCCCCAGCTACCACAAAACAATTCCTAAGTCAATTAGGCTCCTGGCAGAGCTGTGTGTGCATTTGATGGGAGCTGCAAAATTTTTGGAAATTTGGGCTCTTTTTTTATATGTTAACCATAACTCTGAATTTCTTGGGGCTCTGATGGATATTTGTAGAAATAACAATGCTCTGTTTAATGGTGTTAACTATAAGGAAGGAACCAAAAGATTAGAAAAATATAACCGATTTTCTCAACCTGAATTGAGTTTTCTACCATTGTTTCTTTACGTGCCTGTGGGTCTATCCTCTTTCATCTGCTTACATCCATAGCCTGGAGCTGGTAGTTTCTTGAAGGTTTACAAAGACACTTTTCTCCTATCAAAGTCTGTTTGTTGTGGGAGACACAAGGAAATGGCTGGACACCAGTGAATGAATAGCAAGGAACATCTTAAAATGGAGTAAAATAGAAATACACATCCTAAAAAAAAATAGTCTGTAAATTCAAACCCAGAATTCATAGGACTGTTTTAAAGCCCAAGTTCTGTCACAGCCTTCCTGCTTGGGTTAGGGCACATAGCTTAGCTTGTCCCATGCTGCTATAAAACCTCAGCACGTGCGTTAAAAAATACTTTTAGCCTTAATTTCTAGAGGCTTCATGAAGTCAACAGGATCAAGAACATGATTTAAGCCAAAAAAAGTATTTAAGTGAACTGAGAGACACTACCTTTCAATAGGGAGATCCTCCCCTTTTTGGTGGATTACCCTTCCACCTTCAAATGACCCAGATCTCCCAGGAACTCAGATGGTCTCATTTCCAAGTCTTTACCCTACCAAACCCTTGTTTTTGGTTTTCTTTTTAATGAACAAAGTAGATTTTTTTTGTGTCTATTTCCCTCGCCCTTTATACCATTAAAATTTAAAACAAAACCCTCATCTTATTTTACAAGCAGATTCCATGCTCTTTGTTTAATTGCTTAGTTCCACTGATTTAGACACTTTCCTTTGTTTTTCACAATTAGCTGTGCAAATTAAGAGCATGAGAGTTTCTGCAAAGGCTTATTAGTTATTGGCAATAATTATTCGCAGCAGAGCTGCAGATGCTTTTAACCCAAGTCTTTGGAGGAAGGGAGGAGGGAAGCACTGGCTGATTTTCTCCCTCTTCCTCTCACAATCTGACATACCCTGTAATCTGAAACATTTACTGATGGCTTAGTTTTCACCAGAATCCTTAGTGTGCTCTCTTTTAACTTCCTTCTAATCTCCAGCCAGTTGCAAGTGGATACCTCCTCTTGGCAACCTTCCGCTTTGTTCCCTCTTCCAGATTTTCATTTTGTTGTGGCACTTGGTCGCTCCACAGACATTGTTCTCTCAAACTCCTTCTTTTTACTGTTCCCTCTCTGTCATTTAAAGGGATAAAATCCTATAACTGCTTTGTCTGAGAGCCAAGACTCCAGTAAGGGACCTATATTTTGATGGCACATTAAACGGTGTCACTGATAGACCTCTCAAGCAAGTCAGAGGAGCCTGTAATGCCCATAAGGGGAAGCTTCGGGTAAGGGCTTCAATCACTTCTTCACTTGTGCTATGTCCTCTCCAAAGCTGCTGTGTTTAGACATATTCTGTTTTATAAAAACAGTGTAAGGATGGCAGGGTAAAGCTTTACAGCATAAAACATTCTGGGAGATGAAGCATGAAGTCCTCAGAAATAAAGCAAAGACTTGTTTTACATGAGCAAAAAAGCCATACATGCAAAAAAAAATGTATTTCAGATTCCCCTTGAGACGAATGTAATTAAAGATAATATATGCCAAGAACTGAGGTAAAGAATATCCAGAGGAAGCCATTTGTCATGCAGAACAATGACGCCCTATTTTAATTGGTCTCACAAAACCCAGTAACTAGGCCATGTATTTTGACATCCGTCTACTGACACCTTCTTAATCAGTCAGCTGTTGGAATATGTGCAGATATCGTTCTCAAACAATGGGAACTCCATGGCCTTTTTACAAGGTGTACCTGGAGGTGTAATCAGCCACTTTGCCCAGGTGTGAAGGGTATGGGAACAGGGTTGTTGAAGAGCTGCCAGCTCTGTAATGCAGGTGGGGTGTGCAGAGGACAGTGCTTCAGTGCGAGGACAGCAGGTCAAGGAGGGAAAAGGAGAATACTTAATATTTGCTGAAGACCCCCATTCCCAGCCTTTTACAAACATACACTTGTTCTCTCCTGAAAAGCAGTGATCAGCCATTGCACAAGTGAAATTTTGTTTGTGATGTGGTTTGTGAGATGTAGTTATGTGCAAAGGTTCTTGGTACCAGCCATGTTTATGTTATACAGATCTTTATACAGATTTTTGGTGTCATTCCCTATTAGATTATGGAGAAGTAAAACTCTGGGTATTTTTTTTCCAAAGGGCTGCCACTATTTGTATTATTTAAAAATTTTGTGTTTCATTACATAGAGCCTCTTGAGATCAAAATGTATTCTTTGGCTGTTGCATCCCAGTGACAGCACCTTCTCTACATTAATTTCTTCTTTTTAAGCCTTGCTGGCAAAGTGAAGTAGATGAAGTAGGAGCAGCCATTTGATATCCCTTTGGAGATTCATCCAGAAATAAATGTTGTGACTTTTGTCTGATGATCACTAAAATCTAAAATTGTGCTGGTGCCTCAGTGCCTGTTGGCAAGAGAAATGAGATCCCAAGGTTGGAGCTAGCCAGGGAACTCTGGGACCATATAGTGAGAAAGCTCTCCTGACTTGCTGTGCCATCCTGTAGTACCTGGAATAAGAATAGGCAATGCAAATACAAGGTTGACTAAGTTCTAATTTAAAGGTGGTGTTACATTATGTAAATATATATATGATAGAAATTTGAGACTGAGATATTCAAAGAACATCCAAGGATAATTTCAAGATTAGAGAGCCCCACATTATCATTTAACAAGTAGATTTTTAAAATCTTTTTGGCTTCAGTAGTTAAAATTCTAACCTGAGAGTAATACACATGTTTAATTGTCTTCAAAAATCAAGGTCTCAGAAAATACCTGCAGTGATAGCACTGGAAAGGACAGCTGGTGTTACTGTGTCCAGCTTTCTGGTACTGCAGGCAGCTGTTTCACATCATTTTTTCATATACTGAATCATATTTCCTCCTGCACCAGTTAGGAAGATAGCCTTCCCTATGGCTGAATATTCTTACCAGCTTCCTTGCTCTCTTGGACCAGCCAATTTTTATTTTTATTTTTTAATTTTTTTTTATTTTGTAGCCTAAGTATTTTCCTGGAGAGGCCACAACTGTTGCATGTTACAAAGATCAGATTCAGAGGCTTGAAATTGCCAGACTCTCTTTTTGCTTTTCCTCCTATCTCTCTTTACTTCATACAGGTGGTACATTTGTTGTTGTCAAAACATATAATCCCATTCATAAAACATTGACAGATTTATTAAAAATCCTTGTACCTGCAATTTCCAAAAGTGAAGACAGTCTGACTTCTTCAGTATTATCTCGTTTAGTTCCAAATTTTCCTTTTGCCTGAGATATAGCTGTGCTTTCTCTGCTCTCTTGTACTCACCCTGCATTTGTCCCCTCACCCAAAATTTGTCCCCAAAGCTGACACAGCTGCCCTTATTGAGCACTAAGACAAAGTGTACAAGGACCACCCCAAGCCCTTCTTTAATCTCTACTTCATCCTCATTGCTTAGTGGCCCAATGTGTCACCTGGAGGAGCATCTGAGCCTTAGGATTATTGGTTGCATTTATTTTTCAACCTATGCCTGGGAGTCAGTCTACCTTAATGACACAATTCTCACTAGTCTGTCTTTTCCTCTAATAACATTACAGAAATTGCTATTCATATCCAACTCTGAACCTGGAGGGGGAAGTATCTATAACAAACTCCCAGCACTACTCAATAGAATCTCTTATTAACTCTTCTCTAAGCAATTTCGCACAAATGTAGTCTGTTTTATCCATTCTACTCCTTCTCATTCACTGTGCTGCATCAAGCAGGGCCACTCAGCCATCTTTGCCTTTCTTTGTTTCCATTATAACTGTGGTCACTCTTTTGTTATGTTTATGTTATTCCATTTATTTCTGATTGGACAGAGAGATAGCATCAGTGTTCTAGGACCCCTGCCTTATTGCCCATGTTGTGTGCCTTGGATTAACATAGGAAGTTTCACTGGTAATCCTCAGTGTCTTGACGCGACTAGGCAAGGTCATTTTAACAATTGTATCACCATCCTGACAACTGGGGAGTCTCACAATGTGTTTGTCTGATAAAATGTCTCTGTTATACTCTGATGGAGCCAATGGAGACTTGGTGCAGTGAGACCCTTTGCTGTAGTACAGGTGATCCTTTTACTGTACCAGTCCCAGCAGTAGGCTTCCTTTCTCTTTGCTGTTCTTTTTCCTACTCAGTTCTATTCCATTCATTTCTTTTTCTTGTATACTTGATTTTCCTTCCAGTAAATGCAGGGGTGGATTCAGCACATATAACCCTCTTCCCATTATCTAGTTTGAAGCTTATCTACTTCATCTCATCTGCCTTGACCGCATGATGACCTGGCAGGGGTCAGTAACATCCTGACTTGCATTGAGAATATTACAGTGCACAGTACAGGAAACAAGGAGGCAGGCTGTGGAACTGTGAGGCAGTGGACAGAAAGCCAATATAAAGATATACTTAATTCCCCACACTTCACCATTAAACTGTTGAACTCAGGATGTATTCAAACTGGGAGGTTCAAGAAGAAATTTAACAAATTTTAGGTGAAAAATCTGCAAATGCTTTTATGCACAAAGAAACAACCTGCGGCACAGTATGATTCCTAGTGCTTTGATTTTCAGGGAGCACCACCCCAGGGATGTGTTGCCCTGCCCTTTTAATCCATCTGTAAGCTTCAAATTGTAGCTATTAGATGGGATAGGACCCTGAACTACATAGAATCCATGTAATTCTGATAATCTTGGATCAGTTGGGGAGAGTTTACGCTTCTGTGCATCCACAGTTTGTAGACACTTTCCTAGTGATACAGCTTTGATGACGATTGTTTTGACTTTTCTGACTATCAACCCCCCATCTTTTATTTTTATTTTTTTTAATAAGGCAAATGGAAACAAAAATACTCATCTTGTTCTTGCTCAGTGTGTTGACTATGTATTCTGCAACTAAATCTGTAGTGCTGGCATTACACAACAGTATGAAATAGTACTTGAGACAGAGACAGGTTGCATTTCTCATCCAGACAGGTTCATTTGTTTGGTTTGTCTAGTGAATTCTGCAGAACGGGGACAGAGAGACTGCTTTTGCCCTCTGAAAATCAGAAAGCATTATGAAAAGTAATGAAATACAGCACAGTCCTGATTATCCAGATGGCATAGGGAAAGATAAGTAAGCCTGGGTGACAGAGGTTTCAGAAATTTGAAGGACTCATCGGCATAATTAATAGAAATCAGGGGACATGGCCATGTTTTGGACAACAGAAAGTTCTGACAAGGGAGGCAGATGACCCAGGGTTATATTGCAATGCCAAAGCTGCGTTGTAGCTCTCTGTAGTGTTCCACAGCTCTCATCTTAAAAGAGTTTCCTGGTATCTGATTACCATCCAAAAATGCACTCTGCTTGAGAGAGAGACAGTAGCCACCATGGCTACTAGACATAGTAAAATAGGATCAAAAATTCCAAAGTTACTGAGCAAAGGAACACTAACTAGTGATGTTTATATGTTTTTTTGTCCAGATGTGATGAATTTAGTCAAAGTGAAACTACACAACAATGTACAAAAGGAATAAGCTTCTGCTTGCTTTAATTCTCTAGGACTTTCCCCTTTTCACAGTATCCATTCATGCAGCATTTTTGTCTCATCACAAAAGCTACCCTTGCATGTGTTGTTTTAGTTACTATTTACAAACCTCTGTGGGGTAGTAGTTGGCAGAAGATGATATTTAAATAGAAACATTTTAATGGCAATTTGAATAATTTATTCCCATTCCATTTGCAAAGTTAAGCTATGTTCTGCTCTAAACATAAGGCACACAAATGGATAATGGTGCAGGCATCACACTGTCAAGGCTAACACTGGTTGATCACAAGGCAAGATTACATTTGGCTTTTCACTGCAAAGGTTGCATTTCCAGAGATATCTGAAATGTTTTTCTACATCCTGAATGGAATTTTGTTCATTATTTTGGGAGAAAGTCCTCATAAGGAAAGCAAATTATTTTCTATGCTTGGGATCTGAAAATAAACTCTAACTGGTTTTAGACTCTAAGACATTAAGAACTGATTGAGGTTTGGTCAATCTGACTGTCTATAAAGCTGTTCAGAGACCAGTTCTTTCTGACAAGGCCAGTGGAAAATTTGCAAATAATAGTGTTCTTTTGAAAGTGCTTTTAGCAATTACTTTATTTGGAAATATATTCATATATAAAAGATATATATATATATACATATATTCTATCTTTAAACAAAAATCACCAACTAGCATTCTTTTCTGTCAAAAAACATCCAGCCAAAATGCTATTACGGACAGGCAAATTCTGATCATATCTATTTCATTATCATCCTTCATGGTTGAATATTTAATTCTGTCATAAGTCATGGAGTGTTTTAACTTATTGTTTTCAAAATCCTACTGAAGAAAATGCCTCTGCTTCTTTTGGTCTGGCTGTTACAACTGTGCAGCAGCTGCAACTCTATCTCCTTTGCTGTGGTGCAAAATGACCAGAGAATATTGGCACATGGCTAAATTAACTTTGTTATTCTCACTCAGTGGGGAGACAAGAACTGCTGTCTGCTTTTTCCTTCACCCCTACCACTACTTAAATTTGTGTGGCTATTCCTAAACTTTGTAGGGAAACAAATCCAGGCTAAAATTAACTTTTAGAATTTTTATCTCCCCACCCTCCCCCTTCAGGAATAGCTGCTAAGTAACTTTATTGTATTTATCATTAACTCTTTCATCAATAGTGACTCAATATTTCTATTAGCAAAGAAGTTATGGAAAAAACATGGAAAATTCAAGGATGACCCCTTGGCAGGTGTCACTGTACAAACACAAGATTGAGAATGCTCTGCTTTCTGTGAGGAAGGTTCAGAAAGGATCAATCACTAGGACTACACACATCTGTGCTTGAAATTAAAATGTGACGAAAGTTCAAGGATGTATAATGCAGAACTAGAACATCCAGGCTTCACAAGGCAGCAGTTCAGCACCCAGGGCATTTTATTTGATATATTCATTTTTCAAGTGATCCATGCTGAATTTAAATGGTGATAACTCATACGTCTCTCTTTTAATTTACTGCACTAGAGCACCTGGGTACTTCCTACAGCAAATCAGCTCAGGTGATGAACATGCATGAGGTGGCTTTTGCTGGGTTTTTTGTTCTTCCTGTCAGCAATATGTTACTTGCATAGATGGGTTTATGACATATGAACTGCAGTCTTGCACTGATGGGTGGCTCTATGCCATATCTGTGGTCGGGGCATTTCTGGGCTTCACTGACAAAGAGGGTAAAGTCTGGAGCTCCAATTACACAGTGGAAACTGTGTTTGACAGTGTATGACACTGTTTTCTTAAGGGTAGCAAATTGATCCTTTCAGGAGAAAAACAAAAAATGAAGAAACCAAAACCCCAACAAACACATCCCAGGAAAATTTCTGATTGTATTATGAAACATAAAGACTATTTGTGCTGTCAGCCAGGGAACATTCATGATTCATTTGGATTCCATAAAAAAAAATCCAACCATCTGACAGAAAAAAGAATTACCTCAAGCATGAAAGGAACATTTTATTTTTATAAATATACAGGAAATTCAAACCAGCTGCAGTTAAAAATATCCTTTTCTTGCAACCAGCCAGTCAAAATTTTATTTTGGCAGATTTTTTATGCAAGTATTGTAACCATTAACTGATATGAAAGCCTGACACACTGACAGAAGTCTTTAAGTGTATGCCAGGTGATCCTCATCTCCTTCCTTCATCCCTGTAACTAACATCACACACACGCCTCCCTCAGGACTTGAGGTACATGTAAATAATTAGCTGTGTGTTTGTTCTGGAAGTCTTGTTATACATGTTGATACATATACTATTAAAATATAAGTCAGACATTCACCACCAGGAAGAGGGTTGCTTGCCTTGTTATTTTATGGACAACAAATTTTTATCAGGAAAGAACATTTTGCAGGTCCTAAACAATTTCTCCAATCTAGCAACATTTTTTTTTTTCCAGTGATATTTTCAGACTTGGACCTCATATATTGTTATTACATCTGTCCTCTTGCTTACATATACATGAAAGGCTATTCATAATTCTTGCACAGAATATTCCATTGACACTGTGGTCCTGATGATATCGGGGACAAAGGACCTGAGGGAGAGGACAGATGTACAGCAGCCTGCTAACCAGCACAGGAATGATCCGAGCAGCGTGGGATGGTGCTGGAGTGGGTAGGTAGGTCAGGAGAAGGCTGAATGGATGGATGCCAGAGGAGACAGCCAAGAGATCAGCAAGGAGACTGAGAGGGCAGGACAAGGGAGCTATGGAAGGGATAATGAGATTAGAGGATCAGAGAGTTCAGCTGCAAACTAGCTTGGCGGGTAGGTGTGGGAGAAAGTTCAAGGAGGTCAATGTGCTCTTGTTGGAGAAGCAGTGATGCACTGCAGGGGAGCACTCGGGGCTGCAGCAGCCGAGAAGTGGCCTCTGAAACAGGCACAAAGATCATCAGCTCAGTTGCTAAACTATTTGAGCAAATTAATTACGTAAATGCTGTATGTTCCTTATTTAACGAATGGAAAATTAAAGAGGCTTGCACTGAAAAGCAAACAGCAATTAAACCTGCTGCATCTGCACATGTGTATGTGCACCTGGATACCAAATCACTGTTACCCAGGGCCAGGGCAGTTTGCTTCACTGGTAGCAGCTGAGGTAAAAATAATGGTGAACTGGTTAGAAAAGCAGTAGCTGCTGCAATGCTTTTAGGGGACACAGTTTCAACTAAAATATAAATATTTTAATTGAATTATTTGCCATAAGTCTATGGATTTATTTCCATAAGTCTATGGAAAATAGATTTCTATTTTCTAGAAATCCATTTCTAATGCATATGCATGAGAGAAATTACTGGAAGCCAAAAGTTAAATCCTGTGGTACCTAAACATGCATACACGCATGCATGCATATTGTTTTTGGAAATAAGTTTGATGTAGAAATGGCTCGTTAAGCTGCTGTAGTTTTTAATTAAAACAAAAAGGAAGAAGGCTGGATGCCATAAACAATACCGAAGTGAGTAGAAAAGGGTCAGGCAGGGTGTCAGCCTTGAAATTCAGATTAAGGCAATTACTCAAACCAAAGGCACAAACAAGAAAGCCAGATGTAGTGAGTACTGAAACAAACACCTTCTTCAGAGGAGAGCAAGCAGAGTGAAAAGCTGCCATTCACCTGCAGTGTGATGTCCTAAGGCTGAAATACAACAGCTGGGAAACGACTGCAAAATTTCCACTGAAGTGCAGATCAGTTTGGTGTTGTGCCTCTGTGCATGGCATGTGGGATGGCCTCAGCGCTCCCCGGGAGTGGGGACAAGGCAGCTCATCTTCTTGACAGAGGTTCCATCCAGGCCGGGTTGTTGCTCAGGCAGGATCAAAGAACACTGATACCCAGCAGCAGAAATGCAATGGAAACTGAGAAAAAAGGTTGATTTTATGTCTTGCTACACACTCCTTCTCACCTTGCTGTCTGATAACCTTTATCTATTTCAAAGGTGCTAACTTTTGTCTCACTCACCTCCTGTAATCTCTTCTCCCTCACTAAATGCATTTCTACTCCTCCTGCTACTAAAGTCCCTTTCCCTTCAAGTACCTGATTGATTAAAACATTTAGGTTAACCTGAGGGCATAATTTCTAACCAGTGGTCACAGCTTGACTCTTCATCCTTGTTGGGCCTGATGAAGGAACTGCACACCTCCTTGTCTGCATGCTATTCTCCATCTAAAGGGAGTCAGCTACAGACTTTGCCACTTAAAATGCAACAGCTGCATTTTTGACCCATTAAAGTAAATTTCCTGAGGAAATCCACCAAGTCTTTAACCTGAACAGAAGAAGAAGAAAAATGCAGATTAGTCTGTCAAAGTCATACATGTTCCAGCCTGCACTGAATCCGCTATGTGGCAATTCTCTCTCTTCTGACCAAGGGAACTACCAACGCAAACAAAAATATGTGCTCCACTCCAGAAATGAGTGTGACCCTGGACACAGCTGCTGTTCCCCTGGGTAGGAATTTACTGGGAGCCTTTTTTTTTTTTTTTGTCAGCTTCCAGGCATGAGCAGAGCTGCCTGTATTTGCAATGCTGAGCAGCACCAATCCAGACTGGAAGGGAATGGCAGTGATATCTGGGAATCAGCCTGGTGAGCCCTGCTCACCCTGCTGGGCCAGCCTGATCTCTGCATCTTTTCTCTCCCTGGCCAAAGCAGGGGTTGTCTCTGCAGCTCTGCAGTGACTGAAGCACCTAGGCAGACAAGTGCTTTGGTTTTACTTCTCATAGTACTTGAACCCACAGATTTATGTCTGTGCAATGTACAGTTTTGAAAACACATCAGTGGCTGGCCACAAAATGCCTCATTACCTTTAAAAAGCAGAAGGACAGTTTATAGGCTGCAAGAGGCCACAGGCTGAGACTGGGCCCTGATGTAAAGCTCCCAGCAGGAGCCAGGCTGGGAGGAAGCAGCCTCTGAACATCCCCACAGAAATGTGTAGGAACCTGAGCCTTGTGGAGGGAATCCCCGAGGCCCTGCAGGGAAATTTCTCAAAATGTTTCTAAATTTGGCTTCTGATTCAGACGAGTTCTTTGCTGATTTAATTTGGCATAAATGAATTAGTAGTTTAATGGATACTAAGAATCCTTTTTGGCCCTCCCAATGATATGTTGTCAGACACAACTGCACTGGACTGTGGTGCTCCTCTGAACAAGATTTATCTGAAGATGGAGCTGGATACCTTAGGAACAGTTTAGCTACACCTAGCTTACAATTAGGAAACTGTACAGATGCTGCTGTTGTTCTATTGAGGTTTAGTAAATCTGTGCTGGAGTTGTGAAATACTAAACTTTGTCTGTTCCTGTACTGTCCCTGAACACTGTAAGTCTGGTTTCCCAAAAGCTTCAGAATCACTCCCTTCAGTGTGCTCAGAAAATGACTTTCAGTCAAGACATTAGCAGTCACAGGTTATTTGCAATTCTCTTAAATGTAAGGACTTTAAACGGATCCTCTTCCTTTTGTTCTCTCTGAGCCTCAGGGCTTTTTCATGCAGAGCTGCTACAGTTGTTCCTTTTGTTTATTCGACTGTGTAAAACCCTCAAAGAGTTTCCTTCTCAGAACGAGCAGGAAAAGTCCTGGTGCGGCTGCTGGAGAGAGCAGCGCTGCTCTTCTGCGCTAAATTAAGGCTAAATCAAACACTTTGTAACCCGAATTTGAGTTTACGTGAGGACTGTAAAGGCAGAAATATCCCTACCACTAACAAAACCTCAGAGTGCTGAGGTGATGATAGCATTCCCGTTTCCTTCCAGAGGGCTGTGTTACTTCAGCTACACAGGGAGAGGACAAGCACAGGAACCCAGCGATGGGTCTGAGAAGAGACTCATCAGGGTCAGGCTTAAGGCCAGTCTTAATTCCTGCTTTTCCCATTGTGGCTGTCTGTGTGAGAGCTGAAACACCGAGGATAGAAATGACCTGCTGCCTGCTGCCATTTTACCAGAAGAGTGAAATATAAATGTCTTCCTTCAAATAACAGCTCCCGGGAAAGGCAGTCCCAAGAGAAAATCGCAGTGGTCCCTGAGGCAAAAGTTTGAGCTTGGTTTTGTTTTCTGCTCTTCCACTGACTGGTGAAGTCATACAGTATTCAAGGTTAGGAACCAGGAAACCTGGATTCCTCTCTGATGGGCCATCAGGCTTGCTTCCTTCTCCATTTTACTAGAAAAAAAATATCTGAGTTGCCTAGGGTATCAACCCTCTCTCTGCCTCTTCAACACACATGACTGCCCCACTCCCCTGGGATGCTCGGGGTTCTGCTTTAACATATACAGACCTCATGACTGAAGTCTGCCTTTTTCACATAATTTAGTAAACCATAATTTTTTTTTGCAGGTTACCTTAACCTTTTGCTCCATATCCAAGCTCAAAGCCATTTCGTTAGATGGAGAACACTGCCATTTCCAGGCCTACTTTCTTGGGAACTTTTAGTAAAATCAGAAACAGACTCACTCAGTGTTGTTTTTGTGGTTTTTTTTTTTACTTAGGAGAGGTTGTAATTCACCCTACAGCTTTAGAAAGCAAGGCCAGGGAGTCTGATCTGTGATATGTATGCTCTAAATACGAAGGAAACCAAACCTGATAAGCAAATGCAAGTGAGCCAGAATCAAAATCTGCAGATCAAAACATTTTGGGGAAATTCAACAGGCTGTTTTGGGGATATAGATCTAAATCTTGCAGGTGGCTTTTCTTTCTTTTCTGATAAGCTGAGACAAATCCCTACATCTAAAGGTCTGAAATGCCCTAAGCTTGGAGCAGTTCTGAGTTCCATGGTGGGAGCTGGGCTCCATCCAAAGATAAGTGAATATGCTGCCCGTCTACAAACACATTTGCCTGCATGGACTCAACCTGGGGCTGTGTTCAACATCAACCACCTGACATGTTTATATGAAAAGGTGCAGAACACTGCCTTGAGCTCAGTAGTGAACTGTGAGTTGTAAGACTGATTCCCTGTTAAGCCTTTGAACAAGCTACAACTTACATCACTGGCTTGAGGGTGGTGGGGAGAGAAGCTGTGAAAGATGTGTTGCTCCTGCTGTAGAATACGCAAGCCGAGATCCAAAGATGTATTTCTGACTTAGTCCATCAAACATGGAACAAAGGATTGAACCTCAGGCCAGACAAGTTTCACAAGCACCAATGATCTAAAATCTGGACTTAACAACAGACAATAATGTCCTAATGTATTTGGGAAGATGAATACCAGTTTCAGGAAGGAAGTTGCCAAGGAGTTGCCCAGAAGCCAAACACATCACATGTCATTTGAACAGCTGCTGTTGTTGAAGCATCTCAATCAACATTTTCGTTAACAGTGTCCTTGTGTTACCACCCAGGAAGGAATACTTGAAGCAAAAATTTTTTAGAAATACTCAGTTTTATTATAGAAAGGGGTTGTAGTGAAAACTAATAAATTTGTTCATTTTTTTCTAAATTTTCTTGGGAAAGGTAATGTTTTTACTCTCCCCCCCCCGCCTCGCCAAAATACTGAAAAACCAAAACCAAACCAAACAAACAAAAAAAATCTACAACAAAAGAAAAAAAATCAGAAAAAAAATTTTACATTTTCAGCTATCTGAAAAAACATTCTCCCTGTTTTGGAGAGATGCTGACACTTCTTCTGTCATCTCAATAATTTTTTAACCTTTCATGAAAAATTGTGGCATAGCAGGTGATTTCTAGTTGGAGACCTCATCAAGAACAACAGCAGCAAAAAAATTACCAGTGTCAAGAGCAGAAAAAAAAAAATTAAATGACACCAATACATCCAGGAACTACTTGCAATCATTCTTCTCTTTGTTTTCCTCCTTAGTAGCCAGTCCTTACTTTATTAATTTAATTACAGCTCTCTAACCTCAAGTGGCTGCCACATAGGGGTCTGAGTGGCAAAAGGAGCAGTGTGGCAGAGAGATTCCCACAGCCCTTAATTTTAGTGGTTCAAAGCGTGGCATCTTATTAAATAATAACTTAATTGCCAGCAGCTCCAGTGCTTTTGTAGATCAGAAGTTAATTTTTATTTTCTCTCCCTTGCAGCAAGGCATGCCTCCCTGCAGTCACTATGTGGTGGTGACCCTGGCTGGAGGGAAATGGTCTCAGAGTTTGGGGAATATCTTCTCCCTTTTTAATTACAGTGGCCTGGTAATTATAAAAGTCTATTCCCACCCACATTGTTAATTTTCATTAAAAACTGACAAGGGTAATCAATCCTCAAACTTGTATTTGAGGACCTTTTAAAAACTGCCTAAACCAAATGGCTCCAAAATGCCACAGCTTTTACTGACACTGGAGAAACTGGGAGTCCAACCAGAAGGGTAGTGAGGCCTCCCAAGTCCTCAGCACTGTAGAGGAATTGGCCTTTTAATGAGAACAGTAAAATGCACCCTTTTCACTCTGTCTTGCTCAACCTAAACAACTGATGTCATCTCATCCATCAGGATACTGAAAATTATATAAGCCCATCATTTACCATCAGTAAAAACAGATTGAGTCTGGCTATGCAGCCTGAGTTTAGTTCAATATTTAATGACTCATGTGTTGCATTTTATTTCATCTGCAGTAGTTTTCTGCTTCCTTATTTATTGCAATCATCTTTATTCCCTGTAGTGGCACCTTGCAGTCAGACAGTATTCCCAGCTGCTTTGAAGGGGTAAAGAAGCCAGCTCTAGAGCTGCTATGACGTGAACGAGAAAATGAGAGGGCAAAGGAAAGACAAGATGGATGAAGAGCAAAAGAATGGCAGTTGTGATGGTCTACCTGTTTTAAATAATGAAGTAGAGGATCTTTCAAGGTCCTTTTCCATTTGTGATGGTTCTACTGTCCACACTTGTATGTGAAAGTCTCAGAATCTTTGTGACACTTTACCTTACGTCATTTCTGTGAGATGCAGCAGGACTCTTATCCTGTTGTGGGGACAGCAGCAGCTCCCCATCTACCTGAGGTATCTCAGATAAGTTTAGGAGTGATGTTCCTGCAAGTGGGGAAGAGAACACTATGGAAAGTCTCCAGGTAAAACAATTTCGGGAGCAGATGGCAAACGTAGAGAAGTTGTCAGGGTCACTGAAACAAACAGCAGCTTTGGGCTAAGAAATTTACCCTGTGTAATATTTTAAATCCAAACAACTAACATGAAGATCATGAAGATGAAATCCAAGGGCTCCCTTCTATCTCAGAATGGGAAACTGGGACTGGTGTCAGGGTCTGCTTAATTACTGCTCACAGCAGTAATAAAACCTGTGCAAGGTTATTTGCCAGAGCTGAACCAGTCCCATCCAGCTCAGAGGGTTCAACCTCTTTCTTCCTCAAAGGAAGGACTGTCACACCAGCCTGGCACATAAGGATACACAGGACCATGGCAAAAGTAGCAGAGTATAGTGAGTCAAGGAATCTGTCTCTGAGAAGACACCCCTAGAGCCAGAAACCTGTCCTTGAGAAGCATTTGGAAAGTTGGTTTGCTGTTGATATAATTTTTGGGAGGGGTGGAAATCACTCAAAACTTGCTATGAGATTGATGCATTTGTCTGCCAGCAGGGATCCTGGTGTGGGAACTGCTGAGACAAACAGGATTGTAGAACAGGTTTTGCTAAACTTGAAAACACAGTTTTTGTCACATTTTTGTTTTTATTTTTTAATCTCTTCACCTTGCAGTTCGTTAGTGTCATAACTTTAGCCAAAGCATAAGAACAGTACTAGATAATTTGGGTGCTCTAGATACTTTGAGGGATCTGTTTGAGAACCTAGTTCAACATCAACATAGGCAGATCATGGTCTGACTGATTCCTGCGCATCAGCCAAGCTGTGATCAACAAGTTGCAAAAGGCAACTCACATCTTAGAAGATAAGGTACCTCTTCTATTGAGAGTGCTGTTACACCAATCTATCCCCTGATTATCACACCCTTACCCACATTCCAGACTCCTCCTGGTAGGAGCTCTCCTGTGGACTTTTGCAGGGCCAGTTCAGTGCTCTAAGATGAAAACAATCAACTGTTTCACCAGTTTTTGCCACTACTAGGTAGAACAGCTTTCTGCTGCTCAGCTAAATTGCTGTAGCCTTCTGTGACAATGCTGCTTGAGGCTGTGGCTCCATTAATATTTTTTTGGGCAGTTGGGTGAGATGGGTTCCCTCTGCTTGAGCTCACCGTGCTGCTGGTGCACTGCCTTCCTCTGAGGAAGAGCTGAAATGGGCGGTGAGGAAGGTCTTTTTGCTCACACTGGACAGCAGGTAGTAACGCTTACACGGTGGTGCTGCGTAGTTTGGATGATGTGAAATAGTAACTTGTTACCTGCAAAACTGCCATTTTTTCCCCTAGACCTCTCAGTGATAAAGGCTAAATGGATTATGGTGGAAAACTAAATAAAAGCTTCCTGTGCTTTGGTCAAATCATCAAGCCTATATGTGTGTGTGTATATATATGTGTAGACAATAAAAAACAGGAGTAAGTACCCTATGTTTGAATAGCAATTGCTTTTCAAAAATCTGTGATTTGTTCAGTGCCTTGAAAGCAGAAAATTCAGAGAAATCAATCACAGGAAAATTCTTTCAAATGGAACACATATCATGAAGAATTTGACCACTTCAACTGATAAATGTAAGCCATTGATTTTATCTGTGTTCTTGACTAGAGTGATCTTAACTTCAATGTTATACATTGCAGTCAGGTTTGCAGAATACTTAATGGCTAACAGACAGCCTGACCTGGAGAAGAAATGAAGCAGATCTCCAATGTCCATATGCTTCTGGTTCTCCTGGAGACCCTTGGGGGGTGCCCCTGTGTCTGTCTGACACTCACACACCTTTGTGCAAGAGAAGAGATTTTTCTTCTCTCTTATTTTGGTTAACTGATTTGCCAGAGGGAAGGAAAAGTACTCTGTGGGAAAATGTTTTCTCAGTAAAGGAGGATTAATTAATGTTAGCAAGAAGGTCATATTATTTAGATCAAGACAGTTAGTGGTGTCTTAAGGGGACAAAAATGTGCATCTTTATAAAAACCAGAAAAGTCCACCGCTAAATACGATCATCCTAAACGGAAGATGAAAGTTTTTGCTTTATGAATTTTAAAAGATTCCATTGACATTTTACTGTTTAGGAAATTCAGCCTTGGAAAAGTGAGATTGAAAAACTGTTGCTGAAGTCTATTTTTTTCAATGGACAGCTTGTGTATAGAGGTTTACCTCAGAAGACAAACTAATGAATTGAATCTTAGTAGGGCAGGTGATAATATGGTACAAATGGGCCACGTTTAGAACCAGGATTCATTAGAATATGGCTTTACAGGATTTGTGTCTATTTGTCATAGATGGATTTAGAAACCCTATTGTGTCCTCACTCTGAAGGGATATGAATTTTGTACATAAAGAAATAAAAAAGAGGTCTGCCAGGGACTGAGCTGCCCTGTGTGGGTGCCCTCTGTATTTCACCTTCATGCCACCTGAAGCTGCCTGGAAAGGTCTGTCCCAGCTCAGTAGGGAGGAGATAAAAGCTCTGTGTCACCAATGATTCTATGCTATGGAGGAAGCAACATGACCATGGGAACAGGATAGACCCTCAAATTCTTCATTGTACCTTCCAATGACATCATTTGAACTAGTTGCTGTCTTGATTAAATCTAACAACCTTTGGGGGTCTCTGACTCTGAGATCAATCCTGCACAGCATCATGGCACAGAGCTGCATGTCACCCATGGGTACTTTGTATTTCACAATGCTCCCGTGAAACAGGAAAAAAGAAAAGAAAAAAAGAAAAAGACCCAAACAACAAAACACACTTCAAAGCAGTTTAAAGTTAAAAATCAAATCCTAACAAATTAGTTAGTGACACAAGCCATGCTTTCCAAAGTTTTTTGAAAGAACAGGTCTTTTAGTACAGACTCTAAAATATAGTAGGAAAAGAAGAAAGCCCCAACCAACATGATGTAGAAACAAATAGACTGATGTATTTAAATGAACACTTGTTACCAGAACTTCAAGATAAAAAGCATTTAAGGATCTGTACTTTTGCCTTGAGAGAAGAATTGACCCAGTAAATTTATAAATATGCAGATATATTGACTGGGTTACTTACTCTGGAATGAATAATAAACGGATATATTTCTCAGTTTTATTAATTTAGAGAGTTATTAGTGACTTTTAAATGGTAGATTGTTCAATTGTTCCTAAACACCCTGTGCAGATAATAAACAGAAAGTTAAAAAAAAATAATTTGTCTTGGTGTTTACTCTAGAGAAATGGGAGAAATCACATTCCAATACAGGGAATGATTCTGGGAAAAAAGGTCTAAAACTGAAATTTCAGTGTAAGAGAAAGTTATATACAGTTCATTGAAGAAGTCAAGGCATGGCTGAAAAGAGCACCTTACGCAAATTAAATATGCTTGTGTTTTTAGGATGTTTTTGGATTTTCACAATTTTTCACATTTGGGATTTCACAATTTTTCAAATTACTGGAGTGAAAAGAAAAGGTGCAGATAATTATATTTGGATAAAGCATAAAGTCGCTGTGAGATAAGATTAAAAAATCTTATAAATTATTAACTTTTTACTAAAATCATCAAAGACTGCAGTTAAAAGGAATCTCAACACAATGTGGAAGAGTGAAACATACCAGGGAGCTGGGGCTAATCAAGATATTAATGAATGATCTGAGAAAAGCAGGGAGTAGTGAAATGACAGAGTTTGTATTAGCACAAAACTTATTTAGATTTTACCATCCTGAAATTGATGGTGCAGATAAATAGCTGTGGATGGATGAAATGGAGAGGCTGAATAATAAAATAGTAAATGAAATTCAGTGTTGCTAGGTGCAAAATAATGCACAACAGGAACAATAACTCCAGCTATCTGTGTAAGTTAGATCTAAGTTAGTCATTGCAGATTTCCCTGAAAACACTCCCCCTACGCCTGGCAAGGGTCAAAAATATCAGTCAAATCAAAGTATAGAAATGTCTATCAGAAATTATGAGGAAAATGGTAGGGAAAGGGGAGAAAATACCATTAATTCACACTCTAGACCTGGTCTGTGCCCACGTTTCTTGTCTACAATATAGTGTGAGGGTAGGGATGACACAGATAGACCAGAACAGGATCAACCTGTTCAAGTGAATGAATTCCTTCAGGACACAGCTGAAATATGACCTCAGGGATATGAAATAGGTATGTGCAAGGGCTGTTTCCTCCCAGCTCCTGGCTGAGATAATGAAGGACTGTGAGTGCCATGAACAGCTGCTGGCCCTCTCCACTTGTTGCTGACCCCTGATGGAGGCCAAAGGCTGGAGCGTGGTCACCCCTGGTCTGATACAGTGGGGAGGTTTGTTTCCTCCTGTAGCTCCAGCTGCTTCAGCTGGGTAGCAGATTGTTGTTATTTAGCTTTGGTAAATTCTTGACTTTGTAATATTCAGATTATGCAGCCAGCTGCATTATAGACTATTAGGCCAAAGCTGCTTCTCACTTGCTGTAGTTCTGCTATAATAAATATTCATAGCTTCATTACAGGCTATGGTTTTCCAACCTATGTACTAAGGGATTATTTGGGAGTTTTGCTTTAATGATGCACAAAAATGGCAATAGGCCTTTCAGAGTCTTATGCAACAATATGTTTGCTTCTTCTAAAAGCTAAATAACACTTGTTTTGAATGATTTAGTAGCAAACTCACTTAGTCACTGTGCTATGGTTCAATGATCTGCAAAATTTTCTTTTTAGAAATACAAACCCATTATGTAAATACTAAGGAGCATCTTCAGGAAAATTAACTTCAATTTGTTTTTGTCAGGTTTTTTTTGTTTATATCAAACTTTATAAGCTTGAGATCACTCGTAGAGCCTTTTTTCCCTTTAAAATATGCAAAATAAAATTGTTAGCTGACTCAAATCATTGATAAAAGTTTTAGCTGTGAAGCACTGCTCAAAGTGAATTTTATATCTCACAAAAATAGAGGATAGAAGGAGTTTGCCCAGCAAATCCCTGAGAGAGGATGTTTATTTGATTAGGAATTGTGGTTTCACAACCTGGTCACCTTCTATTATTTGGTCCCTCCATCTTCTTTCTCCTGAGTTTCCTACTTCTGAATGCCTTCCATCTCAAAATGCTATCATCTGCAGAAGGGAGGAATCTAAACTTAGAACTTGTTCAAAGATGTGAGAATTGATTTTTCTGTATGTCCAGATTCTTTCACAGAGGTAAAAAATTACCTCGTCAAGGATCCTCACAATTTAATGACTATAAAAGCTTACACTGAATGAATTTCAAGACTTAAAAAAATACCCTCACTGGGAGGACTCTGTTTGGAGAAATGTTTCGACCTTACAGAAATGAACAGGGTGTCTTCTAGCAGATGCTAACTCCAGGATTCATGTTTCCCTAAAATAGATACCTGAAGCCAAGAAAACTTTTTTTTTTTTTTTTTTTTTTTAAGCAGTTGTGGGAGATTGAGATACTGACTGAACCTATTTTTCACACAGTGGCATTTATTGAGCTATTAAGTCCATGTCATGAAAAGTCATGTCATTAGAAGAGCGGTGCTGTGCTGATAAAAATAAAATGTGTGAGAGGTGGCAATGGCTGGGGAGGAAAGTCACACTTTGGTTTATTTTTCTGTTCTAAACAGCACAAAAGTAAAGTGTTTAATTAATTGTTTGCTCTGCATTTAACAACTTTGCACTAGTTCATTTGCTTAAGTGCAGCAGCAATCAAGAACACATTAGCTAATGTTGCTGCTCAGCGAGGGGGGAGGCTACAGGCAGGTGCTGGGGTCAGTGTGTGCAGAGCCAGGGGACCATCAGTCTCCTCCTGTGTTAATTTGTCTGCAGGAGTTTTCCAGAGTCACAGCAGCACAGTTGGAGCCACCAGCCATTTCCAGCTGGAGCACTGAGGGATTTTATGGGTAGATCCAGCTGGAAAAGGTCTGAAGTCAAAGAAGTGTATACTGATGAGTGACACATTGCACTGCCCTCCTGCCAGTGTCTATTAATTCTGCTGCGTGCTTCATCCCCTGCCAAGAAGGATGGTGAAAAAATGAGGGCACTGTGCAGGAGCCATGGAGATTTGAATTAATTTACTCCTCCTCCCTAAACTCCCTAGAACAAATAATTCATGGCAAGATTTGAAAAGGAACATGAAGGTAAGGTTTCAAACTTTCAAAAGAAGGTTTAAAAGAAGTCACTGAATTATCCTCATTTGGCTTCACTTGGACCAAGGCTCACAGTCTCACACAATTTTCAGATGAATAATATGACACATCAAGACTCAGGTCTGCCAGATGCATTGCAAATGAAGTTTATGAGAACTCTATGGGAAAGAACCTTTAATAGGGGACCAGGAAATCTTATTTGTCAAGGGATTTTTCTCAGAGATTTTCTTTTGTTTTTTTTGCTTTCATCAGGATAATGAGGAATATTCTGGGTTTCTTGGATACGCATATTCCAGATACATCTGTCCCAGAGAAGCCAGCTGGGGAGAAGCTGACACTTGTCCAAGGTTTTACCTCAGTCATCCAAATCATGAGATATGGTGAAAATTTAAACTCCTGTTTAAGAGCAGTGAGATGTGTCTGAGCAATGAGGAATTAACATTAATGACACCCCCATCAACTGAACAGCAGTAACCAGCCACATATATACTTCAAGTTCATTTTAAATATGACACAAGTGCCTTGGCATGAAGCACCACAGGAGGGCTGTACATCACATTTGCTGTGTACAGGACAAAGACAACTGGCCTGTGTAATGACACTAAGATGAAGAAAATGGTCTCTATTTTCATCCAGATGTCTGTATTGGGGAACTTTGGGCCAAATACCAATGCATTCTGGTATTTTATAGCTTTTCTTTTAGGTTCTTTATTTGAGTGCAAAACTATCCCAAAGCAGTATCCCAAGTCTGTGACTGTGGACCAAGAGGAAGAGACCCTGGAAAAGGGCCCAAAGAGGTCTGAATTAAACTATTGAGACAAAGGAACTGAATGATACATTTGAATACATCAAACAGACCACATGGGCAGAAACTTCTTTATTTATGATTCTCCCCCCCACGGGTATTTATAGGTCTCTAAAAGCATGTTTAATCTTGGCCAATTAAACTTAATAGCATTCAGCACTTAACAGGCATTTTCTTTTTTGTTTGTTTGTTTTATAAAGAATGGCATTTGTTGATGATAATAGCCTTCTCGACCCAAGAGGCTCTTTTTGAATTAAAACAGATAAAGGAAGTGATCATTAAGAAAAAATACGAGTTTGATTTTTGATTTTCAGATACTTACACCTTGATTTATTTTTATTCCCTGCTGTGCTTTAAATCATTTTGCTAAGTATATCTGTTCTTTTTACCTGATCACAGTGACAGACGCAAGTAACTGCAGGAGAAAGCTGTCTGGGGATGCAGGAAAGGAGAAAAGGTGTATAACAAATTCAGGATATCCCCCCTTTAAAAGTACAGTGGAAATCCAGGAACACTTACTGAATGCAAAGCACAACAAAAATCTCTTGCTCCTACAGTCTCACGGTGAACCATGCATTTGCAATCATCATATCTGTTGCCTTACGCCACCTCAGGATTCACTGGTGCTGAAGCTTTAGTGGCTCGTGCCTGTTTTTGCAGGGGTGCTGTTGGGTTAAAGCTGCTGTGTCTGCAGGGGCTGTAGCACCAGCCCTTAGACAAACCTGTGCCAAAGCTTTGGAGTGACAGGCTGCTGCTGTCATGTATGAGGAAGAAGAAGGAACACCTGGATGATCAATTCACCACCTCAATGCCACCCTTGCACCTCCTGCTGCCTCTCTTCCTCCCCTCATCTCTTTACACTTTCTGCAGCAGGAATGGTCTGACCCCAGAGCAATCTCTTGGATGACAATATTCAGCTTTGTCTACATTTCAGAGAACTGGCTTTCCCACTCACCACAGCACAGCAGAAACAGGGGCTTCCCCTACAGCTCCCTGCTCTTGGCAAGGAGCTGGATGGAAATTGTCGGTGACAATGGCTCCTTTGGGTTGCCTGATCATCCCACTGCCTGTCCCAGCTCTCTCACAGCAAAGTACAGAGGCAATCTACATACAAATATACCATTTGAAAAAATCTATTCTGGGAGCCAGAGCAAGATACAAGGCTCTTGGCACCTTTTTTTTTAAATTTAAAAAAGGCATATTGAAATCTTTTACAGCATTTAAACACCTGTCATTCTCAAATTGGTAGATAAAAGAGTTATTTATTAACTGTACCACTGCAGAAGTTCGTTCTGCAAAAGCATGTAGGCTGGGCAGTTGTGAAATCCTCTTTGATTTAAAAGGCAAAAGAAGCAATACAGAGCTTCCCTGCTTAGCTAAAAGCTTTCATATTTTTTCTAGTTTGTCACAAAAACGCTGCACCTGGCTTTCATAAATGAGTGGAAGAGGGGAGCCAGAGGTGGGATCCTGTCAACAATGGTGCCAATAGGAAATTCCAAGATGACCCCATCTAGCACACACAGAAATATGATCCCAACCTCCAGGACTGCTATCTTCATACTTAGCATCACTATTTACATTCCCATTATTTTTCCATTATTTATTCAAATTTCATTTAAAACCCATCTCAACTTTTAAAATTACTGGCTAGGGCAAAATCTGGACCAAAACTTTATAGCAGAGATGCCTAGCATAATTTCCTTAAGTTTTCCTTATTTCTTTGCTTTAGATCAATAAAGTTGTAAGACGAAATGCAACTGAGCTCTTCAAAAGCTAGTGGAAATCTGCCAGGAGGAACAGGTTGTTATCTCTCTCTCCAGTGCTGCTGCTGGCACAAACCCACAGCTTTCCCCAAAATGACATTGGTAAAACAGGGTCAATAAATTCCATGTTCCCCAGCCTGGAGGGGATCTCCTGCTTTAAAAGCTTTTACAGGATTTATGTAAAGCTTAGTCCTTCGGTAAAATGTGTGAGTTGGACTCTGGTTTATCCTTTCACACGCGAGTTGTTGGCATGCAGAGCGTCAATAGCCGAGGAGGAGATAGATCTCTGAAAGGACTATACAGTCCCATTCCTGGTTCAGTCCACTGCTTAAATTGCAGTGGTCCCTGCTCAGGCATCCTGCTGCTGCCTGGGAGTATCCAGGTGATGATCAGATCATCAGAAATTATCTCACATGTCTCTCAGCTGGCAAGAACAGGTGTTTATGGCAACACTCAGGATAGCAAACTTACAAGGACCGCGTTTTTACAGTGAAGTTTAGAGCCTCAGTCAAAAATAATGGACTATAATATTCCAAACTGCCCATTGGTTCAGAGGGCTGGCAGTAAAAATGCTTTCCAGTGTCCTGTGTACATCAGACCTATACAGTAACAACCCTGTAAAAAAGAAACATTTAATGAAGTAGCTGAATAAAGGACTTATATGGTACCCATGGAAGTCAGTGGAAAAACTCCCCTCAATATCATCAAGCTCTGAACCTTCATGCATTGTCACGAGGACGGCACACAGTGCTTGATCCTGGAGAGAGATGCAGTTTTCAGTAAGGCTAACAATAATTTTTCTATTGCCTCAAAGGCGACAGACCATAAAAATCAACAACTTTCACCAAAGCTCTAACAGTGTTTTAAGTGAAAGGACTTCTCTTTCCTTTAGTGGGTGTTTTTGGAACGGGAGAGTGTGAGGACTCACAGCTTCCTTCCCTAATTGTGCCTCAGAATCTTAGCTCAGAGGGCAGCATTTTTTATTTTTGCTCTGAGTCACACAGAGTGTTATGAGTCAGGCCTGGGGCAGATGAAGTCAACAAATACACAGTTTTAATGGTGTCTCTCATGGATTTCTTCTGAGAAATCCTCCATCTGCTCCTTATGAGAAATTCCTCACCTAGATTTTATTCGGACAAAGCCAGTGATGAAGAAAAGACTTTTCTTCAGAGTTCCTTGCTCTATCTAGTCGCTCTTTGTTACAAACTAAACAATAGTGGTACACCTTCCCAGCTGGAGCATTTGTTCTCATTCTGCAGGGAACTCAGACAACTCTGAGGAACCTCTGTGTCACAACAACAGCAGCTGTGTTCTCAGCTAACACACAAGTGTCAGAGGCTTTGACCAAACACACACACACAGAGTATGATGCCCGAGATCTGCAGGTCTGATACAGCATATTGCTGCTTTTAGTAGTGAATGAGCTGCTTGATGCAGCTCTTTGCAGAAGGTCCTGAGCAGTGGATCAGATAATCCCTTCTGAGTATTGAAGGCAGCATTGTGCACCTGCAATGTCTCTTTCAGCAAGAGCTGAACCTTTCATTTCATCCATCAGCAGAAGAGAGAAATGAGTTGCTTCACATCATTGCAACTTACTGGCCTCTAATCTAAACCTTTGGAAGTTCTGGGAACAGGGATTGCCTTTACTGCATGTGACCAGACTTAGCATTAACTGTAAAGACTTTCCAGTTGAGAGAAGTAAAGAAATCCACAGTGGAGCCAATTTTCACAGTGGAGTTGACAGAAGTTGGCAGCCTGTTCAGCCCACAATGAGGGGTTATTGTGATGGAAGCAGTATGGCAGCAGGCCCCTGGATAGGCTTCTGAGCATAAATCACTCATGGAAAGAGAAGGAATCCCACATGGGATTGTCCTGGGCTGTGGATCACCAACAGCCTCTGCCCACATTGCTCACATGGCACTGCCTACCAGGTGAAGACAGTCTGCCTGTGTTGTGACACACTCATCTGCCAGGTCAAGCTCTAAATTATCTGCTAAGGACACTGCAAAGCTGAGGATGTCACATATGCCACTTGGGCAGCTGCTGGCCCAACCAGACCCCATAATCAAGTTTTATTACCTGAACTGAAGGTGAGCCTTATCATCACAACGACCCTCAGTGGACAGGCTAGGTAAGAGACAGTAAAACGATGGCACTGGTCTCCAGTGCTGCATCAGAGCACGGATTGGTCCAGTGACAATAAAGGCACAGCAATTATGGCCACCAAACTGTTCATCAATACCAGAGGGTGGTGCCTATGAAGTTTATTCATTTGTTGGTTGCCATTTTGTTGTACAAGCCAAATCTTCCTCTACATCTTTTTGGTCAAGAGAGTATAAAACTCACATGTGGCACAAACTTAATTTGAGGTGTAGTCCGAGGATGAATTGTATAGGATAGGCTAACTTCCAACACATTTTTGCTGTTGCAGTTAAATGGACATTTGGATGAGAATGCTGGTAAAGATAGAGAAATGTGACTCCTTCAGTCCTGCAAAAGCTTTTTCTTTTTATTCTTTTTTAAATTATTGTCTTTGAAGCACCCATATGAATTTTATTCCATTTTTCATAGAGAGCAGCAGCTCTCTAGAGAGGAGAACCCCAGCATATTTGGTGTATATTTCAGAGGCAGATGGCAGCTTTATAGCAGAGATTTTGTGTGTAAAAGTGTTGAAGAGACAATCAAAACATCACATGAACTCAAACACGCTTAAACAAAACCAGATGAAAATAAAAGCAACAGGTTCTTAGGAATGTGCAGGATACTAATGAACATTTTATATCAAAGAGCTGAGAGTAGAGTCTCCTGTGTTTGGCAGGGTGTGACTGCCAGACCTACAGGCCCTATTAAAGGCAGCTGAGTACTCTAAAAAAATGGCAGCACCATTTTAAGGTCTCCCAATACTGACTTGTGCCCAAATATTCTAGTTATTTCAGCCTAAATAGTGCCAAACTGTTAAATTTTTTGTTCTCAGAGAGATTAATCAAATTCTAATGCATAGAAAATGGTGAAAGTTAAAAACAGATTGTGGAATTCAATGGCAGTGTCTCCTGTGCCAGCAGAAAGTGTGACATGGGATGCTACTGGAGATGGAACCTGCCATGTCACTGTGCACCACATAAGAAGATGGAGCAAGGCACACAAGAATTATTGTTCTCCATAAACACCACAGTTTTTATGGAAACAACTTTTTTATGGAAAAGGACAAAATTAGCATGAGATGGTTAAGTTCGTTTCACTCAAAAGTAAATTTTATATTTTTTTATATTTTTTATTTATTCAGAGCAATTTTTTTTTTCTTCTCAAATAGTTTTTAATTGAGTGTTTTTTCAGTATTGGTTATGAATCATCCACATGATAAGGTAGGGTAATATAAGATAATGGCATCTCCCTTCTCTAATAGAACTGGAGAGTCTCTTCAGGTTTGTGGTTTTGAACAGGATGGGGAGGGGCTCTGTCAAATGTCTCTGCCAGATTTCACTTTGTTAGAGCTTCCTCCTCACTCAACACCTCCAGTTTTGTCTGTTTTTTCAGACAATTAGTCTTCAAATTAAAACAACCCCTTTACAGAATCAGCAAGCCCTCTGAGGGGAGACAAGAGCAGCTCAAACCCTGCCACGCAGGGAAAAGCAAATCTCAAGGTTTCTTCCTAGCCTTCCCCTCCCACCCTGTGGCATCCTGCTGCTACCTCCAGCTTTAACCTCTCTGCCTTTCCCTCAAGGTTCAATTACTTTCATCTTTGCGTTTACAGATCTTACAATGACCTGTCACAACATGAGCTCCCAGCAGCAAGAGGAAAGATGCTGATTTAGACTGGGGGTGGCTGAAAGCTCACTCCTTTTATTCCTCTTTCAAAATCCCATTGAAAAGAAGAAGTAAGAGTTTTCAGAGGGAGAGGTAAGACCTCCTGGGCTTCCCAAAATCCAGCTGTCTGTAGGTGCCTACTTCAGAGCAGTTCATCTGTATTTTACCAAGAATCCTACGATCATAAGCGCTTTATGCAATAAATAAAACCCAACCTGGTATCCTGGCATAAAATTTAATGATCAGGTATCAGAAAATTGTATTTAATTCCCTTGCAGGAGGGAGGTCTGCAGGTCTAAAATCTGATTATGTTGATATTCATGGTCTATGCTATTTCTATTTCACCTTTCAGACATTTGAATCTTAATGGCTCAGTTTGCACAAAGCCACACTGAGATAAATAGAAACTTATTTATGCTGGGTAGGGAGGGGTGGCTGCAAAAGTCACCCCAGAGTCTGTGTCCTCCTGTTTGCACTCATGCTGAACAAAAACTTCTGAAAAATTACATAGACGAGGTTTAGAAATACTTCTTCACTTATTTCTCCTATAGTGTTACCTTGCAGGAAATGTTCCAGGACTTTTGGCATGTACTGCCCATTGGGCTGAGCTCACAGCCCAGCAAACTCTAAATTTAGGGCTGCAAAATGCTTAGAATGCTTTGTGTCCAAGGCATGGTGCATGTTTAGATGAGAGTTCCCAGTGCTGCAGTGGGTGCTTCATCCAAGAAAAGGGCAGGGATCCATTGTAGCATTGCTCTAGGGAACACTGATCTAGGATACATGAGAGGCTCTTGGCCAAAGGATTGAAAAATGCAGCAGCCTGCATGGACACAAACAGAACAAAAGAAGGTATCATGGATTAGCTGCTAGCACAAGTGGTCAAAACCCTGCTCTCTTAACTCCAGGAAGCTCAGCAGGATGTGGGAAGGAAGGATAATCTTGTCATTTTTTCAGTGCACAAATCAGGTGAGAGGTGCAAAACCTGTTTAATAGAAACAATTATGATTGTGAGTTGGTATGAGAAAAAAATTAATCCCTGTAATTTCAAAACATTATCAGGCAGTTCAGTTTTATTTATTTGCTCAAAAAACAATCTGCAAATAGAATTTTGATGGCATGACAGTAAAACTTTAAGTCAGGCACATCAAAATAAGTAATTAAACTTTTATTTTTTCAATAGAAAATGCTTTTAATGTTTTCTCTAGATAGACTAATTCTTGCTGAAAGTTTTCCTTCCAAAGACAGCAGCATTTTTTTGAAAGCCAAAAACATTTGGTAATAGAATTTCCATCTCTCTTTAAAACACCAAAAAGCTTAAGAAGAACATCACAGCAGTGTTGCTAGAAGTCGTGGTAATGTGCATAAAAAGGGTTATTCTGTCTGGTCTGTCACAACTGCTCAGGCTGAGTCTCTTGAGAAGTGATGTGAATTAATCTTTAGAAAAAAAACCCCACGCTGTACATGCTGCATTCTGAGTTCTTGGACTTCATCACCAGCTCTCTTGATTTTTCAGGACACAAATTCATTTCCATCAAAACACTTTTGAACTCCTCACAAATGTACCTGGAGTAATTGGTAGGAAGAAAAGCCTCTTTAGAACGATGTGTGCAATATGCCTATTTATTTCCTGCCTACTTTAAAGGTTGCTGAAATAAATGAGAGGTTTTCTATTGGTGTCCTTGAGCTCTGGAGCCAGTCTGTGCAGGCATGGTGTACTTGCAAATGGTGGTGTTAGAAAGACTGGCAGATGGAGACCGAATTTGCCAGAGGTGTCTAAGATGGGAGGTAATTTCATTGGGCAGCTGAGTTATGAGACAGCAACAGAGAGGTCCTGCTGATTTATAAGTTGCATATCTCTGTACTTTGCTGTGGGGACCCAGTTTTCTGCTGCCTATTAGTTTGCATAGTTCAATTTGCAAATAGGCAGACACATGTAAGTTATTTTGGGCGTGCTGCTATTCAATTTGCATAGCAAATAGAGCCTGAGACATGAATGAAAAATTCCCTGGACAACTGCAAACAAGCTTTTTGAAACTTTGGTTCTGCCTTGAGACATGCAGGTGCCTGAGTGTCATCTCAAGGAATGAATGGGATTTACAACATTCCTTTTACAGGTGTTTGCTCAGAAAATAATGTGCTAAAGTTGTTTTGGAGCTTCCACAGCTTAAAAAATTTATGACATGAAGTGTATGTAATGTCAGTGCAAATTTGGGGAAAATCTTCACCTCCAACACCACAGAAATTTTATTCCTGTATAGAAGTGCTTTCTTCTATAGAGGTGTTGTCCTTTCCATGAGTACATTCAGAGGTGTTCATCCAGATTCCCCTTAATCCACTTAATTAGTGACTCCATGTGTCCTTGTCAAGACCCCTTTATCACATTCCAACTAATTCCTGTGGTTCCCATGGGACAAAAGTCTCAGGTTTCCAGGGTGTGGATGACACCCTGGAGGAGAGGAACCACCTCAGTGCATCCACTCTGAGCTGGACTGTCTCCTCTCCTGCTGTCAGCCAACTCTCCCCATGGAATTCCATATGGCTGCTCAGTTGGAAAGAAACACCAGGAAAATATTTCTTCTTTCAATGTCTTAAAGCTACCTGAAAACAAGCAGAAGCCAATCTCAGAATGAAGTAAACTTGAGAGATCACAGCCTCATTTGAGTAACCTGTGCTACCTATGTTCATGTATGACAACCTGCCTGGAAGAACTTCCAGCCTTTTGCCATAAGGTCGCCAAATGGTGCTCCTGGAACCAAGCTGGCTACGGTAATAATCCATGTGGCTCCCAGGAAATAATTCCTTCTTGAATACCAGACACACTGCAGATAAATGACTGTGATGCCAACAATGATTATGGAACTTGGGAAAAGATGAAACAAATTTCAGACCCCTGTGTCTGTGATATCCTTTTCCCAATATCTAACTGGGATTATGCTTTTCATTCTTCAGATGCAAAATGAGGCCCATACCACCTCCTTTCAGTGATTCAACCATATAGCACAATATCTCACTATCCGCAAATTTTCATTAAGAATAAATTTTTCTTTCCTCAGCTTGGTTTTGATAATTTTCTCTGTCAATTCCCTCTCCAAGAGATAGGTCTACACTTCCCAGTTTTTTTAATATTTTCTGAACAGTTGCTTAGATTAATAATTATACTATTTAAAATATATTTTCCCATTGAGATATATTTACTGCCTGGAAATCTTACCTAGGCAGAATTTGAGGATGTAGGACATTTGTCCAGAATTTCTATGCATGAGTACAAATGACCCAAACCATCCTGTGTTTCACCAATTCTTTGTGATTTTATCTATTTATAGCCTGGAAATCTCAGCTTGAAATTTGGGAGTCCTATTCATCAGGCACAATCTCCCATAGAGAGTCTGCCATTGCACCAAAGCTGAATAAGCAGCCAAGGCCAGATATGGCAAAATTTCTCAGCTGTGGGGTAGGGCTCAGGGGTACACACAAGAGGCACCTAAGGCAGGGCTCTAGAAGAAGCTATTCTGTTGGCAGCAATGAAACATCACCTTTAGCAGGCAGCAAAAGGGATCCAAGTTCTGGATTTAATTTGGAGGAGGGATCTGTGAAGTATTGTATCTGGGAGAATCTGAGGCAAATGGTATTTGCATCAGCTTCTAACATCTCTGCTTTGGGTGAATTCTCAACAATAAGACTATTCATTAATTCATCTCTCTCATCACCCTATTTGTCATTACCATTTTCCTTCTCTATTGAATTGATTCAAGCAAACTGTAGTGTCTGAAGCATGTGCAGAGGAATTACAGCATCTGTCTTTAAAGTGACCTGCTTTTCTTTTCAAGCAGTTCTATTCCCTACACAGACTTCAGAGGCTCTTTGCTAGATAATGTGAAAGAACACTAACTGGGCTATTTATATCTCTGCAAAGTAGTACATGATGGGATAATTAGCAATGCTATATCTGTTGGAGTGAGCGATAACACTGTAACAGGTTTTTGTGTTGAGCAACACAAACAACAATACCTGCAGGTTAAACAGCACCTGAGAAGCTGATAGGCCTCCTACACTTTTATTTTCAGGAGGCAATAGCTACTGGCTTCACTCATTCATGAGGCACAGCTGTGGTGCAGTTTATATGACTTTTTGCAGTACTTGCCCTCTGTGAAGGTAAGTGATTTTTGCAATCAGGCTTCCTTTGGGCAAGTGTGGGTATTCAAGACATTTTGTGAACAGGGAAGGTTGTGTAGATTTGTAGATCTGCTAACAAAACTTCACCCTTGGATGGAAAAGACCAAGTGCCTGGCCAGTTGATCACACACTTTTATTCCTGGATGGAGTCCAGCAGCCTGTACTATGTTTGGCTTACATATTGCTCCAGAAATGTGTAAGACAGCCAGTCTTGACCTGAATCCATAAAAGTGTGACTGTGATCCATTTAAGCCCACATCTATTCTGAAAGACTATAACTTTGCTGATGAGAGCCTGTTTTTTTTTAAAGTGTTAACACAGACACAGGAACAGAGATCAAGAACTTGCTACACTCTGATTCTGTGTATTTTAATGGTTAATCACGCTCATTAAAATTGTTTAATATGAATTTGCTCAATTTTAATTTCCATTAAATTTTCTGTTATGCCTTTCTCTGCAAGATTAAAAGACAATTTTGTATATCCTCTTTTCTCTTGAAGGTTCCTAGTGCACCAGTCATGGTTGTCTCAGTCCTCTTTGAGATAAGATCAAATTCGCTTCCCATAAATATTTTTCTCCATCCCTTGAGCTGTGTTTGTGACTCCTCCCTACACACCCTGTAGTTTTTCAACATCCTCTTTAAAATGTCAACACCAGAACTGGACATGTCATTCCACTATGCAGGAAATGTGTCAGCATCAGGTGAGCAGGGCCAAATAGGGAAAAAAAAAATCATTGTAGTTCTTGTCTGCTGGTGCATTCAGGGAAGGTGGTCACCCACTATATCACCCTTGAAAGGTATGTCGAGCTGTGTTGTTGTTATGAACTATAAATATGTCACACTGGCTATTAGCGTTCTGTTCCTCACTTCTTTAGATAATATTTAGATAATATTACATTTCACTTAATGGAAATGGACTTTGTGAGATGGACCAAACTTTCAATGCAAAATCTGTGACTACACTCATTGATCCTTATTCATCAAATCACTGATGAGGAATGATTCTATATTTGCCTCCAGCTCAGTGACATGGTACCCCATGGGAAGGTGGACTAGGACTTCTACAGGCTTGTATTTCCCTGGTTCTAGTGCAGAGCTGATTCATGTTTCATGAAAAGACAGGAGAAGTCCTATTTAGCACTGGTAAATAATAGCTTTATGATTGTGAAAGGAAACTGGAGAGTGATGTGTGAAACTCTGATGGGTGAAACATTCTGATACTGTTCCCATGCTGTCAGCTAGTGAGAAATTTGCTGCCTCCATAACTAGAATTTACCCCATCTGCAGCCTGCAGATGTTTTGTATTAGCAGGGATTCCTGCCACCAATTTATCTGGATACAATAACCAAGTCCATCCAAAATAAGACCAACTTAGGGCTCAAGACACTTATGTACCCATCAGTGCTTTGCCTTGCAAATTATCATAGTTCAGTCCAATGAGTTCTGTTTGTTATCTGGGGAAGAGAACAGCTTTACCACAAAGTGTGGAAGCCAATTTTTTTTTTTTTCCTATCAAAACTACACATAAAGACAGTCCTGAAAACCCTCTAGTGGTCTATAATCACATGAAGATTAAAATGCTGTCTGTTGCATAGAAGCCATGGATTGCAGAACATTATCTTCTTGAATAAAGCTGCTGCCACAAAGGTAGTGTCTTGCTGACTATATTATGCAGAGAATGGATGTCAAGCTTTAAAAGACTCATTGAACAGAAGTTGAGAGCAGTACAAAAAAAAAATCTAAAGAATGTACTTTTCCAACCAATTTAACATTTTTTGAAACTGCTGCTATAGTTTTCCTCACACAAGGCAGGTCATGTTACTGCTGCTGTTTTAAATAGCTTTGCAGAGGGTGGACAGGGCTTCCAAGTGATAAAAGGACCACCAAGGAAGTTAATGGAAAAAACTCTTTGTCATCTGATGCAAAGACTATCAGGAGTCTGCTGAGAAACTCTGGGACAGGTTCAGAACAAAGAAAAGAACGTACTTCTTTATTAAATAAATAAAATTGTGTAGCTTATTGCTTCAGCATGTCTGAGACACAAAAAATAATGATGTTAATTCAAAATAAAACCTATTATTAATGAATTTAAAAATTATTGGAGGAAAAACCTTACAATCTGAAAATACAAACTTCCTCTGATATGAAAAATCTTTAAATAATCAATATTCAGAGTATATTTTAGAAAAATTGCACTTTAAGGTTCCTCTGTTCTTGTAGCCTTCCCTCATACACCTGCTATCAGTAAAGGAGATGAGGTATCAGCTTACATGGACCTTTTTCTGTCCCACTACAGCTCTCTTACAGAGCTACACACATTCCCGACATTACCAGAGTCAGCCTCTAACTGCTTCTGAGGTTTACTCAGATGTCACTACGAGGAAGGTGAGAGAGATTTGTTGACCTGAGTCACTAGAGACAAAATAAGCTGAAAGAAAATCTCACCACACAGGGAAGCAGACTTAGTATTCACTGGTAGGGAGCAACCACTTTAGTGGCAAAGAGACAAGGGCTGGACAAAATGAAGCTGTTGGTAGCAGGGTAGAAGAGGCACTGGCCAGCAGACCAGAGTGTGTGGGCTGTGCTTGGTGTAGTGCATTCCTCAGGGGGAATGGTGCAATGCTGAGGTCTGACTGAGAAATCCACGCTGGATGAGATGAGCAGGGAGAGAAAAGGAGGGTGGAAGAACTTGTTCTCCCTCTAAGGATCCTGGTCTGCCAGAAAACCGTCCTTACATAGAAAAGCCATTGAGAATTATACAGAAATATGGACCTGCTCTTTTCATTGAGTGTCCTGCTCTCCAAGAGCTATTTTTAAGTGCTCCTCACTAAGCATCACTGTATTTTCACACTGCAGTTTTTCTTCCTTCAAACTTTTCTCCATACTTCATCTTTGGCTACAAATACATTCTGAAACCCAAATGAAAACCACGCTGTTTTGCACCCCTCTAGTCAAATCAAAGGATGACTGAAAAACTTCCTTATAAAATCTTTTTCCCAGCTGTGACTATTTGCTAAATAAGAGAGGATTTGCTCCCTAGTGGAAGCAAGCACAGAAAGTTAACTACACCTAGTTGCTGTGCTAGATTGCAAACCCTAGGTGACTGGAAGGATTCGTGACTCTTGGATAATAGCAGTATTTTGGGGAATGAAGTCCAGGTGTGCAGCAATTGAGTAAGTGTTAAGAAGCGAGGTGTGCTGGGAGTTCTGAGTCATTGATGAAATGCTTCTGGTCATTGAAGCCTAAAATAGCCTTGGTGGAATATGAGTTTAGGTGAAATGAGTTTGAGGCACTTAATGACAAAGTGTTATTGTCAGTCTTAGCAGCAATGCATAAATAAAATCTTTGGTATTGACCCTACTTGTCAGTAAACCCAGCTTTCTGAGATACCTCAGGTGCAGAGGTTTACCTCTCGGTGCACCTCTGCTCAATTTTCTCTTAGGTCTGAAGGATCCAGCTGTGTACCTCTATTGCTTGCTCTGAAGCAGCTACTGATAGGAAAACTGCTTCTGAAGATAGGGTTCAACTCTGACTTAAAAACGCTAATCAAGTCAGGGGTCTTCAGGCAGCTTCTGTTCTCAGTTATCTCTGTGGAAATTGAGCAGCTTTATCAGAACCAGCTGATAGTTTAAGAGCAGAATGGCGGGCAGCAACTGCTCTATGTAACTTTGTCTTCTAAATAACCTTCCTTGTACTGCTACTAAATCACTATATTCCAGTTCAAAGAGCACCTGAAATCACTACTCTGCAGAACCAAAGGAGCAGCAAAATTTAGATTATTCTTCTGGCTTATGTTTTACTCAGTCCTGTGCTTAATTAAAAAGAAAAAAAAAAAGAAAAAAAATAACCTAATCATTCAAAAATAAACAAAACTACTTTGATGAACATTGGACCTTCACTTACAATTCACAGATTGGTGTGGGAGAAGAATGTTGATTTTTCATTTTGTGCTTTAAATTTAAGGTTGATATCTTGACTTTGCAAAGTGCTTGGGTTATGTTTGATGGTAGAACAAATTCTATTTTCCATTTCTAATTTTATCTGTGACTAACTTCAAGTTTTACCATCTTTTTCTGTCTGTGGTAACTCCTGCCTGCCATATGAACTGGATTAACCATTTGAAGCATGATAAATCCATCAGTCAACTCCCAGATTCCTAGGAATTCTGAGTGAGAAAGTCTATTGTATGTGATAGCATAACAGTGTTCAGGGAACAGTTATAGGAAACTTAAATATAGTTGGCTTTTTAAAATGTATTTTTTCTAAATTGATGACTTTGCAGGAATTTTGACCAAAAGTAATTGCACTTATCAGTATTTTTTTCTCAACAGTTTCAGTTTCTTGCCACTAACTTACACTGCTGCTCTTCATAGGAAATGTGAACAATTACCTTCCTCCAGCCAACCCAAGGCAAGATTTTGTGCAAGAGGTAAAAAAGCAAATTATCTTTTTGGTCCTCTAAGACATCATACTCTTGTGATGTAAAACTTTCAAAATTTTCCCCTTGATCTGAATATTCCTGTGAGGTAACTAACTTTCGGCAGGCCCATAATAGTAAAACATTTTCAGTAAGCCTTCCTTTTCAAGTGAGCAGAAAAACTTGTTTAAAGCACCTTCCATTTTTGAACACATTTTCCCCCTCATAAACCTTGAAGTGCTACAGCAAAGCTGGCACTGTCTGCATACAGCAGCCTGCCTGTCACTTATGGAAAACTCAAATTTCATGTATCAAGAGCTTGTGTGAAAATTGCTTTGAGTGTTAATTGCCAAAATGATTCAGCTCTATAAGAGCCACTCTTATGTACTGAAGTATGTCTCATAGCATGCTGAGTGCCAAGCTCCAATAGAGAGCCAGCTGTGCTCTGCTCCCAGATGTTTAAAGAAGATAATTCTCGCCCATCAATTCAGTCCCCCATCACAAAATCCTGAAAATTTTGTTTAATGAAGTCATTAATTCACAATAGCATATTTCTTCCCTTTTTTTTTTTTTTTTTTTTTGTGACACTCTGCCTAGAATGCATGCAAGTTTGCCTTGGCTTATAATTACAGTAGCACATTTTCAGATTAACTGTGCTGAGGAGATTAAAAAAACCCCATTGGTTCTGCAAAATTAAGGCTCTGCCAACATAATTTAGAAAGGATCAGAATCCACTGCTTTCAAACATGCTGTTTTTTTCTGTGCTTAAGGTAATTTTTATTTTCCAGTTTACCTATTGCAACATTAATTTTTCCTGGAAGCCTAACAAAAAGTACACTTTAGTCCTAAGTGTTGGAATCAAGCCTTTTCATAACTTCTCTTCATGCAGATCTCATTTTTCAGTGTGTTCATTGGTTCTTGACAAATTTACACTAAGGTTTTTTGGCTTTTTGGTTTTGTTGTTTGTGGGGTTTTTTTTGAGTCAAACTAGCTGAAGTGAATGGCACTGAAGTGAAGAGAGCTGTGTTAATTTATACAAGCTGCTTGTGGGCTGAGTCAACCCTCTGGATACAAATACAAAAACAGCTTTTACAGGGAGATCTTGCTTGGACTTTGCTTGTCAGTGTGCAGGTGCAGAGAATTTCATGGAGAGGTTTTCTGTGCTGTATGGTGATAAAATATTTGTGAGAACCACAGCTTGATCTTCACAGCGAGTCACTGCCATCAATTCCTGCTGCTTTCTGACTCAGCTGTCAGAAGAGATTTCTCTTCGATTTTGTTGTGCTGAGTTTGAACAACCACAGATAGGTGTGGGGCTGGGTTAATTCAGCCTGTCTTTGTGGCCATGCTGCTCTAGAATACAAGTATATAGCTGTGTTTACACAGTGAGGTGCTAGGCAGCATGAACTCACTTTTCACCATTCCTGAGGTACCAGGGGAGAATTCATTGCTTTCCCAGGTCCATGTGTTTGTGTGTTAGCACACCAACATAGCATTTCAGGACCACAGGTTGCTCTGGTTTTACTGCATCTGATCCAACTGCTCCTACAAGTTATGGACTCTGCATCTCTGGCCTCTTGCAGCTGTTGCCAAAGCTAATGCAGAGTCCATTTTTGCTGTTTCAATTGCAGGTAGTGAGACCCTTTGGAAAGTGTTTTGTCAGTAGCTGATGGCCCTTGCAAGCTGGCAGCAGATGTTGGTGTGGAGGTTATTGATATCTGAGACACGTGAAACATCAGAGCTCCTTGTGATAGAGATGGGACAAAGCAGCTGCTCTGTTACAGAGTTTCTGTCTCAAAAATGATCCAAAATTAGGGCATACACACTTGGGGATAGAAATAATTCCCTGATCTTGTTCAGAATGGTGTTAATGGGTACAGTGGAGCAAAGCTTAACTTTCTCTTTATGGACTTGGCATTAGACCTTGAGAATGGATATGTGTATGTTCTGCACCCCAGCAGCTGGAGGAGAAGGCTATGTATCTTTGGAGGGATTATTTTATTTTACTCCTATCAGGAATTTTGCTGGATGGGCTATACCACTCTTAGGACAAACCTCCAAAAAACAACAAAAAACAAGGAAAAACCCCCATAGCCTCCTTCTCTTTATTGAAGTCCCAGGGCAAACCAAGGCACATGCAGAGGTGTTCCTCATGGGGCTAATGGAGTCTCACACTCCTGCTTTTCTAATCCATTGTAGACTCTGTTGTCTTTTTGGCTGGGAATTCCAACTTCAGAGAGATACATTCTACATACACATTTTTAGGAAAATGTAGAGCATTTTCTCAGCAGTTTAATTTGCCATAATAATATCAATAAAATGAAAAGGAGCACTTGGAAGATGGGAACTTTTGCCTGAATTTGGAGCTAGACGATGAATGATTATATATATTTTCCCATCTCTGCCTTAAATACAATTTTTGCATAGAGAGATAGGGCAAGACCCTGGAAGACACTACATAAAAAAAGAAATGTTTATTAGCTAAAATGACACAAACACATTTCATGAATGTTCCTGCAGAGCGAAGAGGAAACAAAATATTCTTTGTGCAGTCTTAACAAATTTTACTTTTCAACACAAAACTGCTGGAAAAGAAATTGTTTTAGTGAATGACCTCTTATTCATCTGGTTGATTAAAAATGCCTTTTCTTCAGACTGTTGATTATTGTTTATTTATTTACTCTTTACTTCAGAGAGGAGACAATTATGAGGGGTTCAGATATTTTTTTTCAAAAACAATTAAACTTTGGCCTAGAATTTGGTTTTTATAAAATATATTGTTTGATCCATGTTAGAAAAATATTCTATACTGCTTTCTTTTAAATCTTCAATGCCCCTATGCTTTGGGGAGGAAGGCTGATCATCTTTGGGAATATGACCTTCACTCACAACTATTCCATTATCTTCCTTACAAAATAGCCTGAGCAACTGGAGTTTAACAAAACAATTTTATCAAGTTTTAAGGTTTTTTTGAATGGGGAAATAACCCCACCACAACCAATACAACAGTCTCTTCTCCCCCAAAGACTGTATCGATGAAAAGGTCAGACAGAGGCTAATAAGGAAATTCCCACTCCTACAGGAGGAGAGGATGAAGGCAGGACTTGGGGGATGGAACAAAATGAAAAAATGAGGACAGTCTTTCAAAACTCATGTGACTTATACCCGTGAGTGGGCTAGGAGTAAACTGACTTGGTGGGTCTGATAAGGTTTGAAGTAATCTGATCCTGAACTATTTGCTCTTATCCTTGTGCCTGTAATCCATTTTTCATTGCAGTCAGTGAAGCTGCAAGATGAGAGATCTGGTTAAACACAGCTTCCAGATGTTTCTTTGCAGGGAAGAAGGTGAGAGAGGTTTTGAATGAGAAGGCAAAAAAAAAAAAAATTTCTGGGGGCTTTTGGCAAATGTTCAACGTCTTGCTGTTCAGGGGAATCCACTTGTTCCTGATTCTGTGCTGTTCCTTCCATTTTTCATTTTGCTTTCTTGCGTCCTGATGTCAGAAGCATCACTCATGTCATGCATGAAGAAAGGCTGAGAGAGTCCTGAGCTCTCTTTATGGAACAAATAATCTTTGATTCTTCAAATTTTGTTCTACTAGGTAAGTTGTGCTGCTGCTGACAGAAAGGAATCGAGATATTTCTGCTTTATGGAAGAAATTCTGAGCACAAGGGTCTATTTATGCAGAACATTACAAGAATATGAGAAAAGGTATGGAGAGCCCCGAGGGTCTCACATACATTTGTGAAACAAAAACTTATGAATGAAGAAGAAAGCAAAAACTGACAGTAAAGAATGGCAGAAAGTGTAATTTAATTGAAATACAATATAAAATCTTATTTATGTTAAATATGAACAACAGGGATCTTTATTAAAATGCTATTGATCACTCCATTAAGTGTTAGAATGAATAAGGATGATTGTTCCCAGTAACTAAAAATGTGACACTGAGTTGCATTTTATTAACATACCTATATGTCACACTAAGAAGTCCTTCCAAGTGAATTTGCTAGCAATCCCTCAGTGAGATTAAATACTTTCTTTTTACTGGAAACAGAGTGACCATTCAGGTGTTCCTGGTCATTAAGCAAACATCAGAAATTAAGAAACATCTCTATATATAGTTCTATATATAGTTCTAGCAAGATTAGTTGCTAAGGTATGAAACCTTTCTTTTGAAGCTGAAATAGAAATGTTAATCAAAATACTTGCTGGGAAACAGATTTATTACTTCAAGGTCTGGGTGCTTTTCTTTCTCAGTGTAGTCAAAATATCTCGTGCTGAAGCTTTAGGTTGATCGAATTGGTATGAAGCAAATCATATGTATGTGCAAGGTCATGCTATGTGATGGCACTTCATTCTGAAACCTCTTTTTTCATGTCCTCCCCTTATATTTTCTTTATTCACCTCTTTGTTTCTGCTGTAATCTTGTCGACTACTGGCCATGCATAACAGATTCATTTGGTGTGAATACACTTTGATTATTCCTTGGTAATTAGCCTGTGGCCAGTCTCCATGGAACTGCCATGCAATGGTAACAGTAAAAGCCATCACAGATTTGGGCTGCTAAATTGGAAACACCTCCAATAACACTGAATCCTTTTGTGTGATGTGGTATGAAGTCAAGGTCCAGTTTACACAGTGTGCTGGCTGATAATGAAGGATCCAGCTTACAGTCTTCAGTAGCATTTCCTCCTTGCTCACCTTTGCATCATCGTTAGAACATTGCTGATGAACCATTTGGCTGGTGCTGGCCTCCAAACAGTCTGCCCATCAAAGTTCTAGGGCACATTAAAGGCCCATTGGAACAGTTTCTCTACAGATATCAAAACTTATCTGATTCCTGGTGATTCCTTTTGGTTTCACCACTTTGACGTACCATTTTGACACAATAATATACTACCTGAAGACCTTTTCTCACTGACAGTAATCTTTGAAAAAGGTCTTGGCAGTGTCAAGATTAATGCTTGGACTTGATGATCCCACAGGGTTTTTTTCAACCTTAACAATTCTATAACTCTATTACAAGACTTGTTATACCAGGCATATCCTCTCAATACTCTTTAACTGGGGACATATTAAGACAAAAGATAAGTTGTATGGAAAGCATGCAGAACAAAGCAGAAATATTCACATTTGGTACCAGCTGGGTGGAAGACAGGTCAGCCAACAGTAAATAGCCATTAGATGTTTATAATCTGCCCAGAATTTTTAAGAATACCATGGATCATAGAGTAGGACACAGGTCCACACCAACATCCACAGAGTAATGTTTCTTCAGAGAAAATAATTGTTTGATTTCTCGTTTGAAGATTGACTTCTTCTTAGATCTATCAAAAGCTTCTCTTGCTTTTGAATGCAAACACCAGCAGTATATCTTTTAGAATTTGTATGCTCTATTAAGAAAAATTCTAGCTGACTATTCCTTTTTGATCTACATTCTCATGAAAAGAACATAATTGGCAATTCTAAAAGTTCATGATGTTTTGAAAAAGAAGAAGAATATGAGAAGAGCCTTTTAAATGCTGAAAATTACAACTTTAATTATAAAGTCATTAATTTCTTCACTTTTTTTTCCATTCAAAATAGAGTAGATTTACACCATCAGTGTATTAATAGCTTTGGTAAATACAAACATTATAGTCAGCTTTAATATAAAATCAGCAGTAAGATTTGGATGCTCTTTTTCTCTATTCTTTTCATTGCAATGCTGCAATCCAAATAGACTTTAGTACAACATATCAGATGCTTTCCAACATACACACAGTTCAAAACAACAGAAAAGGTGTGAAGGCAAGAAGTTATGCTGAAAGCTCAGCACTTATAAAGATTGTATTTTAATTTAATATGCTTCTTTCTGGCATGCATGGAAATACAATTTTTTCGCAGGAAGGATAAATATGGTCAATCAATTACTTGTCCTGCGGAATTCAATGGGATTTTGTCCCAACCACACAGAGAATGGGTACATAAAATAAGGATTCCTTCTTTTCAGTCACAATACTACTGTCTTGAATTAGAGAAGAATCTCTACTACAACAAACGTTTCATTTCTTTGTAATATGGTTGGAATTTTTGCTCAGCATCTAGGTTTTATTTTGATATTGTTAGCTTCCTTTATTTACCCAAATTTTCAGACATCAGATGTGGGTCCATTGCTCGTTCAGGTATTTAGTATTCTGTCCTGAATGAACTGCTGCTTTTGCACTTTCTAAACAGACAAAGATTTCTCATGTGAAGAACAAGAGACTTTAGAAAATGCAATAAACAGCTTTTAATACATTTAATGTGAGTGTTCTGTTGGTATGTATGTACCATCGTTTTTTGATTGGACTTGCACACATAAGGAATCCAAACATCTCTTTTAATTCAAAGAAAACATCTATAATTCAAAGAAATTTGTTGTCAGCAGTTACAGTGAGAAAATACACTGATTTCTCCAAATAGGAATATCTATTTTGTTTGAAAAAAAACTTCTCTCCATCCCTATAGCAATCAGATTACCTTCTCTTGCTCTTATTTTTACTTTCTCTTTATTACTGATTTTTCTCAGCATCTTGTCTCAGTGTTTCCTCTGTTCTGTGAGGAATCCTTGCAGGCTTTAACTGGTGCAGTTCTTTTCTGCTTATCCAGGAACTATAAATGTTTCAGCACTTTGTCTGCATTCCTTGTTGAAAGAAAATAGTCCTTTTTATCTCCATGTACTGATATACCCCTGTGATTCTTAGATTTGATTTAAGAGAAAACTTGATGTTCTGAGAAATCCCATAGTCCTATTTTTAACAGTATCCCAAAGTGATTTGGTCTTGGTATTCTAAAAAGAAAAAAAATTACACACACATATGTATATCTATATATGTCTCATTTCCTTGACAAGTGGCTGACTGAATTCTCCTTGTGTCTGTATTAATGTGCAAAGGCATATTGGAGCTGGGGAACACCTGGAACCATAGACACCAAACCCCAGAAAAGAAAATGTATACCAGGTCCATGGTCTGGCTGGCCAGATACACAGTTGGGACTGACTTATTTCAGACAGAATTACTCTGCTGAGCTGTAATGATGCTTCAGAGGCTGAGATGGGCAAGCAGCCACTTTTGTGCAAGGGAGGACTGTCAGTTATGCTCATAAAATTAGAAGGAATTGAGTTCTAGATGTTAAGACAGAATGTCAGAATATTGAATCTCTGAAAACTTTTTTCAAAGACTGACAAAAAGAAATGGTTTAAAAGGAGATAATTTCCCTTTGCAAGGGATTATTTTTATCAGTCAAAGAATTTGAAAGCTTCATGAACCCACTCTTAAAGCTCACTAATGTCACCAGAAATACCATGTTTAATTCTTTTCATTTCCATACATCTTAAAAAAATATCCTATGTTCCCACAGGATCATATTTATTTTCTGTCTGACAACTTCAGCAAATATTGGTAATTTTGGTGCACTGCTTTCCCATACATCACTATAAAATTATACTTGTAAATGTGGACCTAAGACTTCCCATGCAAAGTAGGATTCAACAAGTTTTCACAGGGCATTAAGGCATGAGGACAAATTCAATTGGCTTGAGGGATCATCATAATGGTCCCTTGTTTAGGGAGAAAAACTGGAGATGATCACTGGAGATTTATAGCATTAAATTTAACAACTACAGAACTTGCAGTGCTATTTTTAGACCTGTTGTCTGTAAAAACATGGCATATGTGATCACTCTGTAAATCTGTCTCAGGTCAGATTGGCCAGATTTGCTCAAATTTGACATAGGATTGGCAATCCAAACCTAAAACCTTTTTGAAAATTATTATTGGCTAGCAGAGAGGGGCAGAGCACCTTCATCAATAGAAATAGATAGATAAATATATGAGTAAATGGCTAATCCTTTGCCACAGAGAATCAGTGGAGATCCAGGTGGGAGCTGGGGGACTGCAAGCTGCAAGAACAGCAGCCACAGCTGAGAAGATGGGGCATCAAAGAGCTGCAGGACAGCAGGCCACAGCATTAGAGGGACCCCACATAAAAGTATGTGGGGGAAGAAGAATCTGTTTCATTTATTATTTTATTCAGGAAGCAAATTTTAAAAATCATTTAACCATCAGTGATGAAAAGCTACGGCTGCCAGCTGAGATGTCTCAGCGTTGTACACAAGGTTTGTTTTAGCACAGCATGCTGCTTGCAGAAGGATGTTTTGCTAATTAGTTGCAAAAGTTATAGGAAGTTTGTAATTCACCCTTTTTACACCTAAATTGAATGATTCAAGACAGTAAAGTTATTGTATGAGTGAAAAACAGGATGATGCCATCAGAATCTGCCAGTCATCAGGTATCATGAGCTTCATTACAAAGCAAAGATTTTCCTGAAGAAAACAAAGAAGCAGAAAACCTTCAGAAACCATTTCTTCTCTCTTTTGAATGTGCTTGAGTAATTTGTAAATACAGAAGGCCCCGAAGCCCAGAAGGACACAGTAAAGAAATAAATTCACTGAAACCAGAGCTCACGAAAAAAGTGCTGCTGCCCAACTATTCAAAGTGGCTCATTATCAATAGGGAAGCTGTTCCTGAATGCTTGGACTGTTTGTCAGCCCAGATAAATAGGGAAAATGGGATAAAGATTGTTAATTAAGCTATTAAGAAGAGATATAGAAGTTGTATTCAGTTGAGATTTAAGGGAAGCAATGACACAAAGTCTGAAGTTGACTGAACTGGTAAGAGTTGGCTGAGCTGAACTCATGCTATACCACCAGAAAATCTGGCCTCTACAATTCCAGTGTGGCACTTTGTCTAAGTCTACCTCATAATTAAAACCTCACACCCACACCAAAAGAAACACTAAGTCATGTTCCTGTGTGTAACAGGTAAGACACAGGTGTCTGATTAAGATCTGCAGGATCAACTTGCAAAAGCCAGAATTTCATGACTGGGGACAGAGGCAAGAATTTATTTGCTATGTCCATCACAATTTTCTCTAAAGTCTATTTACTTTAACAGTTCTAATAATATTAATAATTTCTGAATGCATGAAAGACTGGTAGTCCTCTTTAGATCCTGCTAAGGCTGGAGGAAAGTTCTTTGGTGTTCCCACACTTTGTGTGGGAGAGGCAGCAGAGCTCAGGTCACCCCAGTTATCCTTTTCTCAGAGGAAATATTTACATCTTTATTGAACTGGAGGGTCAGGGGTCTTCAGTTTTAGAAACTCAGTCTTACAGTTAAGATAAGTGATTTTTTTCTAACACTTGTCCTGGAGAAATAAAATAGTTCCTATTTCAAAAGTAGCAAAATGATTAAAATATTAATGGCTCAAAGAAGAAGAAGACAGTCAAGTGCATAATATCAAAATATTTGAGCTCTGTCAGTACTGTGTTTTGTGAATTTTATACTGCACTAGCCACAGAATACAATGTGATTCTGCAATGGTATGCTACAGAAAGTAACTTAAGCATTTCATAAATTCACATTCTTTGGTTAAAATGCTAACACGTGGATTTAAGATTCAAAATTAAAGGGATTTGGATTCTAAAAATAATTCAGAGTCCATTTACTTCAAGTACTGACAAAAGACTGAGATTGTGATTGAAAGAAAAAAATATTGTGTTTCTTCAGTTGAGTCCTCAGTCTTGCCTTGCTCAGATCTCTAACAATATTTTTGAGACCAATGTCAGTAATGAACGCCGGAGTCCAGGAGCTTTCCAGGCTTTGGTGCCAAGAAGTGAGCACAAGTGATCAGCAGCAGTGTCTTGAAAGCACAGCTGTAGATGACTTTATATATATGTACACACAAACATAGATCAAAGCATTGGAAAAAAATATATCAACTTCAGCAGAGCTCATCAGTATCTTATTTGTTATCTTGAATTTCTCCACCTCTATTTTCAGCGGTCCAGGGCACCATGACAGCTGTGGATGAGCAGGTGCAGAGAACAATTATCCTATTTCTGGAGGTAATTGTGGGCTTCAATTAGGAAGCCAACTTACTGGAGTAAAGAAACTCATCAGTGTTGATTCTTAGGTGAGGAATAAGATCTTTTTATGTGACCCACCACGAATAATCTATTTATTTATTTATTTATAATACAGCATTGATGTCAGTGTAATTCTCTGGTCTAGCACACTGCAAAGGATACACAGAAGCCATACAGAGTGAGAAATAGAGCCAGTGGGATGCAGATGAACAAGTTTCTTTATAGTGACAGTCATAGGGTTGCATTTGTGAAAGATGTACTCATATCTGCAGCAGAACTGAATTCCAAAATCCTGCTGGTGGGCACTCAGAGAATTTTCTAATGCAAAATAAATAAATAAATATTCAGGCAAAGAATATCTTACATGAAAAAAATGTAGCTGAGCTCCATTGTTTCAAAGGGCCTGCTTGAACCAGGATTTATCTTTTTATCTTTTAATATCTATCTATTTATGCATGTGTGCACAAAACCTACAGACTAATTGGAATCATATTTGTACGTCTACTGACTATTATATACTATTATGTAAATTCCAACATTTTGCAGTTCTCAAGCTGCCATATAGAGAAAGTCAGTAATAAATCCTTCACTCTTACCTTTTTAATGTTTTCCAAGAGTTTTATTTCTTTGAAGTGTCTTTGATTTTTATATATGTATAAAATTCAAAAATAAAAAAAAAAATCCCAGTGTAAATCCCAAAATCCCAAACAAAATAAACTCCCTTGTGCCAATAAAAATGCACATTTAAGGGATGAAGGGGATATCTGGGCTATACATTTAATTTTTTGAGCTAGATCACCTTTATCTAGTTTAATGTTTGTTCTGTTACATTTGAAATTTAATTTCAGGTAGTTCATCATATCAGAATAGGATGCATCATTATCTCTAAGAGGATGTTTTCATTTGGCATCTGCTATTTTCACCAAATGTCAAGGCTTGACATTTGCTATCTTTATCTGGTTTTGGTGTATCACTCATACTGAGATTTTGTTTCTTCTTATCTGATATTGATTTCAACTGTGACCAGCTGTGTTGCTAATAAAATCAACAGGCAAGTATCTGGCATTTAGTTCTTCACTGCTAGAGGAAAAGAAACAACCCAGTGACAAAAAATCATAAAGAGATACTTTTCAATTAGGATGCTCGCCTGTATCCTCATATTATCCATCTTTTAGTACTTCTGTTGATATTATATTTCTGATTGATTCCCTTGGGGAAGTCTCCATGGAAATCCTTGCCTCTCAGATGAAATATTCCTTTTTGCTCTCATCCACTGCTTCCTGGAGAGCAGGGTCATTTTTCAACGCGGCATCCGCGCTTTCGGCAAACTCAGTTCCTTTGGCCTCGTTGGTGTGGTAGGTGCCCTTGTGCCTGTACATGTACCGGACCATCACCACCAGCAGGCAAATGAGGACAAACACCACGGCAGCAATCACACCTAGGGGAAAGAGACCACTTAAATGTATCACCAGTGATAAAGTATGAGAAGTGTCTCCCAGCCAGAGATCACGACTTGAGTTGCCTGGCAGGGAAAAGCTCACGTGTCATAAGGCATTTGCATGTTGCAGTGGCCAGAGTCAGAACATGCTGCAAGTAGCAAGATGGGCTATAGATACTGCAGGAATACAGGAAGAATTCTCACTAGCTTTCTTTCAAATCTTGGCTTGATTTGGCTGAACATATTGGAGCTAAAAGTTCATTACAAAATGAGGAAAAATAAAAGAACATAAAGGAAAACCAAGAGGTTTCTTTCATCCTTCTGGTAGCATACACCCAGGGTGTGCTGCAGACAACCCCTTCTCAACTGCTCTCAATTTCAGGAAATGTTCAGGGCACTGAGTATTTCATAGGACACATTCAACAAGTAGCATGAGCTGCGTGACTCTGGAACTGCTCTGCATTTGCCAGCTGCCATTTCATTCTGTGCTCTAATTAAGAAATTTTGATTGTAATGAATGTGGAAGTGACACCTGACAGAAGGAAGGGATTCTGGGAAGATCTTTCTTGTCTCCTGGACTAAGGCTAATTTCCAGCTGTGTTCACTGGACAAAAATTTCAAATTGGGTGACCCCAATGTGCATAGGACTAAATGGTGGTGGACTCCTAGTGAAAGAAAGAAAATTCAAGATCCTTTTCCATTATGAAAGGTAGAAGTCCATAAAAGAGGTAAGTCCTGACAAGTCCAAAGAATGACAAGTCCATGACCATTCCATTCTTAAAAAACCCTACAAACTCTAGCCCTTTCCTCCCAGATCAAATTATTGACTTTAAAACCCTGAAAAAAAAATAAGTATTTTGAAGTTTATTCAACTTGTGTGTCTTTTATAATTTTTTAAACGTGATCTTTCTGCATGGATCCAAGATGTGCTTATAAACATTTTTGCTGTGATTCTGTAGGAGTACATGATACTGAGCTGATTCTATATTCATAAGAATCCAGGAATAAGTCAAACATTAAAGGAATAAACAATGAAAAGGACTAGAACAGAACATTCCTAGGGCTTCCTCTGCTGTCAGTGAAGAGGGCGTGTGTGTGGTCATTTCTTCTAGAAGTGAATTTTATATTTTGTCAGAAGAATTGCTCCCTGGGAATGCTTACTATTCTGCAGAGACAATGCGGGGAAGGTGGAGAGTACCTCTTTTCTGCATCTTATATTCAGGCTAAATGGAAAAGTGGGTATCTCCAAAGCTTTAGATTTATCAGCATCAGTAAACTGAGGAGATGCTACTGGCATAAAAACATAGGAATAGACAGAATATTAGCAGTGTAAATAAAGGTTATAACTCTGTCTTTAAAGATATGCCTTAACATTAGCCTCCAGATTTCATGGTGCTTGGTTCTGGAATGTGAAGCTAGAGCTAGCAGAAATGAAATTGCTTATACAAAGAACTTCAAGTTTAAAATAATATCATGGTTGTAGTGTGGGCTTCATCAATTTTTAGGACCTCACTGGTATCCCTTGACACAAGAGGCTCTAATAGGCTTTAGCTGTAGCACAATATTAATAAGCCTAGGGGACTAAGTACAAATCAATTTACCTGCTACTTGTTCATAGAAAGCTGAAATTAAAGTTACAGGAGATGGGACCGGAGGGAAATATAGCAGAACCTCACCAATTTGCACTAATGATTGGTATAGCCCCTTGTGAATGACTGAAATTAGAGTGTTAGCATGGAAATGAACAAACACAATAAAAATAAAAAGACAGGTTCACTCCATGAACATAGCTTTGCTCATTTATTCTGACAACTGTATTTAGTTTAAATGCATGAGAGAGCCTTAATGGAACACCAGGAAATACAGTGCGGTGAATTCTGAAACAATAAAGGGTCAGCTGGTATAAGCTAACATCCCTCAATCAAAGGTGCTACCAGCTCTGTACTAAAGGACAAGAGTGACCCAGTGAATACTGAAGGAAATCAGAGACTGACTTTTCTCTTGGTCTGTTTGGTATTTTCTCCTAAAATGGGGAATGGATGAGGGTGGTACTGCTCAGTATACGGTTTATGCTCATTATCTCATCTTGTTATCTTGCCAATAGTTCCTCTGGGAGCAGATTTCCCACTGGCCTAATTAACTCTAATTGTGCCGCTCCTGTTGTCTTGTCAGCAAAGCAGGGGTTTTGCAAAATGCAAGAAATCAACAAACCCGCTGTTTTAATTCTTATGGTGCTGCTTAGTACGGTCTGCTACTCACCTCCAATAACAGCCACATCTGCTCCAGCTGTGGGGCTCTCCACTTCTCCATCTATAAATAGAATAGAACATAAAAAAGTTAATTATAAAAAAGAAATTGGATCATATGGAGGAGCAGTGACTGCACTGGCAGTGTTGTACTATTTTAACCTGTGAAATTCAGAACTTAATCAATATCTCTTGTTACCAAAAGACATTTATGAAACTTCACATTAGAGTTAGCCTTACTGTAACAGTTTTCTGCCATCATAACACTGGAAAAGAAATAGCTAGCACATTATGCAAACTATCATGGCCCTCAGGGAAACACCTACTGTTTATTATGAGCATTTACCTGTAACATCCTCCAGTGAATGCTTAAATTAAGAGCATTTAGGTACTGTGATTACTCTCAGAAAGGTAGTTTTGAGGGAAAAAAGGCTGATGTCTATTTAATTTCCTATTTATGGCTCTTCAGAGTATGGTCTGGATCTTGATTTGGTGCAAATTAATCTGTGTGTATTGATTTCAATTAATATTTATCTGCAATGCACTGTTTTTAATCTTTGCATTTGTTTTCTTTTCAGCTTACATTTGAAATTACGGCAAGCCTCTCGTGTGTGTGAATAAAACACAGTCCCCTCTTAGAGTAAGTCTGAATTCAGTGATGATAAATCAAATAACATTATTTTCATTATAATTCATTAAAAAGAAAATAAAAAATTCTTTACAATATAAATGCAAAAGAGAAGTACCTGACCACGTTTTTTTGAGAAGTATGAAACTGGTCTGAAATGTAAGCTGCTGAAAGAGCAGCTAGAATTTGAATTACACTTTGATCTTATAGCACTTAATAAGAATACCCAAAACAACTAGTAAATAGCCAAAGCTTTTTAAAGGGGAGATGAAAAAATATCCCAAAAACCAGTAAGGATATTTCTCTCTTAATTGTTTGATATAGACCTTAAGTAAAAGTTAAAACATACACGCAAACACTTCTTCGCCAACTTCCACTTAGTTGATCAGGACAGAACTCTGAATCATTTTCTGCTCCTTATTTCATGTCACTAATATCAGCCCACCTAATTATGTGGACATCTGAGAGGATGATAAACTCCTCGAGTTCTTCTGTGCTAGGTTAGTGACAGGACACTTATTTCTTTGTTTAGTTTTGAATGATTTATATATTTATATAATTCTAAATGATACTGACTTTTGAACAAGAAAAAACAAGAAAAAATGCTTTATGTGAGGGATTTATTTTTTCAATTTCCCTTTGGTAAATGCAGCACATACAAAAGTTCTCTGTCAAAGGTGAAAATGTAACTCCAAATCCTTCTATAAACTCAAGAGTATGGCTGATACCAGGGATGACTTTTGCTATATCTGTATGTATGAGTGAAGGACAAAACACTATCAAGAGTTTTCTCCTTGTTCATGTCCAGTCTCTAACATCAGTTATCAACAAACTGAGAAGAGCTGAGATTCAAAGGATCCACCTCTTCTCAAACATGGGACGTGCTTTTTCTAGAAAGTAAAAGCGCTTTTCCCTCCCCCAGAGATCCTTCCCACGTTTTCTCCCATCTATATACTGATGGAAAGATTGAGCACATCTGTAATTTAAAAACTCTTGTTATGTCTATTCAAAACCCACGTGCTCAGAAGAGATTAATTGCCTCAAGGTCAAGATGCTCTGTATTTCTTTACACACCAAATACATGCTGCATGCCAAAAAAAGCAGGCTCCTCTACAGCAGTCAAATACTTGAAGGCGTGAATTCCAAAGCGCTTCCCAAGCCACACAACTTGCTGCCAAACATTAATTCCAGATCAAATTATTATCCCCTTAATTAAAAAAAGGTTTATGAGTAACTCTCTGCTTGTAACTGGCATTCTCAGGTGCCTCTCAGATTCAGATAACAAGCAGGTGCCTTATCTCTAGTACTTGCCATCACAGTGCTTTTTGATAATAGATTACTGTTTCATCACTTTGCAGAAAAGTTTTCATTTCCATCTTTCTAAGTTTGCAACAGAGTGCAACAACATCTTGAGCTATGGCATCCCTGGCACTGCTCTGCTGAGCCGTGTCCTTCAACAGCCAGCTGACACTGTGATGTGGCTTCTCCCACCACAGTTCCCATTTCACTACAAGAACCAGAGCCTGGCTACTCCTCTGTGTGTCTCCTTTCGACCACAGACCTTGCTGTCCTCCCAGAGAGCTTTTTTCTGCATCAGTCAGAGTGCCAGAACATTGCAGCTACCACCACCAATGACCAGATGGTCAAGGTCTGCTCCCCAGATCGGTTTTGGAGCAATGTCAATGGAGAGCACAGAGACACCCTTAATCCCAGTTTCACTGTCTCTGAAATTTCACTTTGTCCAAAAATAGCAGTGATTCATGGCAATATTACAGTATTGCTAGGCAGGTGTGAAAGTATTGGCGTTGTTCAAGGTTCAAGCAGTGTCGTCCTTCCTGAAATATGACTCAGGAACACAAGGCATGTGTGATGGAATGAGACCATCTTCCCTGAGCAGGAGTGAAACAGGGGTTGCTGTCCAGAAGGGAATCCATGCTTAGCCAGGAACCACAGCATGGCTTCTCTAAACTCAGTCTGTGTGAGAAATACAGTGCAATACTGTAGGACTGAATCTTCACTTCCTGAGGCAAAAAATACATCCAGCTTACTGAAGGAATTTTTAGCTCAGCAATGGCTTTGGCTTTCTCATACCTTCTTTATTCTGCTCTTCTACACATGTAGAGTGCTCAGAGATCTGTGTTACAATAGCTGCTGTTGCACCTGCTTTGATTGTTTCCCTTTGTTTCAAGGACATCTTTTGTGTTATCTGATGCTAAATTGTCCTTGCAAAACTTCCTCTCCCGTTAAACTGGCCCTTGTCCAGCTACAGTCTTGTTCTGAAAGTGTTTAAAAAGTGTTTAAACATTGTCGTAATTTATTGCCACTGGTTACCATGACACACAGAAATCAAAAGATTGTGGGGAAACATGTTTTCCTAAATTTTCTGGTCATCAGAATGAGCTGACTAAATCAAGAATGGAACACACAAATCAGATTTTCTGTTCTTGGAAAGTATGTTTTTAAAAGCCAGGATGATGGGAAAGAAATGCTTTTGTGTCATGACCTTAAACTCATCAAATTCCAGTTTTGCTCATAAACTTACAGATAAGGAATTTTTGCAATATAATGACAATTGCTATCTGTCTCATTCTCATCAATCACATCCTGCTGAGAAGGCAGCAGCCTGTGAAAGTCCCAGAAATATTTCGGACTAAAATACTGCAAGCAGATCTCTGGCTTTGTGCTTCACAGGTGGCACACCAGTACAACTGACTTGTATGTTAACATAGCTGATGGTGACTAATTCCTGCTAAATTTTTTTGGTAAATTTGTTAAATTACCTCATCCAGGTGCAATTTTCCAATAAAACTTGATTTTTATGAATTTTGTTAGTTCTCCCCACCCCTAGTTTTAGCCTACTCTCTTCCATTTTGGCTGAGGAACACTTGTTTGAAGTGGGCAGGTCCAGCAATGAAAATCTTTGCTTGAGGTTCAGCACTCTCTTTTTCTCACTATGCACTTTTCTGACAGTTCTGACAGTTGTAATGATTTCCTTTGTTCTATAAATTGCAAATCTGAACCACTAAAAGCCATAAATCACTTCCTGCCCCAAAATTCTGACACTGGCTTTAAAATATTTTTTTTATTTATTCACACTTTCTTTTATATCTGAGCATCATTCAAGTAGATCTTTCCAGTTCTTTACAATGCCAAGGACTAAATGTGCTTTGTAAAGAGGTTTTGGCATGATTTTGTGACAGCAGAAAACAGGTCTTTAAGGTGCAAGACTTATCAGTGAGCTACTTTAGAAGGCTAACCATATTAAGACATTCCAACTGACAAGCTGTTCAACTTATATGGTGGTGGGAAAGGGCATATTCATCCCCCAAACACTTTCATTCAGCATAGAAAGCTCAGAGTTTAGATCTTGCTCCTTGCAGGAAACAATGGTTTTCAGTGATTCTGTGGCTACTGTCAGTGACACATGAAATAAATTTGTAGAAATCTTCAAGCTTTCTAATTTTCAGGCATCACTTTTGTCTGCTAAATTAGTTTCCAGAAAAAAATAAATCCAGTATTTGTACTCTTGGTGGTTCTGCAGTCAGGACTTTAGGTAACAGTTTAAGGACCTACATGTTTGATTGCTATGGAATTACACATAGTAATTGTAAAGGGATTACAATTTGGCAACCTGCAAAGGGATCCCCCATTTGGCACATTTGACAGGAATGGTTGGGAATGACCCTGCAGATAGACCTATAGATCTAGAGTGTGAACTGCCAAATCTCTACTGTGCAATCCACAAAGGCAATTTGGTGGTATAAGGTAGGCCTCATCCCAAACTTCTCAAGGACTCTCTAATTTCTTAAAATAAAGTTCCAGATTAAAGCTGGTAGCGTGGAGTAGAGAATGAAAAGCCTGAGATTACAACTCCCATTGTCATGATTCCCATGCAGCTGTGGGTGATTCTGCATTTTGGAGTTTGTCAGGCTGAGTGAATATACAGATATCTTTGTTTGATAAGCAGCTCTGACAATGTAGGTTTCAAAGCCACTTGACAGCAGTTAGGCAGCACTGCTCCTGCTCCTGTCCCAGGATTTTTCTACCCACAACTTGTGCTTTTGATTCTTAGCAACCCCAGCATCTCTTATCACGATGCTCCACTGCTGACTGCTAGGTTACAATCTCAGACAAAGCCTTGGCTGCTAAATTACGCTCAAGTAGGTTTTTAAGTGCTTTCTTCGGCAGCCCATTCTTTCTCTTGATGTGCCCGTTCATTGCATGAGAAGCGCTTGAAATTCATTCAATCCATGTCAATGATGGGTTGAACTCCTTAAGGCAGTCATTTCCTTCTCAGGGTTTTCCTAGGCATGCAGACTAGCAAGCACACAGGAAGATTTCATCTTGAGTCAGCTCACCTAATCCCTTTATGAGAAACTGCTGCTAATGGGACTTTCCAGGTGAGGAACGACCCAAACTTGTCACTGAGTATTGACAGATCTGCTTTGCAGAACCAAATACTGACCCAGTTGTTTCAGGCAGTGGTGTGTAAGCAGTCTCTATCTGTAGTCTGAAATGTGTCTTTGGAATTCAGCCATTAAATGTTTAATGGTTTTGCCTTAAACATTCGTACTACCTGTCCATGCATGTCCAGTAAACAAGGGAGATCTTCAAACTGAATAATAGTTCATGGATCCAGTTCATGATTCAGGCCAGACAGAGATGGAATTCAGAGGAGAGTTTTACCTCAGTATTGATTGTTCTTTCCTTCTTCCATACATTTGAAAGAGAACTTTAGTTATAACAAGATGAATGAAATACAGATTACTCAATAATCAACTTGATAAATGTTTGTCTATTTTTTTGGCTTGTATCAATTGACCTAGCACAATGTACCACACTAATCTTGCCTAATTTTTAAAAAGTTGTAATTTAAAAAGAAGACTGCCTTTTTATATAAAGAGCTTAGGTGAGGTTTTAATTGCCTCTACTCAAGATGATACTAAGGTATTTGATTTGGTTCAGTAAAGCATTATAAACTTCTGAAAGCACTGAGGAGTATATGGAGTCTACCAGGCAGCTTTCACAACTGTTAAAAATATTTTCTATAACTACTGCAATTTTAATTTTTTTAAATATTCTTTTTATAAACATGTATTTATCATAACTGTTCCTTTCCCAGGGGCTCTTTTTTGTTCTTTTTATGCTCTTCTGCAGCCATTGTTTCTCTTGACTGGAAAAGCAGACCCTAATGTGTCCCTGTTTTCTCCACTGATGCAAGACTTTTCTTATCACACTCTTAGTATAGAAAAACTAATGAAGTCTTAACACCTCCATTGTTTATGCAACTGTGGTATGTCCTCCTTGCCCTTTGGTTTATATTTGTGCCTTGCAAACACACTGCATTCATGAGAAAATCATTAATCTATTAACCTTAGCACACTGATTTAATTTACAAGCTATAGTTAGAACTGGTTCACTGCAGCTGCATCTGTAAAAATGAGTAGAACCAACTTCTGAAAACTTCATGTTAGAAATATGTTAATTGCTCAAGCTGCTCTCTGGCCCGTTACAATATCAGATGCATCACACTGAGGCCATTCTGAATGAAAAAAAGTCATTACCTATTTTAATATTTGCCAGCAAGTGTGCAGTGCCCTGCCAGAGCTGGCATCTCTTTTCCCGAAGGGTCACCAGCCTGAACCCATCAATTTGACATATTCTGCTGAAAAAGTCATCACCATCTCCCATTAGACTATGAAACACATTAAGGCTGTTCTTTCAAAATTAAGGAGCAGTTTCTCATCTGTCAATCTGGAAAAGAGACAGAATAATTTGGCTGCCACTTGTATACTAAATTATTATAAGGAAAATAATGGTGTCATATAACAACAACAACAATCACATGATCTTTTGGGCAAGTAAATGGACTGTGTTGAAAATGTAAGTTACATCATGTGGGTTAGAAATACCTACAAAATTAAAATGCTCTGGGCCCAATTCTCTAGTTATTCCAGCTAACAAGTACTTTGTCATTAATTCTAAACAGACAAAGTACAGTTTTATTCAAATAAAGGTCTGTTCAAGATTTTTTGACAATTTGAAATATAGAAAAGATAAAAAGCAATTACCAAATTAGTTGAATTAATTTAGGATTGTCACATAATTTAAATTTTATTTGATTCTAGTATACAGTGTTAGCAAAATAGTTTTATTACCATTCTAGAATGTTATGAAGTAATTAAGAGAAAATGTGGTTTACAGTGTTTGTGGAAGTAAAAGCTTCACTCTCAGAGTTTCTCCTTTTGTGAAGCTGAATTGCCATTGGGTCTTGGGGAAATTCAGAGATGGAGAAATACACTAAAAGTCATCTTGTCAAAAAGTAAACATATGATATCCCTTTATGATAAGATGGAAAAGGAGAAAATATTAATGAAATTTGGGAAAATATTTTAGGTTAAAAAAAAATAAGGACCTTTTAAAAGGGAACAGATATTCTACATTTTGAAATAAAAAACACATATCAAATTTAAAAAGATGAAAAAATTGTTTTAAAGGATTATATAAACTAAAAAACACACAGATATTTTTTAAGTAACTTTTCTGTTTATCCCTCAAAAGGACTGGAAAAGAACTGACAGTGCCTTAAAATTCCGCTTTCAGTTTGAACAGTTTGAACCACACACTGGTTAGTTTTAGGTTTTTTTTTTTTTCTTGAGTTAGAAGTTACTGGAGACTAACTTCATTGCTCAGGCTGCTGAATACCTACCACCAATTCTGATGGCAATTAAGTCCATCCAGTAAAAGCATTAAAATGACAATTCCCCTTTAGAAGTACTACAAATGTTGCAGTGCCCAGTTTTTGCCATGCTCCTATGGGAAAGCTGCTCAATGTTTGAAGACCAAATGTCTTCTTATCAAACAAAGGTGTATGAAATGTGAGAACCTGGAAGGAGGTCCAATCTATTAAAAAAATGCTGCATGTGGCAATTTGGAAGTTTTGTCCTGTTTTGTTTGTTTCATACGTATAGTTATATCCCTACAAAATTTCCTTTTCTATAGAAATAGGTTAATGTAACCAGGCCATCATTTATGTTTTTCCTCTACAGATGTCAAAGCCAGCTCATATACAATGTCTTCCTGGGGAAGATAAATTGACCTGGAATTGTTTCATTGAGGAAGGAGTGACAAATGGAATATGACTAAATCTGTCATATACAGTCCATGATCAGGACATTTTCCTGCCTTTGCCTCTCCTCCCACCTTTTCTCTCTTCATCAGAGCAGAGTACTCCTTGTGAGGGCTTTATAATTGGGGAGGTTCTGAAAGAAACTAAATATCCAGTAAATCGGATGATTCTTGCTAATTTCTGTCTGACTTTCCTCCAAAGTCAACAACTTTAAAGTTCTATTCATTTTTTGTTGGAACAAAATGGGAACAAACCAGTCATTCACTCCTTCACTGAGTTAAAAGCTGAATACACAGGAGCTGCTGGCTTAACTGATTAATCATTGCAAATGTTGCAGATGACCATAGGTAATCAAAGCAGCTGACCATGGACAAACTGAAAGCCCATCTGACAACCGGCAATTGATATTTATCTTGCAATTCTTAAGAAACAGTTCATGAAAACAGCATACCCCACTGATCTAAACTCTTCATGTGAAAAACATAAGCATAAAAATTTGGGACAGAACATTTAAATGAAAAGTCAGAGGCCAAGAGATCTTGGAGTAGGTAGGTGACCCAATCCCTCGTGTAGGTGGTTACATGAAGCAGTAAGACAATTTAACTGCTAAACTGCTTGTAATTATTTACCAAGACAAACTTTTAATTTGTACCTAACAGTCTCAGACTTGACTTTCAAGCCTTTTGATTGCATCATAAGAGGATAAGGTGATCTCTGTTTCTTAATGTTGTTGTGCTTGACTTTTATGACCAAAATAACTTCCAAAGATTAGATTCTGGTTTACATTTGAAACATACCCTCTTTTATGGACATGGCAATAAGCATTTATGGATTTGGCACTAAGACAAACATTAGTTAAAATTAGTCCCCTTAACTAAGACACTCAGAACTACTTGTTAGAATTTAAAACATTTTCATCAAATACATTCAAGTACATTTTTACACTGATTTTCTCTGTTCCTGCTTACTGCCTGACTGTCCTTTTATCCTTCACAAATTTTGACTCCATTATTCAACTCCAACTGTTTTTAAAGGAAAAGCAGGCAAAGATAAGGACTGCTTCAATTTTCATGAAAACTGCAGACTGGAGAGAAAAGGGAGACCAGAGTAGCCCAGCACTAAAGGAAAGGCAATGAGAACTCAGCATTTTTAAGCTCTGTTTAGCAGCAGTCAGCTGTGCAGTAACCACGAGCTTTCCAGCCATCAGGCACATAGACCCAAAGCCCTGCAGCTTCCCCTCCCCACAGGGAGCTGCTGAGCGAGAGAGCCTCTGTATACTGGGGGTTAGGATTTAGGGGGCAGAGACATAGATCCAAAAACAAGAGTGTTTCACTGACTCTGTTGCTGGCAGAAAACTCATTTTAATGAACACAGACATGCTGAGATAGAAACACGGCCATTATTCTGTTGAGGTTGATAAATGTCTATTTCTCATTGAGATGAAAAAGCTTGACCTTGTGCTTAAACTATAGATGATATAATCAAACTACACATAATGTCACCTAGAAACCACCTGGAAACAGGTGAAAAACTGATAATATTGTAAGAATTCAAAGAATGTAGCACCAGGCTCCTATCCTTAGAAAAGTAACTTTCCCAATACGGGCAGGTTTCTTCGTTTATGCACATTCCCACCATCAATATTTTGTAGCAAAGCAGTCCAACAGGTGATAATTCTTGGAAATGGGAGTTCTCTGTGCTCTGTCCCCTGGCTTATTTGATATGAATTGTATTCAGCTCCATCCAGCTCATACACCAGTGCTTGCCTCAGGCACTGTCTACTGTGCGTTGCAAGTGGAAATGTCAGGATGTTTAGCATATGCTCTTCAGGGACACAGAGATCTTTCCTGGAGCACAGATGAGATTAATATTATTAATGGAGATATCTGTAGTGGAAACAGTCTTCCAAATGCTTTGAATATTGAGCATATTAAACAAAGAAAATAAAACATATTGAAACACCTTAGAAACTTGCAAGGCAAATAGTAGCTCAGGGCAACAACATTTCTTATTTCCCAAGGTTTCTTCAATGAATATGCAGATTTCTTTTGCATATTTGCTCTAAAGACAAAGGCCACATTATTATCTGAAAAGCATTTATGTATCAGTTCAAAGCTGTCTGTACAGAGTTGGGGAATTTTAGCAAAACTTCTTTACCATCTATCATTCATCTGAGCAATTCTAGACAGATTGTGCAATAATTGTTGGGGAAAAAAAGAAAAAGGAAAATTTGTGTATTATTTTTGGACAACTGTCTGGTATTATTTGAAAAATAGCATATTGAACACATTAACAAAGCTAAGCATGAAAAGACCTGCACTGAAACCGTATACTGAATATTTTTTCAGCACAGGCTTATATTGTGAAATTCATTAACAGTTTATTGCTAATGTTCCGCTCTCCTAATGCAACACAAATGTCAAGGACCATGTAGGTGGGAGGCTAATAAGCAGCCTGATGAGATGTTTGACTGCTGGAAAGGAGTCTGTGTGATCTCAGCTGTCTCCACAGGTGCTGCTGGAGGACACTAATGGGCAGTTGGCTGAGGTGAGAGCTGTGTGTCTCTTCCAGCTCCAGCTATTACCGTCTGGTCTGTTCTGACATGCCTTCTTGCAAGATCTCTTCAGCCTCCACACAGTGTGGTGAATTCTGGAGTATGGTGTGGGAATTTCCTTCCCATCAACCAATAAGCAAACTTAGAATAGTTTAAAGAAGCCAAGAATTCTGGAGTCTATAATTAGGGAAAATAAATCCCAAACATTATTGTTAGCACTGCTTAGCCATCCCTTTACAAAGCTTGTGCTGAGGGCTTAACCTTGCCATGAGGTTGTGAGACCCATTTTTTTTGCAGAGCTTTCAACATGCCCTGGTCAGAAGGGCTTGATATCTCCTGTAGGTGCTTAAATGAGATATTACCCTCTGTGTTTTGCCTGTTAAGTTGGACTCATGTTTATAGAAGGAAACCAACCATGCCAAAACTTGATGCTGCTACATTCTTAAGTAGAAAAGTACTTCATTTAGTTTAATCTCCTAATAAGGAGTCCTTTTTGTGTTACTGTTCACTTGAATGGCACTCTGTAGACAGTGTTGACTTTCATGAAACCTGGAAAATTGTAATAATTTCTGCGGCTCTTGTTTCTCTTTCAAATGTGGTTGAGACTGGTCAGTGGACCCAAAAGTTCCTGATGAGAACTGGCAGATGGATAAACAGATGATTAGGCAGACAGATAGACAGCAGGAACACATAAGACTTGTTTCATTAGGAAACTGGACTGAAAACAGAAGTAGCAGTGAGTACTTGGATAATATTCATATTCTGGTCACCAATTTAAAAAATACCATGTTTTTGAAACCATTTCAAAGCCTGTAGATGACATCCTTAGTGGTTTAAACAACAAAGGAAAAAACAAAGGAACATTGCTGAGACTTTTTTCCAGATCCTTTTTTTGGTCAGAATGCTACATTTTTATAGTTTGGACTGTATTTTAAACCTTTACAGCCAGATTCAGCTTGGACTGCCCTGGAAATTTCAATGGAGGATTAATGTATGTCATTAAGCAAAGAAATATGGTCTAGTAGTTTTCAATAGCAACAAATGCTTGCTATGGTACTTCTCTGATCAACATATTTTTCACTTACTGTAAAGCCTTTGGGCTGCTCCTAAGAGTACAAAATATCCATGTAGGAAAGCTGACACTGAATTGTTGTGATTTGAGCTGGCTGCTACATTCCTGCAGCAAAGGGCATTCTTGTTCCTAAACATTTTCCTTCCAAGCAGAAAACCAGCTCACCAAAAGGAAAGTCCCTTCCTCCATTTAATATCTATTTACTCATATTTACTGTTTACTTAGAGGGCTATTTACTTATGGGCAAATTGATCCAAGTCAATCTGTAGTCTGATTATCAGCTGATGCATTAACAGGGAGAGGTTTGCTAGGTGCAGACAGAGAGGGCAAAAAGCAGGAATGCTCTTTTGAGTGGTTAAAATACATCATAAATCTACATGCAGGAAAAACAAGTTCCCATGAAGAAAAGCATAAAGGGAAAAGCAGCTGGTTAAACCTGGAGTCTTCTTTTCTAGAGTGCTCTGAGCAGAGCAGAGAACTCCAGACATTCAGAGTACAGTGACTCCTTTGAACTACAGTAGCTCTAGAAGGCCATGGAAAAAGTTGGGCTGGTATTTCCTATGTAAGATTATATTGGAATGCTCTAAGAAGTCGGGCCTCTCTCTCAGCTGTCAGATCTGGGTCCTAGAGCAGAACTGATACCCTGTGCCATCCTTCCTTCAAGGGTGCTGCTCCAAGCAGCAGCAGCAGCCACTGCCAGCCCGGCTGGCTCAAAGCAGGGCACTTTCCCATCACACAAAGTGAAACTCCAAGTGGTTCACATATGAGGTGGGATTTGCAAGAGCTCTCACTGCTAAACTGCTTCTGCTTCCTTTGAAATCTGTGTCCTCACACATTTCACCTGCTCAGTTGGGCCAATAGTGAAAGTTTTGAAAATGCCATTTTATGAGTATGAGAAACATGGTGGAATCAAGCCAGAAGCATAATATATATGTATTATATAGCCTCTGTCCACCTTCTCTGCTCTCTACCATCTACCATAGTATTATACTATACATAATATAGCCTCTGTCCACCTTCTCTGCTTTCCAGCTTCCCAGTTTAATTCACCAGTTGATGCTTTCTAACAGGTTGAAAAAGTCTGCCTTCTCAAGCAGTCATGAGACAGCCTGCAAATTTCTCAAAGCACTTTCAAAACTATTTACCACTGCCTCCAGAAAAGTATGCTTTGGAACAGTCTCATAAGGTCTTGTTATCCCACTGAAATACCTATTAGTATAAAGAGAATGAAAGGAAAAAAAAATAAAAGAAAGAAAGAAAAATGAATCAGCCAACAGCAGTAGCACAGCCCTGGAAAATATGAAGTCATAAGTAGAGTTCAGCCAGAGCAGACTCCCATTAAATTTTGTTTAAGAGCCAAGTTCCACCCTGAGATATGTGTGAGCTGCGGTTTATTTCAGGGGGAGCTGAGCTGTACTTCATGCCATGGCAAGGCTTGGACACAAGTATGCATCTGTTACAAGAAAGGAGAAAAGCCCACTTCCTTTTTGCATTTGTTTTGGTTCTGTCTGTATTGATGAAATAGAAAACTTAAAGAAGTGGATAAAATAGGCCACAGGCCCCAGCTTTACAGGCCCTCTCTGTCAAATTTAATTTGTTCTTCCACAAGACCTGAATATCCGTCTTTCTAAATCCACTAGGCTCCTTTCACGAAACGTGGGAGTCTTTCCTGGTTCCCCTGCTACACCCACGAGTGTTAAACCCACAGCCAGGAACTCTAAGGATTGTTCTAGATTCTTAGCTCTTGAGAGTCCCTTGAGCAGACAGCCAGCAAGAAGGGCTCCCTAGGAGATACACATGCTTTTTAAAGAAGGGTCACACACAGCAGTCTGGCTTTAACTCTTAAGACCTTACACTGGATATTTTTGCCTGGGAAGCAGGAGGTCCGCTTAATGAGGAGGGAAGAAGGGATGGCAGAGATGTTCCCTACCCTGGCTGCATTCCAAGACAGGGCTTAGGTTTACCAGCACCTTTGTGCTGTGCTGGGATGCACAGCTGGCTTCAGACAAAAACCTTTAACATTGCTGGGGTGGGCAGCTGCTGCACAGATGGAGGGGACAAAATGATAAAGTCATGGTCACACACTCCTGGAGGCACTGGAGTTACCTGGGGGAACTGGACAGAGGAGTTCCCTGCTCCCTGCCACCAGCTGTGCATTCAGTAATGCTGAGATTCAGGTGAGATTCAAAGGTTGAATTCTTTCACCTACAAGTTAAAAGACCTCGCTCAAGAAGAGCGGCAGGCAAGGCTCAGTCCTGCCAAGCACCGAGTCTGGATGTAAGCAGGAGATTACAGTGTTTCATATGAGAACCTCTGGTAAATGCAAAAGCTTTTATACCCCAAGGCAACCATTTAAACACTGAATTACTAATTCTGGCTCAAAACTCTCCCATTCCTCAGATCCCTTGATGGCTGGCCTGTGCTTTAACTCTCCATTAAGCATCTGCTTCTGGCTCTAGTGGGTAAGGCAGCCCATCAGCTCCATGCTCACTGCAGCACTTCCATGGGCAGAGGAAGAAAAAGCTTTTAAGTCCTGGTTAGTCAAGAAAACCCAGCACTATCAGCATCAAACCCACACTGGCCATCACTTGTCATGGATTCTGTAGCAGATGGGAAGAGGTGGCACTGTCCCTGGGAAAGGAAGCCTCTTTTCCTTAATGCTGGTGTAACTTAACAGCTGGTGAGGGCTAAGGGAACACACAGGCAGCTCTGGTAATGCTGCTACATCACTCCATAGTGCAGTGGCACTGAAACAAAGGACAGGAAAAATCAGTACCAAATCCCATTAGCTAGAAGATGGATTGGAAATATCCTTGCAAAGTTGGGAAGGGAAAAGACAGATGTGTGTGGCCCTGGGAGTCTGGAGAGACATATGACCCTCGGCCACAGCTGACTTACCGTGGCTTTGTGTCTGTTAAGGGATGGAGTTTGCATTTCTTGCTACATCTCCTCACACCAAGGATATTTTCAGTGGAGGGGGGAGTGGGAGCAAATTATCCTCTAAAGGATATGAATGCTCATGCCCACAGACAGCAGGCTGGTACCATAAAGTGCCAAGTAGTGGAAAACAAAATCAATTGCAAAGCTGAACACCCACATTTATCCACATTTCCCTGGCGAACTTCCCTCAGCCACCCACAAGCCTGGACCTTGCTCTGTGCTGCAGGCAGCAGGGCATGACTGGGGTGGGCTGATCCCCAGCTTCTTCTCAGGTGTGAGCTGTGAAGGAAATCACTTGGGTGGAAAATTACGTGTGCTATCTGTTACAGTTTCCAAGTCTCTTTTTCTCGTTCAATGAGGAAAATATACCCCTTTCTTCTGGAATAAATCATAGACATAATCTTCAATTACAGAATATGTGCTTTTCCCCCTCCCACATCTCCCCCAGTGACTGCTGCAGTTTCATATCTGACAAAAATAGCCATCCAGACCTCCAAAGGGAGAAGCTTGTATTTCTCCCTCTGGCCATCTTCATCAACTGCCAGGTCTGCAAGGCCCTGGGGCTGCACCACTATTGAGGGCCGTGAAAATTCACCCAAAGATATGGTACTCAGGTCACTTAAAAACAGCACAGTGGGAGCAGCAGCATGGAAGTTACACTCCTGTCTTCTCTCCTACTGGACTCTGGAGAAAACAGGACACAGGATGTGCTTCCTGTCTGGAGAAGGCTTGTAGCAGCCTGGGAAAGAAAGCATGACCTTTTCCTTAAAGGAAATGCAATTCATGGAGGGGAATAGGGAGGAAAGTCCAGGCTGCATTTTTTTTCTTAAAAACAGTGTCACGCAGCTGTACCTCATCTCGCTTTCTCCCCTGTGCTTAAAGCTGATCTTTATTTATTTAGCATTGCCACATTTTAAAGAGTTTCATACATCTCTGTCAACCCATTGTTGCTCCAGTCAGTCATGAACCTTCTGACACAAGTCAGAGGCTGTCGAGATGAAAGGTTTCATTCATAGCAAGCAAAGGAAGCCAGACGAGGTACCTCGAGAGAAGAAGGGCTCAGCTCATGCTCTGTTTCCAGCTCACAAATGGTTATGTCCCCAGGATGCAGAGATTAAGCATCTCACACAGAACGTGGGAGGAGGAAGAAGAGCCTTTGTCTGAGATTCACAGATTTTAATGGATTCCAGAAAGGGAAATTTTTTACCCAGGAGCAACAGCAAAGTTCAGAGAAATGTAAAAGCATTTATCTCCCCAGTTATGTTCCTGCCTGCCAAAAGCAGGAGGGGTGATTTACTCCTCCTTGGTACAAAGAGTCCCTTATGGATCATTAATCCACAGGGGGAATAAGCTCAGGAGCCACAGACATCTCTTCTTAATGTGCAAGAACCTGGAATCAGCAGTAAGTTTTCTTTGGGACCATACAGGATCAGTTTATTTGCTCCCCACTACCCCCAGTCTTCAATAGTGTTTCCTACAAGAGTTCTAGTTCCCATTGATAAATCACTTTGCCTTCATTAAAATCTGTGGTGATATTAGATGAGGCTGCTGTGAGATAAACCAAGGCATTTGAAGCAGAGTAATATTAAAAACTTAAGGTCTGAAATCAGCAGATTCTGCTACAAAGTCCAATAAAACCAATATGAGCAATCTCAAATTCCAGGGTACAAGTATCTCAACAACACTGATTTCCGTACTGCAATGGCAGCTTGCAATAAGTAAGGCATTTCCCAAGAAACTCTGCAGAAACAGGAAGGACACAGAAACAGGACTATTTGTTTACAGGCTAGGACCTCAGGTGATCTCAGGTGATGAATTTTCCTATTTACAGCTAGGTCTGTACAGAAAACCTGCACCAAACATATGGTAGGAAAGGGGTTAGATTAACAAGTTAGATCACTTGTTAATATTTTCTCATTTCTTTAGAAGTAACAAAAAGAAAAATACTCTCATTTTGTCTCACTTTGACTCTGTGAAAGCACCTGAAAATATTTCTATAATGTCTCAGTTGCTAAGTGAGAAACATTATAGACTGTGTCTCTCTCTATATATTCACAATATGCAGATATTTACAACATGCCACTGTTCTATGGTGGATGGCAAAAAAGAAGTGCAGCAGGGAATTACATTTCTGTATTCAAATTTCCCAAGAAGCACTCCTTGCTTAGATTTGCCAGGTTCCACATAAGTCTGGTAAATACACATCCTTGTTACTGTAAATTACTTACAAGAGCAGAAATGTGGCTGAAAGGGAAAACCCAATGCTGGCTAGTGTCCTTGGATTTTATGCTCTTGTGTGTGTCTACATGTGCACACAGCATCCTTTATTTTGGCTCTTTGTCACACAGTTAGGCTTTGACAAATTGCAAAGTATTAAGATTAGAACAATCATGTTTACATGTATTACCACCTGCTACTTCATTTCTTCCATGGTGCTTAAATGTTTAGGCATGTGGCTTTGAAACACAGTACCTTTAATGCACTTAAAAACCCTGCTGGATTTCCAGCTCTCTTTGATCTCCACAGTCTAGAGACTATCTCAGAGAATAAAAATACATGTGTTTAGGGGAAAAAATATTTTCAAGGAGAAACCCCTAAAGTTCTTCCAGCTTGATATGCATTACCAGTTGATGTCATACCTAAGGTTGTTTTTTGCATTTTATCTTCATGTTTCAGGAGGCTGAAATCTCTATCCAGAATCAGCAACTTGATGAGGTAACTTGGGAAGACAGACGTGGTCAGCATCACATGGGCACCAAAGTGTCAAATAATTATTTGGTGATTCTTGCTTAAAAAGGAGATGGAGGGAGAAACCATTCTGTCCTGAGAAATTTACAGACTAAACGAAGTAAACAAGGATTCACTTTTGCAGGTGAAGAAGAAGACTGTATTTTTTCAAGAGGAAATGGGAAGGATGTGAGTGGAAAACTTGCTATTAATCATGAGTAGGAAGGAAACATTAATTGGAGAACTGGAAACAGAAGAAAGATTCAGATAACCAAGGGTATGAAAAAACAAGCTTCTTTTGGGTGCTGTACAACACCATCTTTTCCATTTCTCACCATGCCAAGTCACCATGTGTCATTACCCTTGTGGTTATGGCTTGGATTTGTAGTAATTTCAAATTGTCTCCTGTGCAGCAAGTACAAATCAGATCTGGGTTCATGGGTCAGGGTGCGGGGTGGTTTACTTGGGAAAAGTTGTTTTGAAGAACCAGATCCATTCGGGTATAGAAAAGGTAAGATAGAAGGGTATTTTTCATGGGTCCATGTTCATGAGCTGTAGGTGTGACGAGTAGGCAGCTCTTAGTGGGAGATGGTTAAGTGCCAAAGGCAATCAGCAAGGTTTCAAAATAATTAATTTCTTCACATTAGGCAGACAAGACACATTAGTCTTCATGAGAATGATATACCAAGCACCTTTTGAATCATATAATAATGGGTTGGGTTGGGTTTGGTTGGGTTGGAAGGGGCCTTAAAGACCATCTTTTCCCAACCAAATCCCCACAGTCAGTGACATCTTCAACTAGACAGTGTTGCTCAAAGTCCCAGTCAACCTGGCCATCCTCTCCCTGGTGGTGTTCTTGGCTTTGGTGATGTTAGCAGAAGTTGTTCACTCCACTCTTCTTCATGGCTGGAGCAGGATAGGTTGGGTAACAGGAAAAGTGAGAGAGTGTTCAAAGAACACTTTTGCGAAAGAGTGAAAAAAACGGTTTTTCCCAAAGCAAAGGGGAAGCTGAAACTTGGTTCCTAACTGCAGATTTGTTTCCTGGTGTACTCAACATTTTATGCAGGGTTTTCTGTAGAGAGAGATACAGCCTAATTCTGTGTATAGCTCCTCTTTCCACCAAGGGCTTAATTGCCATTACTAACTAGTAGCAGAGCTACTTTAAACTAAAAAAAAAAAACAGTCCCAATGAATTCAGTGTGGGGAAAACTGCATTTTTATGCAATAGAGTCCAAAAATCAAAGGCCATTGAGGTAATTATGGAAATTCAAGAGAGAGACAATAATCATCTCTCCCAGTTGTGCAATTCAGAATGTTAAAAGCACGTCCCAGTTGTAAATAAAAATTGCTATGTGATGGCAGGAAAGATCTGGAGAGGGGAGGTGCTGCTTCATAGCAGGCTGTGAAGATGAGAGAGCAAAGAGAAATCAATAGAGAAGAGAGAGAGTGGAAGAGAGGGCAGCTCCCAAAGGAAGCAAAGCCTCAGCCCAGATGGGAAAGATCTATGTCTTCCCATTCTGTTCTTTTCTTCCCACTGGCAGCACTGTGGAAGGTCCTTGAGAGAAGGGGGAAAACAGCATTTAACAGCTGGGACCTCTGTATCTCTTGTCTGTTCAGATTTGACCATTTACTTTTGGGCAAAGAAAGGGACAGACAAGTAGGACTAGGAGGTGCAGAGGATATCTGAACTAGACAACATGAGAGAGCAGGTGTGAGAGATGCCACAGATGCACCAAGGATTTAATTTCCTGCTTGCTTTGTTGGATGGGACTGGGACTGTGCTTGTTACACTTGCATGAATCATTGAGAGTTAGAAGAGCAACCTCAGCTAGCTCATGAGCTCTGGTTATGAAGTTACAGGAAACAAAAGACTAGACTGTTTCACAATAAATTGGTAAACTTCTAGCCCTAGTACATGCTAAGAAAATCTTGAAAGCAACAATATATTCTAGAAGGTAGAAATAAAACATAAAAATCCAGCATGTCATTGAAAATGTACACAAGATTCCTGAATTCTTGGATGACTACAAGTTAACTCTTCACAATCTATTATAAATATATTTTCCCTCTACTCCTTTGTACATGTAACTCTATAATCTCTTGTGTTTAAGTGATTTGTGGTCTATTTGTCTAAGGATTATTTGGTTCATCTAGAGTCAGCCATGAATACCTGTTTTTTCATCCCTTCTTACGTGACTGAAACTTTTGAAACATCCAATTAGTAGACAAGAAGCATCTTGCTTTTGTCTTAGTAAGAACACTTTTCAAAGAAAAGGAGATGAACAACAGAGAAGTTTGCCTACCAAAAAAAAAAGGTTAACAGGAATAACATTTCTGAAAAAATCTGTTCCAGTATAAATAAATCTTCTCAACTGTTTGATGGGGACACAGAATTATGTAATATGATGGAATTGATTATTGAATAAGTATTTTGTTTCCAAAGGAGGGTAGGTTTTTTAAAGAATAACTTTAATTTCAGGATGGATATACTAATATGACCAGTGTTTCTAGAAAACTGTCCTAAAAATACAACTACCAAATTCTCCCAAGCACAGATGAGCTAGAAGAGAAATATAAACCTGAACAAATAAGGCCATATAAGTAGTTGAAAGGGTGGTGGGTATAAATACATGTCTTTGTATACATATGCATACAGATATAGGGTATATTGTATATACATACACTCTGGGTGTGTATATATGTGGGTATAGCTAGAATTCAAACCCTTTTTCTATGTTTGGTGTTACTGAAGGAGTCTCTGCTTGCAGCTCCTACACATAAGTAAGGATTTGATGTCTGATTCTGCATGGCTGTGACCTTGTCACACATGTCCTGTATGTTGTGGACTGCCTCATAAAACTAGGTATTTTAAAAATGTAGTCCCCAGTAAAATAGGCATTTATCACTCACAGTAACAAAGAACTGTCTCAGGGTGTGTTCAAAAGCCCCCCTGCAACTTACTGATAAAAAGCTTAACTCTGTTTCAGGGCTTATCTGGAGAAAAAAGAGGTAGAGACCCTCATGAAATAACTGAATTTTTTTCCCTCTTAAGACGAAAAAGAGAGGAAGAGGAAAGAAAAATGGCCCTAAAACTCCAATGCAGCAGAACAAGTTTAACCCATTGAGATTTTAAGTGAAGTTTTCTGCTTCATCAGGAAGAACCCTGTGGTGAAACATATGTCAGAAGAGAAGAAGATATGAGAAACTGTCCTCCTTTGCATATGAGATGATTAATTAAGAGGAAAATCACTTAGCCAGCTGTCTCATTGGTGAAACTACACGTGCAAGGTACATCTGCAATAAGGGAGCAGTATAGCACAGGCAATGCATTTGATTTCCATGCTAACATAGCAGAGATAGGAATCTGGTGTGAATTAGATTGTGCTGACTCTTCAAGAAACACAGGAGTCCAGATTTTATTTCAGCCTCAGATTATGAGCTGCATGTCTGTTGTGATAGCATTGCAGTGTTGGTACTTGATGCAGTTATCAGTTACAAATAAATTATCCAGAGAAGAGAGGCCTTTCCTCCACTCGTGTTCATAAATTGCTGACAGACAAAGCCTGATTTCTCCAAGTGACACTTTTCTCCATTCTCCAAGTAGTTTTTCAGAATGCTTAGCAGCTGGTGAATTTTTCATCTACTCATTACTGGGGTAATGCTGTCAAATTCATCTGACTTAGAAAAATAAGTAAGTAAAACACAACTGTCTGCTGCCCAAATACCTGCCCTCCTAAGGTGTTCCTATATTCTTCTCACTGTGGCATCTGGTTTTTTTCATGCATTTTCTATCACAACTTGTATGTGAAGCAAAAAATTGTAAACAAAGTTCCTACTTATGCCAAATGCTATTTTCAAACGTTTTCCGATCTTTCTGTGGGAAACAAGCAGGCCACTTACTAAATAACTTCTGAGCTATGCTTTTTCTTGAGCATGCATTACAGAATTAGGGAGTGGGAAGCAAAGAGCTGTTGCCCCAGTGAATCTACTGGAATCAAACCAACTCCTACCTCCCAGCTTTGCCCAGCTAGAAGCTGCCTCACCAGCAGTGTCTATGGAGAGCAGCCATTTCTCTTCCACCTGTAATCTCTCCTCTTTACCAGCCTTTTGAAGAAGAGGTGACTGTACAGCACCTAGCACAATCAGATCCCTCTGTTGGCTTGAATTTCTCTACACTATAGGAATACTAATCCCTCCTCAACAATAGAGACAGGCACTGCACAGAGCACGCACACAAACAGACTTTCATTAGTGAATGCAGTCCTGAAAGCCTGTTTTACAAAAGACTTTGCTGATTGGACTCAGTCATTTGAACAGCGATGGATACACAGTATATTATACAAGAGCCTAGAAAGAAAGGTGCAGCAGTATCAGCAATGAGATGCAGACACTGCATAATTCTGTAATATTAAAAGGCTTAAGCACACAACTAGCCATAATCTGAATCTCTAACATCTACTGTGTATTTTTTTTTTTTAAATTATGCCCAGAAATGCTGAAAATTGTGTATTTTGAAACAGCAGACTCCTATTTGGGTCGATAGCCTCCCTGTTCTCTCCAGCTCAGCGGTTTGCCAACATTTCTGCTGTTAATTACTGAAATTTCAGGTGCATCCTGAGCTTTTCAATTCCCAGACTTTCACATAAATATGTCAGACAATGAGGGCGTCAGGAGAGCCCTGGGGTACAAAGCCAAAATTTTCAATTCATATGCACAGTGGTGGGAAACAAACGTACAAGGAGAGACATTTAATTTACATAAATGCTTTTAGGATATGTTTTGAGATTTCTTTGCTAAAAAGGAGAGGTTATTATAATCTATAGGTTTCCTTGTGCATAAATGCTGACAGGTTTACCAGTGAAGACCAGATTTTCATAATCAATAGCCTCTGTTTTTGTTTATCACTTACTGTCACAGGCAAGCACTTCTGTTGATTAAGGGCATTGAAATCACATATATTGCCAAGGTGTGAATAACACTATTAAAAACCTAAAGGGTTCATTCCAGGGTTTTCACAGGCCTTGTGTGAAAGGCAAGCGGTATTTATCCAGGAACACACAAAAGAACCAGTTTGCAGTCCCAAAATATATCTCATTATGAGTTAAAGATGTGGCAAGGCTGTTCTCAGAACCACAGTCCCTGTTCACAGCCAGAAGTCCCTCTGAAGCCACCTTTGCAAGGTTTCAGCCTCTCTGAGGGGACAGCCCATACTTTAGTGACTTGTTTTGCCAGAAGCTCTATCACTGGGGCAGGTGGAGAAGCTTGGGCTGATGGAGCCAAGACCTCCTGCTTGTAAAACAGAGGCAGCAGCAGGCTGTGCTCCCCTGAGCAGGGCAGTGCCTGAGTTACTGCTGGAGGACAGCTGGTAATGCAGAGGGAGTGCATACAGCCCAAGAAGGCTGGTTTTGCTTCACCCTCTTCCTCCCCCTCTTCCTCCCTCTGCAGCTGGGGTATGGCCTGAGGACCAGCCTTGCTTCTTGGTTTCCCCTTGGGACAGTTCTTCTGTGCTGCACACATCCCACTGCTTCCCTATCCCCCAGGAAGAGGGAGGGATATCTGTTGATGGATGAGGAGGAAGAGTAGCTTCCGCAAACTGCTCTCCTTAACCACTAACTCCTTTGCCAGCTGGCATTTGGAACATGAGACCCCAGATAAACTTTGCCAGGCTGCTGGGTGCAGATGAAATCCTGTAAATTGGTGAACACCTTTGACCCATAAAGATGGCTTTGCATGGATCACCGCCTCCCCAGGTTGAACCTTTGACTTGGTGACGTTTATTGTCCTAATCCTCCACCTCATTTAAGCTGCCCCACTGCCTCAAAAAAGGGTCTAAAAGGAAGAGGGCAAAAGCTGCTAGCTGAATTGAGATTGCCAAAGCAGTGGAGTTCCTCAGGTTTCACAGCAGTCAGGCAGCTACAGCTTGTACATCTGAGCAGGAAGCAAATGCATCACAGAGTTACTGTCTCCCTCACCTCTGCTATGTGTACAGAGAGCCCACTCACATTCCTGGTGGATATCTGAGCTGGGCATGGGAAGTGCCCAAGGTGAGACAGTGGGACATCCCTATATAGAAGCAGAATACATTTACAGCTTTCACAGAGTTGAATATTTAAAATCTGAAACAGTACATGCTCCCCCCTGGGTTGACAGGATCATACTGCATTTATAGAATGAATAAAAATTCCTTATCAGACGTGGGTGAATACAAGGAGATAAGCAAAGTACATGAGCAATTAGGAAACTTAACACTGTTCAGTTTACATCAGTTGGCAGCTGCTCTCTGGTCTCACCTGCAGGTATTCAGCAAAGAATTAATATGTTCAGTATAGTCAAAAGTTTTTGATGATTATTTTATGCATTTTCATACCCATCTCAAAGATTTTCACTGTGACACTGAAGCAAATTTGTTTTCCCAATTATTCTGCCTCTCTGGCAAACATCTGCTGTCCATGCTGCACAGTGCCTATCAATACACTGAACTTTCAATTGTTTCTTGTCTTGTTTCTTGCAAAAATAGCAGGAAATTTACTAGGAAATAAGACCCTTTTCCCAAAGACCTTCCCTCAAAACCTCAACCATTATCAATGCACCAAACTTGCATTATACAGAAATATAGTATTATTAGATTTCCCTCTAACCTTTGTTCCAAATCTATAAATTTGATCCATCTATTAAAAAACAAAACAAAATGGAACCAAAAAATCCCCAAAGACAATATATTGTGACTATTTTGCATCCAGAATTCTTCTAGCTGGATTGCAAGCACTTTATTTTCATGGAGAGAATCATATGATCTTAAAATAGTTCAAATTGAGAATTCTTGCCCACATTTTGGAAAAAAAGCTAAGAGAACCTGATGCATCTGTCGTTTTTCATTATGAGCAGACAAAAGGTCCTATGGGGCACTAACTCCTCATCCAGCTCCCACCTAGGGCCTTCTGTGGGGTCTGACAACCTGGTTCTGCCAGAGAAGTTGTTTGTAATGTATTCAGGTCTGTAGAGCTGGTCCTGGATGTGTCATTTGTGTATTTGTGTATGACTGTCACTAAGTATACAAGACTGGGTCTGGACCCTTGCTGATATTCCACAATACACAAGAAGAACCTCAGTGAGTTATGACCACCCTCCTGGACATGCTTGGAGAGCACCAATAACAGTAATTTACACAAGCTTTGCCAAACCCAAGCTCTCAGAATGCTGAATTAGCCTGCCTGTATCTTTCCTGGCTATAACAGAAAACAAGCTGCAATAGAAAACAAGCTCTAATATTCTAAACTGTAGAGGAAAGTAGAATACTAAAGGTAACATTTAATCTTTCCTGTTGGTTAGAACCTGCAAAAGGGACTAATGGGTAACTAGAAATTGCTGGTTGGGATTCCAGAGATTCTGCTTGCTGTGTCTTTTCCGCTGGATCAGCCTGCCTCATTCAAAGCCTGGGAAACATTGTCAGTGTCTACAGCCATACAGAACAAATATCCTTACAGCAGTATCTGGATCAAACCCTGAATTGCAGGCTGCTCCCAGCAGTGCTGTCTGTGCTTTCTGCCTTCATTGCTGATACCGTGGTAAGATAAATAATTCTGCTATTGGCAGCTTATTTATTAAAAATAAAACAAACACGCTTTCTTGAATTAAAATAAGGAAGATCACACTAAAGCCATAAGAAAAAAAAAATAAATTGTAGCAACAAAAACTCAAGAATTCTTCACAGCTTATCAAAGCATAATCCACGTCCTGTACTTTACCTTTCTTTTTAATACTGTCCCAAAATGAACACTGTCATACTGCAGCTGAGTCTCTGTGCTCACTTGACTGTTTGGGCCAAATTCTCTCTTTTAAAATTTACTCAAATATGCAGAGTTATGCAAACAGAGGACTTGCCCTCCTGTACCCTCTCTTGCTGAAAAACCAATTTGCTTGTCCTTAAGCCGATGTTTCTAAATTTCCAGGAGCAGAAACACATTGTGGCTTTAAATATAGACTGTCAGTTTGTGGCTTGAGTCTCATGTTACACACAGACAGCTTGAGACTCTAAACGCAAGTTGGGCAGCACCATTACTATCTTAAAAAAGCGTCAGTACGCTTTCAAAATGCTCTATAACTTCATTCCTGAAGGCAGGGGGAGGGAAAAACATTCAAATGAAACTTTTCTAAGCTGGGGTTTAGGCGGAAACGTTACTAACTTTGCTTGGTCCTGTTCAGGAGCCAGAGTTTCCAGAGCCTGTTTCAGTTCTTCCCTCACACACGCGCACACACAAACACAAAGAATTAAGAAAGAAAACAGCTTCTTCACAACTTTTTTCCTTCAGGATTAGTCTCAGACATTCCTTTTTTTTTTTTCTTCCCCCCATATGAAATGCATTAGACAATCTTTTCCTTAAGCGGCGGACTGATAAATCCACTCTCATTGTAAGGGGGGAGGGGGGGTAAGGGTACTCACGTGGTTGAGATGTCGCATTGTTTTGGGAACTCATAATTTACGCCTTTGAAAAATGCCTTATTTGTGTTGACAGTCTCTCTTCCCTGCTCAGAACTGACGGCGGGATTGAACAGAACAGCTGGAAGAACCCAGGAAAATGCTCCTCTTGTTCGGGCTCTCCTTGCCTGGCTCCTGACCCCTTTACAACTGGAAAAGGAAACAGCACATGTGTCATTCTCTTTTGCCTGTGTAGCTCACATGAGCGGGGAGGGGCACCCATTTGCAGATAGCAGTAACTGTATTCAAGTTTTGCAAGTTGGATGTATTCCACCCCTTTGCTTTTATTAGCCAGCAACCGGTGGAAAGAAAGTGCTCTTTTCATTCTTAGCCAAATCTAGACGCACCTATTAAATCCACTTCCCAAACCCCTATCCACTGCTGTTGATACTATTTCTGTAAAGTGCTGCTGCTGACTCCCTTTCCTAAAATGTCAACCATTAGTGGGTAGGATTGAAAGTAAGACTTCCAGTTTTTGTTGTGCATCATCCCCCTTAACAGTCTGACTGATTCACCTTTAACAGGTGAAAATTGAGGATGGCATTTACTGGGTCAAAGTAGTTACGTCAGCATATACCATGAATCTACACTGTGCTCAAAACAAGGAGAACCTGTGGCTACAGCACAGGCTGAGGCACAAGTAACTCCAGTCATGGCTCTGACACAGGCTTCCTATGGCACCTTTGACAAAACATTTAATCCTGCCCCAGTTTGCCACTGGTAGAATAAAGATGAGACACTAGGTTTCTTCCTAGTCTTGGTATTTATATTTTAATTTACAGGCTAGGGTTATTTATGAGTAAGATGTATTTATTGGGCTGCAGAGGTTAATTTGCATACTCCACTGCAAGTTTTTCAGCCTGGACTACGGTGCCAGCTGCCTTGTTTGTATAGCTGCCATTTAAAGCTATCTGTTTGGCTGTCTGCATGCTGTGCTGCAGTCAGCACCATGTAGGCACTGTAAGTGTGCACACACAGCCTGTATGCAGCTGACATGGACTAGGACTTCTAGGTTATGCCAGAATAGGTGTAATTTTTGATGCATAAGCCCTAAACACTAACAAGAGTGGACAAAGTTTCCATTTTCCTGGTGTCTGCTATGGAGTCAGGATGCCTGTGACAGCAGAAACACAGTAACCATCAGGATGGAAGTGACAAAAAACACAGTAATGAAATCCAGGCTGGGACCATCCTGTTTTGCAAAACTGTCACAGGATATTTCTGTGAAATCATCTCAGTGACCTCCTACAAGAAATCACTGCCGTGAACTTGGCTCACAGTGTTTATTTAACAGCTATAGGATGGAAAGAACAGTGGCTTATTTACGTGCCAACAGCAACTAACAGCTTGTTTGTGAACATGGATGCAGTAAATTACTTCAAGTCAGAATTTCCACTCTCTGGGCCCATGGTAGAGAGCTCTGGAACATTTAGTGATAGAGCAAAGCAAGGCACAAAACAATGACAGGGAAATAATAGGAAAAACTCCTGACTTTGCTGCACTGGCTTCAGCTCTACAGCGTGACATTCATTTACACCTGATAGCTTCTCTATGAAAATACTGATGGGCATGTTTTTGATTATTGCTTCTGTGTAAGAAACACTGTGCACAATAAAAATTTGGGCTTTCTGTTCTGACTCATGACAATTTTTGTCATGCAAAGTTTTTACATTTAAATCGTTCATCTTCATGATCAAGGACAAGTTAGGTGGCCTTAGAGCAACCTGGTCTAGTGTAGGATGTCAGGAGGGTTGCAACTAGATGATCTAACCCAAACCATTGAATGATTCTATGATTCTGTGATCCCTAAGAAATTTCAGAACTTCCAGTGAGAAAAGATTTCCTAGCTGCTGCAGATGATGTGAAGGATGATGGTAGTGATGGTTTTATCATGTTAGAGCCAGTGGTCTGGACTGTCTTAGGAATTTTGTGGCAAACTAGTCAAATTGGCATGCATGATTAGGTCCTGGTGCTTAACCCCTCTGCATCTGTGCAACACTACCTACATCTGTCTGTGCTCTTATTAAAGCTGCTCTCCCCTCCACCAAAATCACTGGAGGAGTTACATCCAAGTTTATGGAGTATTCTGGCAGATCCAAATCACATGGGAAATTCCCCCTTAATGTGTTATCTTCACTTTTCTTGGGACTTCTTTCTTTGCTTATTGAGTAGACTGGGGTTCCTAGAAATCAGAGAACCATTTCCCAAGGCTGTTTGCTCTCAAACAGGCCATTAAAGAGACCTGCCTGACCTTTTCCACTCATTATTATTGAGAAATATGTGATGTTGACAAGGGCAGCAGCATGTAGCCCAGCATGCTTCTCATGCCCAGCCTGAGACTGGGCACTGAACAAAAAAAACATCTCAGTGCTCTCAGCCAACTGGTCATGACAGACAGGAGGCACCAAAGGAGCCCAGAGCAAAAGATGGGAGTGGAGTGCTGGTGGGAAAAATGTGTGATTAATCATTAATTTTCAATTTGACTGAACTCTCTCCTAATCTTTAAACAGCAATTGTTTCTGGCAAAAAACAAAAGCTCCCCAAAAGGATTAAAAGGAGAAGATAACAGAAGGGTATCAAAAAGTAATTTTTATCTAAGGACTGTAGCATTCATACAGCATTCAGCAGGTCTGTGGGTTAACACAGGTATGTTAGGAAATGTGTGTGTCAGCTCTGTGGTTTTCATCAGCCAATTACTTGATCTTGAGGCCATGGTGTTCCCATTAACCTGCAGAAGAAGTATTGCTTTCCTGCCCTGGTGAATACTTTTGCATCTTCAGCCTTTGAAAGAGTCTTTTCCTGAGTAAGGAAATGAAAATTCCCTTTTTTTTCTCAGTAGTGCTTTCAGATGTGACAGCGCTTTCAGGTCCAAGAGTGTTAACTCAGAAGTGGGACCTCTTCTGCCTCCAATACTGCAATTTATCCTACTCCTCCTAAGCGCAGCTATCTAATGAATGCACGGTCAGGCCCACATAGTTGTTCTCTTTGATGCTATCTTGTTCCAAGATAAATGATATTTCACAGTCATTCAGGCTTGGCAAGCTGATGCCGCATGCAGCAGCTGTTGTTCCCAACAGGAAGGGAGGGTTTAGGCTGCACTCGGGGGAAAAGAAATAAATAAAACAAAGGAAAGAGGCTCTCTTCAGGAAGTTATGCTTTGCAACAACAGGACATCACACTAGAAATCCCTCTCTCTGATGGATTTTCTTGGCAAAACATAATGCAAAATCTGTAATCTCATCCTGTAAAGGCAATGGCAAGATTGAAAGAGGCTGAGTGGAGAGCTATCAATAATGTCCTTCCCTGCCCACCCAGCACAGCCTGCAAGCTTCAGAGGAGGATCCATCTGAGGAGGATCCATCATCCAGACATTTGAGGAGAGGATGTAGCAGCAGTTGTGCCTGCTGTGAGCTCAAGATGGGCCTTGTGACAGTGCTGGTGGGCACACTCAGATGAACCAGTGGCTCAGTGTCCCACTGGGCTGTGTGCCATGGTCACCTGGCCACCTGGTGGGAGAGGTGGTGCTGGCTTTCTCCTCTCCTTTGCTGGCTGCACACTTCAGGCTGTCTTAAACATGCTAAGCTGCTGAGCTGTGTGAGGTGGGGTGGAATCCCAAATTTGGAAGACTTTTTGCAGGTCAAGCACAAGCAGAGATTTAACTGCTAGGCTGAATCCTGAAGGAAGGATTCTTCACTAGAAAGTATTTTGCTCTGGACATCCCATGAAATACTATTTTCTACTGATTATCTTCCTCTCCATCTCTGTAAGGAATAAGAGCTTATTTATTTGTTACCTTGTGTGATGGTTTCTCCCCCCTGACTTATTTCCTTTCTGTTTCCCATTTATTTTTGTGCTGAAAAGGTGAGGAATATTTGTCACAGACTGTATGGACCATCTCAGGTCTGGTGTAAAATCATGGAGAATGAAACCTTTGTGATGCAAAAGGGATCAATATAGGCTTATCACCCAGGATGGACTGTGATGATGGTATAACTCATGTTTTATGTGGTGCCTGTGCAGCCTGTGACTTTAAGTGCAGCAAGATTGTGAAATCCTTGGAACACAGAGAAGGAATTTTCTGTCTGCATTCATAGCACTGAACAAGTTCTTGACCCTCATACAAGGCCAAAAGAGAAAAGTTTACCCTGGAGATAAGAGATCAACTCTCCTTCCTACTTTGCATCCCAGGCATTTGTCTTTATTTTTACCACTCCTCTGACTTCTGCTTGAACCTTTGGAATATATTCTTATCCATGGAACATGTACATCTCCTGCTTTGCCTTATTGCACAATTTGCAGTTAAAGGATGTAGTGTGCCTGTTTGTATTTCAGGTAGCCAGTTAATCTGTTAATTTATTTGGGCCAAATTCTTTTCCATTTGTGCCTGTACTCAGGGGATCCTCTGGTGTCACTACAATGCAAATAGTTCTCAAAATGTGCCATCTCGCTGTGAAATGGAAATATAAGGGGACTCTACATCTGCCCTGTAGTCTGGTTCCTGGCTTTCCATGACCTGTGTTTCATTTAATGGCACCATGGAGAGAAGATGTGTAAGGTCAAGAGTTCAGTGGACAGTGGTGCAGAGTCTCTGTAACACTACAGTGTCGTCATGTCCAAAGATCAGACAGAATGTCTTAGAGCCCTTGCCTCCTCTCCAATCTAATTTCCAACACTGCTGGAAAACACATCTGCTCACACTTTAGACCAGTCAACAGGATGTTGACATACGGTTTGATAGTGCATATTTGGAACAATGGTAATGTCATCTGGGTAGATGTGGAGTGGGTGAATCATATTATCAGAGCTTGCTGAGTTTAAGAAATCAGAGCAGGCTTTGACACATGGATTTCTCATAACAAAAGAACAAAATGATAAATAAAGTGAATCATTCTGCAATTTAAAACAAGAGGGAAGGCTTGCTCAAACAAAGCAGAATTAAACACTGGAAGTCATAATTCCTGGAGGATCTGGTGTAGTTGGACCTTCAGTTGGACTGAAAACCTTTACTCTTCCTTACATAGATGGTACTGTATGCACAATTTCAATAAATCGGCTTTTTTAGTTGCTGCACATTAGAGAGCCTCCAAAGGAGGGCAGCAAAGATGGTGAAGGGCCTTGAGGGGAAGCTGTGTGAGGAGTGGATGAGGTCACTTGGTCTGTTCAGCCTGGAGGAGGCTGAGGGGAGACCTTGCTGCAGTTACAGCTTCTTGTGAGGGGCAGAGGAGGGGAAGGCACTGATCTCTCTGTGGTGACAGTGACAGAACCCAAGGGAATGGCCTGAAGTTGTGTCAGTTGGGGTTTAGGTTGGATATTAGAGAAAGGTTCTTCACCCATAGGGTGGTTGAGCACTGGAACAGGCTCCCCAGGAAAGCAGTCACAGCAGCAAGCCTGACAGATTTCAAGAAGCGTTTGCCTTCTTGGGCACATGGTGTGATTCTTGCAGATGGTGCTGTGCAGGGTCAGGGGGTGGCCTTGATGATCCTTCCAACTCAGCATAATCTGTGATTCTGTGATAACTCCAAAGTGGCCAGAAAATTGAAAGTCAAGAGTTCTGATGATTGTGGAGCCTGCTGTGTTTTGTTACCCAAGTGTTAAATTTTGCTTTCATGGCTATTTAAGTGCAGGTGAAAATCCTCTCAAAGGTTGCTAGTACAGCATCTGGCCTGTCCTGTGTAACATAATGATGGGCTTGTCTCAGCCTCAGCTCTCTGGGAGATTGGATCTCCCATACTTTAGCAAGCGCTTCAGCCTCTTTTCTAGCCTTTTCTAGCCTGAGTGTGTCATGCACAGAGGTAATACAGCCAAAGCAGGGATCTTTCTAATCACAGTGTGAATGCTTTGGCCAAAGCAGTAACTGGGTTACATCCAGAAAAGGTGTTGGATAAGTGTGTGTGCTTAGAATCCATTATTGAGTCTGCTTCCCACCTTGCAGCAACATTTAACCAAACACACTCAGACAGATTGGCTGATGATATTTCCTAATATATAATAACACCAAGGCATTTGCTCTTTTAGCTTTCATGTACTGATCTCTCCAGAGAAAAAGGCAGCAGTTTAAGATTACTTTCTTCTATAAGTGCAAGAACGAAAATCTTGTGCTTCCCTTCTCTTCAGAGATACTTCAGTGCAGTTTAGTGTTTCAATCCACTATCTGAGCACAAAGCTGGCATGTGGTAAAGTCACAGTTACACTGAAGGAAACTAGGGCTCCATAAGGATGTGTGTGATGACCCAAGACCTTGTTGCTTAGCACTGCTCCTATCACTGCTTTAAAAATAACTCCTCAAAATTATTAGCCTAAGAGAGGCTTGAGCTTCATTTTTCTTGTGGGTAATGTGACTTGAGTTGTTTTTATTTTAAAAGAACCTTAAACTTCAATAATTTTTTCTTTCATTCTGCAACTTGTTTGAACTATCTTGAGGATGTTTGTGTTTGCTGACTTAGGTTGCTTCCTTTGTTAAGTGATTAGTTAAATAACTAGAAAATGCAGTCAGCAATCCTAATGGAGTTCATTAGAATCCCACAAGTATCTTGGCACCGTGGGGGGAAGAAAGGGTTTGCAAGAGATTAGAACAGAATTTAGCCCTCCCAAGGTCCCTCAGGGTGTGTCCTCCTCCGATTCCTGACTGTAACACTTGCAAATCAGGCTCTCGTAGATTACTTCAGAAGTGGCAAGTGGTTAACATATCCTACACACAGAGCATCGATACTTTTATGTTGGTAAACCCAGCTATAACTTTTATGTTAGCCAAACCCAAAATTTTTGGTTTTCTACTTACCCCTGCTAAATGGGTGGTTGTAGTTCTCTCAAATAATAAAATATCTGTCTCACTGAAGTGAGGTTCCTAAGCCACTGATAAGAATTCTCTTTTATTGGTTTTATACAGGGTGTGGGAGACAAAGAGTTCCCCAAGTGCAACTAAATGCCCTGGACCTGGCTATCCTTGAGGTCCACTCTCAAGTGAGTCCAGCTGGAAATAGGATATGATTTTAAAGCCAGCTAATCTGCTTTTCCTTTTATTTGTGCTGAGTTTTTATACAAAAATGGATATAGCTGTCTGCTGTGATGGAAGTAAAAATTTAGAACGGTCTATTCTAATAATAAATTGCATGCTGATAATTTTTCTTACTGCAGTAAAGGCAATTCAGCTGTATCTGATTGGCAGTAGTTCAAGATTTTTGATGTTCAGCAGGAGAATGTACAGCTGCAAGAAACAAAACAACACTAAAAAATCTCAAACTGCACATGCTGGGATGGCAACAAGCCCAACTGCAACAGCTCACACTCACAGTGACTCCGCCACTGGGACACACAATGAATGCTTTTGCTGGCAAAATTGCACAATGAGTTTTGTTTTCCTTTAATGCAAAGTCCAAATGTTTCCCTCTGGGTACAATGTCGTGGACTTCCTCAAGCCTTATTTAAATGACATGTATGAATGTGGTTGAAGATTTCAGCTGTCCACTCAGCAACACTCACACAGGTCTACTTTTTATTGTCCTTGTGCTCCTGTTGGACATGGTAGGCATTAAACTGCAAGGGAAATGTGAGATGCTGGAAGAGAGCATATAGAGATTATTCCTTTCTTGGAGTGAGCTACAAGCAAACTCAACTGAGATAAATATATACTTCACTATGAAATACACAATGCTTTATTTGGAAATAGTTTTCTTCCTTATTAAATCAAAGAGCTGCCCAGGAAGTTATAATTCAGAACAATAAACATAACTACAAGGAAAATATCTGAATAATCTAAACATATCTTTTCTCTGTGAGGTAGATAAATATGAATTCTCTCTTGTGAAGTCAGGCTGGAAAAATGTTACAGGGAGAGTTCAGGAATGGTTTATATCAGAAAGTTTTGAGAAAAAGCATAGTTCAGGAATCTTTAGGATCCCTGGATCTTGTCAGTTTTTTTCAAACATTGAAATAAGAGCTGGAGTAATGCTGTGTAGCACAGAGCTACATTGCTGATTCGTCTCTGGGAGCTCAAACTTTTATTGGGGAAGCACTGAAGAATGCTCTTATGGCTACCAAGATTTAAAAAACCACAAAGATTCCTCTTAATTTTAAGCACATGATTAGGTCTTGTTACAAGTTGAAAGCATGCTGAAAGATTTTTCTGATTACTGAAGGCTTCCTCTAAATATTCATATATGGACTCTTCCTCTACGACATCATCCAAATTAAATTTCCTAATTAGACTCTAGGATGAGGCAGTCTATTGAAGAAACTTTCTAAAGATAAGGGGTTTGTGTCATTTTATGTAAATTTTGTGTTTGAAGTATTAGTCACATAATCTATCCTAGTCTTCTGCATACCCTCTGGAGTCAAAGGAGGAGATAGAGGTTTCCAGAAGATGATTCATTCTGTGGCTAAAATTAGGTGCAATGGACTACATCACATTAAAAAATTTTATCCCCCCTAAGAAAAAACCAACATCCTCCTTTGCTGACATCTAGATATAAAGGATGTTGTAGTGTTTCTACCAATATTTAAATTTGATATTTCTATTCTGGTGCTGTTTTGTGCTCCTCCCAGAGGCCATTCTGCTTATACTTAGCAAATACAAATGGAAAGAGTCCCTGTCTTTATGATGTGAAAGTGCTGGTATTCTTTGAACAGTGGGCAATCAAATCCTCATTTACATCTTCAAGTGTAACTGATTACATGCACTATGTAGCATGAATAAACACTTTGTGTTAATTAACACTTTCTATCAATATTCCACCATTTGAATTTTCACCTGCCACAATCTTCTGCTTTTTTTTAACTTCAAAAACTAATTGTCAGATGTCCTCTGAAATGTCCTGCTGTGGTGGGTTTGCCCTGGATAAACTCCAGGTGCCCAGCAAACCTGATTCAGCTGTCCCCTTCTCAGCTGGCCAGGGGAGAGAAAATAGAATAGAAAGTTTGTACATTATGATAAGGTCAGGGAGGGATTACTCATCTGTTACTGTCATGAGCAAAACAGATCTCACTTAGGAAAAAAAAAATTAATTTCTTCCAATCAAATCAGAGTAAGATAATCAAAAATAAACTCAAATCTTAAATCAACTTCCACCCACACCACTCTTCTTCCCAGGGCACAAGTTCACTTCTGATTTTTCCTCCCTCTTCCCCACCAGTGGCGCAGGGGGACAAGGAATGGTGTCAGTCCATCACCTGCTATCACTGCTGCTCCTTCCTCCTCAGGGGAAGAGCTCCTCACACCCTTCCCCTGCTCAGTGTGGGGTGAGAGGAGAAGCTGCAGGAGCTGTTTAGTCTGGAGGAGAGGAGAGAGGATCTCATCAATGCATATAAATATCTCAAAGTTAGGTGTCAAGAGGATGGTGCCAGACTCTTTTCAGTGGTGACCAGTGACAGGATGAGGAGCAATGACCATGAACTAAAACACAAGCAAGCAAGTTCTACCTCAACATGAAGAACTTCCTTACATTGAAGGTGGAAAAGCACTGGAACATGCTGCCCATGGAGGCTGTGAAGCCTCCTTCTCTGGAGAAATTCAAAACTCACCTGGATGAGGTCCTGTGTATTCTGCTCTAGGTGACCCTGCCTTGGCAAGGAGTTTGGACTGGATGAGCTCCAGAGGTCCCTTCCAGCCCCAGCTATTCTGTGATTCTGTGATTATGTGTTTCTAACAATTCTCTGTACTCTGCCAGTGAGCTGATATTGCAAAATTGCCATTTTCTGGCAGAGACCTATTATTTAGATTCCTTAGAGGAACAGAACATAATCTAAAATGTACTGCCAGAAAAGGCTGGAAATGCTGAGTTTTTTGATCAGTGGGGAAAAAAAGATTTAAAAACATCTTGCACTGCAACTATTATCTGTAAAGAGAAATACACCTACAATATTGAGTTACAAAGGGTTTTTCTCCATTTAGAAGTCACATTAGTTTGATATAAATAAAGTAAAAAAAAATATGTCAGAATAAAAATTATATCAACATGGTCTGTCTCCTTGTACACAAGTACATTGAGAATTAAGCTCATGTCCACTTTTAACTGATATCTTTGTCACAGATAGATGTTAATAACTCTGCTGAGAAGTTAACCTTCCACTGGGGTCATTGCACAGTGCTGTGGTTAGAGTTCATTCTTTGTTGATTTTTCCAACAGCAGGCATCTGTTTTGAATAGTGCATTAATTGTTGTGAATGTTTTTAATTGTTGTGAATGTTTGCTATACAGGATTTCCATGGATTAATATTTGGAGTTTCCCTGGGCCCCAGTGTTTCCAGGTTGGGAAGTCCATGTGGGAACGCTCTGAGTGTGAGAGGGTCTGATCACCCCAGGGAGAAGCAGAGATTACCTGTTGAAGGAGAGCACAGGAATAAGTCTCTTGCACTTACTATTTTGACTTTTGGTGTCATTTGATTTTCCCCTGTTGACTGTACAGGGACTTTAGCTCCCTTTCATACACTGGCTGAGTATGGCCAGGAAGTGTATGAAAGTGGCCTTTCATACACTTCCTGGGTAGGCCATTTGACTCCTTGAAACTGAATGCATCTTTACACTTCTACACAAATGTCTCATCAGCTGTAGTTCCTTGTAAAAAGTCTGTGATGAGCAACCCATGGCTGATGTGATGTGATGTATTTATAACAGCTGACCTCACCTATTCTGGAAACTGGTGGCTTGAGCTAACTTCTGTGATCTTGTCTACATTTGAAGAACAAGAAGCAACAGCATGGAAGACCTCTCTCTTTTCCTTCTTTAAAGCATGGAAGATAAATGTCTTAAAGTATATTGGGATCATGATTCATACAAGACCAAGGCCTTGCTGCAGAAAGGCCTCTGTTTTGCTTATCAGAAAGAAGCAATATGTTTATTGCTCACAAGGATCTCAATGAGAGGCAAAAATCAGGTACAAAAGAGGTTTTGAATCTAGTAGAGTAAATTTTAATGAGTGTTAATTATTGTGCAATTATTCTGTAACAATGCAAGTGATAAAAAAGGGACAATTTTTTAGCAATCAAGATTTGGAAGAAAGCCCTAAGAAAAAGGGTGAATTTTTCTATTTCTTGAAATCTTACAGACACCTTCCTGAAAGATTTATGAGTCAAAAATAAGTTATTAGTTCAATATCATTCTGTGGCCTGAGTGGCCTTGAAGATATTAATCTGTGAATCAGCCAGTGAAAATCTATGGCCTGTAAAGGGCAGAGTATCCAACAACACGAATGTGATGTCTCTTCTGTCCCTACAGACCCCAGGCAGGTGGAGCCATCTGCACTGGCTCACTCCAGAGCTCACTGTTGTAGCACTGCTCAAGAATCTCATGGTAAGCCACCCTCTTTGTTCTGCTTTTTTGTGCATATAAGTAGAATTGGACCTACACATTCAGTCATGAGCTCAGAGGGTGTGGGGTGTCACCAAGCAAGCTATCATTGTGACATTTTCAAGCTGCTGGCTGACTTCAAAGTGATATGTAAGCATATACATGAAGCATATGGGGAGGCAGGAGACATATATCAGCTGGCATAAAGGGTCCAGGGCAGCTTCTACTGGAAAAAGAAAATAGATTGCAATTCCAGGCAGAGTGTCTTAACTCTTCTCTCCTTGCCTCTGAAGATTTTAATTTCTTATATTTGTAAAATCCAAATAATTTATGTCCAAAGTCAGTCACTTTGCTGTATTTTTCTGCTCTTAATGCACCAAAGCTCAGCTTATCTTCTGTTATCTCCCTGTAAAAAAGTGGGGCAAACCTGCTGCATTTGCACTCAGTACTCTAAGCTCAAAAGAGTAGAGTAACTTCAGATTTATCACTGTGCAACCAAGAGTGATATTAGGTGTTAGATTTAATATCACCCATCCCTGTGTGAAAGAGAAGGCCAAATTCTCTACTAATGTAAAGCAATAGGGACTCACTTGCAAATAAAAGAGATTCTGACCTGGTATTCAGAATACTTAGAAACTACTCAGAGAGAACAATTGAGCAGGAAGATATATTGTTTTCTATTTTATTCCATGATTTCAGTACAACTACTTTTCTCAGCTTGAGCCCAAGTCATCAAAGTTTCTCACTGTAGAGTCGTTCACTACAGGCTTCCTCTGCTACCCTGCTGTGGATGATGCCACGAGCTCTCTTTGCACCTGCAGCTACGGCTCCTAAACAGATTGGTGTCCCCTGGAAATCATGAAGCATTTGTCCTTGCAGTGTCACCTCTTCTTCCCTGGTGTGACGAAATGTGCTCTACCAAAAATAACCTGCCTGTTGTTCGTTTCCCAAAACGCTCTCGGAAGGATGTGGTGCTACCAGCAAAGGTTATGCTGACAAAGCATGCGGCAAACAAGGGGGTCAGGGGTGGTTTGGTGCCTGAAAGAGAGAAGTAGGAGATTTAGTAGAAGGTAAAAAGATAAAAAATAATAGTAGTTGAAGTATTTTAGCATGTGATATTGTTGTAAACTGATTCAGAAGACGTAAATGGGAAGAAAAAGCAGTGAAGAAATTCTTCTTTTAGAAGCAGTAAAAGGAGGAATAGAGAGAGATCAAGGCCATTCTGTTCGGTGTAGGAGCATAATAAAGTACACCAAGTTACCTCTGAAGGAGATGATCTGTCTGTCTCTGTCCTTCAGCATTCAGGAACCAGGGTAGGTGTGCCAATACTGTGTGGAGCTCTGGAAAGGAAAGCAGCTCTGGCAGAGCTCTGCACTTCTATGGTTGTATTGCTGCTGGACATAGCCCTGCTAAATAAACTAGCTTTTCATGACACCCTCCCACACAAAGCAGGCCTTTTCTGTGTGCCCTGTGGAAGGTCAACCAGGAGGTTCAGACTGGTCATCCTCCTGATCAGAGTTCAAGGACATGAACCACAAAAGCATCCATCCTCTTGTTTAATGTAATCAGAAAGCCAATTCTGTGTTGGAGCCAAATTTATGGATAGTCATGCACTGAGCCAACTCCCCACTGCCTCTAATGCTTCTCGGCATGAGAACTAGAGTCCTTCTTCCCTGGTCTGACTCCAAGGGATGCAAATTATACATTTGTTCCCCCCTCCTCCTTCTTGTTTATAACTTGTGTAGTTCATATTCTGTGTTTCGTCTGTCTTGAAAATTGTTGTCACCTCAATTTTCAACACTGTCAGAAATGTTTATCTCATCAGAAGGGCTGAAAAAGCAGTGCAATAAAGTAAAATTAAATCACTATAGTGGCTTAGATATTAGTAACAATGGAGGAAAATTAATCAGCAACAATGACTGAGGAGGTTTTACATCTTCCCAATACTTAACACTGTAGCAACTCTTCAAAACAACTCTTATTTCTTTTTCATGTTTGCTTTTAATATCTACTCCTTTTTTTGACACCAGATTTCTCCAAACAGTGTATTAATGTTTCTTCCTTTTATACTACATGAAGTCCTCTGGAGTCTGAGGGTTTTCTAATGTCTGGTGCTATTTATGAGGCATCTGTTTTCAAAGCTGAGGGCACCTGTCCCTAAATTTCCTCAGTTTGAATTATATGATGTGCAATTCCACTGAAGCTTCTGGAAGGAGCTTGTATCAAAGTGGGTCCATATGCCATGGGATGTGGCTGCAGATTCTGGAATCAAATGATACCTCCTTGGAAAACTCCTTGTATTATAGAGCAGCTGATGATTTTCCAGTAGACTTCAAAGGTCTGTGTGAATTTCACCAGAAAGGAAATATATCCTTGGGAGACAATGAAGAAAAAGATGGAGACCAGTGCTGATGAATTGTCCCTGAAATCCTTTTGGCAGGAAGGAGGGTTCCAAACCAGTAATATCAGTGATGTGTCTTAGTATTCATTTTACAGCTGGTGCTGGTGGATGTTTGCACTAGAAAAAGGCTGCTTTGTTGATGTCTGGGCAATTTTATTATTCCTTTATGCTGAGGAACTTGCTATAGTTTTTCATATATAGATATGCAATTGCTTATCTAAATGTATCAGTAAAAACTGTCTTGGCAAAAAGCTTGAATCATAATTTGCCTTTTGAGATTTCTTTTATTACTCCTTTTCCTATGATGAATATTTTTCATAATTTTAAAACTCTTGTGTCTAGATAATTCTATGCCAAACATGGAAATTCCTGTAATTCCTGCCTGTGCAGAAATATCTGAAGGCAAAAGAAATAAATGACAAGATCCCAAATAACTGAAAACTTTGAGGTGAAGATTATGGCACAAATTCATCATATCTGTGAGGTTTGCTGATACATTAGTCAATTAGGATATAATGTGGAAACAAAGTGAGTGCAATTGCACATTCAGTGCATGCAAAGAATAATGGCATTTGCACATCAGCCACACAAATATTTCTCCTATTTTTCAGCATGTGTAGGTCCAACACAGCACGTTCACGGTGCGACCAAGTCCCAGTTCTGAGACACTTGTTCTCTCTTGTGGTGTCATAATCTAGAGGCCAGAAGAGAAGCCAGCATCTCTCAGTTTCACACAGCCCAACCCCTCCAAGTGCTGAGGTCTGATGTCATCTGCCCACTTGTATCTCATGTGACTGGCTGCAAAGTGGTCATGTCTTCAGTCACATATCTGCACTCTTAGACCATGCTAAGAGCCATGAAAGTTTACAGAAACTGAAGAGGCTGTGCCCCTCAACACTGCAGAATATACAGCCACTTGATATAGAACAATGTTAAATGTCTGCTCAGAAAGGGAATGTTTCTAAATGAAATGTCCCAAAATGACAGGAGTTGCTTTTATGCCTCTTCTGGACTCTCCGATGTGTTGTCCACTTAGTGAAGCAAGCTGAGTGCTTGTGGCCTGCCTTGCTAGGAAATGAGAGACCAACTCACTGTTCTTTCCTGTTTAAAAACAGCAGATCTTTCCTTCCTGTTCTATTTTTGGGGTTGATCCATGAAAGGCAGGACCAATGTTTAAGAGGATTCTCAGAGGCAAACCAGCTGGGTTGCTCTAGAGAGCTGCACTTTTTCTTAAGGTATCTGAAGTGGTAGTGAAATCACCTAGCAGTTTTTTTCTCTATATTCAGAATACTTATTATCCTGAGCTTTTTGTGGCCTCTCCTCATTTCAGATCATAAGGCTGTTCACCCTCTGTCCATTCATCTGTCAGGGGCTTAGTTATTGAGGCCTGGCTGTGTGTTAGATGCTGTTAATGGTTCTGTATTCCTCTAGCATGAAAATGCTGAGTGATATACATGGATGTAGTTATTGCATTACTCATTCACAGCCCCACCAGATCCTTTAAAAGAAATTGAGGATTTTTGCTTAATTGAGGGTTTGTTTTTCAGCTTTCTGAAATCTTGTGAATCTGGCACCTCATCAGCTTGTTATTCCCCAGCTAGTGAATACTATTTGCAATTTTCTGATATTTTAATAGTTTCAACAAGTACAATTGAGGTTTGACTGCTCCAAACTGGGGGTCTGACCCTGTGTGTCCTGACCAAATCTCATTTTTTCCAGAGCTACCATTTATTGTACCAATCCAGAATCAAGCCCAAGAAAAGCATGGATAAATAAAAACAGACCCTTTCTTTCTTTAGATCCTCATGCTGTGTTTACCAGCAATGATTTCGGTGTACTTGCAATGCTTAAATGTTACATCTCTGGACTTCTTTATACCAAGTCTCTGGTTCTTTTCTTTGCCTTTGCTCATCTCATTCACCACTTTCCCATGCAGTGATATGTTGATTCCTGCTGAAATCTGTGTCACATCCACTCCCCTGAATGTCCAAGGATGCTGTATTATGCCTTCAAAGACATCTTTTATGTTATTTTCAAGTGATTTACTCTGAAAGTTCCTTGTCTGATAAATGTCTTCACTTCTCTGGTAAAACTGCTCCAACTTAAGTGAGCAATTCAGAAGGCTGCCGCTTACAGTAAAGTTAGTCAAATGAACTTATAATTGATGTTTTTTCCTCTGCGACCCAGTTTTGAAAGTCAGATTTGTCTGACATTATCCTGCTGGGTCTTACCCCTCTGCTGACATTTAGCACGAAGGGAAGAGGCTTGAGCACTTAATACAGCCTCCAGGGATTGGTGACACTTCCAGAGGCTGTGTTTATAACCATCAGGTCAGCAAAGAAAAGTAGGACAAGATGTCACTCGGGCACTGAGTTCAGTTTTGGGCCCTTCACTACAAGGAGGACACTCAGGTGTTGGAGCAGGTCCAGAGAAGGGCAATGAAGCTGAGGGAGGGTCTGGGTATTGATGGATATACCAATCATGTTGATTCTTTTTATGACTAAGGGAAGGCAGGAGGTGTTTGCAAGCCATGATTCATCTAGTCTTTTTGAAACATATAATTTAGGCTGTGACAAAACACCACTGAGAAATTCCTATTTCTGTCCACCGTCTCTAAGGGGAGTCTGGAAAACATCAGATATGTATTCTAACCCTGGAGACTTTACAAGTTAAATGATGTGCATCTCATCTGTGATGAGACTCTTATCATCTGTGTTTATATTGCTTGTTGCTTTTTGGCAATAGATGTACTAATGTAGACTGAATCTGCACTAGGTGTGCAATAGGTGGTCTAAATGTGGTCTGGAAATGTTAGCTAGGATTTGCAGGTATATATACACAAATATATTAGTCACAATAAAACCACACTGAATGGCACACAACAATAAAAAAGGGATTTTACTGCATTAGGTGCCTTTGAATAGCCTAGACTTAAGTTCTTTATTCTGCTCAATTTTACTAATATATCTGGACTAGATTTTTGGTTTGCTGCCCCCCTCAAGTAGCATGTCCCTATAATCTCTGAATAACAAGACAGGGGGAGTCTGGCATGGCTGGACAAATTATTGTGTGCATCCAGGAAGAAGGAAATGACTGAGTTCATCATTGGTGGGACAATACTAGGAAACTATTTATGTTCTTTAATAAGAAAATTCATTTTACCAGGCCCCTGGAAAAAAGTGAGATGATGCTTTGTGTACTTTGTATCAGCTTGGCTGCAAAGCAGAGAAGCAGGAGAAATGGGGTCCAGCAGACTTGCAGACAGGCAGTGAGAAAAACTGAACAGTCAATCCTCACAGGGCATTTTCCTATTCTCTGTCCTCAGCTGTGGAAAAAAACATGAGAGAGAGAAAGGGATGCACAGGGACTTTGTGATACAGCAAAAGAAAGTGAAGGGCGAGAGGGAGGTTTATATGATGAAACTGATATCCAGTGGATATCAACTGAGAGAAGAAGTAGTGATTCAGTGATTCCATCTCCAAAAAGAATAGTACTTTGCCTGCAATTCTGTAGGCATATCACCCAAATCTGTTAACATTTTCATGGATAAACTTCCTAGTGCAATAGAATCTATGTTTATTAAAACTGTAGAGGCACTTGCAAAGATACCAGAGAAGAATATAATTCAAACTAATTGAACGTTGGTCATGTGGTTGGGAAAAATCTCTAATGACATAACATAAAAAGAGAAAGAATGAGATGCCAGAATGAAAAAGGAAAATTAAGAGCACAAAGACATGGTGAAGAACAAGTAATGGTTCTTCAGACAGATGAAGAGTTACAACAATTGAACAAATCATGCTGTATTCATGATGTCATGGGAAAAGCAAACAAATAAGCAGAAGTATCACTTATAAAATAGAGAAAGTTATCTGAGCATTGACAAGGCTTCACATGAACTGCAATGCAGTGCTTTCTACACTACACTATAGAAAAGATGTGAAGCAGCTGAAAATTCAGGGGACATTGAGTGAATGATCATTACTCTAATAAACATGGCCTGTAATTAAACGTTGGTAGAAAAAAATTGGTGGTTTAGGCCCTTGGCCTAATGAAAAGACACCTGAGTGCAGAAATGATCACAAATATATAAATTTATAGAAAGATGCTGTTTTTCATGATTGCAGAACCAAGACAAGAAGTATCAGAAGCAAAATGCTGTAAAGGTAGTCTTATAACAGTAGTCACTGTTAATGGAAAAGAAAAGGGCTCCTTAGTTGACTGCTTCCATATGTGCTTCCATACCTAGGTTCTGTTCTAAATATTTTATTGCCTTGGCTTACATTGAGCCAAGGCAATAAAATAATTTTTATATTCTACCCCAGCATCTGAAATGATAGAGAGGAAAAAAGATAATAATAGGAAAAATTACAACATGAGGAGGAAACCTAAGTAGTCTTAGATCAATACAGAGAAAACATTATTTTCAGCATGCAGATTTTTGAAATTGCATGTTTGTTTAAAAGAAATAATTTCTCTCAGCTGTCCATTTGAAGGTTTAAAACCAACTCCAAACACTTATTCTTAAACTTGTTAGTATCAAAAAAATTAATTAATTCCCCTTAGTTAATTAATTTGGTTTAATGGACTTCAGCATTGCAAGGCAGGATGGAATGTTAGATTAGATTCTCCAGCTATACTTCAAGTCATATAATGACAGTAACAAAAATCTTTCTTTTTGAGTAGTCATAGAGAGGATTTTTAAGCCTTAATTTAAAGTGGGTGTTTGCCTTTCCAGGCTGTAGCTTGGATTAGTTTCTTCGGGAGTTTGAGGGGGTGAAACTGGGAACACTCAAAAAGCTGTGTTCAGAACTAAAGCCTGTCTCTGGAAGGTGTGGAGCATCATATTAGCATTTGTTTTGAAGAATCTCTTGATGTCAGCAGGAGCTCTGGAATTTTTTATTTGCATTGAGAAGAAAACACAATGCAACTGAAGTAGAAAGTTTTTTCCCTGGGAAAAACTGATTATCTTAGGCCTTGATATTTAGTAGCACATCAGAATATTTTCCTGCCCTTTTTTCCATCACCAGTTGTCTTATCTGTGAAAAATTCTGAAATATAACATATTCTAAATTATTGTTATTGTTGTTATTATTATTATTGTTGTTAGTATTGCTATCTTCCACTTCTCTTTGTACTTGAAGACCTAATTTTCATCATGGTGAGGCCCAAACACAAAGCCCCTGAAACTAAAACACAAAAACAACAGCTGGAATAATTTCCATGGGAAAGGAAAGGAAGGGGTCAGGGTGATGTCCTGGGATCCCTAACACTTGCATTGGCTTCTTCCTCTCCTCTTAGATTCCACTGAGAGGAGCTTTGCAGTCACTGAAGCAGGAAGGAGCGCTTGGCAGCCCCTGCTTTGCTCCTGATTTCCAGGAGGAACAAGAGGCAGGATAGAGCAATGCCTGGATTACCAGCAAGACAGGCAATCAAAAATGTCCTTTACTGTTTTGTCATCCCAATTTCTTCCCTGTGCAGCTCTGGGAGCCCAGCCTGTAGGAGGGCCAAAACCACAGGGGGAGAGGATGGGCAGCCAGCCTCCCCTCCTGGGGATGGCCTGGGCATCCTGCACAGACAAATCCCTGTCCAAAAAGGACAACAGCCCACTACTGATGGAGCCCCATGCAGTCATCTGTTGGAAGACATCCCAAGGGATATATCACACTATCTTTGTTTCCTGTTTAAATATTTCCCTTCAGAAAGAGATAATGGCTTGAAGAATGTAGAACTGTGTTTCTATTTTGGAAAACTATTACTTTTTCTTTTTTTTTCATGTCCAGCTTTGGTGTTGTTCATTACTTCTCCATTGCCCATCATACCTGTTTACTCTTTTCACCCTGCTCCACTTCTTTCAGTTCCTGATTTCTTATTTTCAAGAAAATGTAAGAGCTCTTTGCATTCACTCAAGCCTCCTTACTTCTTGTTTAAAGTCTCTCAATCCCCCCAGAGCCTTTTATTTTTTTCCACATTAGAAAACAAACAAAAGTTTTAGCATCCTTCCCCTATCTGAGCTAAGGCATCCTGAAAGAGGAAGGCCCAGATAAACATCTATTCATCTCCACAGCTCCCAGATGCAGCTCCAACAGTCTCCTTTATGGATTAAAGATAAGACACTATCTTTAAGCAGCATTAAGAATGAGAGCTCTGGTCACCAGCAAGGGAAAAGAGATTGCTCAAGCCCTCAGCTTCTGTCACAGAGACTGACGTCTCACGAGTCAGAGGTGTGCTTGGAGAAGCACGTCTCTCTGACACTGTGTTGTGGCATAAGACACCCTTCACAGCCCAAAGGCCAGAAACAGAAAATAAACTTATCTCTGTATTACATGAGAGGCTTTCAGGCAGCCTGGGGTGCACGTCTCAGGTGGGTGACTCACCACAAAGTCTTGTGAGGGGAGATTTTGGTTCTTATGTCCATAAGCTGAATCAGCCCTGCATAAACACAGCAGAGGAGGAGGAGGAGGAGGATGCAAAACATCAAACACCACAAGCCCTGGTCTCGAGGGGTTGTGTTAAAGGAAGGAAAATACATTCCAACAAAAACCTAGTTCTGGCACTCTCCTTTTTCTCTTTGCCTTGCTTGGGAGCATTTTCTGTCACAACCATTCGGTGCCACAGCATTCTGCTCTTAGTAGCCCTGACTGGGAGGGAAGGATATCCCAAGAGCCAGGGGTAGATGTTGGTCCTGATTCACCAAGAGCACTGCAAATCCAGGCTTTGGGACACAAGGTGTTTATTTGGGCTAAACAAACCTTCAAAGATGCAGAAAAAAGAAGTCCAGGGAAGAATGTTGATATAAATGTCCCACTGGGGGACTAAAAAGAGGTGCTGGACTGTCTGAATGCCATTCAGCTGATTTTGTGTTTTCTTTGCTTTTTTCTGAAATAAAAAATTAAGAAAAAGGAGAAAGAAAAACAGGAAAAAAGTGATTCTTGAGGAGGAAACCCTACCAAATGACCAGGACACCTCATTAGGATGAGGAAAATGTTCTTCTGAGAGCAAAGGGAGGTACATAAACTGACTTTTTTTGGTATGAAACTTGTCAGTGAAATTTCAGCATTGAATTCCTGCCTCATAAGGTTCAGGCTGTTTACTTGTGTGTAAGGTTGCCTCTCTTATTACTGTCAGAGGTCAAATCCTGAGCAGTTAAAAGAAGTATGTTATTTTAAAGCCTTTTCTATTTCTAGGCAGGCTTGTAAGGCAGGACTGGCTTGCCTACAGAAGAGTCAGTGAAGTGCAAGCTCTTCCACATCTAGGAAATGAGTTGGATGGGGTAGGAAACACTGCTAGTGCCTGGCAGCTGATGGCCAGTCTCTGTGCAATAACATCCTGGCTCGGACTGCTCTGTGGGTGAATTAAAGTTGGCAGTTTCAGTCAGCAGAAGGAACAAAGAGGTCAGGTTGGCTGAGCTGTGTTTGTGACTCTCTGACACTTACCTGAGCAGTTGGCCCCTGGTCCCAGTCTGTGCTGCTGTCCCCCAGTTCAAAAGGCACAGCACAGGTGTCATAAGAGCAGACAGCAGCCACTGCCAGCAAGGATCTTAGTCTCATTTTTGCTTCACGAAACAAGCACAAATCCTTTAACCCCTCTTTGAACATTCTGTGCTCCAGGTCCCTGTTCTAGGAGCAGCAGGTGGCCTGGCTTTAGTTACCACTTCATAAAATAGAAGAATAATTTCTGATACATGATAGCAAAATGCTTAGATTTTGAAAGCAAGCCTCATCCATGGAAGGCACTTTACAAAGTTATCACATAATTTCACCCCCTGGGCTCAGCTGGAGTATTAGCTGAGAATGGATTCACTTTATACTGAGTCAATTTGCAAATTCTCTGAGCAAACAAAGCTGCTGCAGCATTTATATTGTATGTGTGTTTTTCTACAAGATGTTCAGGACTTTCAGATACAAGAAGGAACGACCAGAACCTAATGCTTCTCCTTTAAATTGTGAAGGTCCTTTTGTTCTCAATTCATTTTTTTTGTTCTCAATTCATTTTTTTGGTGTCAATTAAAGGCAATTTACTTCACCAGCTCACTTGTGGAACCATTTATTCAGGACAAAACAATAACAATGCACTGAGTAAAAGGCAACTGAAATGATTGTCACATTCCCTCCCTAGCAGCAAGGAAATTGGCTTCTAATCCACATTCCAAACTCTGATACCTTGCAGACAGTACTAACATTCTGGCTTTTGTGGTGCAGAAGTGATTTTTTAGAAAGATTTTTATTGTATTTCTCTGAGTTTTTGTGTTTTAAAACCATGATGAGGCAGACTACCTCAGAATATTTTTTAAACATGTTTGTGTAAGTCAACATTGATTCTTAGATTCCTGTTTGAATGCACAAGTCATGATTTGTTTGACCTTTTTAACCAATGTGCTACTTTGTTCATTATTGCCCTCTTTTCCAAAGTAACTGCCAAGTCATCCTGTGAACTCGTTACTTGACCATGTGTTTGTTCATTTAGAGATGAAGGAAGTGGGAAAAGTGAAAACAGTCTCACAGTCTTCCCTGCTAACATCCAGTCTCAAATATTTGTTTTTCTATAAAGTAAATCAAGCATGAAAGGACCAAATTGTTTAAAATTAGTAGCAAAACCCTCAAAAGTCTTAAAAAAATATTTTAAACCCAGATACTTTCCACTGGAAACTGCAAAAACAGGAAAATGTCCAGCAGTGTGTCACACTGTAGAGTAGTCGTTGCGTCCATGAAAAGAAAACAAAGCAAACCCTTCATCAACAGCAAGCCAGACTGCAGAAAATTCCCTCTCCACAGAGTTATGTTAGTCTTTCTTTTGGCACTGTAGACACCCTGAGAGAAATTATTCAATGAATTAATATTTGAGGAAGCAAGAAAAAAGCAAGAGAGAATAAAACAGGAAAATAACCTGCATGAGCAAACAAAACGTACCTAAATGGGAAAACAAATGTTATTCAAATGACTATATTTGTCTTGTGTGTGAGGTGGCACCTCTGGGCTCTTGGTGTCTTCACAGCTCAAATGTTACCTTGTGACCTGGGAAGCAGAGGTTTTGCCTCTGGAACCACCCAGGATCTTGTGATTATCCCAGAGGTAAACCCAGTTTTGACAAATACGATTCCTTTCAAGGTGTGGCAGCACCTTTACCTTCTCATTCTGAGCACTTTTAAATGAAGATCTGCCCCCTACTCATGTTAATGCTGCTACTGATCAGAGTCCTTCTGTAGCACAGGAACCACTGGCAGCAGAGAAATACTTAAGAGATAGGGACTTCAAGAAGTAAAATAAAGACTGAGTAAGTTTTTCAGGAGCAGCCTGAACGTCCATCTGAGGCAGATACGCTTCTTCCTGATAACAGCTTTATCTCATGCTTGTAGAGGAAGGGAAAAACAGGCACATAGGAAGCCACCACCTCTTGAAAAAATATCACTTCAGGGATAATTAAGTTCCCAAATCAAAGATACATGTTCCAACTGAGGCCTGTTCAGAGAACATGCTCCAATGCCTCACAAAATCCAAGGAGGAACAAGATTACTAAATCAGAAGTGGTAAAAATAGATAATCACCATAAAAACCTAACACCAAAACCCATTTTCATAGACTCCCAGTGGAAATATTCTGATAGATTTTGATAGAACTGGATTGTTAATATTTATGAAGCCCGGCAAGACCTCCAGATGGAAGCTGCTCTCTAAGCAGAAAGCTTTGCTATTAATATTTATTAATCTGAAAGTACTTATTTAGATTTTAGGCAATTTTTCTCCATCCTTTTCCTAAGCAAACTAACATTAAATCTGTGGGATCAGTGAGTTCTTAGCTTCCCACTGCTGTCTGTGATGTAAATTTCACTTCAAAGAAAAATGAACAGAAATACAGAAAAAGTTCATGAAGTCACAATGTGAAGGCTCAAGAGCTGTTTGTAGAGAGTATTCCTGTCAAGTACCAAACATTTGGACACCACATTGAGCAATATAAACAAAATTTTCAAACCTGATCCTGTGGCCTTTATGAAGTACAAAGTTAGAGGGAGAAGATTGTGCCCACAGGAGCTTCCTCACAAGGTCATGGATATTTTGGGCATGTTTATGCTGGTGGGTGTTCCCAGGTGGTGTTTCAGGGTGCCAGAGATAAACATCACCTTCCTGTCTGGGTGATGTGGTGATGCTTCAGTGGTGCTGGGACTCAGGGCAGTTATGTGGGGACCATGACTGTGTCTGCACTGCAGCTTGGCTAGTCTTTGTCTCCTGGTTCTGTCTGTGCCCACATTGTGATGCCCTTCTAGAGGAATCCAGGGAGTTAAACACAGAATTTTGTCACTGTGTGCATCTGGGAGATCGCCAGGAGGTGCATCCAGCAGCCAGGACTTCAGAACTGTCACAGCCAGTGGTGTTCAATTCCCTTATGCAAAGGTCTCAGTTGTGGTACTAAGTTAAAAAAAAACAACAACAAAACTGATAAAAACCTTTTGTGTTCAGCAGAAGGATGAGAAGAACCAAAAATCTGTGTAAGAAAGTTAAAATTTCCTCTTCACTCATCAGACCTATACCTAATGAATAGAAGGAATCAATGAAATGTGCTGCCCATAATCTCACTGATTTGAGAGAAATCACCCCTAAGTACAACTCACAGAAGGCTCTTTTGAAAATAAAGTTAAACAAAGAGAGACAGAAACTGTACTCTCATAAAAATATTGTTTTGTAAATGGTCTCATAAAAATATTGTTTTGTAAATGGCCATCCTAATTTTAGCCAGTGTTTATTTTTTATTTTTTATTTTTTTTGTGGAAAAGAAGCACAGAATATCGTTAGTTCTTTTTTAATCTGTCAATCATATATATTTTAATAAGATACAAGGCCTGGGAAAAAAAAATACATTATTGTAGGGAAAAGTAAGATGATAGCTTATTTCTCTATTAGCACGAATGTGCTTCTTATTTTATACCAATATTTTCAATAATTGTCCTTGCTTATTCAAGAATCAAGGTTCTGAATTTTTGCTAATTCTGTTAAAATTGTATTCTCCCATGAAAACAAAATAAAATGAAACAAAAAAAAATCCTTTCAATGGAATATACATATTAAAATAAATAATTTTTAAAGCAAAACAGAACTAGGCAAAATCCCCTAATGCACTGAGTCTTCAAGTTAGCACAGTTTTATCAGAGACATGAAGAAGCCACTAGAAATTTCCAGCTCTTGAAATACAACCCTTTGAAGCATACAATCATAAAATGGCTTGTGTTGGAAGAGACCTCAAGGTCCATCTAGTTCTAACCCCCCTATCATGGGAAGGAACACTTTCCACTAGATCAGGTTGCTCAGAGCTCCATCCAACCCAGCCTTGAGCACTGCCAGGGATGGGGCAGCCACAGTTTGTCTGCATCACTCTCACAGTAAATTACTTCCTAACTATAACTGCCTCCAACATGACATTATCTGCAGATATGTTCTTCATTCCATCATCCAGGTTCTTAACTCAGGCTGTGAGACTCCTGGGGAACCTCACACAGGTTCCTCTTCTCTTTAAAAAATATATTGGTACTTGCTTTGTGGCGTATTTTTATCACATTTTAATTTATTTCAAAGTACAATTTTTTCTAAAATTTTAGTGACAATTTATTGAAAGGATTACTAATGTAAAGTTGTATTAGCTGTGCCACTTCTCTCCTATTTGAAGTAATACTTCTCTCCTGTTTGTCTTGCATGGACAGCCCAATACCTGTATTTTTTTAATAAGTTATTTAACCCAGTCTTACCAGTTGAGTAATTAATGTTGGAGTTCAGTAACTCTCTTACTAAATTTCAAATATTTCTGTTCATTTAATAATGTAGTGTACTTATTTTCATGCTTAGCAGCTTTTGAAATTATGATGGTCTTCAATTAATAAAATGGTTATTAAATTATGAATTTCCCAACTTCAGTTATCCAGGGAGCTAGAGGAATAATGACTCTCCTCTACTTCTTTATCACCTCTGATTCTTAGATCCTTCTGTTATTACTAGTTGCTTTGTCACCTCCTCCAAGGGTTTTTCCTCATGGGTGTATGTTCTCTTAGGATGAAACAATCCTTAAAAATGACTCTGTCAAGTGCAGTTAAGTTCTAGTTCAAAATGAAAAGGCATCTCTCATTTTTACACTAGGATAGTGTATGTCCCCCATAGCAAAGATTCTTACACTTCAGCCCCTACCTATCTCTTCAATCTCCGCTTACATCTTCCCCAGGCATTTTCCTTCTAGCCATGATTATCCCCTGAGCAAGTTTCATGCTTCACACTCAATTTTTTATGCGGCATCTCCCAGTGCATACAATACAGTTACAGAGAATTTGGGCCTGAGGCATCTCTGTCCCCCTTGCATTTGCCTTGGTCCTTGTTATCTAAGCTGTTCAAGGTAGGAACTGCTCATTCTGATTTCTAGAAAATGTAGTTCATTGTCCTGAAAATATTGTTTGGGGAAAAATATTAAATTAACTCAGCGATGATGACAATTTTATTCCATTATACTCTTCAGATGTTGGGAATAGAGACTTTGGGATTACTAAAAGCAGACCTTCCACCTCTAATGTAATTATGGCTAAGGCTTTAGCTTGTTCTGAAGTAGTTTGGTTTTCTACTTATTTAAAGAAATTTGAGAGAAAAGGCACCGAAGAGAGCAAAGGGACCCCCAGACGGCTTTCAGCTTATGGTCAACTGGTAGAATCCATCTGGTAGCATAAAATATTTGTATTCAGGTAGAAAGTCAGTGAAGTCAGAAAATGAATCTTCATTCATTATTCTTCACACAAGCCAACTCATTTGCTCACTGCAAAAAACCTTTGCAACATGGCTGGATGTTTGGTCTATCACACACATCGGTGGGAAACAACCTTCAACTCATGCTGCTTCTGCAGAGAATGATTTTCTTAGTGTGGTCTCCTTTTGTAATGGGAAAACAACTGCTCACTGAAGCACTGGCCTTGAGAGAAGTGGGCACCTCAGGCAGACAGGTGGCATTACAGTTAGGGAGGTACATTTTAAAAATATTTTCTTTTTATTTACAATGAGTTCTGTTACCCATTCCATGCAGGTGCACACACACCCCTTACCCCCACCCAGTTTCATTCCTTGCTTTCCCCTACACTCGATTTCAGGGTTTCACAGCTTCTATGTGTTCTTCTTGTGCTGCTCTAATTATTTTGGGAGGTACTGCCTCAATAAAACAAAACTCAAAGGCAGTGGAGGGATTGAAAGGAGCTGTGCAGTTACTGGTGTGGAACAGAGAGCTCTTCTGCAGGATTATTCTCACAGATATCACAGGGCAGCTGTGTGAACTTTTGGAATGAGACAGCTGTGTCTCAAAGAAAAAGTGGTTCAGGCCCTGACAATAAGGATTTTTTTTTCCCCCAGAGAGTGCAAAGGGGTTGTATCAAACTTTATGAATTATGTGTAAGAAGAGCTGTTTCACAGGACATATGGCTTTGCTTGTGAATCCTTAGTTACATTTTCTCATACTCCTTTTATTGCGTGATGTGGTAGACATGCTTTGACTGCTTCCATTCTCCCCCAGATTATCTCACACCTACTCTCTGTAGCTGCAAATCTCTGTTCAGACACAGGCTTAAGGATGTCTTAGGGAGAGCCAGCATTGAGGTAAGAGTGTGAACACAGAAGTAAAACCTGTGTGTTTTCTCTTTGCTCTGTGCCTACCACCATCTAGCTCGTTTGCTTTTGCAATGTGTGGATATTGACAATGCCAAGTGGAGTACTTTCCAGACAGAACTTCCTAGGATATGCTGTAAGGGCATCAGTGGGTTAGCACAGGACACCTGAAGTTTAAACTGCTTTGCATAGAGACAGAGTGCACTGCCTTGTGCATGGTGTGCAGAGGATGTTGCACAGGGTCAGACGTCACCCAAGGCATGATCTGTGCCTGGGCACTGATTTTGTTGCATGACAGTCATAAATCAGTTTTCCAAGTGTGAGTATTCTTTCCAGTACAGATCTCCCCTTCCATATGCTCAGGGTATTCACCTCAAGAGTTAGGGTTCAGGTCTCTCTTTGAAGCCTGCTGGAAGCTCCCTCTCTGCCTGAGGAGAAGTGAGAATTGTTATCATCACTACCCACACCCAATCCTGCAATTTATATGATTGTTTGGATTGTCTTGCCATACTCTGCCATGTGTGCTACATGAATCTCTCTGCAAAGTTCTCCAAAGTTTCATGGCCTTATTCATGGCTACAGAGTATTGCTGCTAGCTTTTCCTGAAGTTACAGAAGTGAGTACAATTCCATTCAAGGAAACAAATATTCATATCTTAATTATTCTGAAAGGAAGCTCTTTCACAGGTATAGACCTATAGACAAAGAGAGAGATGCACTTCACTCTTACATCCCTTTGTTTCATCCAGAAGCAGAGAAACAATTCTTTAAAAGAAGCTGGTTTCAATTATTGTAGCTTTTATAACAATGGATCTTTAACATCTGCTGGGCCAGATCAGTCCCACAGGACAATATCCTGTTCTGTTTTTAAAAAAGGGTCCCATATTCTCAGTGAATATGTAAGGTCTGCATCTGAAAAAGTCACAGGCCTGTAGAAGAGATTATTGTGTAGTATGACCTCTGCAATAACACAGATCACTGAATTGCCTGGGATTAACTCATTGTTTAGATGAGCAACATTTTAGAAAGGTGAGTTACTGCAGATCTGCCCTAGTCATTGATGGGGTGTTGCAAGGGTCAGCTCCTCTCAGGAAGATCTCCAATTTACCAAATAAAGGACATTGCAGTTCCCATCCTATTCCTGTTACTAAAATACATGTCACAGTGTCCTGGACTGGTATAAGTACCTATGTGACCTTAATTTTGAATTTAATGATTAGACTGGCTGGCTTCTGAAGGGCTGGAGCACTGTTGAAATAAAAGAGGTGTCTCTGATGAAACAGGTCTGGAAAAATCATATTTTGAGATAGCTTTTCAAAGTCTTGCACAGATATCATTACAAATGCCATTTTGTTCTTTTTTTGTGCTTCTTTCTAATCTCATGCTGGGTGACTTTTCCTTTTCCCCAACAATCTTGTTAAGGAGTGCTGCAGATGCAAAAAATAAAAATAAAAATAATTGTATGAGTTCAGGACTGAATGAGAGTTTGGAACGGGTAACCTTTGGAGAAGTAGACATATGTCATGGAGTCAGAAAATTCCAAAATAAAATAATTGGAGATGGAGAAAGTATTAGGAAGGAAGTATCATATTTTCTTGCCTTTTTTTTTTTTTCTTTCTTGTCATGAGTTCACATGAGTTCAGTGCTGGATTCTGGATAGAGATACCCTGATGCTAAATCAGTAAGACATTTCTTATATATTTTCTTGTGGTGGGTGCTGATCCTAGGAATGGATAATCTTTTGATAGGTGGGTTTTCTTTCTTTTTTTTTTATTTGGAGGATGTACTACTCTCTTCCCTCACTAGGGTGCCCATTTTCTGTTGCCTCTAACATGTTAAACCTTCTGTATCCATCTGTGGTTCAGCATCTGCCAAACATGAGCTTTTAGGAAACTTGTGTGAAAGTAGTTAAATAAGCGGAACTGGGAAGACAGTGGTGGAAATACATTTGCTGTGTTACCTGGATTGAAATCACTTACCAAAAGACATTCCACAATTAGGATAGAATTCAGACTTTTACCTAATTTCAGTCTAAGGTCTCTGTACAAGCACAGTTCTAGCTCCTTATAGGATGACTTCAGTAAGTCACTTAACAGCAGAATATTTTTACTTCACCAATTTGCATTAGACACTTAAAAGACTGAGTCCCTGTGACAAAGGTTCACATAGTGTGACTATTGTATTAAACAGCCTCTATAATGTCATCTTTGGAAATTTTTTCATTTCCTACAGGTCTGTAGCAGAATTGTCTGTTCATCTTGTATTCTTGCATGATTTGCTACCATTATCTTAAGTGCTGTTTTGGCATACAAAGTTATTAGGAAGACGGTGCAATGTGAGGTGGGAAGTTAAAAGCCGCACAGATGCAAAAGCTGATAGAAAATTTGCATAGCTAGTTGGGTAGATGGAATACAAATAAAAGTACATATGATTGTGTGCAGGTAGGCACCTTTAGGTAGGTATCTTTATCAGTATATGGCAAAAATAAAAGTGATCACTTGTTCATTTATTGCATGCTAGTCTTGATGAGAAAAAAGAAGTTTTCTGTATTGGAACAGGAATTTCAGGACTTTGGGTCTTTGTAGCAGGTCAGGAATTTTCCATGAAGATCTGAACTCATGTACACTGAGTTTTGTTTTAATTGATGCTATAAGGGAACTGTAATTTTTATGTGCCAGTACATTGTGTGATTCAGAAGTTATATTTTGCTCTGAATAAGGTTCAGATATTGAAGTTCCTTAGGGAGGAAAATGTTAGTTCAGGATCAACTAAATTTTTGGAAATCTATTTTTAACTTGACACAACATTTTAAGTATGGTAGGTTTTGGGAGATGTTTCACTTGGTTTTAATTTTGTTTGATTTCGTGCTTGTTTTTGTAGAAGATGTTCCTATCAACATGGATACATCCTCACCTAATGTTTTTTGTCTATCTGGATGAGCTAACATTCCTGAAGGAAAACATATTATGCAAGATTTATTTCTTGAATGTTTGTGGTTTTGGAGCTTGTTTTGTTTCTTCCTTCATCTGTAAAAGATGAACTAATGTAGCCTGAGCATGTGTGTTGAATAAAGGGCAGCAAGTAGCTACCCTATCTCAGAGGAAGAAATGGGAAAGAATTAATCTCTGCAAGACCCTATATCTGGTTGAGACTGACATCATTTGCTGAAGTTATTTCCAGACATACAGTCCACAATGTCATGCAATAAGTCAGTCATTCAATTGATCTCACAAGGTAAATCACATTTATAATCCCTCCCTTTAGAAAAGTGTCCACAATGTTTTTCTTTACCTCTGGCACAAAACTATCTAACATATAAAGCACTGTATTATTAAACAGTGACATGCAGTTTTCAAAAGATATTTGCCAACCAGCCATTGAATTACTCAATTTATCTCTCCAATGTCAGTAACCAAGCAGTGGTTGGAGGTAATAGTGCTGTGGTGATTCAGGAGTAATGCACTTCCATTCATTATTGCTTTCACTGCGACACGAGACATCTTCTGCCACTGAACCCAGCCTGTGTTATTATAGAGAGCAATGCCATGTAATTCCCTTAAAAATTATTAGGTTATGTCTTAAAATTGTTTCCCCACTGATTATCCTGAAAGCCAATTGTACAATCTTGCTAACCTTGTGAGTGGATAGAAAAAGACTGCTAATTTACAAGTTTAATGTATTCAAGGCAAGCTTCTATCTATTAATGGTTCCAAATTATCACTCAGTCTGAAGAGCTCCTTTGGTTCTTTCTCTTTGGAGATTTATTTTCTCCCCATGATGTGCTTATAGGGATCAGTTCTGTAATCCCCCAAATTGTCTTCTATTAGTGCAAAAAGGACAAAATCTAACTCTGTGTGACAAGATAAGCCTTCCATGCCCCCAGTCAACCTATTGGTGTTCTCTTACATCTCCTGTTGGATCCTGCACTCCTTGAATGCAGGTGGCCAGAACAGTACCCAGCGTTCCAGACAAACTCCCTGTATCATGCAGTTTTCTCAGTTCATAATGGAAGAATTTTGCCTGATTGCCGGTCAGGATTGTGTCTGAAGTTTTGATGTAGTTTGAAATGTTGTCCATGGCACCCAGTGTCTTTCTTGTTCTCTGTGATTTCCCATTCCTGACCTCATGGCCTGTTATCAGTCTCCAAGAAAGTGAGCTTGAGTTCTAATTACTTTAATCCCAGTTCTCCTAGCATTTTCAAGGTCATTCAGCTCTTCTTGTTTAGTGTCCTGATCATCCTCTGCTAATGATGCTTTACAATTTAGCTAGAGTACTCCCACTTTTGTGCCATGATTTTTAATGAATATAAGTAATCCTGGAGGAATTCAATGACTAATGTTTCTAGAACAATACTTCTCATTTTAAGACAATCTGTTGTATCACTTTTGGTGAGCTACTTGCTCACATCAACTAGCTGAAAAGTGTCCAATTTTTTTTCTTGCAAGGAATGTTTCCTGACAGAAACATCTTCTGGGGGATAACAAAAGAATGTGAGGGCAAGAAGTAGAGGGATTCTTTCTTCCAGTATTTAATACTAAGTTTGAAAAATGCAATCCACAGTCAAAGTACAACACAGAGGAGTCTTGAAGTGTTAGGGAGTTGGACAAGGCAAATAAAAATTTCTACATTTTGTGGTAATCTAAAGAAAAGTAAAATAATTTGTGATTGTATCTAAAATAAATTTTGCCAGCCTCTGCAACGCAAAACATCAGTTGAAATCAATGTAACTATCAGAGAAAATAATATTCTACTGTGTCTTGTTAGCCTGTCAAGCTAATCCATGCAAATAGTCTTTATGCATAACTGTCTTATTCAGATACTTGGATGCAATCCATCAAACACTTCTCATCCATTAAATATAATTATATGCTTTGTTGGAATAACCAGATGTTTAGTGCTAAGCTGAACAGATGTCTGTGCTTCATAACGGAAGGTTATAAACCTATTTACACCAGCAGTAAAATACAAGTATTAAAATGATGGAGGAACTGAGTAGTTCTCACTTCATTTTGGCTAATTGCCAGCAATTCACTTTCTTTGGATCAACTTCATAAAGGTGCTAAGTTTGCTACAGGGTAAATTTGACATAGGAGTTAGTAAAACTAGGCTGACCTTTTGTAATGTGTGCAATGATGACCACTCTGGGTCCCTTAAAAAGACTTCATCTTGCAGTGAGTTTGCTTTCAAAGATTTGGGTCCAGATTTTTTAAAGGGCTAAGTAAAAGACGTGTTTTTTAGAATGGACACCTTTTAATCCATGAAAATCTTTGGGGTGGGGAATGCAGTCTATATTCTCAGAACAGTTTTTTGAAATGTAACACTGGGTTTATGGAAAACATTCCCATTGTTCAATGCACCTCCTTCTCTTCTTCCTCAGAATTTGAGATCAAGATTCAAAGCTTTAAAGCAATAATCTATGTCTAAGTGATTCTCATTCTATAACAAAAAGAAGTGATAGCCTAGGATTTGTTGTCTTTTACACAAATACATATAATTGCCTGTACTTTATTTTATTTTTCCTACTTGCCTGTACTTTATTTTATTTTCAGTGTTTTATCTGCAAGTAGACCTCTGCTGAAAACAAAATTTCCAAGTAGAACTCTTATGGAAACCTGAGTCTGAGAGTGTTTTAAGGTGGTAACTAGAGCTGCAGGACTAATTTCCACAAGAGTTCATCTGCTATGACATGCCTGCAATCCAGTAAGCCACTTAAATGCTTCTGTTCATAAATGCTTGTACAGAATCCAAATTATAGAAAATTTTCAGACACATGCAATGAACATTTTAGTTTAAAGTAACTTTGATGATCTAGAGAATTATCTTCTTTTCTGTCTACGGAATTCCTTTAATGTCTAAGCATTTCAGGAGTATGATCCAATCTGGAAATATATACACTTCTTCAACAGGAAAAAAAGGTAACCAGAACAAGTAAATAACAAATTAATATATCTGGTATCTTGAGTCAAAGCAGGTGTCAGGAAGAAAGTTTAATATATGGAGAGTCTTAAAGCAGAACAAAAGTCTAGGAGCCCAAAGAGGAAGAGAGATGGGAAGGACAACTTTTTGTGTGGAAGAATGAGAAGAAATCCTCAAGCAGTAACAATACACAGAGGAGACATGAGGGAGCAGTTAACTCTGCTGGCTTTCAGAAGAAAATTCGCAGGGAGATAAACTGTGCTACCACTTTGAACAGGGAATGGACAATTCCTTGTTCTGGGGCAGAAAGGGAAGTTATCCAGCAGAAGGAGTTGGGAATAGCAGTGGAGTGAACACATTTTCTGTCTGACTGATGGGGCTTTATCTGTTTTACAAAGTGGGGTTTCTCTGGGGTTAGTAAGGACCAAAATTTCTCAGAAGCAGATAAAGAATGTAATATGACATTGGTCAAAACAAAGTTATAGCCAAAAAATTAGACAAGAATCTGAAGGAAAAGACCACAGTCTTGTAAAAAACTCACACCAGAAACTAAGAGATGGGGAAGATGTAGTTCCTTTGAGGGCACAAATAGTGTGGCTCAGATCTTGGTTCAACAAGAAAGAAGAATTTAAGACAGTGGAAAAAATCCACTTTCCTTTATTGATTATGGGAAATTGTTCTGAAAAGTCACATTACATTATTTCGGTTTCATGACCTGATGAGCTTTGCAAGATTTCTGGAATATTTTTTTTCTCAGTAGTTTTTCCTACAAATTTGAAGAAATGCTCATACAATATTATCAACTGCAGTTATGTACCCTGAAAATGTGATTTCAATAGCACTGGGCAACTAAGCTAAAATTGGGCTGCAGGGCCTTTTCTTTCCCACAGAACACATCCCAGTCCTCTGACCGAGCCTGAAGAATAAATAGACCCCTTTTAAATGTTGTGAAGGAGACAGCTTGTCATTGCATGTTAGCTGACTCATTAAGATTTCTATTTCAATGATCATCTAGGCTGATGGAGAGCCATTGAGCTGTTGAGATAATCTCACTCTAATGTCTGTAAATACAAGTTGTGTTTGAAAAGTTTTCATGTGGTTTGCAATTATTGAGTCATATTTTTTACTTCCTCTAAATGCAGTGATGAAATCCTATTTCTGAAATGGCAAAACAGTTTGAGATTCAATTATTGAGCAGCAGCTGTTACCTCTGTATTTGTCCTCAGCTATTGGCAATCCTGTCTGAGCAGCTCTGGTATGAATTTTTAGGTGGTGGATCCCCAGCCTCTTTGAAATTCTCTTAGTTTCCCTACTCAGCACAGGGTATTGTTGATCTGAAAAGGAGAGTGGTCTATTTTGCTATGAAAAGCCACATATATTAAAATCCCAATATCTGTTTTATTAACCTGGACCGAATGATACTACTGGTGTAAGTTAATTAATACATTTCACTGAAATATGTGAAATAATGATGAGGTTTATTTCTGCATTTTTAATCATACAAGGCAATCAATTAATGGTCTTGCTTCCCAGGGATCCTCTGCCGGAGGAATGGTATTCACCAGGAGATTCAATTATCACTTCTGTTCAGTTTGATTTCATATGGCACCATAATAAATGGCTCCTATTGCTTGTAATAACAATACTGTGCACACATTTATTTTCTCTTGTTTACTTAATAATTAATATGCCACCCATAGTGACAATATGTGGGCTTGTTTATGAAACCGTCAGTAACCAATAATTGTTTCCCACGTGACACTAAGAAGAAATAATTCCAATCATTCCTATGAGAACTCTTTTCTAATGCTCTCAACAGTAAAGCCCTGACTGGTTTTTGACACTCATCAACCCAAAGTCCTGGAATATGAAGGCTGAGTAGTTGTGGTGGTTTCTGCTCATATTTAGGAAACTTGCCTCAAGATAGTCAAGCTGGCTTGGAGCAATTCACTAGTGGTAGCCTAGAGTGCCATTGGGCAAATCATCTGGGAAATAAGATTTTAGGAGCAGTTTGGGCATCTCAGCTGTGTTTCATATTGTGTAACACAGAAGCACTCATCCAAGTTCCCTAAGAGAGGCAGCAAAATTTTTACCCACTTTTATCAAAACAGATGTACAATCCTCTGTGAAATACAGGAAAGGATGGGAAATAAATAGCAGTGCAAAGGTTTTTCACACACTGCTTAAAACATACACTGCTTCTGTGATCAGATAGTTAATTCTGTGCTAGGTGGCTTACTTAACCTTCTTCTTGTCTTTTGTAAGGCTTGAAAGACCAGAGAACAAAATATTAATTTACTGAACAACTTAAATATTAATATAATCAGTCAAATGGGTAACCCTAATGAGGCTGAGTCCTGACTACCACACCATCACTAACCTGAAGTCCACAATGATTTCTGGGCTGGGAGGCACTGGACTGCTCAGCCATGTACATGCCCAGTGTGGATCAGCAGTAAACTCAGGATCTCCTTCATTGCATTCAAGACCTTTGCATGTTTCTAGGAAACAGGGTTTTAGCTTGTTGTTTGTTTGAAATTCCAGGTGCCATTGGCATTTTAGTGGATTTCAGGTAGAAGAGGGAGAAGCAGTAGCACACACGGCTGAGGATAATGAAATGAAGTTCACCTACTTTGACAGGTCACCTACAAATCTCTGGGAAGCCTGACCAGAAGATTCATTGTCATCTCCAGGTTTGATCAAGATGGAAATAGTGAATGGTGGAGGCTTTGTATTCCTAACCCCTGCATTGTTCAGCCCAACCTTGGTCCTTTACAGTTACTTCAGCTTTATTTGTTTGCTCAACACTGTGCATTATCACTCTGGATGGGGAAGTAATTCTGAACAAAAAGGAATGTTGGTTTCTGCTTTTATGCATTGTAACAGATAGAGGTGAAAGTTCAGATCCCCAGGGCTCAAAGTTGGTGTGTCTTTGAATCTAGACTTCAGGTAGGCTTGTTTCTCCTAAACCCTGCACACATATTCATTGGAAATGCTGTCAAGTACAGCAAAGTTAAATCTTTGGGATGTCCTCAAGTCTCGATCCAATCCGTACTCTGCTAGAAGTGGGGGAAAAAAGCAATATGATAGCATCCTCCTAAACACCTACAGAGCAGGGACATAAATACAGCTTTATTAGGGCTCACTTTTGTACCAGAGGAAGACAGAATTGCACCATAAAAATAGAGATATTTTTGGCTGCATTTCAAGAAGAATCTTGTTTCCCAGTCTCCTTTCATGAAATGGTATTTGCTATAAGAACTCCAGCAAACAGGCATTGATCAGTCCATTCAGGCAGCAGAGATTAAGGCTGGCCAATATCTTTGCTGTAGAACAAGTTATTTCATTCATACTGCTAGTTGCCAAAATAATTTGTTATAACATTGGACTAATTTGTTCTCTCTGTGTCTCTCTCCCCTCCTTCTCTTCTCCCAGACTGGAGTAAGCCTATGGAGATCTGAAGGCAGATGTTATTTCAGGATTGTTATGCTTCATTCTGTTTATCTTTTATTTTTCCCCCTAACCAAGAAGCCTAGTAAATAGATTAACATATCTATTTAATACATAAATTACATTTAGAAAAAGCCCACCAAAAGCCTTTGATTCAGAAAACTATGTGTCAGCTTGGTTGTCTGCATTGGTTTTTCTCACAGTTCCTGTGCAGTGTCCAGAGCTGCCATGCAGCCAGCATCACCTTTCCAGGGAGGGTGACACCAGCCTGGGCCCACGAAACCTAAGACAAGGTTATACTCTCCTCTGCCTTTGAGAATACTGGTTACATATTCTGTAATACTGTTTGCTGGGTAGCACATACCCTGCAAACAGCCATCACTGCTCCAGTGGTACCAGCCAGGTGTTATGGCACTCATGAGTACAAGCAAACAAAGACAGCAGCTGATTCTTGATGAACTTAGGAATTTCCTTGTCTAGTTGTTGGGTTCTAGAGAAGAAATTAGGATTGCAATTGTCCCTCTACAGGTGTAGTGGTGAGGGCTGCTCTAGTTGCAGTTCTGGCTGAGCTTGAGGCACAGAATAACTGAAGTTTTGTCACCATCAAAGGCAGCTACCCTTCCTGTGACTGGGAGTATCTCCACAATTTCACATGGAGAACAGATGAAGAGAACTTCCAGCTTAAACTGGGGCGTGACACTTCTGCAGTTCAAACCATACTGGTTTGCAATAGCTCTGCTGGTTGAAACCGTAGTGAGGAGGGAAACTGGTTATCATTAACTTAAACTTATTAAAAATATTTTTAGAGAGTGATTTCTATCAAAACAAAAAGAGATATATCATTGTGGGTCTACCAGAAACATTTAGTTTAAACTGAGATGAGGTTCTGTACCACTTTTTAGCTTATTTCTAGCCTTGTCCTCTTGTTTGTTTCCTTGTCTGGTTTGGCAATTAAAATTTTGGTTTGGAAGTTGAACCTCCCTTCTTCCCTCTTTTAATATCCAGCGTGAGATCAGATCTTTAAATATTTTATCTGAAACTCTATTTTTCTTGAGTAAAACTTGCTCTCTATCTTAAAAAATGAAATAAAATAATTGCAGAAGAGAAGGGAAGTTTGCTCTAGTTTCGTAGAATGGAATTAAATAAAATGAGTGCCATCTACTGGTTGTGAGTTCTATCCTGTAGCTTCCTTAACCTCCCATGCACTTTGGCATTGCTGTGCTTGCCTCATATTAGAACTCATCTTTATGCAAGAAAGATAATAAAATACTTCATCTTTCCACTGTCTCATGCTTGTGGATGAGCAAGAGATGTTCCGTCGTAGTCTTAAATTATAAGTAAAGACACTTTATAATTAAGAAGGTGCCATTAATCAAATCAGCCAGCAGTAGCTCAGTGTTTTAATTACACACAAATATTGTATTTAGTCTCTTCCTTTTGGTTATTAATCACCTCCATCCACTAGACTGCTGTCTGTTTATTATTTATTAAATCCTACTGAAGACTTGCTATATTTTTTATGAGTATAAAAAGGGTGTCTTCAGAATTAATATCAACATTGCTTTTTTAACCGTAAAACAGAAAGTCATATTTATATTTATAATTGGATTATGTGTACTGTGCTCTTAGCTGTATACCCATTTGCCTGTAGGAATTATTTCCATTTATTATATATAGTGACTTTTGATAATTCTACTTTTTCTTCCTCACTTAGAGTGCACCCACACTAAATGGGATTTCTAATGGATTATTCACCTTTCCCTCAGGTAACAAAGTTAACTTTCAGAATCAGGCAGCAGGCAATAATAGACTTGAAAATTATCAAATCAACAAAATGCAACTTTAGTCTTTATAAACTTGCTGTTCTGAATTACATAAGATTGTCAAATCCATTTGAAATTAGCGTGAATCAAGAACTCAATACTAGTTTTAAACAACCAATAATTTTTTTTTTTTTTTAACTATGAAAGCAAAACAGAGATTAAAAATTTCAGGTTTTCAAAAGTTATCAGGTTTCAAACCTATTTTTCATTTTAATTACTGTAAGCCCTTGATCTTTCCAAAGAGGTAGTTGTCAGGTAAATAAAATCACAATCTCCAAATGATATGATTCCTAGAATCTGAGAAGTGCAGGATTTACTGCTCACCAAGAAGACCGAGATTTCAATCTGAGTATGTTCAGATGGCATCTCCAACAGGCAGCTGAACAGTCTGAGGATGGTCATGCAGGCTGCACTTTGAAATGAAATTTGCATTTTGGGAAACTGCTGAAGTCTGGGCTAATTTCTGTTTCTAACATTTCTTTCCAGTAGGATATTGCAAACCTTTCAGACATACCCAGCTATTAAAAAATAATAATTGTGGAGATATTGTGGTCAAATGTGGAGCTGTGACCCAGCACTATGGGAAAATAAACCTTGGTATTAAGTTTTCTTTCTAACATTAAAAGTCATGAGCTTTTCAGGATGCTCATAGGAATTCTGGACACCTTCCTGATCATGGAACAGCAATTTGACAAATACATACAAGCATGAAGAACAGGAAAGTGATTTAGTCAGATAGCAGAAGGCTGGAGACACCTTTTCCCCCCCTACAATGAGCCAGTGTATACCTGCTCTGTACTCACTGATTACATGTTTTTCATGTCCTACAATTCCCAGTTTCACTTACTCATTCATTCATTCATTCATTCTAGTTTTGATGAGCCTTAAAAAAATTAATCACAAAATAGATATAGACAGAATTACAAAAGATGGATCTAAGCAGAGAAAAAAAAAATCAGGGGTTATTCTCACTGATTATTTGGAGGGCTAGGAACAATTAGCGTTATCTTGTTTATAGTCTTTAAATATCCGTCTTTCTTTCTGGACTCAGCCAGCTTTCCTCCATGTTTATCACAGGGAAAGAGGAAGAAAGAGAGGGAACTTTTGGAAATCTGTTGTCCATGAAGGTACTGCTCCTGACAAGGCTTCCTCTTCTCAGTTGCTGGGCCACAGGCCCAGATGTCCAGCAGCACTTTTCATAGCCAGAAAAGATGCTTGGCTGGGGACTGTCTCTGGGTTTGTAAAAGGAAAAATCACAGAGTGGAACAGGACAGAATTGGATCTCTTGGGGTCACAGGTGGCACATGTCCCTGTCCCAAGTCTTTAGTATCCTTTAAGATAACAATTGCTGCCACAACTGAGTGGAAAGCAAACGATTTGTTTGCAGCAATTCTCTTGTGACCCCGTGGACTGATTGACAGCTTTATTTACAAATTGTGCCATTTGGCCTTGGCCTTTTGACAACTTCTTTCACAAAGGGTAGCTCATGTCTGAAGGAAAGTCACTGAAATACTTCTTTTGATGGCAAGATAATGATTCAGTCATTTTTTTTGTGTGTGCTTGAAGGGTACTGTTGGACAGATCAATGCAAGAGGAGAGTTTAAATGCCATAGACATTGTGGGGCAGTACTATCATAAAGCTCAAGTTTTAAAACAAGTGTAATGAACTGGACTTCTGTAAACTAAAATATACACAAAAACACCTTTTATTAAGTTTCCTCCTCATTTGATCTCATCACTACCTACAGTAACCTATACTGTCCTAGGGATGTTTTCATTGACATGTTGATTTAATCCAGCTAGTTTTAGTCTTCCTAGAAATAGGCATTTAATTTAAGATGGCTAACAGAGGGAATGGATATCCCCCTCCAAAGATGCCTCCCAAACACCTTAGGACAGGATAAATGATTGCTTGTGTCCATCTCAATCAGAAGGAGTCAGTGCCACTTGCCCTGTTTCCAAAAGCCATCCAGAATTCTTGGCAGTCACAATCTTCACTATGAAACCTTTTATATTTATCCTACCAGTGGCAGTAGGTTTATACAGACTGTTTTATTTCTTTGCTCTCCTGTACAAAGACAAAGGAACTTGGACTAATTTGCAAAACAATTGCTGAGACCTCAGATTTAATTTCTGTTTTTCAGAACGACTTCTCCATCAGTCTATTATATTTGCAAGATTTATCTGAAGTAGAAATACAGAAATACAAAGTTCCATTAAGGGTTCAGTTTTACGAAATTTTGGGGGTTGTTTGCTTGCTGGGGTTTTTTTGTTTGTTTTGTTTTTAATTTAAATACATTTCTACAGCTTATATAATAGTAATATCGTTATTTAAAATCCTTTTTATCTCCAGATATTTTCTTAGCTCCTTATTTATGCTGATAGCTACTAGTGATGATAGGATGAAGAAAATATATATGAAAAACTGACATGAATACCTTGACTTAGAATGTACTTGGCCTGAGTTTTCTGGAAAAAAAACGAGGTAGAAAACACCTCCAGTACACTGTGAAGTGCTTCATGTATACTGTGGCAAATAAACCTTTAAAAATGTGTAGTCACAGCTTTTCCAAAAGCCTCATCTTCAATGTGGAGTGAGTTGGTGCACTCTGGAGTGATTGACCCGGTCTGCAGTGTTATCTTTGCACAGAGGAGCCCTGTGTAATTTAGCAGAGAGCCAGAGGTGCCAGGCTCCCAGCCCACACTCATGAGGTGTGCAGCCCAGGGAAACCTCTGTGGAGTGGCTGATGTGAGCCAGGGCAGCTCGATGAAGAGTGACCTGAGGTAGCTGCCACCCTCTGCCTCAAGGACTACAGAAAGAATAACTGAGGGACAGAGGGGCCCTACTGAAGCGTCCCCTCTGCTGTTGGGGCATTTTCTTCACTTGTAAACCACAGATTCTGGTCACATGGGTTTGGTTAAACAGGACTTGGAAAGGGTTTGTGCTACTCTCATTTCTCATCCGTCTACTAAAGGGGACAGAAATAACACTGTACTCTCTTAGAGCTGCTCACACGTACAGAGGCCAGGGCAGTCCTGAAAATCACTTTTAATTCCCAAATAAAACTAGCAAATAAATAAACCCCCCAAATCTCCATAGCAACATGCCTGATAACAGGTAATAGCTTGTGGAAGACAGGAATGTGATCAAGTTTCTTTTAGATTCTAGAAATCATGACTCATTTATCTATTTAATGAAATTTATTCTCCTTTCCTGTCTGTATATCATTCAAAGAGAAATCTAGACTTTCTTGGTGTTGTACATCTAACAGATTCTGTAAATGAATTCAGCCTCAGAATTCTATGTGAGACAGAGTGTTTGTCCCTTTCCAGCAAATGGTTAAAGCCAGCTTTGAATTGGAGAAAGTTTTGTGTCTACTGCTTATGAGAGAGGAAAAGGTAAGCTGCCACTTCTAGGTGTCTGCGTGAATACCAAATAGGAAATTTGCCTGCTGTGCATGTTCAGAGGCATGTACATATATTTTATCAGTTTCATGAATGGCTTTTCAACACCTTCTGTAAAGTGATTTATAATGATGACTCATTAAATACTAGTTTCATATTCAAGGGCAATTCTTCTTCCAAAGTAGGGTATAATATGGCTGCTCTTCATATGAGAATTACCTTGATAGTGAAAGCTATATTTAACAGTGACACTAATCCAAATCTGGAAAGGTTTGCACTCCTGATTTTTATACTTTTCACCTGAGGGATAGATTATGTTATCTTTATTGAGAAAAAGAGCATGTTCATGAATAACTACTGTGAATAGGATACATCTCACCTTAACTCTGTGAGACATCCAGTGTAAAAGTTCTCTGTTTTGTCAAAGAGGAAAGAGAAGTAAATCTAAAGGGTGATCCTTTTGCTTTTGTGGTATCCAATCTCTCTTTCTCTAGAGTGATTTAACCACTGTTGTGGTTTAAACCATACAAAATGATCAACTGAGACAAGGCATTTGGCTTTTCAGCAACAAAAAATGAAGGGATAATTAAGCTATAACTATGCCTTTGGGGGTGGATAAAATAGCAGAACAAGGAATAAGTGGAAGGAAAAAAATAAACCAACCATGTGTTTTACCTGTCCTTTTAACATCTCAATTTAGTGGTATCCTCAGTCTGTTTTCTACTATTCTATAATTATCTCTTTCATTGAGTCAAAATCTATCATCCTGCTGTGCAACACGTCTCATCCCAAAATCAGCACCTGCCAAGTGTAAACTGTTCTCACTTTCATTGCCTTTAATTTTCATGTCTGAAGATTTCTGAATGTACTGTGGAGTTTTTTAAAGCTAGAACTGAGTCTCGACTGCCAGACTTACACAATTTAATTGTTCCTTCTTCATAAAAGTGTTTAGGAAATATTCCCTGGTCAGAAACCTGACTTATTTACTGGATCAGAGTCATTGATAGAAAGCTGCTGTCAGCATTATGATCTAAGGGTTTAACTCTGAAATATGAAATTGTCTGCTGGAGAAAGAGTAGAGCAGTGAATAGTATATTAAATTAATAAGGAAGGAAAACATCAGAACTCTGACTCATGATCTCAGTAAATATAGATTCTTGGGATTTGGGTTTATTTTGCTTCTGCTCCCATTTTAAAATTCAGCTCTTTTGATGCAATACTTCTGAAGGTGAGATTTGGTGCTAAGCATGTCTCCTTCTATGATGTGCTGCTTTAATAGTCTCCAGCATGAAGAATAATGTCACAAAGAATAAACTCCAAGAGAAACAGGACTGAGTGTAAAACCTTGTTTTCTTTATTAAGAGCAAAGATATGTAGGAGATGGTCACATTTTATCCGTAGCAAAGTCATCTTGACTTGGGCACGTGATCAATAAATTCAGTTTTTATTGTTTTGGCTGTATGTTTGTATATTTGTTTTCTTTGTTTCTCAGTCTTTTATTCTGTACATTTCTGTACATTTTGGGGAGTGGTAGGATGTTTCTCCTGTTAATGAATTTAAAAAACTGATAATTCCTCAACATATGATCATCTACACTGAGATTTTCTTGGAATGATATTTTGTATGAAAATATTCTCTGGTAAATGGAAAACATCAGGGTGTCAAATTATGTCCTGGTAGTGACAGGCCACGATGGTCTAGAAGAAAAGTGGCCTCTTTAGAAGCTGTGGCTTTCAATTGAAATGCTTTGTGTAATTTCTCTTTTTTGCTGTGTTCTTGAATTGCATAAAATGGTAATAAAAAAAAAGAAGAGAGAATCAGTAAAACCTCACCAGCCCTTCCTTTCAAACTTTATGCTTATCAGTATGTCTTACCACCCTTCTCCAAAACACAACACTTAGTTGTCCATATGGAAACAAACAGAGAATTATCCTCCCTCTGAACAGAAAAAGAAAACTACCAAGCAAGTCAGACCAGTGTACTGTGGTGAGCTGAGCTAAATAGAATTCCTGTTGGGTTTTGATTTCATTTCCAGAGGATGGTTTTGACAGAAGTGTGTGAGCACCACACTTCTGGACCCAAGGCAAATGATGATAAATTAAAGGATTATTACTGGTCAAGTAGTATTTTATGCAAGCCATTTTTTTCTTCTGAATAGTAGTTCAACGTGACTTAAAGAAAAGTCTGAATAAAAATGCATTTCTTTTACACATAGAGAGCACATCTACATCAGTGAAGCCTTGTCAGAGCTCAGTGAACTTATTTAAGGACTGGAAGAACATCTGGATCAGTGCAGTGCTGTGCTTGTCCTACTTGCTGCTGCTGAGAACTACCTCCAGTGTACATCCCTTTGTCAAAAAGTAACTTATAATGCCTGTATGGTGTAGGACTGAGTGCCAGGGTCACTCAGGGCCAGGCTATATTCTTTTTAGAGGAAATGTAATGAGCCAAGGAGATGGATCAGAATCATTGACTGTAAAGTCTTGCCTTCTCAGTGGATGTCAGGGAGAATGGCCTGAACTGTCCTGCCACTGTGTTCATGTCTCAGAAAGTACCTCATATCAGAAAGGATCTGAGTAGTCCATGCTGTATCTTACACTTTCATTCTAGTAAAAGTTATACCTCATGCCACTGGTGGAGTTTATTCTTTGTTCATCTATTTAAAACTAATTAAATTGGTATAAAGTGTATGGAATACCTAAATGTTGGGGTTTTTTTGTGTTAAAATTATCAGATTTTGAGGCAATCTATACTCCCCTCCCCCAATTCCTACACTTGATGGACATTTTTGGAAGACACATAGCAAAGCACACACCTGATATTTCTAATAATTATTAATTTTGTGGAAAATAAAGATTAAACAGGATCACATACTGACTTTTTAAGGAAGAGACTGCTGGAATAGTCTTGTAAAATCCCCAACAACCCTTGCTGTATCTGGGCCATAATATTAATATGCCACTTTAGGTCTATGAGACTGATGACTCAGTCAAAGAATCTATATTTCTAAAACAGCTCTTGATACAAGGATTTTCTTTTAGATCTGAGACTTACTAAGGTAATGGGAGATTTTTTTCTGGAAAAAAGGGCTTAATATAGAAAAAATATCTTGACACAATTTATAACTTAATCTTGCATTCATCCTTCCTTGTTATCATCTCTCTTAGAAACTCAAACACCAGTATTATACATACTTTTTTATATACATACTATATTCTGAGCGGCATTTCTAAAAAAATATCAGAGGAGGGAATTGTTATTTATATAAGTTCATTAAGGTAGAGCCAGGACTACAAGATATCATTTATCTCAGTAATGTGGGTTGGGTTACTGATGTTCTTCCTCACCAACTCCAATAACATTGATAGAAGCCAATCAATCCACCAGAGACTACAACATAAGTAACATACCTTATACCTGGTTTTTTTATCATTAAACTGGAATATTGTTAGTGCAATCAATGAAACAGAATCAATTGCAACAGCAGAGTGCTTTTTTCAATTTTAAGATGCTTGGCAACCTGTCACACTCACAATACTCCCTTTGAACTCAAAAAAAATCTACTTTCATAGGATTAATCAGTCTGTGCATTTCAGATTTGTATAACTTGGAAGCAGTTTAAACTTTTGGAGAATGAGGATTAAGAGCTCAGAGATTTTGCTAATGAGGTACACTCTCCTCAGCCTGTGAGGTGGCAAGTGTTGATGGATCACCACATCTTTTTTTTTGGTAACTTTTAGTATTATAGTGATGGGCAGCAAGCCCCAGAAAGGCCAAGAGGAAAGAAATCATTCCTTCTTAGATCTGAGCATTAAGAATTTCCACTCAAGATGCCTTGAAAAGCATTCTGACATTAGAACAGACCACAACAGGCTGCCAGGTACCACATGAGATTCACATCAAAAGTAAAGCTCCTAGGGAAGAAAAAAAGTGGGAATAATATTCTTGTGGAAAGGAAAGAAAAGAATTTATACAAAACAGAGAATGAAAAGACTAAATAAAAGGAAAAGAAGCAAGGGATGAGGAAAGGAGGAAAATTCAGCAACATTGAGAATTAGACAGCACTCTTAATTACTTCTCTGAAATTGCTCCTGCTTTGAACTCAAGGTATATTTATTTATATCACAGAATATTGCATGAAATTATATCTAACAAAATGATCTGTAAATTTTAGAGGGATAGAGCTGGTTAATACACATCCTTTCATCATGAAAGTGCTTTAAAATGTCTCCAACATTATATGAGGCGAAAGGTACTGGCAGCTAGGGAGCATTCTTTGATAAGCTGAGTGTCTTGATCATGGAGAGAGTTTAAACAAAATTACAGCCTTCTTCCTAGTGATAATCATTCTTGGAGGAGTTGGCTGAAACCAATCCAACCCGACCCATGGTATGTTCTGGTCCTTCAGTGATGGAAACATCAGAATGCCTTAGAGACACACAGAATGAAAGACTGGTGACAAAGAAACACATCAGGTTGTAAAGACAGCAAGAAAGTTTCACCCACTCAGCACATCCTTGTGACACAATTTTCTTGTGTCTTTAATTTAGTAAGTACAGTAATCTGTTCCAGGTTCAGTGTACTATGTGGTCTCTTATTATTATAATACTTTGCTCTGCACTTTAGAAGTTTAACATATAATGATTCCTGCAATATTACCTATCCATTTTCAGCAGGAGAATACCCAAATTTGACTCTGTAATTTTGCCACACATGAATTTTTTTCTCCAAAAGTGAATAAGTTCAAGCTTCTTTATGACCACCAGTACAAAAACCCCAAAAATAAACAAAAAAAAAAGAGAAAAAAGAAAAAAAAAAAAAAAAAGAGCTGAAGAAAAATAAGTGTGAGTTATCCTAATGCCATTCCTGAATTGTCAACTTAGAGGTGGAAATATCCTGATAATATGCAAGATATGGAGTTGTACAGTTTACTCTTCTTTTTGTAATGATATGAAGTTTTTGAAGTCACAAAAATATTAATGCTTACCTTGAATTAGACACATGCTACTTTCTGACATAGATACTGATGATTATTATTGATTTCTATTATGACATCATCCTACTCTGGATGGAAATAAAACATATGACACATACCAACTTTAAAAGTAAATATTTAATGTCAAAGTCTATGAAGCTTCCTTGATAAATTTGTATATGACTTTTTTTTTGTTTCCTTAATTTTTTTCTCTTTGATTCAACTAGTCAGTGAGAAGAAACTTAGGGAATTTATCTTTATTAACCAATGAGGCTGTGTGAAAAATATTTATTGTTTCTCATTTCAAACAATCCTCTTTAGTCATAAATGTGTATAAAGGAAGCATGACAAGCAATTTGCTGCATGGTAGATGATATTAATGACCTGCCATGCTCATGTCTCCTTGTGTGCTATGTGGCTATTATTTTTTTTGAGTGACAGATTACAACAGAGAATGTTTGGTGTCAGTTGTGTCCTGTTATCTAGTTGTTGTTAATAAGAAATGAGAAAAATAACTTTATTTGCTGTCAAACCCACACATCACCAGCACTAGCAGTGTTCCTCTCACAGGAACAGTTAGTGAGTGCTCAGGAAAGGGTAATAAGAGACTGGGAAACCACAATGTCCTCCTATTTAACTGGTGCATCTCTTTTTCTGATAGTGGTAGATGCTCCACCCTTTAATTACAAACATTTCATTTATTCAGTTAACATGCCAATACCAATAACTCTATAAATTAATAATGTATTATCACCAATAAATTATAAAACTGTCATGTTACCAGGTTAATAGAGCTCAATAAACCTTTACCAGACACAGGGAAAGGGAATCTGCAGAAGGAGCAATCCATCTGGCAGTGAGTGCTGACACAAAAGCTCCAGCACGAACAACCTGCAGGTCACCACCTTACACTGGTACCTCACCACCCCATCACACCACCCATGACAGAGATGGCCTGCTGTGACACGATGCCATTGTGGTCACACTCACCTGTGCTGATCCACAGTCACCTCCTCACGAGTATATTGACATTACTCTTTACAGCAGCACAGGAAAAACTGGTTTTATTAAACTGAAAAAATGGAGCCAAAGTATTGTTTCATTTTACATCAGAATTCATGCCAAACATTTTTGGTTGATAGAACTGTAAGTGATTAAATATTGGCAGTTGATAAAAATACCACAAAAATGCTATGTAAACATGATTCAGAAAGGGCTGTGTCCATGTGTAGACTGTAATCTGTGACATCAAAACTTTTGAGCTCTGCTACCGAATGTTAGATATTTTGTTTTTATGATATATTTGCTGAAAAGTTATTCTCTTTGGAGACCAGATTTACAAAAAAAAAAAGAAAAAGAAAAAGAAAAAGAAAAAGAAAAAGAAAAAGAAAAAGAAAAAGAAAAAGAAAAAGAAAAAGAAAAAGAAAAAGAANAAGAAAAAGAAAAAGAAAAAGAAAAAGAAAAAGAAAAAGAAAAAGAAAAAGAAAAAGAAAAAGAAAAAGAAAAAGAAAAAGAAAAAGAAAAAAATCTGATGTTGTGTACAGATATGCAGCAAATAAAAGCACATCGTTAATCATTATGAATGCACCTACAGGGCTCAGCCCATGAGACATCTGCATAAAATTGTTCAGATCATTTTAGCTGAGAGATAGGCATAAGACAGGGGTTACATCTATGAAGTATATTATGTTAGACTGTTATATATGGAAGGGTCTTACAGTTCAGCTAATGTTACACTTGAGGCTGTTCAGCAAAATATGCCAGCACAATTAATGTCAACACCAGATAACCAGTCACTGTAAATATCCTTGGAGGGATTTCTTATATCTTTTAGAGAAATCCCATTTAAGAAGCAAAATTTCCAAATGTATCCCCGCAAATCCGAGGTCAATTCAATAACCTACCAACCAGCAGGCAAATTTCATCTCCTGTTAAAGGCAAGTGTTATCTCCTTTGACAGGAGCAGGCTAGTGGGAAATGAATAAATAGATGTCCTTTTTGCCTGGAACAGACTCTACAGTAAGCACTCAGACCATCCTTAGTGTTTGTGCCATGTTTGGCCATTGCTAGGCTGGGCTGTACCATGAGCATCAAAACAAGTCCCTTTTACAGCACAGAATCTCACCTGTCCCCTTCAGGCTTCACACTCATAAACCAGCTGCCTCCATTGCCTCACTGGCACTTCTGCCTGTGCAGGACTGAACCTGTGTTGCTCTACACAGATTTGTTCTCATTAAGATGAATCAAATGTTGTATGTTAACATTTAGAGGGCTAGATGAGGACAGAGCCTTCTACAGTGTGTGTTGTGGTATGCTGTAAAAACCCACCAGAAATCACTCTTTTACTCACACTTTTGACAGGTGATGGAGAAGGAGAGCAGCAAAAGCAAAGACTTAGCTCAGCTTGTTGAAGCCCTGCTTATTGACACTGCTGCCCTGCATAAAACTGAATAGAATGATTTTCTGACCAGGCTGCATTGGATTTCCCAGCAGCTTGATTCCCTATGTGTCCCAGACTGAGTCACATTTCTCAGCAACCCTTTTTTCTGCAGCTCTGTTAAAGAGCAGCTGCTGTGCTACTATCAGAATTTGCTATTGATGTTCTTTGCATTATTACAACCTTTACATTTCCATTTACTCTGCTATCCTCATTAAACAAGTCGGTAAGAGTTATTCTGGACACACACACACACTTTGCCCCGACCCATACCAGACCCTCAAGAAAAATCCACCTTGGAAAGGCAAAAATTGGAACACAATATAAACCCATGAAGTTATCAAAATCTTTTCCCTATCTACTTATTTTCAATATCCAAGATTCTCTTTCAAGAAGCTGTGATTTTGCCTAGTTCTGCTCACCATGTAATAACTGCAATATGGTGGTGATTACAACCCACCCCCCAAAATAATGAAGTGACTGGAAACACAGACTGTGTCTGCGCTTTTATTTTCCTTTTGTTTGTTCCTATAAGCCCCATTTTAGTGCAAGACAGAGACAATTCTGGTTTTCATCAACAATTGCAACTTGATTGAATGCTAAGAAAATCAAGCAAATATATGTGGACTGTAAAAATTTGGTCTTGATTCTTGTAAAAAGGTAGCTGAGAATTCAGCAAATTTTGGGTTGCCATTAATTTTGGGTTGCTAAAATTTTGCAGAAAAGTGTTTTTGGGCTTTCAGAGTTTTTTATCTGCCTTTTTTTTTCTTCAAATAGTGTAGTACTTAAGAGAAGAAGAAACTCAGTTCAGAAAAAGTGAAGTTTCTTTTAGTTCTTTCACTCCACAATATAAATCTGTGTGAAAAACTTAGACAATGGTCTTAGATGTGACTAAGAAGTAAAAAATATGTCTAAACCATGCAGGAAGCTATGCTGAAGGTGTGCATTTTAAAATTCTTTTATGAAGCATTTTCATTTTTAATGGTTTTAAAAAGAATTTTGGAACTGACTTTGTGCAGAAATAATTAAATGCTTCGTTAATGCTTAAGTCTCTAATGCATTGTGTCTCCTGACCTCTGACAGACACTCAGAGGATTTTATCTCTGAAAGAATATGTTTAAATCTGTGCTACACACTTTCAAAGAGTCAGTAATTTTCTAAACAGTAATTTTATTTTACACCAACAATGAGAGATTAGTAAATTATTTAAAGTAATGGAATAAAAAGAACTGTAAACATCCAAGTGGCTCTTTTAAAAATTGTAATATTTTGAGATACTATAACTATAATCTAAAGTAGCTTTGACAGATGCAGCAACATCCCCCTTTTCACTGAGGAATCACTTCAGCTCCCATCCGGCAGGAGCTGTGAGGAGCAGAGATGGCACAGACATAACCGGGTCTATTTTGTCAATAACCTTTCAAATTTGTTCTTATTCTACCATGGAACAGAAACAAACTTTGTTTTGCTGTTTTGTGAAATCGTGTGAAGAGATCCAAGTGTGAATCAAACACTTCAGCCTCTGTCCCTCCCCTCTCACCTGCCCACTGGGCATGGCCTGGCACAAGTCAGTACTGCAGAGAGGCACCGAGATTCCTGGGGTCAGCTTTAAGGTAAATAACTTTAAAACCTAAAATATGCATGTAGTATAGTATGGAGCCCTTGTAGGTATGGAAAAATTGATCAGCTGATGAATTAATCAAAGCTAGTTAATGACAAAATGCTTTGCTTGGCTATTATAGAATTGGATGATCAGCCAGTGTAAAGTCACACTGAACTGGAAAGAACTTTTGAAGTTATCATTTTTTAGCCAGCCTCACAAATTTCAGAAACAAGAGAAAGGAGATAAAATCTCTTTAAATTTTAAGAAAATACCAAAATTACCCACAAAACTGATTGATGGTGGCATGAAAAGTCCTAGTCTGTTTCTGGGGTTTTGCACTCCTTCATTCATCATGTGTCTTGTACACCCATTCTTATAATTTAGATAAAACTTGATTTGCTCTAATTTACAAAGAGCTATTGAACTGTAAGTAAGTGAAGGGTTTATTACTCATGGAAAACCTGCTGCAAAGAAATGAAAATGTGACAAATAAAAGACCTCTCTTTATACCATTGAAGTGAATATAAAGAATAAATACCTTTTTACCAGCTGATTCCTCAGTGTTATTATCTTGGAACCACATCAAGCGTGTGAAACAACATTTGTTTATTTAGCTTTTATGCAGCAGTTATTTTACTTTATTATATTTTTGCCTTATGAGCCACATCAGGTTTATCCTCATAACTGAATATGTGTTCTAGGTGGTGTCTTTACAGCCCATGTACTACTCATGATCAGTGAATGATGGAGCATTTTATCTGTCCCTTCATGAGGTGATGATAAGGATAATTCCCAGATTTCTGGGCAGTTAAGAAGGAAGCGAGTGATGGAAAACAGCTATTTGCTGCATCACGGCTTGCCATCCTCCTCCCAAAAGGATTTTTGTAAATTTTAACTGACAGACTTGAATATTTCTAATTAACATATTTTTGTATTTAAAACCAAATTATATTTTTTTTTCTCTGAATTTCTTTTCCCATATTCTGCCATACATATAATTTGTTGGTACATTCCTCCCAGCTGCAAATCAAAACAGCTCACTCTACTTTGGCAGAGCTTTACTGATTTATATTCACAGTGGACCTGATACAAGATAGTTTTTAATTTTAGTTTTACAATTTAGTTTTTAATTTATATTTCTCGTTTCTAAATTCAAGAAAAGCACCCAAGGACTATAGCCAAGACTGCAGTCCATTCTGTCATAGACACTGGGCCACGTAGGAATAAATCCATGAAAGGAAAGTGCCTGTCATGTTTTCTGTAATGGCTCTGATGGAAGTATTCATATTCTTTTATAGTTCATCAAGACAAATACCATGATGATCAATATAATAAGTATCACAACTCTGATACTTTTGTGAATCTTATATTCATTCTAATTCCAATTATATGGTTCCTCAGCATTAGGTCACAGTGGAATGGAAATAGATTTTCATTTGACTACATTAGAGACAATCTTAAATCTCATGTTAGGTTGGATTGTATCTCCTGATCAATTATAATTCTTTTGCTTTATTTTACATAGCTACCCCCAGAGGAAAAAAATAATTAAGCAATTTCAATAATTATAAGAGTAATTTATTAATAGAAAACTTTCAACAGAAGGCTGTATCACCATTGAGAATAATAAGAACTGTAGGAAAATACTTCAGAGTTTTTATGATTTTTATCTTAGTCTTTATATTAAAGAATTGACATCAGAGGCAGAACCAGACTCTTCACTGAGGTGAAGGAAAGTAAAAACATGGTTTTTAAGCTACTGTATGGACTTTGTGTTCTTGCTCCTTTCATCCCTGAAACAGACGGGAAAAAAGAAAGAATAAAGCTGTTCTGAAAGAGTATATGAATCAACTAGATATGGGTGCATATTTATTTTAAACATACAGATACTTTCATAGATCTCAGCCAAAACTGCAGATAATTAAGGCTGACAAGAAAAGAAGTTAAAAACCCCTTAAATGTAGTTCTGAATTTTAAAACTCTTTCTTTCCCCTGCCCCACCTCACTCTGCTGCCCACCCCTCCCTCCCACCCCAGGCTTTTTTACTTCATATTTTAACTGAAATTTTATGGAAATTACAGAAAAAACCCTATTTGGTGTTTTCAAAACAGATATATCTATCTACGATTGGTGCAAACACTGTTTCTGAAGTAGATTCATATTTCAGGAAAATATAAATTTACTATACAAATATATTTATTGATACAGAATTAAGGGCATCAATGAACAGAGAAATGCAAAATGAACTACTTTACTATGTTCTCCACATTCACTTTCTGAATTTTTTCTAAATAGAATTTTAAAATTCAATATTTTGAGAGGATTATGCATTTTAAAAATAAGTAAATTCTTTTACCATCATACCTTTGGTGCTAGACAGCTATTTTAATTATTCCCTTACCTGAAACTTGGGGTGTAAATTTATATTTCAGAGGGAGTATACAAATTTCTGAGTTATTGACAGAACTTATTGATGTCCTTTATTGTTTTAGGCCTATGGTTATCTGTGGCCTAATCTGCTTCAGTTCATTTGGGTTTTTCTCACAATCATTTGACCATGATTTTTGTCATTGAGAATAAAATGCACCAGACAGTGAATTTTTTTTAATATATGATTTGCTAGTAAAAACTTCTGAGACTGTCCAGTTCTGCACAAACCCCAAATTTCCCCTTGGCTCTGCTTTGGTAAAAGAAAATCCTTTGGTAAAAGAAATGGTAAAAGCCTTCACTGAAGGCTTTCATTGCCCAATTCCTCTGGCCCATAACCTTTCCAGCGGCCACAGGAGAGCAGCAGATTTCTGGGAAGTCACTCAGAGTCTGAGATTTGGCCTTGGGGCAAGCAGGAGAGTTATAAGGGGAAAGCATCGAGCACCGGGACACTGAAAAGGCCAAAAGCTGGTCAGACAGGTGGGGAGGGCTGGTGTTTGGGCACAGGGTCATCTCATGGACGGCTGCTGGAGCTGGACCATGTGGAGAGGAAGAGTGCCACATAGTGAGGGAGAGCATGGACATGTGAAACTTAAAACTAGGAGGTTATTCTTAGCCAGTTCACTGTAAGGGAGTTTGAACCAGAATTAATGGTATGATTATGGGCTTTGTGCTCAGGGAATAGGTGGGATCTGCTGGGATCCAGGAGACTGGAGTGTAGTGAGGACCAGCCTGCTACAATGGGAGCCTCCACCAGGAGGGAATGTTAGTCATAACTAGCTCCAGCAGTGATTTTCTCAGTCCTCTGCTGGTCTTTCCTATAATCATCAATTAATACCTGTCACAACACACTTCACAGGTGGTTGATGAGAACTGAGGTTGGCACCTCGACGTGGGCTCAGAAGCTAATAACTGATATTCAGAGCAGAACTCTGATGTCTCATGCTTGGAGAAGGCACTTTCCCCTCTAACCTGCTCATCTAGGAACCTTGAAATGATATTTGTGTCAGTGCAAGCCTTTAAATAAACCAGAAAAACACTGGAAAGGCTCATGTACACAAAGCAATGCTGTTAATCACAGAACATGTTAGCTAGGTTATTTAAATTTTTGCAGTATTCTCAAAGCAACAATTTGACGGGTTGTTTCTCCTTGTCTTTTCTCTCCAGGTGATTTTCCCAATATCATCTCAATCTCAGCATAAACTCTGATTTTTTATAGGTTACAGTGCCTAGGGTTTTTATTCATGAGTTTGAATTTAAGTACATGAGCAATTTCAATATAGTTTGCAGAATGACATTAACCATATGTTTCATTGGATTATTGAATCTGGGCTCTTGCTTCATCACCACTGAAGAAAGTAATATCTACACAGATTCCTAGAATATCTAGGTAGAATCACCAGATCCATATGACCAGATTTCTCCTTCAAGGCAGAAGTTAGACCAGCAATACTCCCAAGGTCATCCCCAGCTAACACTGCTTGGTCCTGTGAAGCAGTAGGTGAGAATGTCCCCACAGAATGTTTGATGGAATTTGTGATTCATACATCTGAACCTGGAAACCACATTCATTCTTGGTATGTCATAGCCCCTCTGGGGTGAAATGGCACAAATAGCAGGTTAATGTTTATCATTTGAATAAACTTGTGTATGACTACACTAGTGATTGATACTCATTCTGGATGAAGTGGTGAGATGCTAAGTTATGGTTATGTGACAGAACAAAATTATGACTGTAGGGTTTACATTACCTCTCATATCTGGAACTTTGATAGGCAATTCCAGCACAGGACCATGGATTTGTAACAAAAACCACCCTTGCTTAAACCAGCAAGGCCAGCAAGTGGATGAATGTCTGGTTAGCCTAAGTGAGGATGGAAAAGAGATCCTGAGCTGGTGCAGACCAGAGCTGAGAAGTGTCTCTGTTTTCTGCAGCTTCAAAACACTGGCAGAGTGTGAATATGCTATACAGACAGGTGAATCATAAATGGAGATAGAAAGATGCAACTCAAAATGCCTCAGCTGCCCAAAGACTACCAAAGTTATTTGGGTGATTGGATGAATGCTGCAGCACCAGCTCTAACACTGTGCTCTGTTTTAATCACAGCGTTTTGGCAAATGTATGGACCATTTGAAGAATATCCAGACTTCATTAGGAATGAATTAAGACTCTAGGAGCATGACTTGTAAGACAACTCTGAGAACACAGCTTTTGAATACCATATGAAGACTTTTTAATTACTTGATTGAGAGAGAGAGAGATAGATGAGGAACATGATAGTGATATTCAAATATATAAAATGTTGTTGCAAAAGACAAGTGAATAATCTTTCCTTCATGTCCACTGTACATAGTACAGAAAGTAATGGCCTTTTAAATAGTGGCAAGGAAAATTTAACTTAGACATTAAAAAAACCCCAACTTTGTAACTGTAAGGATAATTAGACACTGGAAGAGACTGCCTGGGGAGGCTATGGAAACTCCATCATCATTAAAGCCTCTAAAGAGCAATCTGGTCAAATGGTCATTTGCAATAACAGAGATCTAGTTGATCTATGGAGGGCAAGACATGAACAATATGATTGACTGAAGGCCTTTGTAGGTCTATTTTCTACTATTTGGCGATAATTGCTAGGCAGTATGGAAGATGATATGTACTAGTTAAATCAGATAGACTTGACAGAAGTAAAAAGTATTACATTTTTTTTTTGATAAAAAACCATGAAAATAAATCACATGATATGGAAGATCAGTCACATTTGAATAACAAATTTGCCCAATGTAATTTTCCAAGTTCTTATACTGCAATGACAGATATATTGGAATATTGTATATAAAAAATACCTGGACAATTGCAAGATTAGGAAAAAGCTTGCCAGTTCCTGTGGTACTTTTAAATGTAATATTAAACATATTTGCAACAGTAAGAAGAATTAAGCAGATTAGAGATCTCTTTATGTTAAGGATTGTAGAAGCAAAAAATTAAAGTCTGTTTCTTCCTACAATACTTCATTTGCATTATTCCAGATTTCCAGAGCTATAACAGAGATCAGACTTCATTTCCTGATCCTTTACCAGCACCATATCCAAGTTCAATTAAATCTTTTTTCAAGAGGTTCGTGAGTACATCAACCCAGGAGCAGGAAATAGTCTTCTAACTTAGTGGCTTACATGGAAGAGGAGATAACTAAAGACATGCAATTATTTCTTTGGTCTCGCAGGGGTAACTGTCTCACAAGTCTTGAAGTACAAGCCTGCTGTAATCATTAGGGCATGGTTAATGAAAACAGCTCATTATTGTCTTGGAGATACTGTCCTCTAGCAATGCCCTTTAAATTGAAATGCATGCAAATGAAGACTATTTAGTTTAGAAGTTTTACTATGTAGGCCTTGTAAATATGAAAATTTAATTACTAAGTGTAATATTTATCATGAGGAGCTCTAGCTCTCCTCTTTATCTTACCAAGAAAATAATGAAATATTCCTTTTGAAGTTGATGATTATTTAACAGATGCTTCTGTCCAGTGTTTCCACAAACCTGAGCAGATACACACCGTGCCAAATATGCATAGATTTATCTCCTTATCCTGTAGACTATTATACCAGAGTGCTTCACATTTTGATAAGAGTCCAGCATTTTTCAGCTTCAGTAAGAGAATTTGCACATCAATCCAAAAGGAAATAAATTGTGAGGAGAAAAAGTATGGTGAAAAAACCTGCTGTCTGACAGCTCGAGAACAATGAAGGGCTTTCATAAGTAAAGGGTGCATATCTCATGATATGTTCTCAGGAGAGGATTATCTGATCTGGCCTGTACAGAGAAGAAATGTTTCAGACACAAATATTATCCTGCCCTTATGGAGGAGATTTTGAGCTGTTGGAATAATCAATAATTAATTGTTTCTGCAATTCTGATAAATAAATGCAGAAATCCACTGCATTTGGGTGGATCAAAATTTTTTGTGTGTGTATGAAAACCTTGGATGAACTGAAAAGTGGAAAAAAATCAGAATAGTAAACTATGTTTTATTTTTAGACACTTGGTTTTGAAAATCGAATCAGTGTTGACAGTATGAAGCTAAATACTGAAAAATCTCTAAGTTTGTTTCTTAGAATAGTTGAGCCCAGATTTTTTTAATATTTCTGCACTTTTCAGGACTCTGCCTTTATTTTTACCTTCAAAAATTAGAATAAATTAACAAGAAATATTGCTATCACCAGTTTTTCAGCTGCCTCACCTATATGGTCTCCTCTTTCACTCGAGTATAGAATATAAACAGATAGGAAACAGATAGGAGACATTTATATTATTACAAGAAGACTTGTTGACAAAAATAATATGTGTTATTACATGAGTTGATGTAACTGAGGGAAAAACCAAAACAGAAAAGATTTCAAGCATACAAGAACTTCTTCAGATCTGAAACAGAATTGGCCAATGGAAAATAAAGTATTATGACTGAGATTTTTATGTTCTAGTAATACATATTTATCTTCCTTCAAAATTTTCCTTGCCTGTATCCTTGGAATTTCACAACTACAGTGTGACTGCTACTACACACATCATATTTTCAGCTGAAAGTTATTTGCTAGTGCCCAGGAGGTGGGTGAGACTCTTGTGCTGTGGGTCTCAGAATTAAACACCCTCACTGAGTCACCCTGGCTGTCTTTTCTGGGCAGGCACACATGAGAATGGTGAGGAACGGCAGATAGCCATCGCTCCCAGGAGTGACATGTTCATCATTTTCTGACTCTTACCTTTTTCTGTTGTTTTTATTTTTTTATTTTTTCCCATTAGGAATTTCAGGTTTTCCAGACAGGATTTTTCCTCATTAACCCTTGAGCTCCTGATTATCACAACTGTCTCAACAATTACAATGTTGTCTGTGTTTGCTTTTTTTTTTTTATCTTGCATGATTGCCTCACACCTTAGCAACAATTTTCTCAGGAAACTTAGGCAAGGTCACAGAGCTGTGCTGAATCAAACCAGGCTTTGGGTTACAGACAGCTGGTCCCTGGGGCTGAGCATTTCAAGGTAACAGTACGGCCACATTTGCACATGAGCAAAGGAATATGTTCCACGGCTGTGTGCATTGCTCTGAACTCAGAAGACAAGAATGTTTTTGTTTGTCTCTTCAGATCCTCTTTGCTTTGAAGTTGAAGTGCCAGGAAAAAAAACAAGGACTTTTCATAAAAGCTTGCAAACACCATCTCTTTCTCTTACTTCTCAAATCACTGAAAAAAAAAATTAAGAGGGGAAAACACAAAGATAACTGTGTGATGACTCACATTCATTTAGTGATTTTAATCTCTCAAGGCACTTTAAGAAATGTCATAACCACACATATCCATGCTGTGGGTTGTCCTTCAATTTGTATTACAAATGCCAGACAAAATCCCAGTATTAATCAATATAATTACTGCAATGTTTAATTATTCTTCCATACTCAGCCTCACCATTCTTTTACAACCGGAAAATAATAGCATGGCATTTAATATGTGGCAAAATTTTTTCTTTCTTTCTTTTTTTTCCCTGCTAGCTTAGTATAACCTTTCTGGAGAAATCCTATCATAGTACCCGGGCTATATAAGAGGTCTAAGAGTCTTTCCCCTGCAATTTTTGAGCTTTATTACCAGCAGTAGAAGGAAGATGACCCTTGCACAGACTATTTTGGGTTCATATACTACTGTTTATTCTGCTTAAATCAGCCAGAATAAATATTCTGGCATTTGAGGCAGACAGAGACGTCTGCAGCAATCCTATTCATTCACAACCCAGAGTTTTCTGCCTTCAGGGGCAAACACTGGTGTGACCTCCAGGTTATGAACTGGTGCCTCTGTGAGTGATTCAGTCTGCAGAAGATAATGCTGTCCAGACTCTCCTCAGCTGGATCCTTCAGGAACTACCTTCAGCTCTCTTACAATCTATTTCATTGTTTCTGTTTTAGTGACATCGGGCATGAGAGGATGGATCTCCTCTCCCCACAGTGCTCCATGCAGATGGGAAATGACAGCAATGCTAAACTGTTTTCAGGTGAAAGCATTATGCACACAATAGAGCAATTGCCACCTTAGCCTGGTAACAGACCTTTTACACACCATCATCATCCTCCTGAAATCCCTCTGTTTGGTTCATATCCAACAATCAAACCCCTTTCAGGAGTTCCAGTTGCTGTCTCTGGGTTTGAGTGGATGCACCATAATCTCCTGCTGTGGAACACCCAAATTTTCTGATGCATCTGGGTTGAAGGCTTCCTTTCTTTGATTCTGGCTCAGTACTGATATAAAGATATTACATATAAAATACAGAAATATAAATCTCATTGTGGATATAAAGGTCCAGGATGCTTTGTAAGGCCTATTTCACTACTCTGTCAGGACAGCAACAGCAACTCAGGTCACTTATTTGTGCCCATGCTGGTCCCAGCACTTCTGGTCATGCTGATGCACCACAAGATGGAGCTTACAGGCTCATTACTTAAGGATGAAACATTTTTCTCAGACCTCTGCTGAGAAGACACCTCTCACACCAGCATCTGTGTTTATGAATAAATACTTTGTAACTCAGCTCACAGATGAGCAATTTGTTGCTACATGACTAAGGACACAGGGAAATAACGTGAATGATGTACTCGCTTTGGACAGCCACATTATTTCTCTTTTAGATCTGATGGGAGTTTAAAACTTTATTTCTTTGTTTTAATTTTGACCTTTACATGTTAAAAATATAGGCTGGAATAATGTATTATTGAAGAACAAGAATCCTAATGCAATAATGGTTCACAAAACAGAAAAATGGGACTACATTTGGAAAAGACCAAGGCATCCCCTGGATGTGAATGTCTTTAAAACAAAACTTTACACAGGAATGAAAACATTCAATTAAAATTGATATTCGGAGAACTGCAAAATGAGTTGCTTTGGAAACTATCAAGAAATAAAATAGTTTGTTTCCCAAGAATGTTCTGAGGAAGTGAATGATGACCAATAAAAGACCAAATACTTGAATATCATCTTTCTTGCTTTCCTTTGAAGAAATGCTCCTCTTTGTGATCCATTCATTTCACAGAATGGTACTTGGTAATTTGTTCAGAGAAGGTTTTTGAAGAAGTGTGTCTAACATTTCCAATTACATCTTGAAAGCTTGACACAAAGAGGGACGAGAAAGGTCTTGAAAACGGGGAAATGAATAAATAATTCAGGCTCCTCTTCCTCCTCCCCTCTCCCCTACCCTCCCTGCATCCCTCCCCCCATTTAACTTGTGAACAATCTGATCTGCTGAAGTTATTAGGAGGCTTTATTTAATAACTATGATCATCAGATAACAGGTTCTGAATACAATAAACTACTCAGGAATGAGAATCCAGTGTTTGGTACCTAATATCTAAATGAGCTCTCATGTATATCTCAGCTGAACAGAATAGTTTTAAGCAAGTGATAAGAGTGAGCAGGAAAGACATTCACTGCTATCATAATCAAGCACTTCATAATGTAATTAATTAGATAAAGCCATAATGCACCATAGGCAAATGCTGGTGTTGAATAAGTATTCATATGCTGTTCATTCAGACACAAGGCTGGGTATTGTATTTTGCTATGCTGTCATTCAAGACCCTTGTAATCTATGTAATTGATTCCTGGATTTCATTAGCCAATGCAATATGCTGTGAAAGGGCAAATGTATTTATGGGTTATCTAATCTAGGACAGGAGAAGAAGAAGGAAGACATGAGAGAAATCTTAAAATATGTAAGAAACAGCTGCCAGAAAGGAAGGAATAATTTGTTCTCTGCAGTTCCCACTTAGAAAAAGACATACCGAGTTTAAATTTCAGCAAGGGAGATTTGCTTTAGATATCTGGGAAACAACTTTGTCAGAGAAAGGAGACTGGCTTCAGAGTCTTGTTGAGTCTGTCTTCATCTGTATAACCAGTCCTTGTCAGAAATGGTTCAACAGTAGCCCATCCTGCCATGGGACAAGATGAAGGACTATACAACTCCTGAAGGACTCTGCTGATACAATTTTCTCCTCTAAATTTTCTCTGGTTCAACGTATTTCACTTCTCTTTTAGTCTCGATCTCCTTATTCCAGCAGGATATTACCGAAATTACAGAAAATGTGCGGTGAAAGCAGAATGTGTATTCTCCTCTCAGCTCCCCTCTGGGTGGATAATATTTTCTAGCATTGCATATATCAATTTGAGGTGAACCTCAGTTCCCACTTGTGATTTGCACTTACAGCAAACACGTGGGGGCTGTGGTGGAGTGAGAGTCTCCCAGTCTCAGCTGTCCAGGAGAACTGAACCTTGCACTTACCTTGCAGTGGCATGTTGCTCAAATGATAAGCTATACAAAGTTCTGAGAGAATCTTGCTTTTAACGGATGCACTAAAATCCCCTTTTTGAAGCATGCATTAAACAAAGCTCTCAGCAAGAGCGTGTGTCTGAATGGGCACTGTGAAACGTGCAATCTGAAGAAGCCTCAATAAAAAATCAAATCCTTTCTGGCATGGTTTTCTGCACTGGCATGTGTTTATTCTCTCTGGGAGGTCTTCTCTTTAGCACTCTGTGTCTGGAATGCAAAAGGAGAAAGAATTTCCTTTTCTTAAGTGAAGGAAGTTTTCCTGGAAAGTTTTCTCTGGAATATCTTTTTAAAGTCCTTAAAAGTTGCTGCTTTTTATTTTTTTTTATTTTTTTCTTTCCTTCTTAGAAGTCTCTGCTTTCTTGAAAATCTCTGTCTTAAAGAATTGTGACAGTCCTTTGTGGAAGTTTGAGTACCCTGCATTTCTCTTTCATCACGGTTGCCAGGCCTTCCCACTTGGATCATTTCTTCTGTGCTGTTTGTTTTGCCAGGATTCCCACAGCACATATAGAACTGAGGTATTGGGGGGAATCATGGCAAGTATAAACCCCCATGGAAGACTGGGGGGATGAGAGATCAAAGCAAGGAGATATTGCTGCACTCTGCTCTGGGCTGAAGGAGATGTCATGGGGAGAAGGAGATGTCCATGTGTAATTGTGCAACGCTGCTGAACAATTGAAGACCTGGCTAATATTTCTCCTTGGTGCACAAAGACTAAGTTAGCAAGGAATTTTTCTGGGCAGTTTTAACAGCAAATTGAGTTGGTATTTGCCCAGGGGTGCTGTCTAAGCTCTAGAGTTGGCCTCAACATCTTGGTGTAAAATTGACAAAATCCTCAAGTTTAGAAATAATGTTTTGTGAGTGAAATGATAGAAGCTAAGTATTTGATTTGTTTAATAAAGAATTTTGACAAAAATTATTCCCAAATTGTTTTTTCATGAGGTATAATTTTGCCAAACTTATTGACTGTCATCAAATCCTGACAAGAACTACAAAAGAAACCATTGCTATAATACTGTACCAGCATTGGCTGTGCTTTGAGCTATTTCATACAGGTCTCACTGACAGTTTAATAATTTTGTAATCAGAAAACATTTGTACTTGGCCACCTCAGTCTCTGACAATTGAATCAGACATGCAGATTTCAGGCAACTGTAAGAAAGTTGCTAGCTATCCAGAACTATTTCCAAAAATAAGAAAAATAAATACATGTACAATAATTCTCACCTAGGACTCTGTCATTTTGGGGTTTGCAGGATCTCAAAATACGAGTATTAGATGGCTTTCCCCTGTTTAGAACTTCTGCCTTTTATACAAATATTGTTGCACAAACCTCAGGTCAGAAATTTGCACTTTTATTTTCTCTTAAATTAAAAGTTCTGTAATGTCAGCAGGCTGGAGAGTGTCTTGTGCAAAGGCTATTCTGAATACAGACTTTGGCGAACAGTGTGGTTTTCCAGGGGCTAATAAGGCTGAACCTCCCTTTTTACGTTCCATCACTTAGGTACATCTACACTCTTGGTACCAATCTTTTGTTCTGTCACATTTCATTTACTCCAGCATTGGTCCAGATGACATTAATGATGTTGAAAGTCAGCAGGATGCTGTTAATAAATGTGGTCCAGAGGCCTGGTATGTATGTGACCTTTATCTTTCAAATGACCTGTGTAAATTCAGTCCAGTCAATACACCTAGATAGATTGCTGTGTTTCCAGGGCTATGAAATTAGGTTAGAAAATTCCAGGACAAGAGAAATTGAGGGGATTGCCTGCCTGAAACTGGCCATTGCTGCAGTTTGTCTGTAGGGACTCACTGATAGGATACTTGGGTCCATCACACCTAAACAGGAATGGGTAAGGATGTAGCTGCCTGCTGAAGGTTATTAAAAATCTTAACTGTATTATTCCCTGTATCCTGGGCTTTATCTTGATGTGGTTACTCAGAGTTTCATTAAAACAGAATACAGACACAAGCCTAGGATGATCTCAACTGAACTTGCAGAACCTGCCAGGCATGATGTCTGAAGGCTTTTGTGGCTGAGATTACATGAGTTTTGCCAGAGCCCCACTTGAAGCAGCATCCAGTCCCTCAAATCACCCCTGAGAAACATATATTGCCTTGAAAAAAACATATATGTGGTTCCCTTTCAGCAAAAATATTGATTAGCTTCCTTATTGATTAGCTATAAGAAAATGAGAGGACTGATTGTTGTCAGACCCAGAGTACTGGCAGCTTAATGCAGAGCCCACAAAAGGGTCAGTTTTGGATGCTTAGGGAAAAACTAGTACCAGCCTGACAGTACAGATTCTTCCCTAATTATGTAGTCTTTGTGTTTTATCCTGCTCCCCATCTCCTAGAGAACTGTTCTGGGATAACATTTAAAGCTTGATAGCTACTCGTAGATCTGATTTAATTGTTGGTAACTTGTTTTAAGACAATAACTAAAAAACAAGATAGACTAAATCCACTAATACATGCTTGAAATTTTAACACAGGTCTTCTGATAAGATAGACTGATGATGTAATTTTTAATGTTCATGTTAAAATGGTGCCACATTTACTTTCTGGAAACACTTGGGCAGCAGAGCGTAGCTCTGGAAAAATGCTCATGAATAGCAAATATTAAGCTCGAATGCTTGAATATTCCCTGAAGACAGGTTCCAGGTTGTCTATTCCATTTTGTCATTTGCAGCTCCTTCTCTAGCTTTACACAGTATAAATCAGCCAAAAGCAAAGGAGTCAGCAGCAAGAAAATTGAAATAGGCCTACACCAAAATTCACACTGCATCACATCATTCACTAAATGCTAAAAGTACAAGAATAGTGTCTGGAGTGAAAATACACAGGAAAAAAGGAACCTATTTACAAATACAGTCTATAAACAACAAGCAAAGGGCTGTTTTAGCTTTTTTATAATCATTTGTCTGTGATCAAAATGTTAGCTTCCATTTTATTACTCTTGTGGAAAGATGACAAAATTAAATATTAGTATTACTTGAACAGTAAGTGTTGGCTTGTCAAAACTCCTCATCCTTTCCAAGGGGCATTTAGCTCCCACCATTTCAGCAGTGAGCCTGTATGTGCTGCTTTGGCTCTTCCAATCCACACACCCACTCTCTGCTTTTGCAAATACATCTTTCATGTTCTGCATTGCAAAGGTGGTGTTTAGATTTCCTGGGACAGAAGGCTCATGCAAATAACTGATCACAAAACACATCATGCAGCTGGATGAATGTACCTCATTAAGGGTCTTATGGGGCAGGAATTGATGGAATTGATTGATCCATAGACAGAGATCAATGAAGAAACAGTTAAGAAGTCTGATTTAACTTTTCAAGCTTCAATCTCATCTTAAACATGACAGTTTGTTCTCTCAAGAAAGTCTCTGAAAAGCCTCACATGTACCATCAGTCTCATGGGAGTTTTCTTCTCCATACTAGTAAACTTCATTCTAGTTGTCAAAAAATGTTGTATGTAACATAAAAAATATCAAATAATGTTTTATTAGTTCACCACCAGGATGGTAATGTTTAAAATACATGCAAATTTTAATAGTATTTGGATAAACATTTCCTGTCTGTCTCATCTCTTTCTATAACATTAAATTTTGATATTTTAATGTTACACACTCACTGCAGAAAATATATGTCTTGTCAGAGGAAAAGCCCACTTCTTCCTTTTAAATACCCTTTGATTCACACAAACAGACAGTTATCAGTTATGTTTTTGTATTTCTTCAGATTTAGATTAATGGATTAAAAGCAAAATCAAGGACCTATAATAATTGACATTTTCTCATCTTTCCTCTAGTAATAAGCTGATCCTGTCAGAGAATATCAGTTAAAGGGAAAAAAAAGCAGAAAAACAGTGAATGAAGTTACTCAATATTAGGTTAAACAAATGCAACAGATGCCAGGGAGATGTTAAATACACTGTATTTTCCTGGTGAATTTAAACAGTAGTGTATTTTCCCTCAGTAAGGTAACAGGAAAAAAACAGATAAACTAACAGCATTGGTCATTTAAAATGTGATTCAGGACATAAGGAAACAACAAAAATGCTTTAAAGAAAAAATTATAACAGTGCAAATCATTAAGGTCATGGTGGTAAAAATAATTGAAAGTAATTACAGAGAAAAAGTAATTTAAGGATGTCAGGGGATATATTATTTTAATTATTTAAACAAGTTGAATATAAACAAACAGGTTTACAATTCCAGAAATGCTCTAAATTTTATCAACTTAAGTTCATCCACATTACTGCATTCCACTGCTGGAATATAATATTAACAATAGTATCAACATTCTAGTTAGTCTCAATTCAACCCCAAACTTTAACAGAAATAACCTGTAGGATTTGACTGAGTGTGATATTGCTAGAGAAGCCTTGAATTGAAACTGTCTGGATAAGGAAAATTGCATGGTTTGTGAAAGCAGTTTTGAATAAAATGGAAATTTTTTTTCTGTCACATTTAGCTGTCAAAAGGCCACTTTTAATACTTTTATAAAGCTATTGCCTACAGAGGAAAGATAAAGACCTGGAAAAAACCCCCAACATAATATTAAAACAAAGAACAAAAAGATAGCAACCAGAAAAATTATCCCGATTTTCTAATTTAGTTTGATTTTAGTTTAATTTGTGTGTGTGTATGTGTTATTTCTTGATGAGACCTAAGAATGATTTAAAAAATCTGGTGAAGATTTATTCCCATTAGTTATTAGATTGCAGCAGGGTTATTAAACACATTCATTTTAGTTAAGATTTTATACTGGGAAACAGCAGAGAAAAAAGAAAAAGCAGGGTGACATGCAAATGAGTGATATAAAAATCTAAAAAACCTACAGCTGAAGTTGCAGAGAAACATCAAAATAGATTAAAAATTATAATCAGAAGCTCTGGACAAAGCTGAAATGAAGACTGGAATTTTTACAAGAAGAGGGAAAACACAATGTCTCCTTCCTAGCAAAAAGGCTGCTCCTTGGACTCACACTTGCAGAACATAATGATCATATATATACACAGAGAATGATTTCACACTAGAGACACAGCTGCCATTAACTTAGCGACAAGAAGAATTGGGGGAGCTTGTTTTTCTCTTATTTTTTTTATTCTCTGCAGTCCTACATGTGATGCAATGCATTATCTGTCTGCACTTCATCTGATCAGAGTATGGAAAGAATTAGCATCCAACACACACTTCTGAAGATTTTTAGCCCAGAATACACTGTACTCCTGAAGTGACCTCATATGTAATACACAACAGGATGTTCACACAGGAGTTTGAATGAGCAGGGCTATTACTCCTCATTATAGTGCTGCCTTTCACCCATGCTGATCCTACACTATGCACTACAGAAATCGTAACACAGACACACACAGACCTAGAAAGGTCTGAGAAGGATGTCAGTATTCACTCAAAATATGAGAAGCTTCTGGGTGTCAGATATTGCCCTAGCTTACTGCACTTTTACAATACTCCCCGAGGAGATTTCCTATTTCTTCCTTGCTGGAGAGTGGGTGTCAGAGGAGATGGCAGTGTTGTCATCCCTCTGTCCCTTCTCAGGATCACAGAATGCTAGAATAAAAATGTTCAGTACTCACACAAATCATTCTTCAGAACCTGGCTTGTGCCCCTCTTCAAAGCAGCTGCTCTACACCATGGATGAACAACAATCATGAATGGCATACCCACTGATTTGGAACACAATACATGCATATTTTTAGACTTTAGGATTATTCCTGTGGTGCTCTGGGTTTCAAAAAGTACATTCTTCAGGATAAGAAAGAAAAAGAGAAAATCTCAGTGAAGGGAAGGCAAGGATTTCCTTACATAAGGGAAGGTTCCTGTGGATCGTGTTTTTGCACTAAGACAAATAGAAATCTGCATTCTAGAAGGGAGGAACTTCATATCCAGGAGCAGGAGTTCAGTATTGGAGGTGTTAGGAAAACAAATCAGAGATGTCCTAGTTCCCAATTCTCTAAACTGCAGAAAGATAAGAGCCACAAGACAAGTGATAGACAAGGGGGGCTCCCTGCAGTTGCCAGGGGAAATTGCTGGGGTGGTTGCACAGGGAAATGGAGTGAAGGAGCTTTCAGTGCCTTTAGATTCAGTCCCTCATGTCTACCTTGGCCTAGCAGAGAGGGATGTTGATTATGCAGCCTCTGTTCATGATGAACTCAGGCATCAGAGCTGTATTTGGATTGTTCAGGGGAAACATGGAGAGGGTAGCCACAAATGGCCACACCTGCTGTATGTCATGGGCTTCCAGGGCACTGGAGGAAGCCAAACATTTTGGAGACATCACCTCTGAGCTTCCCTTCACAGGCAGGGACATTCAGCCAGAGCTGTTTGGGTGTGTATGTGCTGTCTGTGCAGCTTCTCATGGGCGAGTCTGAGTGTGGATTCACTGTCTCAGCCAGTTCCTGACCTGTCTTTTGCCAGGGATATATTTTAGCTTTACTTTCTTGCAGTGCTGGGACAAAGTTCTCCCTGAAAGAATTGCCTCTTAGTCTGGCCTGGGTACAATGCTCACAGGTTCCTGGAAATGGTAGTTTACAGTAGGCTTGCTACCTTTATGGGGTGGAAGCACATCCTCTTCTATAGTAAATATGAGATCTCACAGTAACAAGAGAGGTAAATGTGATGGGATTTCATCTGCCAGCTAGGTGTGGATATGGCTTGTGTACAAATTGTGTAAAAAATATGTTAAACTGAAACAGAATATTTCACTTAGAGAGGGAGACTGATCTACTGGCATGGATTACTGTCTCTTTCATCAGGTAAAGACAAGAACATCCACATAAATTAATTCATTAATTCTATGTCACTACAATGACACACTACACTTGCAACTTGGAGATGAAGAAATGTTATCATCAGGAAATATATAGCAGAAAATAGTGGAACACATTATAACCAAAATTAAACAATAAGGAAAAGTAGTCTAGCCCTTTTTCAGCAAAATTCTTAATTGTGTGCATCACTGTAAGCATGTGAACAGTCCTGTTGACATCACAGAAGTCAATCCTGCTCCTCATCTCACTGTTGAACGGGATCCAAAAGGATAGCAGGCAACAAAGCTTGGTTTCTGATATTTTGGAGGGAACATAACAGTGGCTCTAAACCTTACAATAATTAGCATTTACAACAGATTTCTCTTTCCATAGCAAAGATTGTTCCTAATCCAGCAAGGGATTAAAAATATCATTATTTTGCTGTCACCTTTCTGCTAGGCCCTTTTCCATCTAGTTGACAACCGAGATAACAGACAAGGAGACTATCCACCCAATAGAGAGTTTTCTTTTCCTTTAGAATGATCTGTGACAGTTTCTACTAGTGACAGGCAAGTTGGGTTAAAGCAGCCTTTGCTTCTCAAGTTCAGCCTCAGAATAGACATGTTTCTATTTCCTTGACCTGCATTATTTTAGAGAACACTTGTGAGACTTAGGAGAAAATAAAAACTCAGCTCACCTTCCAGACTATAAAGGACACACAAGAGGAATTCATTCAGGACAGAAACTACTGAGAAGCAGCAGGCAGAGAAGCAAACAAACAAACAAACAAACAAAACCTCAAGTCAAAGAAGCAGCAGCCTCAGCAGGTCACTAAGGGGGGACATTTTTCTTGCTTGAAGTTGTCAAGTCCTAGAGCAGTTCTCACTGTCCCAATTAAACTGCAGACAGCTGGTTACATCCCTGAGAAGTGAGAGGAAGTGGCTGCTGCAAAAGCAGCAGAGAAGCAGAATTTGAAGCACAAAAGTGTCAGTGTGCTCATTCAGGGATCACCTGCATGGTGGGCAGCAGACACGGGAAAACTTCCACAGAGGATTTCATATATTTTGACAAGGGTGCTTTAACACCGATGTTTCTGAATTCTTGATGGTATGGGAGAAAATATTCTTGGAAGGGATTGTTAAAGAGGTTGCAACCTTAGGGGTTCCTAATTCCACTTTAACAAAATCAACACTTTTTTAGGGCTGCTCGAGGTCAGCACATCCCTCCTCTCTGCTGGAAAGGGCTGCACGGACTCCACGTGTACAATAACACTTGTTTAGAGCCAAGGGACCACAGACACAACTAAAGGTTGAAGCAACCTCTTGCTTCAGTGTGCACTCTGCTGGGCCCTGGCCTCCTGTGCTTTGAGTCCCAGGATGAGTTCATTTTTCATGGAGAATTAAATGACTACTATAAATGACCCAGAGTTTCACAATGTTCCTTACAGTTTTATGTGTCTCAGTTTTAAGAACAAAGAGTGAGGCTTGATTTCATTCTACTGCATGGAGTTTTAGTTTATGGCTTAGTTTTTTTTTCTGACTTAAGAGTCCCTGTAGTGGAAGACTATTGCCCTTAACACTGTATAGTCAATGAGGACAAACCAAAGGGCATTTTCCCATCTAAAATTTGTATTTATTTCAAAAGAGCACTGTCTTTTCCTAAAGGCCTACACTGATTATGGTTTCATTCAGTTCCTACTCTACTGAGAGTATTATTTTTTTATTTACTAACAGTGCAGATGACAGAAGTTTTTGCACTAGTGACTGTAGGTAAGGTAGGCTACAAAAAAGATTCTCATGGAGGTAGATCTGGTCTTCTAAACCCTAAAAGTTAATCCCTAGAGCTCAGAGTCAAATATAGAGCATGACCACCTAAAGCATGGGGTCATCCCTGGATACAGAAGGTGAAGTTGAAAATAATAATTACTCTCTTAGAATCCTAAGTTTAAAAAGTACAAACTAACAAGACTGTACCTCTTAATTATCCACAGACCACTTTCAAGAATGAGTTTGTAATTTGTATGAGGTTTGAGTTTAGAAGATTTAAAGTAGATTCCTAAACTTATGCTGCTCAGCAGACAGCCTGAATAACTTGTCTGTCACACATGCTGTGGGCAAGCTCTCCTCATCATTCCTCTTGCATATGTTTTAGTTTACCTCAGTAATTAAATGTTCATTGGACAAGAAAGAGGTTAGGGGTGTCAAGCATGTGAGAGGAAAGCCAGGTTATTGCTCCAGTGGTTATTTAATTAGTTAAACAAAGCAGGACAGTTTCAAAGGACACGGAGGAAATCTAATAAACTTGTTGACTCAGATATTCTGCTGGAGACACAGAAAACTTGTGTTGAAATCTCTTGTCCATATTAAGCAGCCAGAGGACAAAGACTGGATTCTTTGCAAATGGATATCCCAAATCACTGTTGCTTATGGAGACATGGGAGAAGCAGATTTCACTGGATTTGCAAAATCAAATCTAGTTGGAGAGCTGGTTGGGAAATGAGAAGTATTTCCCATACAATTGCCAAATGCATCCTCTTGGTGTGCTGAGATTTTCACGTGGATGTAAATGGAGACTATCAGCAGCACTTTCCTTCCAATGCTCGTTTGTAAATCATATTGAAACTCAACAGAGATGTTTGTAGTGTGCTGATAAAATGCCTTGGGAAACCTGTACAGGAGTATTCTGATGGGGACTTTATTAGAAAGGGAAGGAGAGGACATCTTGATGCTCTTTACAGCCCATAATACTGTTTTTGTTTGTTTTTTTTCAAATGGATTTAAAACCTCTTAATGGCTTTTTCCTCTAAGGAATTCATCACCTGTTCAATCATCTACACTCTGGTTAACAGTGCTTCAGTATCATCTAAATGCCATAAAAATTTCTCTAGTTTGTAAAGTATCTCACACTTTGATTTATCTTTGCAAGTCTCTTCTCACATATTTTTCCAGACTACCAAGGAGGCATGCAGCAAGGTTCCCAGGGTTGTTTCAAAGCACTAAATCTTCAGCACTGGATAGTCTGAGGGAATAGGTAAAAAATCTGTCACATTTAGATTGTGGAATTTGTGTGTTCATGAAAGGGAATGGCATACAGAAGTGAGAAATGAGATTTTCTGCTGATGCAAATATGAGGCATGAGAGCACAAGAGGAAACAGGACTGTTGTTACTGTAGGGGTAGTAGCCTCAACAAAGCCTAGTTATATTTTACTCACTGCAAGAGAGAAAATAATTTAAAGTAGGTTACCCATTGCTACAGAAATGTCTTAGACTCCAATCAGCCAGAACATTGTATTTCTTTAGCAATCAGCAGTTTTATTATAAGATTTTTTTCTGACTTTCCTCTTAAATATCTATCAGACTCTGGAGGATGCTGGAAACTGAATGACCAAAGTGATGAGAGAATAAAGCAGGGAAGGAGAGCTGAAAAATAGTAATGGCCTTGTGAGTTTTCTCTTCTAGATCATTGATTTTGTTGTAACTTGGAAGAGAAAAAAAATTATTACTGAACATTTAGTTGCACTGGCAAGATACTTTGAGCATTTTCAGTCTATTTCTATCTATTAGAAATGAGATGCCATTTTGTCAAAACCAACATATCAGCTTGCACCATCTGCAGAAATTCTGGTGCATCAGAACTGGATTCCCACCCTTGGAGGTAAGGCTTTTACGAGACTGGGAAAACAGAACTAAAAAAGCCTTGGGGCATCTATTCAGTTAAAATGGACAGTCCAATTCTGCGCTTTATGTGGGAACTGTCATAAAAATAGCAAATATCAAATGCATCTTTAAAAGATGATGTAGATCAAATTATCATCATTTGCTTAAAATCATCATGAACATCTAAGGAGTGGTTTGAATTATTCAGCTTTATTCTTCACACACTTCTGTTTCTTAATGTGCTTGCTTAAGGATAGTTTTTTTGGTTTTTTTAATGAGAACACTGGGGACAAAAGGTGGTTGACACAAGGGAATATATAACGTGACAGAGAAAATTCCTCATATATAATGCAGGGATGAGTTCTTGAAGTAAAGAGCAAAGTGATGAATACGACCACTTACTCTGTGAGGCTGAAATAGGATAAGTTCAGTGATATTTCTACCAGCCACATCAGAGCATTAGACAAGTAGGAAAGTGCTCTTTGCCTGAAGTAACTCTGGACAAGGAGTTTTCATTCCAAGAGGTTTGCATCTCCACCTCCACCATCACACGTTAATGCATAAATATGCATGGCCTGTGAGACTTCTGTTGGATATGCCTGTTCCCATTGCATCCTGCTGTTTGACAGCACAAACCTGTGCCCTCTGCCCTGAGCTGCCTCCAGCCACCGTGAGCTGCTGGCAGCTCCTCGGGCACTGCGGGGGCTCTGCTGGGAGCGAGAGCTGGAGCAAAGCTCTGGACTCAGGCTTTGAGGAAACACTGCCACAAACTGCTGAGCTTGTCAGCTTTCCAGAGGTCACTAAGCATTTTAATGGTCGTCTCCCCAACACTACTGCTTCCATCTGCTGATTCATTCATGCCTCTCTACCCTTGGAAATCCATCTACTTTTAAAATTAATTGTTTTTCCCTATTTCACTGTTCACGCTGATGACTTATGTCCTATGTTCGTTATTCTTCATGAAATGGCTATTTGTTTTCTTTTTCCCCAAGTTTCCCATTTTTCAGGTTCACAGATGTATTTTGTTGTCAGTCTTTCTTAAAATAATGCATATCCTGATAGATTCATCCTCATCACCAGGATCATTATTATTGCTATTATTACTGTTGTAGGTCAGATAAATTTGACCAATTTTGATAAGAAATAACAACAAAGCTCATGTTTTTCCAGTCCCCTTTGTTTTGCTTGAAGGAAAAATCTATATCTGATATTTATTATTTCTCTATATAGCAGATACAACTGTAGAGTATTTTATTTTTCTTCTCACTTTTTTCCTGAGATGAAAACTTAGCAAAGTCAGCATCTGTGAACTGTGCTACAGTCTTTGAAGGGTCTTCAGGACCAGGCACCCTAAGGAAATAGAAGAAATCCTGCAGTTTAGGTCTATTTTCAAATGCCTTCATCTCCATGTGATACTGCCTTCCTGAGTCCAAAGGAAGGAAGCTATTTATTACTGCACCTTGCTAATAGGAATACAAATAGACTTTAAAAGGATTTTAAGTCCCATTTTTGTCTTTCATAGTTTGATGAAGATGACTGCAACAGTTGTGTCAGAGGTGAAATCCAGTTGGATTTCTTTTGCAGTCCTGAGGAGAAGAGGGGAATCCTGGTGAGTATTGGACTTGAGCATCTCATCAGCTCACAGCCCTCTCTGACCCAGCCACACACGGCTAAAATCACAGGATCCACATAGTTTGGGATGGAGTGTGTAAGAGAAAGCATGGTACATCACAGAGCTAAGGAGCTCTGCTATACTGTGGAGGAGTTGTGGTCAAGTATGGTCTTTGATTTTGAGCAGATTCTAGAGATATTTCTGTAGCCTGGGGAGAGTATTAATTATAGATTTACAGAGTTTCTCCCTTGTAAGGTCTGGGTAATCACATACAAAAAGGACTTGATTAAAGGTCTTTCTATGAACCTGGGAAAACACCAGTCTACTCTCCCACACACGTGTGAATGCTTTGGTGGGTTAGTCTGCTGAAAACCTTGCAGGTAGAGGAAAGCCAAGATTTCTGCCTGCACAAAGCAAGCAAAAAAAATCCTAAAAAAATCTTATTTCAAACTTTAGCTGAATTTTGATTTAATTTATGGGTTTGCATTATTAAACAAAGAAAGGACATTTTCCAGCCAGCACTATGATTACTTTGCAAGTTTTGTCTTCAGCACTTTTAATTCAGTTACTCAGTCTTCAACAGAATTATGAAACCTCAGAATCTGATAAGGAAAAAAAAAATAAATTAGGGAAGGATGACACTGCTACTGAAAAGATGGGAGGACAGCAGGGATTTGGCTTCAGGCACAATGAAAGCTAGATACTGGGAAAGCTATGAAACACACCCAATTAACTGGTCTGTAAGAAAGCCCGTTTTCTTGCCTTTTACAGGTGAAGCTATTGCATCTGTGCCAAGAAAGCTATTTCCCCTTAATGTGTGTGTGGCTTTTAAATTCTCCTCCCATGATTCATTTCACTTCACTCAGGCTTCTGGGTAATGCTCCTGAAGAAGGCTTTGTCAATCATATTAATTAAAAATAAGGTAAAATCCCCCCCAAAACCAACAGTTTCTTCTTTCCTCTAAGTGCTATTTGCAGAGAAAGCTATGTTATCATAGCTGGTTTAGCTGCTTGCTTAACTGTCCAAAGAAGAAATAGAGTATTGAAGTGAAATAAGAGTGGAAAACAGTTTTGTTCCATGCAAAAAAAAAATGGTATAGGGATTTGGAAAAGTTAGGGCTGATCAAGTAAAAAGAGGTAGAAAAGTAAAGAAGCTGAGGAGTGAGGGAGAAGGTGGTAAATAGACTTTTGGATGTGTTAGTTGGTATAAAAATGACTTGCTACATGGGAAAATTTCATACTTTCAAAATCTTTAAAACCTTCTATGAAATATTATCAGGAAGCTGTGAAGCTTAAAGAAAAAGAGAAGGAATAGATCCTAGAAGCACAAAAAGGCATCTTTAGGAACCATAAGACTAGAAAATGTAACTTTTCAAAAAGAACAGTTCTGAAATGTCACCCTGAGAGCAAAAAGATTTTAAAATGAATTCTACATTCATAGACTTCTAGCTATTATCCTGTAAATGTAAAGATGAGTCTCAACTGAGTTTCTATTGCAAATTCCCCAAAGCTTTTGTGCCTTGTTAATTACCTTGGCATCTTTGTATGCATTTGGAATACAGCACTTAATGAGCAGATCATATGAGCAGCTGCCTTTTATTTAAGGCATGTGGTTGCAGATCAGATCTTAATTATGTTTCTGTATGAAAGAACAAACTACAAACAAGGTTATGCTTAAATGGCTTCTATGGAGGAAGAAAATGGGGGGTGGGAGTGTCATTCTGCAGATATTCTTAATTCAGGAGATCTTGCTTACTCTTTTTCTTGCTGTTTCCAGAACATAGGTGTGTTTTCCTAAGGCCTGAGATCCTGGAGTCAGGTGAGACTATTTGCTATTTCTGTTTCTAAGTGTAGAGCGTGGATCATGCTAAGCTTGAATTGGCAGGTGTGGCTCCTGCTTGCTGTGAAAAATTGTTCTTCACTTTATTACACTTCCTAAGTGAAAGTCTAATCTTAATCGGTTTTGAGGAGTTTGATAAAATATATAGGAGTGCTTTGGATATGAACAGAACGTGTTAGATGGTTATAAGCTCTTTATCGTCAAAAATTTATACCAGCTGCTGAAACATGAATTTTTCAGCTCATCTCACTGATCAATGACTTAGGTAAAACTGTGACCATTTTTAAATGGTTATTTGTTTTTTAATAATTGATATGTATTTTTTTAGTAACTTTTTAGAACTGAACTCTAGGAATAAAAAAATTGAGAGGACAGGATCAACAAAGGAGAGAAAAATGGGTGAGTGAAAATCAGTCAGCAGATGATTATTCCCCACCTCCAGGGAATCTGTGATCTATATTAAAGTCTTTGACTCTCAAATATAGACTAACAATTAAATTTAAGTAAATAAACCCAAGCTAACTAAGAATGATTGAAATTCTCTCTTTCATAAAACCTAATGTTCCTCAGGCATTTTGTAGTTGTCATTCAAATCAAGTGACAGACAATGTGGATTTTACAGAGTATTTAACTCTGAAGCTGTATCACTGCAGATAGTTGTTTTGGGATTTTTGTGGGGTTTTTTAGGTTTGTTTTTTTCCCCACCTTTACTATTTTCATTTAGAAATGCCTGATGAGATGTTATGTTTTTAGTAGAAAAAATACTATGGTAGGTACAAGAAAAATCTCCATAGAGGAAATGCACTGAAAATGGAATTTGAAGGTTTAGTAGGTCCTGTGGCAACTTCTCTTGCTAGTTTAGAAAAATGGTTCTTTGTTGCACTGAAAAACACACTTTTCTTTATTATCTGCCTTTCTGGGAGGCAGATCACAGCTGTTCTCTTTAAACTGGGAGATCTTTGCCAAATTTCATCAGCTGAGGATATGGCTGATATTCTGACAGTATCTTTGTTGAGAGAAGACACCCTTATGCTCTCTCTGTGAGGTGGGAGGTATTGCTGAAACCAGCTCTCTCTGGTGCAATGTCAAATTCTCAAAATGTCAGATTTATTTGTGCATGTGATGGTATAATTTGGCTTCCTACTGTGCAAATGAGAGGATTAATTTCCATAATATAGAAATTAACAGTGCAGTTGATATTTCTCTGTCTCTCAGTACAAATTAGCAGCTGGGGATGATAGCAGCCAGCTTAGCCTCCTTTTCCTCCTCCTTCCAAAGAGCCATTGGTGAAGACACTTGTCCCAATTAAATAATACTGATTGCCAAATTGGTGTTATCTCCTCCTGCTCCATTTCAGTCTTTGGTTGTCTGGCTCTGAGGCTTCCACTGTTTTCAGTAAGTCATGACTGTCTGCCCTTACCTGAGCAAAAGTAGAGAGGGTGCAGGGCTGCTCCACCTGTGGCTCTGAAGCCTGTGTTTCATACACAGGACAGTGAAGCCAGTGGGGACATGGTTCCCTCTGCAAACTCTGCTGTGGGGATGATATTTGGGGTCAGTCACATTTTAAACCATCTGGAAAAATACTACAAAGCCCTTGCTTCTGTTCGAACCTTTGGAATTGTTTTAGCAGGTTTACAGGTGATTCAACATTGTGATGTATTTAGCTAAAGACATAACAAACACTTTGAGCTCCCATGGGCTGTGGGGTAAAATATTCTTTTTATTGTGCAACAGGTCCTCGAATCTATCTGGAAGCTCTTGAGCCATACCTCTGCTGGGTCTTTTAGAGCAGCCTGAAATGAGTATATAAGAATATATAGTTCAGTATGGAAATTCAAACATACCAAGAGGGTTGTGGAAAGAAAAACACTCATACTCCCCCCACTTCTGTTCCTTCATTCAGATCAGCTCTGGAATTTTACTTAACTGAAAGTAACAGTTTGTTACATTAATTGTAGTGACTCTCATAAAGCAGATTATGGGATCTGGATTATACTTTTTAAATGAGCAAAAGTACATAAATGGATTACAGAAATTTGTACATGACAGTAATTCTCCAAGGATACAGATAATCAACAACATCTTTTGTAGACCATAGGGGTATATTAGGGGTATATTGAGGCACAATCTCAATGCACTGGGGTGAGCTTGAGCTTCTCCACTGAGCTACGGGTGTTTTTGCCAGGAGTTTCACAAAGTACAAAAACCACCCAAATTTGACTTTTTAGCTCTTAATTGTTCCATAAAACATCATAAGCTCTGCATTACGCCTGTCTATAAATAATGAAATCCGAAAGAGGTGTGAGAATTAAAATACTTATGTAAGTTAGCATCCCATGCCCTAATAGTGAAACCACCTGGGATTCAATCCTGTTTGATGAAATAATAACTGAATGCACCAGATTAAAGAAAATGCCCCTGTGATTTGATTTCTTCCTTGGCTAAGCATATCTATGATGATATATAAATAAAAAGGAGAGTGTGATTTTAAGCTCATCTGGGAAACAGAACAGCACAATTACAGGTAAGCTCTAATGTTGATCTGTCAGACTGTTTTTTTCCTTTCCAAGTAGGAGTTAAATGAGGTTTTATAAACTTATTAGGCAGAGGAAGACAGTGGTTCTTAGGGATGACAAAGATCCCAGCCACTTCTAAATTCATAGCTCAGTTGGAGCAGGAACATGGACCCTCACACTTGCAGATTTTCTCTTACTTTGAATTGTGACTCTCAGTTTCTAGACTTTATGTTTTTGTGAGAAGAAAGATATTTCCTGGTAGGAGCTGAGACCTTAAGCTGTCTTTTAACATTATTTTCAAGGGCTTCTTGAAAGCTCCTATAAAGGTACCAGTGCTGGGCATTGTGAAAAGCTGCAGGGCTGTGCTGACCTTGGGTCAGTCTGGGGTGGCAGGTGGCAGTTCCTCAGATTTCACAGTGTTTAGCAGGGCTACCAGTGACTAATTGCTACCAATATCAGGCTCAATACAGCTGGGAGTGGTAGTGAGTGACACTACACACTTGGAACCAGGAGTTCCCTGTTTGCTCCTGCTGGACTCACTAAATGTGTGAGACAAGAAGGACAAAACAAGGATGAGTGTAAAAATGATGGTACTATGTGCTTGATGTGTTTTGGGTTTTCACAAACATCTCCATCCAGGAGTACTAATTTCTTCAGTACATACTTTCTTTAGTACATACTCGGTGCTTTCCACGGGCTGTTATAACTTGTATGGCTGAGGGACATCATGAGTTTGGCTTTTCTGGATGACTTTTAAAAATAAGCAAACATTAAAAATATTTTTTTAATTACAGGAAATGTTAAATTTTCATTCTTGATATAATGACTTTGCATGCAATTTCCATCTTTTTACGAAATGATTATGGACTTGTTGCAAGGAATAAAGTCAAACATGCTTATATCTGCCTTAATATATATGTATGATATTTGCAAAGTAATGTTTTCAGGAATTACAGCCTTGAAAAGTGCCACTATGCTCAGGAGTGCTCTTACTGAATTCCTTCCTTTATTATGATTCTTAATGGGTGGAACCTGTGGAATGATAAACTTTTGGTTTAAAATATGGTGTGAGAGGCAAGAAATCTAGTGTGGTTCCTCTCTTAGTCTGAAAGGCCAGAGAAATGTTTTTGTTCCATCTGTAGGATAACAATGCTTTACTTTTCAATCCTCAATATTCTCTGGTACCAGTATCAAAAATCAATTTCCTCTAGAGGACCAGCTTGGGCAGTCCTGGGAATCAATGATTTAAATGGTGGGGGGAGGGAGGTTTGGTCTATTTGCTTCTCAGCTTTACATTTTGAATGTCATCTGCACTGTTATTCTCCATTCCTAGAAAAGGAAGAATGAGTTTTGAAAGAAGGAGTGATGCTTTTTTATATGAATGTGATAATTTAAAGTTAGAAATTATTTCAGTACGTGTTCAACAATCTCCTGTGGGATATACATGGTTCCTACTATCAAACAAAATGTATTCTGTGGGCAGGATGGGCACTACATTCCTATTTGTACATGTTTTAGTTTGAAATGCAATCTACAGGTTAAGCCAAATAAGTGCTAACAGAATGTAGGATGTACTGTATCAGAACTGTGCTGCTAATGTTGCAGATTGGGCCTTTAGTTTTTATAACACCTCTGCTCCTCTCTTTCTCATAAGAAGCTGCTTTAAGCTTGACAATACCATGTTGAGAATCACCAGGTGGAGTTATTGCACACATTTGAGAGATTATTTTTCTGACTACACAAGCATTGTTAAAGGCATGGTTACATCAGTTTTCATTTTGTGAATTAATTTCTGACTGTAGGGTGCATCATAAATCAGGGAGGATGTTATTATCCCTTCTTATGCTCCCTGTTTAGAATCTTTTCTCTTAGTCCCCAGGAAGTAAACTGCTATGTCTGGTCCTACTGTCTTAAGATAACTGTCTGCATGTTGTTTAGCTTCTCTGTTTTTGGTCTGTGCAAACAAGGTAAGTAAACACTTTGCACCATATATAAACCTGAACTGTGAATCAGACAAGTTTGTAAAGGTGAGGAAATAATGTGAGTAAAGGATGAGGTGTGTTACTGTTAGGTAAGTCTGAGTCATTCCTGTTGAGTGTGGAAAAAGGATCAAAATGAATAGGGATGGGGGAAGTTGCCATTTAGATACTGCAGGAGAAGAGATGAGCAGAATTGTGCAGGGATAAGGAAACAGAAAAAAGGCATGATGGCTGTGTGTGATGCAGGGGAGAAACATGCTGAGGGCCTTGGGGTTTAGGGCAGCCAGGTAGGTACAAAACACATTCACAGGGAGAGTTCTGACCTGGGGAGGGTTCATTCTGACCACAGGGCAGCAGAGCAGGGTGGGGGAGGATGAGAGCCGTCTGTCACCATCAGGCTCCCTGCTGGGGGGATGCAGGAGCTGCATGTACCCCAACCTAACGAAGACATATTGATTAATTTGGAATCTGTATGCACAGTTATAGCTGTTTGGTCTTAATGTCAGTGAGATGATGTGAATACTTACCTTAAATGTTAAAATATTCTTTAGATTGTAATCACATGTTTCCTTTGCTCTTTGGAGTCAATCCACTGAGATCTCTGACTCAGAGTGATCTTTCAAAGTCAAGTTGGCATTTGAATGGCACTTAATATCTGCCCCTAAAATTCTAGACTAAATATCCATTAATTGATGGCACTCAACATTGCACTCTAAACTGGGGCAACAGCTACAAATACTTAAGTAATCATTGAAGAATTAGGGAGTGATTAAGAGGAATTAACTGATTGCTTTCTGAGGTATTGTGGAGTAATTAGGATGACAGTCCAGCTTGCAAATAAGAGCATAACAAATTGATGTAGTCAAATCTAGAGGATCAAAGTACAGGTAACTTTCACTGAAGAGCTTAGCATTGGATATTCTACCTCTAAATCTCAGGTGGGCTTTGCTTTACACCAGACAGAATGGCCCATATCTCACTGAAATAAAATAAGAGATGCTCATTTTCTCTATATCATATTGAGTTTGAGACATCCTGGATGTTGCTGTTGTTGAACCAGAAGCTCATTACTGAAGATAGGACAGCAGGACCTGAGAGGGAATTCCACATGGCACTTGTACTACTGGGTTGATGGGCACAAACAAAAAAAGGAGAAAATGCCCTAAGAAACTTGAGGACGTATTTCCACCCTGCTTTTTTATCATTCATGTTTGTGCATCTTTCTCCCCTTCTCTTTGTGCTTTTTCTCAGATGATGTTTTATTGTTTTTCTGTTATTAAAATGATATTGCAAGAGATTACCTATTGTGAAGTTGGAGTAAGAAATATTGCCACTGGCTTCTGTCATCTTTCTAGAAGTTAAGGTTATTGAAATAAAGATTAAGAGTGGGGGGAGAAGAGGATAATGGGGTAGAGGAAAAGCTAATTGGAAAAGATGACAGCCCTCTGTCTTGGAAGATTCTCTGAGAATCCAGGGGAGGTGCTCATCAAATAAGTGATTATTGTCCCTTTAGTAACATGAGTGTCTGTGTATAATTAGGTGTGCAAGCTGCCAAATCTCTTACAAGGGATGCCATGGGACCTGAATCATCGCTGATGATCTTTCGTATTACTGGTATGAATGCAAGCAATGCAAACACCCCTGCCTGTTTATCTTTCAACAGATGTACATTTTTTAGCTGCAACTTGTTGTAGAAGTATATGGACAGGAGAAGATTAATTCCACTGAAAAATATACTTTCACTAGGAAATCCTTTGCTTTCTTGCTTGGATATAGGAATGCAATAGAATGTCTATGGGCCCCTTGCATTTTATTAGAGTTTTTGCTATAATTATTTTTCACTTCTAAGGGAGAAAAAGGTTGTGCTACAAAAATTTTAGCTAGTCTACATGCCTATATTCTGTTTTTTTCTCTGAAATTCCCTGGGAGTGAGAGATGTTTTGCTAAAAAGTGAAGAGGGATATGTGATGTATGAAGAGGGATCAAGAAATACAAATATTTGGCACTGCTTTCTGCCTGGGACCCAATGGCTTGTTCTAGGGGATTCTGTAACAAGCCAAGCTAAGCCTGTTGCCATTGAAGTTAAATTAGTAATGTCATAATCTGCACAGAAGCTGTAAATTAAAAAATGTTGAAAACTACTTCAATCTGGTAAACAACTATTGATGAGTTCCATACCTGGCTTTTGCGATCACACAGAAACTACTTCTAGTTTTCATGAACAGTTTGAAGAGGTTTTCTTTTGTTGTCTTGTTATAATTGTACAGTGAAACATCCTTGAGAAACTGAAGGGAAATATCAAACATAATGAAGTGCCTTTACTTCTGTGCTGTACTCCCATGTCTTAAAAAAGTAGGTAGTCTCTGCTGGAAAAATAAGAAAGAAATATCTGTACATCATTAAACTCAAGGCCAAAATGAGTAATCAGTGAATTTGGGTTGCCATTTCACATGCATTGGGATGTTAATAGAGCACAAAGAATGCCAGCCTTGAGCCTTGAATTGTATGGAAGGGAATCTTTCCATTTTTGAGTGGGTGGATGGTATAAAAGGAAGTAACAGTGAAAACTTTTAGGCTTTCCCTCATCAGAAGGAAACATTTTTTGTGCTTTTGAGTAGGAAAGATTGGTACCTTAACTAAATGTGAATGGCCGCAAGTGGCCCTAGTCTCAGAGTAAAAATTGCATAAAGAAAGGGACCTCTTTGTGATATCCAAAAATGGGTACATCAGTAATGTTTCGAGAGCAATAAGATAGTTTTAGGAATCAGAATGCTGTAAGATAAGACAGAATAATTCTCCTCTTTTCTAATAAGAAGGAAAATTATTGATTTGGTCACTCAAGTATCAAGAAAGGTTTGCATTCCCTATCTACAGTGGGGTGGGAAGCAGAGCAGCTATAGGAGTACTCCACAGAGTGTAGAGCTTCTCTACAACCCTTTCTACACTCTGTGTCTTCTCCACTTAAAAGTTCTCTTTTCCTGTAAAAGTTCTCTGGTCCTGTAAAAACCTCCTTTTACAATTCAAGGTGAACCATCTTGAATCAGCCAATGGAAACCAAAAATCCCCAATCTGAAGAGGGACTGCAGCTTGTGACAGTAATCTCTGCCCTCATACTGGCAGGAATGTTCTGCCCAGAAAGACAGTGACATTCAGTCTCTGCTATTTATGAGGCACTTGTCAATGCAAGCAGTGCAGAGTTTATTCTGAGATGCCTGTGACTGATGTCATGCAAACAATTATGTGGGTTAACATGCTTGAATGGTCCATTAGTTCAATGAATCCTCTGTTTACTCAAGAATCTGCAGGGTCTAGCTGATGAACAGTGAATTTTGATTTAGGATGTCCTGTGCCTCACCTTACACAGCCTGATAGACTCTAGACATGTGGTGAGATAGTGTCCCTCTGGACAGGGGAGATGATACACCATTCATTTGAGCCCCATTCTTATAAAATCGGTGTATCCAATGTGAGTCCCTTGGCTCCATAAACTCAGTCCTGAATGACTGAAATTGATCATAGTGGAGGGGAAATACACTAGCAGGAACTATAATGGCAATGAAAATATGCTCAAGAGAAAGCTTACATGTCTGCCTTCTAAATTAATGTTTTGTCACTAAATAAACAACAAATGCCAAACCAGCTGGACACATTTAACAACACCCCTCCCCAGCTAGAATCAGTAAAGGCATATGGTTGACAGACAGCCAAGCTAATTGTCTCTGGTTCTGTTCATATTCAGTTTCTGGCATGTCCTGTTCATGTAGTGGTTGCCTCAAGCTATTCATCCTTGGGCCAAATTGCCCCAGACCCATCTGATCAATCTGCTGATTGATCTGGACCCTGTAGTGGCCTCAAGGTTCATGGGGTTGGAGATGTCTGTGTGACACACCATTGCATGATGTAGATGGATATCTGCACTGCGGTCCAGTACTTTTACTCTCTGTTAGCCACTTCTTGAGCAGCCGTGCTGCTGAGGCTCTGGGGACAGCTGTTCATGGATGCAGAGCCAATGGCCTCAGTGTGGAAGCTGTATTGCAAAGACATTAGAAATTATGTGGCCTCCAAAAGCCACTGTCCAAAACCTTGATGGGGTAAATTCTCCCTGCAGATTTATTCCATTAGTTACTAGGTGAAGACAAAGTTGTCAACAATGATATCTCCTTCCCAATTAAGCTCACTATTACAGTTCATAAATCACAGCATGCCTTCCCTGTGAAGAAAGAAAACTTGCAGTTTCTGCAAATGCTCATAAACAGTGTGCAGGAAATAGTTTTGTTTTTTTTTTGAACCAAGCACATTCCGTCATATTGCCTTAATACTGAATCATGACCAAGGCTATTAAAGAGACCAAGCACTCATGTTGCACTTTAATGCCAGGTGAAGGAAGGCCTGCTAAAATGTTTTTCTGTCACAGAAGAGTGCTGATCATTTTGATTAGTATTGTCTTCTAGCCCTTTCCCACCAAATCACAGAGAACAGGACTGCAGGGACATCTATTCCCTTCTTCCAGTGCAGAATCAACTCCACTTGTGTCTGTCTTCATAAAGGCATCCAGTGGCAGGGCTGCCTACACCTTTCCCTGGGAATTGATTCTGGAAATGGCCTTGGAATTGACCAGTGCTATGCTACTATAATTTAGGAGCTTTCCATTTTTGTTTGTGTTGATTCCTCCATGCTGGAGTACGAGCTTACTGCTTCTTATCTTGGACTCTTTCAGTTACACTCGAAATTCATCATAGAAGACTGGGGTTTTTCAGTGTTTGCTTGATTTTTTTTTCGCATTGTTTTTCTTATAAAAAAATGATATGAGTACTGTGGGTCTGCTAGTCCTTTACACATTGATACACAACAGGATGGTGCATTTTAAAGTGAGAGGAAGCATCCCTGGATTGGATGAATGAGATGAATGGAATCCAGATTTGCTTTGCTGCATCCCTGAGAAGGGACGAGGACTCACATGGTAATTAACAGCTGGTGATTGCTTCTCAGTTATCCAGTAGTAGAAAATAAGCAGCATTTTTTTTCTGTAAGAGTGGTATTATGAGGTCTGCTTCTCTTTTGAGCTGTTTAAGAACAAATGAAAGAGTAGGCTCTGTAGTGAACACTTGAAATCCTGTGTAGGCACCAGAAGAGTGGATAGAGCCCATTGGCATTACTGACAGGGACTTGATCTGTTAACTGAGTCAAAGAAGAATAAAGATATTCTTATTTGAAACACAAGTCTTTCTACAAATGACCCCACAATACTCTTTAAAAGAAAGAGTCCTTTATGAAGCAGACATTGTTCAGAGAAGCAATGCTCAATGATCAGAGCTGCCAACCTCTGGAAATGCCCTGTAAAGGATTAAGCTGGAGACTGTGAGGGTAGAATTTTATTTTCTGATCTATGTGTGTGGTAAATTGTTTTGCTTAGGTACCTAAGCTTTAAAAATCTAATTAAACACTACATTCATCAAAGACTTGGGACAGGGATGGATGTTGACCCTTCTTTAAAAGAGATGTTAAGACAGGGATTGTTGACTACTGGAAAGTTTCAAAGACAATAAATCAACATCTTTGTATTAACGTCACAGTCTGGCATTTTTCATGGAAGTGGGTCGGAAATCTGATATAAGACCTGAGATTGCTTTTCAGAAAGTTGCTTTACCTTTTGTGTATAAGTACTGGTTTTCTTACATATTCCATTATTCTTTATTTTTAAAATATTTTAGGCTTTTGAAAATTAATTTTGAGCTCCAGCTATACAAATAGCCTGAAACATTTGAGAGGGCTGTGAAGAATAAGCAAATCTGGTTAAAGGCAGGAATGATAAGCTGAATCTGTTGCAATGAAGCTCTGATTAGTGAAAGTAAATCTACTCAGGACGTGTTTTGGGAATCATCAAATATTTAAGTTGTATTCAACCAGTTCTGTCATGTTTGAGGTGGACCTGTATTAGAGAGATATTGCTTCTTTTGGTCACATTTTCCTACTCTTTCCTACTCTTCTCTACTCTTCTACTGTTCTTCCTTTCAGTGATAGATAGGCTTGTGTACTTTTTGTTTGCTAGCTCCAAAACATGCTGTTTGTAGTTTGACTCCCTCCCTTCCAGTGTTTTGAGATGGCGTTTTCCAGCAGGAACTCCAGGATTTTCTCTTACAGTTTTTCTGCTATTCCTTCTCTTCAAGTACTGCAGCAGCATTTGCACATCCCAGACTGTCAGGGCCCTTCTGTGCTGTACTGCAGGCAGGGCAGGGGGGAGAGGAATCCTGCCTTGGATAGCTCAAATGAAATACTGAAGGAAAGCCTGGCAAAGACCACAGTGGCATAAATTTCCAATAGTATTCAGTACAACACTGGGACAACATTGTGACGAGCAGCAGTGATAGTTACTGAGAGTGTCAGCAGATTTGGAGCTGTCCTGACTGACCACAATTTTGTTCTGATTTCTTCATAAAGTTGAAGTCCCACATTTCACCTCCCATTTGCTAGCAGCCCTAATCCAGCTCTGCATCAGTCCCAGTCACCTCATGGGTTGCTGACAGCTACTGATTTCAACAGTTTGGGTCACCTGAGGATATTAAAGGAGTTGTGTTCTCCTGGAGATGATTTAAAACCAACAAAGTAAAACGTTAACTAAATTAAACTCAACAAAGGTAAAAAACAGTAACGGAGAGAGAGGCTGCTCAGTGGGGCATCTTGATTTGTATGTGTGTTATTAATGTATGCTTAATTACTTATGCCCTTTACTTTGTCCTTGAGAAAATTACAATAGCTACTAGAGAATTGCTAGCAACAAAGAAAATTCACATTTCAGCCTGAGTCACTGCAAAATGCTGCTTTTGAAAGGAGAGGGAAGAGGAAAACACCCAACATATTTTAGGCAAAAAGGGTGAGAACAGTGTCTCTCTCCAGTTGTTAAAGTAAGTGTGTGTGTGTATTTTTACATATAGCTAGAGCTATAATTTGCAGCTCCTACATAGTTCTGAGGAGAACATACAAGAAATTTTAGCAGAATGCTAGGCACTCTGCTATGGCTTATACAGCAAATCCCTGACTGGCTCTGCACTAAGGATACTGACACACATTTGCATGTGTGAAAATGGATTTTTTTAAGGTGATGTCCATAGCAGATTACTTATGAAGGTAAAAGTAATTTTTTTGGGGGGCAAAGTAAGAGAATATAGGGGAGGGGATGGAGCAGAAGACAGGGAATTTAGCTCTCTCAGTGGAGGATTATTTAGCCACGTGTCTTTACTCTCAGCGGTCAAAAGATCATTCCTTTTCAAATTTTAATGAATGAAGTTTAGTTTGATGTTTTCCTCATTCTGAGACTGCAAATGAACCTGACTGTTGCTCTTGGAAATACCTTGAGGTGCTAAGATGTGTTCTATCAAGTGTTGTTTTACATCTGGTAATAGTCACCAAAAGAGGATCTGAATTTCAATGCATTTTTACAGAACTTGTAGATCAATTTGCTTTAACACTGCCTCCAGAATTTGATGATAGATCAGTACAAATATGGGCTGGAGGATGATATGGCAGATGCAAGTGGAGAAAATGAGATTTGTAATTTTGAATATGGTCATCAGTAGCATTCATAAGCAAGGACCTAAACTTGAAAAGATATTTTAGGTAATATTAAGAAAATTTTCTTCTGTGGCCATAAGAAAAATATTGGGGGAGAGGAAATTTTTTGACATCTTTAATAGTGAGTGAAAGGCTAAACTGAATAAATTTAGTATGTGCCTTGAGGAACAAAGTTTCTTTTTTGTGTTTTGAAAGATGGAAAGAGTTGAAGAGTTGGGGTGGTTTTTGTTTTTGTTTTTTTGAAAAGCAAAAAATTCTGCCTTGTTTCCATCACTAAAGGAAATTCACTTAAGTAGTTCTGATCTCCTGAGAAGCAAAAAAGAAGCCTTAAGAACAGGGTAAACAAGCCAAGCACTTTGGATGTAGCCTTGAAAACAAAGTTGAGAACAAAGAATGAAAGTATGACATTATCTGCTCTGAAGAAAGGTCACAATGTGTAAAGCACTGAAGAATCCTGTATTTTAATACAAAGATATGTAGTTTAAGGTGATGCTTCTGTTGAAGCATTTTATAACTTCAAGTTATAAAAGCATGAAACACAGATGTCTTTCAAAAAAAGAACTTGTAGTTGACGAAAAAATCAGTGTTCAAGTTCCCCAACATTCAAGCCAGTTTCTCAGAGCAAGTTGCATGAAACCCCATGGTGCCTGCTGAGCATCATTAATGCACACTCTGTAAATCCCTGGGGAGTAACTCACATTTCTAGAATTAGGGGCTGAACAAGGAGAGAAACTGTACAGGGTCCAAGTAGAATGGGGAGAAGCTCATAAAAACAATTTGACTTTGAGGCCTGTCTGCTGTGGAGGTGGAGGGATGAGGCTGAATGTGAAATGTATTTATAAAAGCTGTTCAGAAAAAAAAGCCCTCCAAAGTAACAAATTAATTTTGAGCCATCTGAACTGTAGTGAAAATTGGGACATATTTTCCATAAATACTACAGACTACAAATGTTTTGATCAGCTCTCTCAGTAGTTAAAAAATATAACGTCCCATTGTATCTTTTTATTGGGCATTGAAAACAATGTCATATGTTAGGATTTATGTAATTTCTCCAGGATTTGCAATGAAGGCATTTGATCAGATATTTGGAGATGGCTTTTTGTGGTCAATGTCTTTCTCAGTTGCCTGAAGCAGTGTATTCTGATGCAGTACATGCCTGCTAAATAACTAGCCAGACTGTTAATTGCTTTTATTGCCAAAGGCTGATGGCTCCGTGCTATGTTAAGAAGATAAATATGTGGAATCTGTTTATTGCCTCAGTCTTTCATCAGCCCAAAGAAGCCATAAAATGCAACCATTCTAAGGTATAACTGTGTTTTCTCCCATAGAAGGACAAGGGATCTGAAACAAGGCAAATAAATGGTGAAGGAAAGTGTAGGGCCCAGTTTAGTTAAAGAGTCATGTTGGGTGGAGAGCCAGACACTTGGAAGTAGGGGAAGGAAAAGAGTGTTTCTCTATTCCTATACTCTGCAGGACTGACTCTGATCTGGGATCTGTGCCTGAAAGAAGATGTAGGAATTCAGTATACAATATAAACAAATTAATCTAAGTGAATTTGAATGCACCCCATTTTGAGGCTTTCTGACTCCATCAATCGGCTTTCTCAGCCCTCTTCCTGCAGGAGTGGGTGCACTCTGCAGCAGGGCTGTAGCATGCTGTTGTTTGCCATGAGAAGGAAAAATCTTGATGGGATCAATTTTGCAAATGACCGACTTCTAAAAAACACTGTGAAGTGTAGTTCATAGAAACAAAATAACAATGAAAAGCCAAACCCAAGAACAGAGTCCTGGAGGCTCTGATGTGTCATTGATGCAAATGACTAGAAGATCCAAGGCTTAAAGAAATTAAAGTGTCATGCTTCAGTTCAATTGTAGTGCTTAAAGGTATGTTTATTTCCCACTATTTATTCATGAAATCTTTAATATGCTAGAAAATGTCAAAGTAAGTGTTATTCTTGTTCATTAAAACTTTTTTTTTTTGAATCAATGCTTTCAAGATGTGCAAGGAGAAAACAACCTTCTCCATTATTTTCTATTTGATAGACAAATTATCTTGCCTATACCTTCAAAGAGATCTGGTGATAACAGAAACATCTCTTTTACCATATATTCTAAATATTCATTAGAAGGTCTGAGCAGTCAGTGATTGCTTATGAGACAAACTCCTAATAGAACAATGATTAATTACAGTGGGAAATAAAATGTACCAAATCACTTCTTAGTTTACTTCATCTGTCCTTTCAAAATGTTACACTCAGACCCTGGTAGCTATGGTATGTCTTCATTACTTTAATTTTCTTTAATAGTTGAGTGAAGACCAGGTCCTTCATAGGATAAATCACTGCTTTGATATCTTCTTTCCAAGTTAAAAAGTCCATACCAAAGTGATTTTTTTTTTTTCAATTAGGTCTCAATTTGGCTAGAAAACAAATGTATTTTGGCAGAGAATACAAAACAAACCATCCCAGGTTTCCCAAGAAAATAATAAATTTTAACTGCTTACACAAAGCTTTTGATGTGAATTATAGGGCATGAAGATTTGCTTCACTTAGTAATCTTCATTAATAACCTGGTGTCAAGTTTTGAAGACTTCTGCAATGAGTTTTCATGAAGTCAACTACTTGTAGGCAATTAATTGGATCTTTTGCATCATTCTTCTGGTACTCAGCTGAGCCACCTATGAAATATTTATATCTCACTTTATGTCACCATTACTTGGAAGAATTATCAGAACTGTTCTGACAAACCTTTTGCTTTCATAATAACTACCAATCATGCTCTTACAACACTTTTGATTTGCCAAAGTCAAAGCAGTTATTGTCATAAAAAGTGAGTGAAGGAAAGAGGTCTCTGACTCATTGCATGATTATTGGTTATGGGGGGGAAATAAAAAGGAAAAAACCCTGTGATTGATTGATAAATCAAAGTTGGATAGATGTAAACTTCCCAAATGCTGAACTACTCCCCCTTTTTTTTTGTTTTCTAAAAACCAGAAAATGTCAGAAAATGCGAGAAAAAATAAATGAAAAAATGGGGATATTTCTTAATTATTCTTAATATTTGAAGACTTTTATAAATGCTACAAAAGTTCACAGAATTTACTTGTGGACCTCTGTGAGCTGCAGGGGAACAGCCTGGCTCACCATTGTCTGCACCACAGGGGAATGTCTCTCATACTGTCACTCCTCTCTGGCTACAGTTGCCACTGTGCAGGGTGCATTTCAAAAAATATGATAGCAACATCTATTTTTAAGCCTTCTGGCAAGAGAACCATTTGGAGGAAAAGAAGTCTAAGGCTAGCAATTTGAGTTCAGCTGTACTCTGGAAGCTAGAGATTTTGTTAAATAAATCACAAAGATTTCAAATGGCCAAGCATCATAATCTCAAAATACTCCTCATTTCTTGAAGTCAGACTCATCTTTTGCATTTTAATTAACAATTTAGCATAACAGCATCTACATTCCACTCTCCTTAATAAATCAGACATTTTTCCCCTCTAATTTACGACTGACATCATCTCTGATGTTGTATTTTTTCCCTTCTTTCCAGCTCTGTCTCTAATTCACCTCTCTCTTCTCTGCATCAAGTGAGGTATCTCTTTTATTTCAATACTGGAGTTTTGAAAATTATTCCATGGATATGGATATTGAGCTCTATTGAGCTATATTAGCTATTCTGAGCAGGTGGTTGTGAAATTTTAGCTCTGATCTATGCGTATTATTGCATTATGATATGGACAAAGCTTTTTTTAGATATAGTTGATTTTTGTGTATAATTCATTGTAAACCTCAGTTCAGATCTCAAAAGGTAATCAGTTGTCAGATTAAATATTGTAAGTTATTATTGAAGGATTAGATAACAAAGCACAGAACATCGCTGTGCCATTGTCTAAGGCTGTGTTATGTCTTGAATACTGAACACATTTCTGGCCATTTCATCCCAAAGGATTTAACAGCTTGAGTAAAAGTACAGAGAAGGGCAAAAAGGCAAATGAAAAAAAAAAAAAAATTGGAATGGCTTACATAGACCAAATGCTGAGCAGAAAATAGAAAAGAATTTTAGAGTATATGGTAGGAATGTATAAACTATAATAGGAAAAATGTACACAGAATGTGTATTCACTATTTTACAACACAATAACTAGGAACCACTGCAATCAAAAGGTAACCAGATTAAGCAAACAAAGATTAACTTTTCACCACAGAGACTGATTCAGTTGTGGAACCCATTGGTGCAGCATGCCTGGAGGACAAAGAAAAAAATGGATTTGAAAGGAGAGAAAAGAAACTCATGGAACAAAACTCTTCAGAATGCATTTTCATTTGACTGTTGTGAGACAGGTGAAGTTTGACTCCCAAAAGGTGCTTTGTCTCTGGTAGGGAAATACTTCCTGGAGTATCTGGAGGATTTTTTCCTCAGTGCTGGAATGAATCTAAGGCAAATGTGGATCTCAGTTACGGTCAACAGTGAAATTAAAGTGATAACTTTAAGGCTGCAGCAATGATGGAGACCAAGAGTAAAAAAGTTTTTTCAGAGATGTCTTTATTAAGTTTTTAATGCTGATCAATCTTTCCTTAAAAAAAAAAAAACAAAACAGAAACTAACTCCCCCCAAAAAACCAGCATAAAGCCCATAAAGAAACAACCAAGTTTTTGAAGCATCAGCTCACTTAAAAATGATATTTGACCCTGATTTTTTTTTAACATGACTTTGGCTGCTTACTCTGATCACCAAGCTTTCCAGCATTTTTAGTACTGCAATCTATATTGATTTCTCTCTGGCTTTTATAAGGTCACTAAAAGTGAGTATCACAATATCATAGCCTCCATGCATAATTCAGCATTTGTTGACACAGAAAGCAGCTAAATAAAGGCAATTTCATTGCTTTTAGAAGAAATTCAGAGAGACCTTATTTATAGAGTTAGTGGATAAAACTCTCCTTCTGTTTGTCTTAGATTAAGAAAAAGAAAGGGAAGATTATTTTAAAACAGTTTATCTGCTTAAAATATTGCACTTGCATGATGGTCTTTTCTGTTGTTCCTCAAATCCTTTCCTGAAGATGATTAGCAATCTGTTAAAATGTTTTTTTGACTTGAGGAAAGATCTTTCATCAGTCTAGCACAAAAAGAACAAAATAATCCATATTTTTTTATGGATATTTGACTGATGAGGATATTCCTTCCTTAAGCAGCTATTATGAGTGACAAAGTCCTGAAAAAATTCTCTTTCAAACCAAAGAAAGATACAACCTCACAACCTGTTCATTGACTAGAGCAATTCCCCATGCTGTAAATCAAATAATAAAATAATTCTGCTCTAAATCCTGGGGTAATTTGGTCCTCTTTCAGCTCCATCTCTACTGCTAATTAAACGGTTTCAGTTGGGCACTGAACGCCTCTACATCCAGAAAACATTAGTCACAAAATTGAATCTCCATATAAATTGCCTGTTAAGGACCCCAAAAACCCCGAGCTGCCAGACTGCTCTGAGAAATTGCACACAGCACATGCTAATTACAACAACCCAAACACACCAGGGCATCCTCACCCTCCAGGAGCATGGGCAGTCAGGTTCCAGCAGCCAGGACATTTCCAGATCATCCCTGCAGTTATCATTTATTACTGAAACACCTTATGCTTCGACACAGAGGAAGGTATGGTAACAGAAACATGCTGCAGTTAGAAATGTTTCATTAGAGACTCATTAAGGTTTCTGAATTAACACCACAAATAGTTCTAAAAGGTCTATGATTTGGATGATCATCAGATTTGAGCAGGAGGCCCTAATCAAAACCATCTACAGGCTGGTCCTGTTCTAATACTGGAAAGAATCCCTGTACAAAGGCAGTAATATTGCAAAAGATGAAGATATGCTGGCAAAGTGCTGATGTCCCATGCTCCCCCCCAAAGAAATTTTGAGTCTTGTTTTACTTTAGAATACTAAGCCTTTAGTAGAGTAGAACTGTTTTTTTCCCTTAAAAATCTGTATTTTCAGCTCTTATTTTGAACTTTGGCTAAAATAAACTTAAAAAATTGACAGTATCCTGCAACATAGTTACAAGGAAACAGATGCTTTTTATTTTACTGAAACCTGTGAAATAAGACAATTTTTGGTGCCCTTGGAAGGGAAGCTGAGAACACCATTTTTCAATAATATTTTTTTTCTTATTATTTCTTTCTGAGCAACATTAGCTAGCTATTACTTGGGCCCCTTGGGAATTCTGATTAAGGCAAAATCTTATGCAAAAATCAATCTTTCAATGGCAGGCTTTGTTAATCTTCCAAATCCAATTTCCATTTCTCACATTCCAGGTTTATTGATTATATGTCAAAATTCTCAAGTCATCTGTAGGGCTAACTGAATTACTCTGTGTCTAATAATTTAATTGTTTTCAAAAACAGATGTGCCGCTTCCATTGAATGCTGAAATTTTTTTTGGAAATATCTGGGGAAATGGCAGAACACACTCACATAATTATTCAAAAGCCTTTAATTACCTAAACTTCCAAATGGAACTGCAGTGAGATGGTGAGCATAAAGGGGTGACAGGGTAAGCAGACTGCACCGTGTGAGCCAAGTAAGGTCTTGTCTCTGCAGCTTTGCCACAGGAAACTTTCAGTTCCAGTCAGGTTTTGAGGTGAGCAACAGATACTTTCTTATGAAGAAACTTTACCATAGCCCAAAGTGAAGTTAGGTTGTATTTAAATGGATATGAATGACACAAATACAGAGAAAATGAGAAGGGGAAATGGCTTGTCTGTATTTATAGAAACAAAAATCAAGGACCTGCAATTCTTTATACATAACCAAAAGCATTATTTGAATTAACTACTTTAAATTAATTAAACTGAGACTTATTGGAATCACTGAAATCACTAGCAAAGTTCACAGATGTGAGTAGAACTTATTCAGGGAATGAGAAGAATGAGGGAGAGTGTGCACCTGTGTGAACCATGTCAGGATATTTTGTGGTAATCTTCCTAGTGCAAGGTGGCCCTGGGGAAAAACTGGGTGCTAAGGAACCATAGAAATTCTCTCACCATTATTAAGGAGGGCATTTAATTTGAACCATCAAAATAAGATCAGCTAAAAAGGTGTTTTTATAAGCAAGCTGAAAAGTGAAGCGCAGTTTAGGACTTGCTGGTAGCAAGGGTTTTTGACACCTAGGCCTCTGCAGGGTGCGGAACAAATCAACACTCAGACAATTTTATTACAGAAGGCAGACAAACCCTTAGAGGAATGCTCTGTAGGCTTCATTCTAATCAAGTGGCAATAACCCATTGAGGATATCAGGGGAGAAGATAATTTGACTGAGAGGAAGCACAGAGAAGGCACAGGGTTCACCATAGGGGAAATAGGAAAGAGGAAAAGCGAGGCCCAGTTCTGTCATCCTCAGCTGCTCAGTAGGTAAGACTTCCCTAGCAGCTACTACCCAAAAAAATACATGTTGTAATTTATTTTGACCATGGGAAACCTTCTGATGTTTTCTCACACAGTTTTCTCAAAAGCAAGATAAGGAAGGGTTTTCTGATGGAACTACCAGAAGGTGGATGCAGAGGTGATTGCTAAAAAACTTGCTTTCTCTTTGGACAGCTATCAAGGACTCTGCTGTTCTTTAAAAAGTACAGGAATTAAATTGCAGGAAAGGAGGCCGAAATTTCAGTCTGGAAAAGTGTGTGGCAGTAAGGATTGTGAAGCACTAGAAAACCTTACATAGAGAAGAGATGGAGTGTTCTTTATTGTTAAAAGACCTCAAAAATTGTGTAGAGAAATGTATCGGAAATTATTCGGGTAAGGGTAATGTCACTGTGGTTTACCAAGAGGGACAGAACGAGCACTTGAGGTGTTTTCCAAGCCTGTAGTTGAAATGATCCACTGGTTTTTCAGGGACATACAACAGTCTGTTGTCAGGTGCTTTTCCCATGGTTCCCAACCATAAACTTTGGGTTTTTATACTTGAGAGCATATTCACAACATAAATTGTTCTAAATGGTAATGTTACGTTCTTGTTTTTAGGTATTTTTTGAATGTATACAAAACAGGAGCATGAGAAAAAAAAATACAAAATACTAAATTGTAAACAGAGTATGCAATCGATTCTCCCAGTCAGAGAGGGTTCAGAATTCATAACCCTGTTCAATAATTCACAAATCAATTAAAATAACATTATTATTCTCTCCTGCCACTTAGCAGTAACGATGTGTAAAGGTCACTTGCCATCTAGTTAGGGAAAAGGCAGCAATTAACATCAGAGTAAAACCAGAATATTCATTTTCTGTTACACAATGTAAGCGTGACATGATTTTCTACTTGGAAGGTACCCTTAGCAATAGTGGAGCCAAATTTTCACCTCACAGACAAATTTAGGAAAAATTTTTAAAATGTTGCTCTGACACTAATAATGTTGTAGTTTCTTCTACAAACACTGAGAGCCAAAGATGTCAGAGATGACTGGAAGCCTGATTCCTTTTACCTCAAATGTCAGCAAAAAGACCTTTAGGAATAGTTCTAAAATATGAAAGGAGATACTTTTTTCTACTTGGTTCACTTATGCCACTGTAAGTTGGAATTCATGTCAGAACTGTGGTAGGAATTGAAGAATTAATGCTTTGCTTTTGGAATGGGGCTTCTTAATTTTATTTAATTATTGTTTTTATTTTTTAATTTTTAAAATTTATTTTATTTTCAGGTTTTTATATCTATATTTTCTATTTTTATTTATTTTTTATTAATTTATTCTTTTATGATCTTCATTTTTACTTTGTAAGTTTCTTAATTTACTTTATTAGTTTTACTATTTTAATGTTTATTTGCTTTGCTTTTATTTGTTTTTTTCCTTTTATTTTACATATAAGATTTTTCATTTTTATATTTATTTGGTTTATTATTTTATATTTTTACTTTTTAAAAATTTTATTTCTATGTACTTATACATTCTTTTTATTTTTCCTTCTCTTTTCTAATTTATTCTTACTTTGTATTTTGTGGTTTATTTTAATTTTTATTTAATTTACATTCACTATTTTATTCTATTATTTATTTTTTATTTAGATTTGTTTTATTTTTTAATTTTTAAAATGTAATCTAATTTTTTATTTTTCTTTATTTTATTTTGATATTTTTATAGTTTAATGAATTCCATTTATTTTAATTTTTTATATTTACATTGTATTTTCATTTATTAATGTATTTAATTTATAAATGTATTTAATTTATTAATTTTATTTATTACATTATTTTTTCATTTATTTTAAAATTTATTTTAAAAATATTTTTTAACTTATTGTTGTTTATTTTATTCTTATTTTTTATTTCTTCTTTCAATTTCAAATTTATTTTATAAGATTTATTTTGAAATTTACTTTTAATTTTTAAAGTAATTTGTATTTTTAGATTTTATTTTATTTTTTCACCAATGAGGATTTCCCAGTGAAATTTCTCCTGCACTTTTCTCTCTGGCCTTACAAGCCAGAGGCTGTGGAGGTGACTGCACTGGGAACCAGCCTTGTCTTGCTGTGGTGCATGGAGCCACCTTTAGACTGAGAAATCCCAGCAGTTTTCCTCAGACACCCTGGGTTGGTGTGGCTGTGCTGCATTCCCATGGGAATGAGAGGGATTCACCTCCTGTGCTGGCTTGGAGTCCTGACACCTCTGCCTTCTGCTGCCTCTCTTTCTGTGCTTCATCTCCCCCTGTTCATTCCAGGATTTTCAGCAGGTCCTGACAAGTTTACACCGAGTATTCAGTGGCTTTTTGTGGCTCCAGATAAATCTCAAAAATAATGAGAAGAATGGCTGAGGCTTTTTCCCTGTTATAAATGTTCTTTTCAACAAACCATAATATTACTGTTTATGCTTTGAAATGCCATAAAGTTGCTAATGCTGCATAGGAAGCAAGGGATAAATTTGATCTTTGTGTGCTAAAAATACGTCATTTAGGTAGCGTCACTTTCAGTCTTCCATCTTTCTGCTTTCAGTTTACTATCACAAAATGCTTGGAAAGCTGTTAACCAATTTGTATTGATACATTTGCCCTCAAAGATACTAAGTTCCTTGTTTTAAGGAAATAAGAAAGGGGAATAAAGATTAAAATTTATTAGTACTGTCTGCAAGATACAGGGAAATGACCTCAGCTTTATTTACTGGTGCTAAGGAATCCACATGGGCAAATTTATATAAAAGGCCACCAAAAACTTAGCTTTGTGCTCTATTAGAAAGTCTTAGGAAGATTCCAGTTCCTATGAAACTGCAAAATGTTGTGGTTTTTTTCAATCCCTACTGTGTAATGGGAATAAAATAGAATTTAGGCTTTTTCCCCCCTCACTGTAAGAAAGCAAACACAAAAAATCAGATGTCAAACAAGAGTTTTCTCATTCATCTTTGATGAGATTTCTTTCTGAAATAAACCAGCAAATGCTTTCTATGTGAACTCCATAATTTTCCAAATACAGAGTTTAGGGACACTGAACTCTTGAAAATGTAGTGTCACATTTGTCTTTTTCTTTTCTAGTGACACATTTAACAAATGTTGAGCATTTCTGTCATTCTCATGTTACCATATGAAGTGTGAAAATTAGTTTTACTTGCTAATTGTAAAGGTAATTAGTTTGGGGGTAGCAATTGTCACTCCACCAGGGAGAAAAAAAAGCCAAACTCTCTTCTGTGAGCCTGCAGGAAGGGGTAGGATGGATGTTGTCTGGAAAAATCCATCTGTGAATTAATTGAAAAGGACATATGAGTCTTATGAACCCACCAGTTGAATTTGATGAAGGAGCAACATTTACTTCTAAAAATATTCCTCTTCTAGAAAGAGATTAATGACTCTACTAATGAACACTGCTATTGCAGAAAATAACCTTACGAGCTAACTAGAACCCACAGTGGATCTCCACAGACAGTGAACAGTGTTGCTAAACCAAGATCTGTCCTTCCCTTATCTACTACTGAAAGAAATCTGTGTGTAAAGTGTGAGGAAAAGTGAATTTATCAAGAATAGTGTAAAGCTTTTCTGCAATCAGTGCCTAACACATCACACTTGGTGCATTAGTGAGATGTCAGTTCTTTTAATTAGTTCACAAAATTGGTCTCAGTTGTGCACTGTTCACTTCCTGGAAAACACAATGGCTTTCTGCCACACAGCTTCACCCACTGAGATGGAAAGAGCTACCCTGCATTTTATCTCCAGACAAATTTTCACAGCTCTCCTCTTGTAGTGGTTGCAAAAATATTGTCATCAGGGTTATAGCTGGGCTGAAACTATTTTCTACTACAACACCTTGATGTCTTTTGCTGTTTATTTGCTGTTTCTTCATGTCCATCTTATATTATCAGTGTAAACTATGGGGGTTAAAGATCACCTTTGTATTCTGCATTTCCATGTCACCTAGCAGCAGACCCAAAGTAAGAGTAGTACAAAATGCTGCAATAAATTGTTTACTCTATGTTCCCTCTTTTAAGCTGCTGGAAGGTCTATCTCTCAGTAAATCACATGGGAGAAGATGGCAAAGAAGAGGTTCTAGGAAATGAATATAAGAACTTTTTAGATTTTTCTCTCAGAGCTTTAAGCAGCGTATAAATGACTAAAATGCACAGGCCAGGTCAGATAAAGCCAGTTCTTTTAGAGAGATTAACATACAGCAATGGAGAGCTCAGACCAAATTAAGCACAAGGGTATCTTCCTGTTATTTTTGTTTGGCTCTAGGTCTAATCTTACTAGTTCCAACAAAAAGCACCTCAATATGCTTCAGCACCTATATTCTAGATAAGCTGAACATTTGTGTCTGAAGGTTGTATTATCCTTCAAAATCCTGAGGAGGAGGGATCCTGTCCTCCTCGTGATGCATGGTGATTTTAAAATTTAATCCACTTGGGCCCATGTTTTTCCATTAGTATCTTCATAATTCCCTGAATCTTATTTTGTTTCTCTTTCAGGGCCACCAGTACCCAACTTCACTATAAAAAGAAACTCCTTCTCCTCACTATTTTTTTTTTTTTAAATGATCTCTTTATTTCACAGTGACTTCAACTTGGGCTGTTTCAGTGGCTGTCCTACCTGCTCAGCAGTTCTGAAAATCAGCCCAGTGGCTTTTGTCTCCTTTTTCTATCTATAAAAATAAATGTTAAGTATTTGGCTATGAGTAGAAACATGGTACTAAGAATAAAAGCTTTACTGGCCATTGTAAGTGGGTTAATTATAAAGGCTTTGCAAAATCACTACATTCAATTATGTGTCCAAAACTAAACAGAAATTAAGATCTTTCAACTAAATTTTAGGAGCGTTACTGGAATACAGAACTATTTGGTTGTTTTGCTACAGCTAATCATGGAAAGCAGAAGACAGCAGGAGGAGTTAACAAAATAGTCACAAAGGAAAATTGTATAAATATGTATTACTATCTATATGTTAAATATTGCATAAAAGACAATGAACATTGATGTAAAAATGCTTAAAATAAATTTGTTTGCAATATAATATATTGGGCTGATTATGAATTCCTTGGTATCATTAACAACATTTTCGATTAAATACTGGTTGATGTGTCTATGTTTTAAGGGGAACATTTCTGTTGAAAAAATTAATATACAGAAAATACATTACCTGGAAGGCAATAATCAGCACAATAAATTCACCATTTCTAACCTTCCTCTTTACATGCAAATCCTTGTTGTTTTCATGATAATTTACTATAGAAAGTATTAAAATAATATTTCCCACCCTTATGAATGTAATTAAAACATTACATTACTTACAGAATAAAAACCATATTATATATTTATGAGGTTCATAAACTCACAGGCAGGCTACTAATTTATTAGCAATCTGCTTGATTTTTAACACAACTGATTAGAAGATTTTACCAGGGGTCGGCCTGGTGAAATATCCTTTGAATATTTTATAATTGAAAAACTTTGCCAGGAGGAGCTACCAGAAATAGGCATAGGAAATATAGGGTGAGAGGGAATTCAGAGTCATGGGGACAAAAACAACTTTGTGAGACAAGAACAGAATCCAAATTCCTGACTGCTCCCTCCAAAGTGCTGTCCATTAAATTGCATTAGTGTAATTGCATATTTCTCAGGTCTTGAACTTTCTGTTCTGTGCCCAGTATAATAGATGCTGCATTTTTAAAGTACTTGTAGCCAAAATGCAGTTTTGGGAGCTTTTTTACAGAATGAGAGGTTGTTGTTTAAAAGAAAAAAGAAAAAAAGGTGCAGGTCATTAAGTAACAGGAGTCATCAGAACCATCAAAAGGGTATTTTTTCCAATCTGATAGAATTATAGTCATCTTTTGCAAGCAGCTGAGGTTTTTTTGAGTAATGACGAAGAAGTGAAACTAAGTGGCTTTTCTGAGGTGTACGCAAAGGGTGATACAATTGTCATATAGGAAAGCCACTAATGCCACTTGCAAATCTCAAGATGAATTTCAGCACACAGAAGTTTGTTTGAGGACATTGGGAATAATCTAATCTACTCTTTCAAATTTAATTTAGTTTTAAGAAGAGGCTTTCTTACACTTATGCTGTGTCCCTGCCACAGATACATGCTGAGAGTATTGCACATCACATTAGATTAAGGTCAGTTAGCTGTGTTATAAGCAGTGTTATCCTTTCCTCCCTCTGTCTTTTATTCTCTTTAAAAATGAAGCATCACTGCAATTTCGTGATTAAAACCCTGCATCTTGGAGCATGATGAGTGACCCTGGCTGGCTTCCAGCTGTGATTAAGACTATGATTTTTGGCCTAAAGGTTCATGAGGAATCACAACTTCATTGACCCTTTAATCAGAACTGATTAAGAAGTGATGGCTTGCTTGCTGTTTGGTACTTCATTACCAGCCATGGGGAGCCTATAATAGGGAGATATTGCTCTGTCAGCAGCCCTAGGAAAATTCAACTTTTGGAAGACTTTGTGCACAAGATCCTTTAAACTGACAGATAATTTTCAGTACTCTTCAGTTAAGAAATTTGAGAGACGGTGTTTTAGAAAGTCCTTAGAATCATGTTGATGGAAAAATTAATATTTCCCAGATATCTTTTATATGTAAGGGCCTGAGATATTGTAAAATTCTTTAGGTATTTGGTGTGGCTCACACAACCCTTTCCAAAATCCTGTACAGGATGAAGATGACAGAAGGGGACAATGGCAATGGTTTAGAATTCACTGTTGTACAAGTAGTTTGAAGGGGAAATAGAAAGAATAGAAATATGGATAAATAAGTGATGAGAAAGAAATACCCAATTCATCAGTTGCTGTCTCACGTTTCATCATGTCTGCAGTCTGGCTGGGCTCTCTGAATAAGACAGCCCAGAAAACCAGGTGGGAAAGTGACTGTGTTTGGTCTGTTCCTGTGGTCAAGTTGGTGACCATGGTTAGTCAAACAGACTGAGTAGAAAGATTCCCATCTCCATTATTAGGGGTAGGACAATGGTAATCTGATGGTGTGTCAAAAGAAACAAAGAATTATGCCCTTTTAATGGACTCTAAGCTCTTCTATTGGACAGTCATTAGAGGACAATTTTCATAATATACATAGTCCAGGGCTACTCATTTTGCTTTAAATGTCATACAGGCTTGGGTATGTATTAGTATTCTTAATAAAGTATATTATAGCCAGGGAAGTTAATAGCCTCAATGTACTGGGCAATATTAGTGAGTCTATGTCTTTCAATTAGAACAGACAGTGAGCCAGAAATAAGCAAACATTCTATGAAAATATTAGAACTGGTAAGACCACCAAAGAATGACTTGGCTGGCTATTCTGCATAGCAGTGTTTTGGCAAACCCAGGAAGGGCTGGTCATAACCACAATAACACCCTCTTCCAAAATGAAACATGTTCTCAAATAAACCTATATAAAATTCACCAAGGAGATTAGTAGTAGTCATCATGGATGTATCATGAACAAATCATGAATGTGTGATAATATGTGAACACAATGTGATAAACATAATTGTATTCTACAGTGTGTCTTGTGGATAGAGTGTTAAATGTCATGTTTTTACTGCAATAAGGTTTCTGAGTCTTACATGATATTCAAAACAGAGACACATTGACTAAATAAAATTAGGAAATAACAGGAAACACACACAGCTAATGGACCTCAGTAAAATAATATTTAGGTATATAATATTCAGCAATAAACCTTATTGCTGAATGTCAGTATAAACAAAGAAAGGGTCAAAGCTAAAAGTAAACCCAACAGGTTTGAATTAGGATTCTACATCTTCCTTGGATATTCATGTACCTTTCCTTATATTCAGCATGATTTTTATTACTTGGACAAATTTCCATTGTTTGCTAACTCTCTTTGTCAAGAAATTTCTTGTTAGAGCAGTCTTAGCTAACTTTTTATTTATTCTGCCTCCTTATTTGGGTTGGCTGAACACTAAAGACTGATTTCCCATAAAAGTACATGAGACCCATAGGATCTTCCCAGGATAATATGAGACAGTAGGAAAGTAAGAGATTTTCTGTACTGCTTTTAAATGGGTAATGTCTGGAGCAATATTTATAGGGCTTAATGCTGATATCAGAACGTTTGCAACAGATTCAGCTTTTCTCCATTGCTTTTCTATACTTTTCCTATAACATAATAAAGTACAGTTTACTGAATCAGCCCACCTACATATGACAGATTTAAAACTTAAGTTAAAAAAAGCAAATAAGGGAAATGTCATTGTGTTTAAAAGCTGGAAATTAATTACTTGAAATAACTCCAATCGCATACAGAATGCAGACCATCTGTAATGGTACTAACTTTATTTTCTTAAACACTCTTGGAAGTAAAGACAAGTATGCTGTGTCTTATACGTTCTTCAAAATAATTCCCAGACAATGGTGCTGTGTCTTTATTTACAGCTGCCTTTACCTCAATGCAATCCCACAGACTTCATATGGAGTGATGGTACATCAAAGGTGATGGTAGATCACATATTTTTCACCTTTCTCAGGGTGGATATTTTCCACAGATATTCTCTTCCTTCTGCATGTAGAAGACTGCTGTGATCAATCCTGTTTTGGTGCTGAGTGAGGATATTTTAGCTGCAAACGAACGTTACTTGAACTTATTGTTCTGAAGACTAACTTGAATGAATGGATTCCATAAACTCTAGAGACTGCGTGAAATACCCTGATACATCTTCATCAAATTCACTTTGTTCACTAGAAGAATAGTTGTCTTAATGCATGCTGCTGCCTGCTGTTAATATTCTCAGATCATTTTCAGGGCCCCATGTCTTGTACTTGTTACCCAATCCTTGTCATGGCTTCAATACATTGGAATGAAAGGTGCAAATTATTCAGATGGGCAAATGTAAGAGGAGTGATAGTACAAAGTCCACAAAAATAGAGCAATGTGTGTTTGGCTTTTAATATCATCTCTCCCCTTCTGGTATTGTGGGGGGTTTTTGCATTTTGTTTGTTGTTTGCTTTTTTTTAATAAGCAAACCTCAAAGAGTCATGCATGCAACATTTTTGGTTTTGCTTCTATGTGCAGTTTTATGGGTATTTTGTTTAAAACCAGATTCACAGTGTAAAGATACCTGACCAGTTCCTTGGGACCCATTTTCTGTTTTTTATGGTATTATCTCCAACATTTTTAGGCACTTTTCAAGTTGATAAAATGATATTCAAGTGACCATCAGATAATTATCTTCAGTAGTAGGTGCAGAGCTTCCTGATTGTTAAGTGCATTCAGGAAATTATTCTGTGCTGTGACAGGGACTGTGCTCTAACTAAGATATTTTTAAAGCATTCTCATACTTCCACAAATTAACTTCAGTGACAGTAGAGTAAAGGATGCTGTTTAAGTGTGACTCAATTGCTTTCTAAATGACAAGCATTAACTTAGGTTACAAAAATTGGCCAGAGAATGTTAATTTATTTCTACCTGCAGACATTCACCCTGAAAAGTTCATCAACTGTATTGAGGTAAAGATAAAATTAATAAGAGATTGACTTCAAGAACTGTGTAATTTTAAAACCATGGAATGGATGCAAAAGAATTTCCCAAATGCATAAGGACCAGATTTACCACTGACCAAGAGAATACAGTACATTTTCAAAGGTTAACAGAGTCTCAGAAGGTCTGAGGCTACATCTGAGTAGCTGACTGGTTTCTTTGCATTCCTCTTGTCACAGAATTGTTGGTTAAAGGAGTTATTATTTAAAGTAAAAAAAATTGGAGGACTTTTATTAAAATTAATCGACCTAAAAGTAATGGGTAATGGAAAGTGGTGTCTATATTTAAAAATGGTTCCAGGAAATTACCAACAAGGAAATGTGACTCTAATTCTGCATTGAGTGTTGTATACTGTAGCAAATAAGAAAATTATTAGAGATGTGGATTAACATATTAGAAGTGATAAAGAAGGTATTCAAAACTCCTACATTGTGGAGAGGGATGTGGAAGAGGTGAAGAAGACTCATTAGACCTGAAGAAGTGGTAGATGCTCGAAAGGCAGCCAGTCAGTCATCTAGAGAAGCTCAGTTAAAAGCAGCAAGTAATATTGGTAATATTCAGAGAAGCCTCTTGCTCTTTGAGAACTTAATGATGAGTACCTTTCAAGTCACTATGGAAAGTGACCTGTCATTATCACTATTTTCAGCAAGAAGATTTGAAACATGAAAAGGGAAAGGTGCCTGACAAAGGTCACATAGGAGGAATATGGCTACAGTACAAAACATGTCTCCTGAGCTCCCTCTCAGGCCTTGCCCTGACACTAATGGGAGTCAGAGCTTTGACTGCAAATAGTGGTGGATGAATCAGGGCTCCCATTCCCCTCCAGAAGAGGTGTCTGAGAGGTACGTGACTGAGAGTCTGGTAATTGCATGGCTAATACTGAAAGGTTTTACACAAAGTAGAAGACAGGAAAAAGCCTTCATTATTTCAATTAGGAGACTAGGCCATGCATAATGAATTCAGGCAGGAAAGCTGTTCCAGTCAGAGTTAGTTTAGGTTCAGAGTAAGGTGAATAGGAACTTTTTCTGAGGGATAATTCTGAGAAGGGATGAAATATATAAGACAGCATAAGTAAAGGAACAGTACAGATGGTGAAGGACTGTTATTTATTAACTACTTGAATTGTCTTAGTTTCTTGCCAATGCCCTATTTGAAAGGGGAAGGTAGGGCTGTTTTTTGATGGGGTGAATAATGACTTACCAATTATCCTGAGAAAATTAAACTATGATGCACTAGAACTCACTGGTACTGAAGAGTATCAAAAGTGTCAATATTCCATGAGCTTTATTCATAACTGAGGGAAATCTGTTCTGACACTGGAGGGTCCTTTGATGTAGCAAATACTGATGAAGTAACTGAAAGCAGGAGAATTTAAAAAAAATAAAAAAATCAAGTAAGATCAAAGAAAATGGACCACTACTTTTTTTCTCATGACAGTCCAAGTACCATCAGAGCAGAGGTAAGACTTGGGGGCATATCAAAGAATGCAAGTTATCACAAGCCTTTCTAAAAACGTGGCTTAATTTGGTTGTGAATTGGTGGATTTTTATGTAAGGTTTCTGACAAAACAGGGTAAGTTTCTACTGTGGCTTGAGTGTGTTTTATTGGACTCATGCAAGAGTTCATGGCTTTTTTCATGTACGTCTTTCTTCTCACATCCATTATGGAGCTACTGCTCTGTTTGGATTACAAGCAGCTCAGAAGCCTTGTCTCAGTAAGTCCTTACTGACAGATATTGAAAAACTTGAACTTATTTGGCATCCCTTGAGCCAGCCAGAAGCCTTCTTAGGGACACCTGACACACCCAGAGACTCTGCAAAGGAGCTGGATTGTGTCTGAGCAGCAGGAGAATGTGTAGAGTCAGGTCAGTCTGTCCCCATCGAAGCAATCTGTCCCCTTGTTCTACAGCACTGTGTGTAAATATGGTTCTTTATTTTAAAGAAATGCTAAACTGGTGAAAGTCCATCTGGGCACAGCTGTGTCCTCTAGCACACATCAGTCTTCACTGCACTCTATTAACAGTTCCTCTAAAAAGTGTGGAAATATTCTAGGAAAAGAAGTTTTTCCTCATAGTGCCAGCCTTACCTTTCCATCTTTTTTTCCCTGTTTGATAGTTTCCAAACCATGTAATACTTATAGAATAAATATTAAACATGTTCAACAAGTTTCTGAAATCTTTTAGACCCGCATTTTAAAAGTGATATCCATGTCTAAATTGTCTTCTCAATCTGAAACTTTTCTTATTTAGTTAAGACTTCTGGCTTTCCTTTAACGCTCTAACATCCAGACTCTCACAGAGACATATGAAGCTGAAAATGCAACATTCATTAAAATATTTAAACTGTATTAAAATATGAAAACACTAGAGGTTTCCAAGCATCAGTCTATGTTGCTGTATGAGTGACTCATGCAAAGGAAGGACCAGAAGTTTACAGACTTGACACAGCATTCTGTGAGGTGTTTTAAGGAAAGCAAATTTTTAAAAGCACCATAATGGAAAAAAGGGGATTCAATAACTCTGGTTAATTAAACAAATGAATGGAGCATAATTTATTGCTTTCAGACTAGCTAAAGAGTAGGTTTCCAGGAGGGCTTTTTTATTTCTGGTGTGCTCTTTCCTTCTGAGTGAGACATCTAATTAAGTTGGTGTTTAACAAGTAGATATTTTGTTCCTCAGTTAGGCACCTTGTAATTTTGTCATTAATGGAAGAAACAATGTGCCAAGTATTGCCTTTTCTACCCTCTGTGCTCTTACTACAGCTGTCCCTGTTTTGGCTGGGGGGTCCTGCTGGAAAACCATCAATTCCCCAGCCCCTTGTGCTCTGCTCAGCCCTGGAGCTGAGATTTGGATGCTCTTTGCTAACCCAGCCTGGGATTTATCTATTTTCCCTGACTCTGCCAGGCAACCAGGATAATAGTTTGTCATGCTCCATCCCTCATTAGCAAATAGTTATTTATTTGCCTCGAGTCTTCACACTAATAGCCGTGGCTGTCCTCTAAAGCTTGCAGTAGTGTTGCTGGAGTTTTCCGGCTCCCAGCCGGTCACGCATTAGGGACAGGGCTGGCAATCCATCAGGGCGCTTCACGCGCCGCATCACAGCCTGACTGACACCAGCTGACACCATCCCACACTCGGCAGCACAACATGACAGCTTAAAATATGGGAGTGGATCACACCAGCCCTCTCAAAACTCCTTACTCATTTCAGTCCCGTATTCAACTCTTTTTCTTCATAAACACCCTCACTCCAAAAAGAGGAAAAAGAAAAGAAACCCCGTGATGCATTACAGCAATTTCTATGCTTTAGCAGTGCAGATTTCTGATTTTGGATATTTACATGAAAATTTGGTGTTACTAATCCTTTAAAAAAAATATTTCTACTGAGGTAAAAGCTTAAAGGGATGTCAGGTGGAAAATGCACTGAAGAAAAACAGGTGACGGAAACCTGCCTTAAGTTTCTGTCCTGCTACAGCCCTCTGATCAAAGGCTGGTAACTTAGGCTAGATTTTTAAAGATGTTAGATTGCCAAGACCTAATTTGGAAGTTCCTAATACTATTAAATAACTTTAGCCTCCAAATAAGTTTAGTTTGTCTGAATTGCCGTGTTTTGGAAATTCACTGTTTTCTGCCCATTGCATTAAAGAAAAAGAAAAAGAAAAAAAAGAAAAAAAAGGAAAAAAAAAAGGTTTGGTAGTATTGCAGGAATAACTTAGGAAGATGGATGGAAAGTATCACTTTTATTTTTCCCTTTTTCAGTAAAGACTCCAGACTTATAATGTACTGTGGACATTCCGGTAAATTGCCTTCAAAGCTTGCATATTTTTCTGAGGGTATCATTTTGGAATTCTGATACTGTTGTTTTGGCATCCAGCATTCACTCTGTACCTTTCCTCACAGTGCATCATGTAGCTACCATGCCATCTGTGTTTTATCTTAACTTCAGGCATGGTCTATTAACTGAAACTTGAATTGGATGGCGGTCTGCAGTTGTTTCTTTTTAAAATATATGTTAGGGCTGTGTATAGATAGGAAAATTTCATTCTGTTACATATTTTTTCTATTCCTCTTCTTCAATTTTGGCCACCATAAACTCCAGGTTTTTAAGTATCATCCTTACCTTCACAGCACATTAAGGTCATCCAGTCCTTCCTCTCTAATCCCCCACCAACCCTGTTTTCCCTCATTTTTACTACCTCCCATATGCATAGTCATGACAATTTAAGAGAAGAAAAAATATATCCTGGTTGACAGCTATTAATTCATTACTTTCATGCATAATTTAATTATTTCCTTAATTGTATCCAATTAATTTTTTAACTTTTTGCATTTAAATTAAGTCACTTGCAATAAGAGAAGTTTTTCGGAGTTATGAAGGACTGAAACCACACTTCTTGTGTTTCACATTGAAACTAAAAGGGAAAGTTCAGAAGGTATACCTGAAACAAACTAAGGAGAATCCATGAGGAAAATATCCATTAGTATTCAAATTGCATTAGAGCCCAAGTCCTACCATTTTTAAATTTATGCATAGATAGACACCTCAATGAAGCTACTGATAAGAGGAGCATAAATCATACCTAATAACCGAATGCATCTAAAATTTGGGGTCACATCTGTCTGCCTTGCTACATCTGGCAAAGTGTAATAATTAGGTTCTCTCATGAAGATGAGAATTACAAAAAAAATGTATTTGTAGAGATTATTATCCCTTCAAGAGATTTCAGATCCATTTTTAATTGATGTAAATAACAGCTCTGGTGAAGCCAGTTGAACCCTGCTGTTAGCTGCCTGCAGGGAATCTGTCCTTCCATTCCCAGGTCAGATTTGACAAGAGTTGCGTGACCCACGGTTGTTTTTGCTTTGACATTCTCCAAAACATTTGTTATAATTTTATCTTGGTGGGAAGGTTTCTTCACTCTGTTTGATTTCAAATTTTTTAAAACAAAAAATAGTTAAAGTAGAAAGAAAATTTAAAGCACATTTGTTTACATAGATAAGGAAATGTTTTACTAAAAACATCAGAACTATTTAGTTTTGGTCTAAAACATTTGCCTACAATTTACACTGTCTGATTCTGCTCAAAGGCACAAAACGCTTGTCTGCATCTAATGCATTTATAGAGAATGAGAGAGTATGTTTTCAACTCATAAAAAGAAAGTTTCTTCACTCTGGGTAAGTAAAATGCTAGAGAAGAAGCAATTAATATGACTTTTTATGGCTTTTTGCACACAGTTGCACTTCATTTTGAATACAAACTGAGACGCAGGATAGCTGCTGTTTGTCCCTTACCTTTCCTCATACTCTGGGACTGTGCCAGGTGTCCTAATGCTGTGTGCAGAAAACAGCTACACTAGATTGAACAAGTGAAGGATTTTGCCCTCATTCATTTGCTTTTAAAGAGTGGTGTCCAGGATGAAGGATGAGTATTTACTAATGTGTAGGGAAGAAGGTCAAGAAAAGGTTTCTGTTTGTTTTCATAGAATCAAGCCCAGAAATACTTTTGTACAAATCTGTTGTGCCAAATCCGGCTCTATAATGCTAAGATTGATCAGAGGAAAAGAAAAAAAACCAAACCAATGGAACTGAATTTGCAATGTTATCATATGGGAAGGAATGCCTTCTTGACCCCAAGTTTATGTCCTGAAGAATAAAACCTGATAGAAGCTGTCAGTTTTATCTTAAGCTGCAGAGCTGTAAGGATTATTTCAGCTGAGGATCTTAATATTGGTCTCTGCCTTCACACAAGAAATGACACTTATGTAAGGAGATAGCAAGAGCTTTAAGAATTAAAATGAACTTAAACCACAGGCTCTGTGGGGTGCAGATGCACTTTCTGTCTGGATCCACACATGCACTGAGACATTTTCCATTGCTTCTTTAACTTTCACCAAAAAACAAGTGAGAATTCCAAGGCCAGATGGAACAGCAGGGCTGTCTTTCCTGCATGCTGTGCCATATCTGGTGGAGAGGGTAACGAGGAGGGGATAATTGTGGCTTCAAAGTAAAATGCCCTATTTCCATTAGGAGAGTTTGTGCCCTGAACCCCCAATGCTTCTGCTACCCCTGAGGGGGGCTGTGATTTTTCCAGAGAAGGAAGTCAGGTCTTTGGGGTCTGCAAAGGACATGGGGAGCAGTAGGCTGCCACTGGTCCCAAACAAAGAGTCAAGGGAATAATTTTGTCTAAAATGGTGGCAGCAGAGTCCTTTTTCTTACCTTAATCATGGGAATTAAACTTGCAGGGTCACAAAACATGCAGCTAGAGACACAGAAAAAAGGTGGGTGGTGAAGAACACAGAAATTATGTTGGATGAGAAAGTGAAAACTTTGCATCAGTTGCGTGATCAGGATGTGTGCTGGCCAAAACTTTTTCTCCATGACTCTACCTCAGCATGTCTTAGGAAGGACCAGCCAGGAAAGGGAAATCTGTAGCAAACTGCAGATGGAGATTGATGGGTTAAAGACAACTTAGGATAGCATTTCCCTGTAGCTCACTGCTGGAGATTTAAGCTCTCAGTTACAGAAAAAAAACTGGGGACACTGAAAATTGTCCTGGATAAACAGGAGGAACTTAAGGACTCTTTAAATATCTCTCATTTCTTGAATGTTTTCTACTGGGAACTAGGAAATAAGAGAGATTTCTTAAGGAGAATGGCTGACTGCCCTAAGAAAAAAAGAAAAAGAAAACAGTTTAAAAAAAAGAGAAAAAAAATCTGTTGGCAATCCTGGATCTCTCTAGGCAATTTTAGGTACCTGCAATAAAATACTTTCCTAATCACTGTCACAGCTGCTTGCTTGACTAGATGGAATTTTTTTTGTCAATACAAAATACTAGCTTTAATAACTTTTGCAGTTTGCTATGACTGTGAAAGTTATTTCTGATATACTTTAGCAGCTTTAGGAATTGCTGTCTTTCCAAAAGTAGGCTTTTCAAATGAAAGAAATTATTTTTGTTCAGTTTTGAAGGAGTCTTCCACAGGATATCCAACATAAGAAGTCCTACAGTGGTCTGTTGTCCAGTAATATTGTTCTCATTTAAAACTTCATAATGAGGGGTCTCAGCAGGCTCTAGAAAAATCTCTTTTCTTAGCCCATGATCTTCCAATGTTGACTTAGAGTACATGTGCAGGTCAAACTGCAGTGCTCACAGTCCCTTATTTCTGTTATTAAGATCTTTAAAACTAAGTTCAAGGGTCTTTAGGCACCTAGGAATGTTGTCTTGCAGTAAGCACACACTCAACCTTAAATATTAGTCTAAATTTCTTAATTTTCCCTTTTAATTACAAATTGGTGACATTCATCCTCACAGTGTCTTCTCAAAGATTTAAATAGAATCTTTTGAGAAATGTATTTTGTGATAACAAAATGAGAGCTGAATAATGGAATTACATTTTTAGGGGGGTTATATAATGCAGAGATCATTTAATAATAGTTGTGGTGTAATTATTTTAAAATTAAGTAAGCAGTTCATGTGCAATTTTTTTTTTTTTAAATGGATTCAGTTTCCATGGAATATTAAAGCAATGAGCTGTCATGCACTATAGGAAAATAACATGCTAGACACACAATGAAGCAGACTATTTCATAAACACTCAGTGGAATATTTTTAAATAGTCCAAGATTTAAAAAGATTAGTTAGAAGAATATTCAGAAGTTATGAATTGTAAGCAAAGACATTTATTAAGATGTTGACACTTTAGATACAAAAATTCCTTTTGTCTGCAAATCCTAGAATAGCAACAAAAGTTTGCTGATGCTGTAGTATCTAAATGGAATCTTAGAAAGTTAGAAAGATTATAGAAACACTTCAGTGTCACAATAAGAAAATTCAAGAGAGAAATACATATTATAGATTAAAAAAATGACCCTGTCTATATGTCATTTATGGATAAATCAGATAAATCAGAAAAATATATTTCATCTTTACTCTTTTTCCCCTGTTGAAAAAACCTCCAGAGCCAACTGCACAAATATGAGCCCCAAAAAAACCAAAGTTATGTATATAAAGCAGTTTGGTTCTTTCTCACCAGTCTAAAATTTGCTCATAAAACTGAGTTAAAATAACAAACTCATGTGAATTACAAATAAATGAAGAAGCATTTTGAAATCTGCCTTATCTCTAGTTAATCATGCAATATCAGAACAAAGACCAGTTTTTTCATAATTCCCAACTCTCTTTCATGCAAAACAAAGTATTTCCTGGGTTCACTAGTTGAAGGACTCACCAGTTTGTAATTAGATTTTTCTCCTCCCAGTCCCCCATACCAAATTATTCCAGCAACTTTGGCCTATCTTTATCAAACTTAAGAGATTTTGGTTCTGTTCTTTTTTTTTAACCAGCTGTGCAGTAGTATTGCTGCACTAATCTGGGTTTCATGTTTTGGGTTTTTAGTCATCCAAACTCTGTCATATGTTATTTAAAGGAGCCCTGGAGCTGCTTGGACAGACCTAGGAAAGCAATCTGGTGTCCATGTGTGTCTGAGTAGAAGCATTGTAGGAATCCTGCCTCCTTCTGGACTTGCAGTGAAAATGGAGAGTGAGGGATGAAGCAGGACATAATCACCACCTGTGGGTCCAGTGAGTCTCAGTCATCCTTCTTCACCCTGGGTTTCTTGCTGGAGTGGGAGAGTCCCAGAGTTTTCCGGGCTGCCACTTTTACACAGCCCAAATTATGGCTGTCCACAGGGTGGTCACAGGTGCCATTCCCAAAATTTTGGGTGTTGTGTATGGGAGTTACCTCCTTTCTCACAACTTGCCAGAGTGGAAATTTTTGTCTGGATGTGTTAACATGAATGTGCTAACCCCATCTTAACCTCTGCTAGGCCTGGATTTAATGCTTTCCTGTTGCAAATTCCTCCCTTCTGTGCTTATCTGAATTATTCCTGTGGTGGCTTGTCATTTTATGGCAAGTTCCTCTTGTGGCCTTGGCACTGTTTGAGAAAGGCAACCCTGTTCTTTAAGTCCTTTCAAATAGCCATTCTTGTAAGTTTTGTTACATGTGGCAAATAAAATTTAAGGAAACTTCCTTCAGATTTCAGGGAGGGCAAATTAAGGTGAATGAAATTATTTCTAGACTAAGCATATTACATGCACGTGTTAGCTACCACAGCTTGCTTAGTGCAGGGATATCAAATCACATTGTGTAACTTCATTCCAGTTCTGGCATTAGAGGTCTTTGTTAAAAGACAACAGTCTTTTCAGCTTTTGCAACATGACAGTATTTTTATCAAATGCTTTTGAACATTCAGGCATATGAATGTGACTGTAAATGGAGCAGGGTATGTGTTATTAGTGGAATCATATGCACAGAAATGATTTCTTAAGAAGGCTCCTACACTTCAGAAGACAGCTAGAAATTAGGACCTGGTTAGCAGTCTTAGCTAAACTGGGTATGTCATATTTTGCATTATGTGCCCTTATTTTATCGACGTGTAATGTGCTGTCTGACACATCACATTAGAGAGCTTCCTCAGCTGATGCAGAAAGTGACTGTGACAGCTGTTTTTATTGCAAATCTCTCCTCCAGTGTCCCCTCTGCTATAAAATTGGGAAACAAATGAGAGAACTTGATGAATAGCAGATTCAGTTTATTGGCAGTTACATTTATTTTTCTATCTTTATATAAAACATGAAGTATCAATATATCAATCTTTATGTATGTGACTGTAGCCATATTTTTCCAGCCTGTGCACAGTGCTTGTATTCTAGGCTCATAAGGTGTGTGGGAAAAGGCCCTCTGAGTGTTTGAATAACTCTTAGCACAATAGAGCTTAAAGGATGATTTGTGCTTTTGGGCACTGCAGCCATGTAAGTAGAGAGCATCTGAAATACATTCTGGAATATGGAACTGAAAATTAAATGGGAAATGCTCATTATGTTGCACGTGTTATGATCAGCCTAATTTGTAAGAACTGAAGTGGTTTGTCTTCAGAGGGACATTAGGTAATATCTGGACAAATCCAAAGCAGCTTTGGCTCAGATTTACAATGTTATTCAGGCACTTCCCTCACACTAATTTCCAAAGGCAATGGGGACAGATTGACTAGACCATAGAGACCTCCACCATTTATTCTTTTTACTGAGGGGATGCTTTGGAGCAGACAGGTTGCACAGTGCTACTACCTGGAAAGCAGGCTGCTGCAGGACATTGGTGCTCATTGGAGACATTTTCAATAGCCTAGCTTAAACATGGAACTGAGCTGCCACTATAAACCTAAGAACATCATTCGTTATGTGGGTTATCTGCATACCTTTTGAATGCTGAAGACATCTTTGCATGCTGTAAATAATTATTGATATTTCACATAAGACACACTAACCATACTCCAGGACTGAGATGTTATTGATTTAGCCACTACTTTTCACATTTATTCTTTACCCCTAGAAGATTTTCTGTTCACTGCATTTTATAATTATTGTACTCTGGAATTTTAAATGCTCCCAGAAACATCCCTGCCTTTCAGCTAATAAAACAACAGACTAGTGCATTAGAGAGGATATTTGCTTTTGCTTTTAATCTGAGGTTTATGTCTTACTTTCATCATATCTTGATATACAAAAAAGTGAATCATAATATATAGATACAATCTCACTAGCCATAAATCTTTAGGGAGGAAGATCCCATCTTGACCAAAACCTCGTGCTACGTTCTATTTTACAATACTGACCTGAGAAGCTGCAAATAAATAATGTAACATCAGCTGTCATAAAAGAAATCACAGAAAGAAATTTCTCCTGCCATTGGCCCACACTCTTTGAATTCAGTATTGAATTGTCTCTTCACCAGGAACGTGCCCTACCTGCAGTTGCACACACCACACCACTGAGTGTCCAAGAAAGTGAAATTACAAGCACTTAATACAAACAGAAGCTTCAATCACTGAAAAATAACAAGCTTTTAGTAGTGTTTATGAAGAACAGGAAGGAGTTCTTCACTTCTTAAGAGATAAGCAAGTATGTATTTTCATGTGTGCAATGTAACTGTGTATGAGTTTCACAATATACATGTGCTCAGTGCAAAGATGAGGAAAGAGTGAATGTTAAATTGCTACTTTTTCATTCTGGTCTACAGATCCATTCTATTATCCTACTTAAGCAGTTTATCTTCACCCTGAACCCATTTTTTATTTCTATAAAATGGGAATACTAGTATTTACCAGCATATAGTGTTGGAGATACATGTAGTCAGTACAAAATCACCTGGAAATAACTTAAATAGGATAGGACATAAGGCATGTAGGTATTCATTTGTGTTTCTTGGTTGTGCATGGCCAAGAACAAGGCTCAGTGTTTTGAACACTAGTCTGTGCTCACACATGGCAAGGATGTAGAGTGAAAAAAAACAGTGATGGAATTGGAGTGCTCTGTGACCTTGTTTTTTCCTTCTCTGTGCTTTAATTTCTCTGCCTTTCACAAGGAATACTGGCATTTTCCTCAAACTTTAGGTGAATTTTGAGGTCTTATAAGAAAGAGAGCTAAAAAAACCCACATTGGGTAAAAAGTATAGCTTGGAGCTAATCTTGAGGACATTTAAAGTCAACTTTCTTCATGTTCTTTTAATGAATAAGAACACTGGTTCATTTTTGGAGCCATAAATTGTCATAAAACTCATGGGTTTTACCAGTCCGTATTTGTGACTCCATAAAATACTAAATCTAATATAGTATATATCTTGTGTAATAAGGAATAGTTGATAGGCAGACAATAGAATGGTTCCAGTGTTTTATTTTCTCCCTGTTTTCTCGTTTATTCTTTGCTTTTGTGTTTGATTTTGAACAATTTTTTGGAACTCTGATTTGACACAGGCACAAGAGAAAAAAACATTTGGACTTTTTTTCCCACTGGTCACCAAGACAAGGTCCAAGTGCTTCATGGAAACATAAAAATATCAATCTCACTTAACAAAAAGCATTTTTCTCCTTTTCTCCCTATCTTCATTGTGGTACGCAAGAGTATATTGGCGTCTGAAAAGTGCTCAGAGCTAAATTAACTGGGTCACCTTGTGACCTGCACTGCACAGATGTTACCTTTTAATGGCTTCCATGGCTTCTGGCATTTCCTGCCTTAGCAGGCTGTGAGGAGGACTGTAGGAAACTCATATGCAGTAATTATATCACTTATTTGCATGAATAGTGTCTTTTTAAACAACAAAAAAATAATTTGGTGTCTTTTCCTTTTACAAAATATTAACAAAGAACTTGCAAGCTAAAAAAGACAAGTATATTTGCCATACCAGCTCCCATACCAGAAAGCTGAACTTATTTTTCCCTAGGTTTCTGGCAGAAACATTAGAAATTCCTGGAAAAAATATAGCTACTTCTAGATTTTTAATATAAAACTTATTTAACAAACAGATCTATTTTTCATTAATACCTTCTTCTTCATGAAGGGAAGTGGAGGGCCAGGCTCTGATCTCTGCTCTTAGAGCACCTATATGTGATCACCTATAGGAAACAAGGGAACAGCCTGAAGCTGTGTTAGAGGAAGTTTGGGCTGGATATTAGGGAAAGGCTTTTCACCCAGAGGATGGCTGGGCAGTGGAACAGGCTCCTCAGGGAAGGAGTCACAGCACCAAGCCTGACAGAGTTCAAGAAGTGTTTCAACAATTCTGGCACATGGTGTGACTCCTGGGGTGTCCTGTGCAGGGCCACAAGGTGGATTCAGTGATCCTTGTGGGTCCCTGACAGTTGAGGAGATTCTATGATTCTAAATATGTTTTCACAAGCAGAGTGAATCAGCATGTCCACACTAAAACCAGAGGAACTGTGATGGTTGTCAGCAGCCAAAAGCTTGCCTCGGAAAATATGAACAAAAGGTATTTAAGCATGTTAATTTTTTGGCTCCACTGATTTAGTCTCTTCTCAGAGTCCATATACTCAAGCTGGAATCAGCAGATAATTCCTCCTGAGCTGCTAAAGATAACTTTATGTTAAACAACTCACGTTAGTGGTAATATTTTAGTAACTTAATGATTAGTTCATTCTACTCTTAATCTGCTCCATATGCAACAGATTATTGCTAATCAATATCAGTTTAAATAATTCCTGTTTCTAAAGAGTGTCATCATGTTTTCTGTCCCAATTTGATGTCCATTTTCTATAAGCATGTAAATAATTAGATTTTTTACATGATATATAATATAACCTCAAACGCATATAATGGCCCACTTATTTTGATAATTACCTACATTTCCCAAACTGAGCCATTCAGTTACTCTTATTTGTAACACAGGAGGTCTGAGGAAAAGATGAGACATGCATATGAACCCATATTTTTTAATGTAGGTTCTTAACTATGAAAGCATCTTTTTCAAAGGGTAGTATAAGAGACGTACTTGGAAATATAAGAATATCTACATAAAACTATGAAAAAGAATACTTTTTCACCTTCCAGGAAAAACAGGTTGCAAGAGCTTTCTTAGTGTCCCCTAACCATCACAAATGTATTTTCCTGGTTTGAGAGCAAGAAGCATGAGATAAGACAAATGTGTAATTACTTCTTGACCCACTCTTCTGGGTTATACATTTTCATGAGGTGCCATGATTCATTATTTGCATTGATATGTACAGAAGGATGGGGCTGCTTAGTTGATATTCATTTATTCAACAGTCTGTAATCTATATTTAATGGAGTACCAGACTGTGGCATAATAAACCGTTTAAAAAGATAGCTGCTGCTTACACAGGGGTTATTGCTTGCATAACCTGTACTTACTTTTCATTACAAAACTAAAAGAGCAAAGCATAATTCACACAAGAAAATGAAGTTAACATTTAATGGCTTGAAAAATGATAGTGTACCATAATGCTGTGCAGTACTCTGAACACTTATAAAACAAAACAAGGGAGCAAAAAAATAAATACAAATAAAAAGGCATTAACAGTGCACTGTGAAATATGGGCACCAAAGCAAAACAGTGCATTCTAGTTTGCCACCTGCTTAGCAGGACCACTCGAAGATTGCTAATTAATCTGAAGCAAGTTACTGAGCACACAAAAAGACCTACAGTGGCACAAATGCTCAAATATTTTTTGTTACATTTTTTTTTTCTTACATTTGTTTTATTTCTGTTATGTTTTTCTCCATGGAAATAGAAGTCTTCACATCATATGCAATGCTGTTTGCTCTGCAGATAGCCATGGAACCTATTGACCAACATGATTGCCTCTAGAAAGACATTTTACTGTGGGTCAGATACCATCCAGATTTATTAAGATGAAAAGTCTGATTTTGAAACTGATAGCAATATGAGGCTGGTGTGCCCTGGTACCACAATCAGTGAGGAAAACCTCAAGGCAGTTGTTGGGATGATGGTAGCAAGCCCGAAATTTTGGGGCACTTACAAGTCCAACACTTCTTACTATTTCTGTAATAACAGGGGTTTACAAGTCATCTCTTCATGGACTTCCCAATCAGTTTAGCTTCTAAAAACAAATGCTGTTTCAATCAGCATCTGGAGTCCTGTAGAATTCTGAAGTTCCTCAGACTTGGAAATATGACTTTTGTTCTTGGTGAAAACTTGACAGGAACAGGTTCTTGCATGCCCAGGAAGTTACTGAGTGACAGCAGCAGCAGAATGTGGGTTCTGCAAGTTCAGCTACTCCTCCTTTGGGAAGTCATGCACCACCCTCCACTGAGACACCTCTGGAGGGACTTAACAACCAAACCAACAGATGGAAATGTCACTAGAAAAGCACATCTGTGACCATCTCCTGCTGGCATATGGAGGTGAGTTCACCTATAATGATTTGAAGGGAAATTTTCACTTTCCAGGCAACAGAAAGTTGTTTCCTATAAGTGTGGTGACTTCTGTTTCAGACAAAAAAAACCCACACAGTCTTCTCAGATTAATGTCGAGAAAAAAAAAAAAAAAAAGCCAGTTTAAATAAATAAATAAAATAAAATTCTCTCAAGGGCATTTAAAGAATAATTAAATTGGTGGCTAAAGGATTTCAAGTGCCAATTAGGGGTCATTGTAGGCTTGAAGAAATTGGAGAAGTTTTTTTTAATCCTTACATTTAAGATGCTTTTTCTACTTGTAATGCTATCACATTGTGTAATTCAATGAGTAAACATGATATACATAGAAAATTAATGATCATGCCTTGTTGCCTTTTTAAGCTCCCTTTTTCTCGGTATGTCTGCTGAAGAACTTTTCTATTTTAGTGTCTTTGCTTGCTCTCTTCTGGGACTTGCATAAACACCACAGAAAGCTGACACCTGGGAATCCTTGCAGTTGCCTTAAGGGCAATTAGCTATAAAAGACAGGGCTAAAAGCTAATTGCTCTGGTTTAGCTCTCAAAGTGCACATGAAGTTTGCTGAGAAATGAAAGTTGAAGAGGAGAAAGAGTAGTTAAAAATTTCTCTCTTGAGTTTAACTGGAACTTTTAGGACTGAAAACTTCTGCCACTTCAGCAGTAAATCTCATGTTCTAGTGTGTGCTGGGATGAGATCCTGAGTTTTCACTTTTCCATTTACACTCTTGGGGATATTTTGTGCCTTTTCTTCCCTTGCTGGGGAGCTGACAGAGGGTGAAAGGGGAAACAGCATCAAAAATGTGACGGGACTGGAAAGAAGAAAAAGTCTAGACTGTCAATGTTTCTAGAACTGGTGTGGCTGCAAAGTGAGCTTGGATTTAAGCTGGATGTGTGATGACAGCTCTCCAGCTGAACCAGCAAAAGGAATTTCTGATGTTCTTCATTTGACTTGGTAACTAAAGACAATACATTGTCTTCCCAAGTACTTTTTACATTGGATATGTAGTAAAAAATGGATGTTTAGGAACGATTTGAAGCTGATTCTATGTATTTGAGTTTGGGTGTGGGAGGAATGCAGTGGAAAATTATAAAATAGCTGTTGTATTCTGAACAGTTGACTCACTGGAACTAGGAGAGGAAATGCCTTCCCATCTCAAAATCTCTGCGTTCTCAAATAATTTTCCTGTCATGTCTAAAGATTTTTAAAATGTTCAGTTTGCAACAAACACATAAAATGTTTGTTTCAGTGTCTCTAAAACATCCTGTTTCAACCACTTTATGGGGTTTTTTTTGACTCTACTATTTGAAAACAAAATTGAGACTAAAGGTTTTCTTCTATTCATTTTGAAATGTCAAGAAATGTTGTATGAATAATGAGTAAAGGAAGGAAATCACAAAGTCTGGATTCAGAAATCTGCCTAAATTACCCAGTTCTACAAATAGCACTGATAATGCAACACATGTCTTCAAAAAGCTCCCAGCTGGCTCTATTTCCATGAATTAGACCTAGATTTACTGACAGTCATTTACTGACAATGTTGAACAAACTGTAGTTTGCTCCCTCATACTTCAAAAAGATGTCCTGGTGTAAAGTGCATATCTCAGAAATGGCAGGCTGCTTGTGTTTGCCATGTCCCTCCCCACCAAGGGGATGGCTGTGTTTTGTTCCCTGGTATTTATCCAGCTGCAGAAGATTGGCCAAAAAGAGCCCATTCCTTGCACCTTTTTCTCTGCCTTTGTTTCTTACTTTCTGATTAAGAGAAGTTATTTGACCTCTCCTGCTGCCGTGTCCTTTGAGACTGATATGAGATTGTGCTTAGCAGTTCGTACAGGAGGGGAAAATTAGGAAGGGAAGAGACCAGGCATGTTCTCCTGACCTGACCAGATCTGTTACATTTCCTTTGCTAAGACTGAGCCAATCTAGCTGTTGGAGACCCTATTTTACATTTGTTAAATTTATATCCTTGCTGTAATGAAAGATAAGACAGAGTTTAGCAGTAAGGTTATGTAAGAATGGTTAATAATTTGGGAGGTTTGGACCCAGATACGGCAAATTGACTTGATGAGTGTCTGCAAACCACTTCCTACTGAAAAATGGAGAGAGGTCAGGTCTTGACATGCCCTGGAGAAGGATGCTCTGAGACAGGAAGATGTATGACTTACTAGTGAAAGTAGAAATTCATGGATTTGTGTTATGTGCTGTAGAAGATATAGTATTAATTTTGTATGTTCAAATGCAAACGTGAATGTGTATAATCGAGACTCAAGGAAGGTTGTCACACTGCTTGAATGGAAATCCAGAAATAATTTGTCAATTTACTGTTGAGACTAGTAAATTGCTGGTTCCAACCTTTCCAGAACAGTCAAGTAGAATTCAAAGCTGAGATATTGTTTTATGTTCAGTTTAACATAAAAAAAAAGAAACCCCACCTTCTTCTATTCATTAGCATTCTCATATTTTCAAGCAAATCAAGATTACTTTGATATGTGTGGGCAAGAAAACTCTCAACTGAAATATATTTTAGTTAGAGCATTCATTCAAGAAGAAGGGTTCAAACCTACACAGGGGAAGGACAAGTTAGAGTGTAGGGTTCCCCTGCTGCATATAGCAGCTGTAACCCCAAGATAATGGCTGGAGAAGCACCACCACTGTCTCCTCTCTCTTCCACACCTCACAGAGAACTGGTTACCTAAGAACTGTGTTGGTTCCCAAAGGCCAGTTAGCTGAATAAAAGTGAAGATGGCAGCTTATGTTTCAGATATAGGTTTAACTCCATGATTCCTCATCTTAAATACCCATGGCAATGCTAAAAATGGGCACAGAAATCATCAGAGACATTTAAAATGTATGAAGGTAAGTACCTCAAGGATCATAAGTGGCAGAATTTTCATAGGCCTCCCTTTAAGAGTGTGTTGTTTTGCTGTTTTTTCACGTATTTGAGTGTATTTTCTTGGTGAGTGCACTTTTCTAAGGTGAAGCTGGATAAGGCTGGCAGAATCAGCTCCTTGTGCTCAGCACTAGGAAGGACCAATTGCCTGCAGAGGCAGCCAGCTGCAGCAGGGAAAGGAGCAAGGTTTCCTGGCTTGCTAGGCTGATCCTGAAGCCTTTGATGACTAGGTCTGTCTGCTGCTCTGGGAGCAGGTGGGGGCTGAAAATGAACCAAAGAAACAAGTAGGAGAAGAAAAACATCAGGGCATGAAAAGGGAATGCTTGCTACTTTGAAAACGCCATTTTACTAAATAATTGAGTTCCCTCTCCACATGCATGCTTGTTCCATATGCTCAAAGTTTAAGCTAAGTATTTGCTTTTTATTGCTTCTCTGTTATCTCTACAAACATGTAATCTTGGGCTTACTTCTAAGTGTGTATCTGTCTTCAGTTTTTATGCTCTGTAATTCCCAAGGAAATCAGTTCCGGATATCTTGCATTGAAAAACTGTGCTCACTCTGCAGGCTAGAGGAGTTTTAAAAATGTAGGCAATGATGGTAATCCTTTGTGTAGTTACACTGGTGCAAAGCCTGAGTAATTTTAATGTAGCAAAGAGAGGCATTAGGGTTGCTATTCTCAGGAGAATGCTCACTAATTATTTCTAGATAAGGTGGTGGGAATAATCGGTGCTAGATATTGGAATGTAATTTGTGTCCACATAATAATACCAACATCTACTTCTGTTCAACTTCTATTATCACTTTTCTTTTTTCCGTTTTAATTGAGAAGGCACAAGAAAGCAACAACAAAAATATGTGAAGTGGACTGTACATGTATCTTTTTGAACATTGCAGATCTGTATCAGGCAATGAGGTTTATAATATGAATGTATTTGTGTGGCAGACACCACTGGAAGTTGGATCACCTTGCAGTTACTGTGGTAGAGGGGGTGTTGTTGAGTTTGAACTGAGCTCAGTGGCACTGAATGCTTGGATAGAGGCTAGAGAGAATGGGCTGCCACACCACTGCTCTTCAAGGCAAATGGGGAAAGAAACACAGTTCAGGCTGATGGAGAGGTGCTTGGTTTCCCATGCTGACATAAAGCTATATCTTAGTTCTGATCAGGTATGAATTATTCCTAATAAACATTAAAAATCAAAGTTCTGCTCCTGATGAAACCACTCTGTTTCCAGGTTGGTTCCCTTTCCACAGGTGAAGTACAGGACATTTCACCTTTTCTTGAAGCATAGCATACTGAGATAATTTGTGCCTGGAGGTATCAGGATTATGTTTCTTGCAACATCCACAGAAGGATATGGAGATATAAGTTGTCCTAAGCATGAACATCTTATTCTGAGTAGTAGTCTGAAATTATTATGATTGTTTTACATTTTACCTTCAGACTGAGGAAATTCTTCAAATCCTGTTCCCTTCCTGGAAACTCCTGACTCCCAACAGCGCCTCACACACTAACACCTTTGTTTTTTAGAATTATTTTAGCCAATCAGTTGTCAGCTGTAGGAGCTTACCCTGGCAGGGTGCCTATGTTGTGCTTTTTTCCTCCATAAATATGGTTTTCAGTATAGGTTTGGGCTTTGACAACCTGGTCCTGATATACTTTTTTCAGCTGTCATTATCATGCACCTTTAGAGATAGCCAGGTGCTGACACTGAGGAACACTCTGATATTAGAGCTGTTTTGTTGTTACAACAGTAGTGACCTCATGGCATTGCACCTGTAATTTCTTTTACAGAATCCCCGGTATCTTCAAGTTCAAGCATTGTGTAATTTTATCAGGCCTTCAGGTGATGCTCCCACTCAGCCATCAGGGATCATCTGGAGACCTTCCCTTTCATTCCCTGCAGTCACCATGAGATGGCAGTTGTCACTTGCTGGACTTGTTTCACTCCATTTGAACCACAACGACTCAAAGCTTATTGATCCTTGGAGACACTGAGCTTTCCAGCTCCTCTGTTCGCTGTTTGCAGCATGCAAGTGTGAAACTTTACAAGTGACTTTTAAAGGCAGGCAAGGAATGTGTGAGACAGATTGTTAGGGGAAAAAAACCAAACCAAAAACAAAACAACAACTCAACATTATTTAATTTGATGGTGCAGAGCTTTATGCCAAAATAAGGCATGTGTTTGCTGTTAGCAATCAAAGAGGTTTAGCAATGAAAAGTGACATTTTGTTTATGGGATTTTACAAGCAGGGGCTCCCTAGGGAAATTAATTTGGCCCTCTGGAATGCTGCCCTCCTCCATGTCACTTTCCCTTCAGCCCCAGCATTTTTTTTACCACAAAGCTTTATATTAGTTTTCAGGTAGATAGAACCCAGAGGGAGGGATGCGGGTGCAGTAAGGAGCTTCCCTAACTCCACATGGCATTGTAAACCCATGGCAGGTCTCCAGCATTTTCATAGTGCTCCCTAATAAATCATCAGACCCAGATCCTGAACTGCAGCTAATAAGCTACCATCTAGAGAGCTGGATTTTATTTTGTCCTTTCAATAAAATCCCAGAGCACAAACCAAGCTTTTTAAAATAGTGGTCCCCAAACATAGCCTGGAGGCAGTCTAAATAATTTAGATCCTTCTTCATCTCTGTATTCTGTGGAGAAAAAAAAGAAGCCTGGAAATTCTCAACTTATTTCTTAATAACAGATTGCTCCAACTTGTGTCTCCATTCTCTCTAGCTATATTCCCTCCCAATTTTCAGCTGCACAAGTTATTCTCATCTTTTTATGAACTGAATGTCCTATAATTTTTTTCAATGTGTATTTTCAAACAGTTGCTCTCCTCCATTCTGTAGGTAATCAAATGATATAGACAAATAAGTACATTGCTTCTTCTAGTGATTTTTTTTCTTTTGTGGAAATCAGTAGTACCTTATATTTATAGCATGTAAATTTTACCATCTAATTTTCAATGTAGCTTCATTTCTTTACTTTTAAAACCATGAGAGGGTACTATAGCTATAAAACATTATCACCATCAATAATTTTAAAATAATCAATAAATGACACCTTAGTTGATTATACCTTGGGCATTCAAGAAAAGGAAAATGCTAAAAATGTGCAGAAGTGCTGTGTTTTCAGCCATTGTCTTGCAATGCCAAGGCCTTGAGCCATGGAAGTGATCTTTACACTGTCAGCTATCCTGATCTACAGGATTGATAATAGAGGATGAAATTGTATTTTCCAATGCTTAGTTTACTCCTCTTTGAAATGAGTCCCAAATTTATCTAGGGTAGAAGGTACTGAGATGTATATGGCTGGGCTCTTCTATAACAGGATATTAAATTTCACCCTTGTAACAGACAATTTCAGAGCATAAAGTAAGACTTGGTTGAGGAAAGGCATCAAATCCTGGCTTTGAAGAGGTGATAAAGGCTCTACACTTGCCTCAAGAGTTTCTCAGTCAATCTCTTTGCCAAGCATGCGTGTAGGAAGTTTCTCAGTCTTACATATGTGATTCTGTTTCCAGACTCTGGTCATGCCTTTCACTAAAAGATTAAAGAGTTCTTTATGCACCATACATCGTCTCTTTGAGTGTACATATTTCAACCGAGTTGTCTTTCACTCCTCTTTTCTGATTAGTTAAGCAGATTGAGCTCTCTGAATCCCACAGTCAAGCACTTATTTTTTTCCAGTCTTAGAAAAAATTCCTTGGAGTCACTTTATACCTTTCTATAGTGAAAAATAAAATAGTAAAATAGTGCTTCTCTTCTGATTTATCCTTGCTCTTCAGTATCCTAAAAAAAATGAAAAAAAAAAAAAAGTAGAGTTATTTTGCAATGGCTGGTATCTAGAAATCTAGTGAGCTGTAAAAGTTTGAAGCTCTAAATAAATGTAAGAGATCATTTACTGACCAAATTTTTCCATCCAGAGGCTATGAGGGAAAATCTCTCATTCTCCCTTAGAATCTATAAAGGGTGACAATGGTAAACAAAGTTCTCAAACTAGCAAAATCAGTCATCTATTTAAAATTATGTCACAGACTTAAAAAAGCCCCAAGCAATTCTAATGGAAAAATAGGAATCCATCCCAGAATAATCAGGGTCTCATGTTTGTCTGTCTCCAGTGAGCTCCCTAGTCTCAATGGGACAGGGTGAAATATATTTTTCCAATGTCTCTTAATGACTGCCTGTGATATCATGTGTCTATTTCTCTCTTTATGGGGCAGAATCTGATCTTCTCAAGGTTATCTGATCCACCAGTACTTCCAATTCAGAAAACAGTGGAACGAGCAGTACAGAGAAGGATAAGATTGGTCGCTCTAGGGCAGTACACAGTGATTACCAGTCAGAATGTTAGAGAACTGTGTGCTGCTCAACAATTTTTAAGAGTTTAAATGGAAGAAAATTAGGGAAAAAAAATAAAAGAAAGTAAAGTTTTGGATGGGAAGGGTATTATCCTGTCATGAATATTTCCTTTGCAGGAGTCTGTGCCCTGATCGGGTGTTAGAAATTACAATCCTGGGCAGAAAATAAAGATGAATAAAGAACTAAGGAAGAAACACAAATCCAACAAATCAGGAGATCTTCACTCTGGCAATTTTTCCTAGAATAGCTGTGAATACCTGATGAAAAAACAGCAGCATAATGTGGAATATGAGAATTTGTTTTCTGCTAAGAAGAGATGGTAGATATTTTGCTAAGAAGGCTTTTCTTCCTAAATCTGCTTTTAGCAACCCAAAACTTTGTTACAGCAAAGAGCATTATATGTTTATATGTGTGTGAATATATATATATATTGTGTGTGTATATATATATATATATATATATATATATATATATTTGTGTGTACAAGGTTTTGATATAGCTTTTGGTCTTTTTCTCCCTCCCTTTTCTCTTTCCATCTCTTTCCCACCTGTTTGGTTTAGCAGTTCTGTTTCACTTCCAGCAATTATGTATTATGCATGCACAATTCAGGAAAGCTAACAAGAGTTCTGCAGCACACTATCTTTGTACATAAGTGCTCCTCTTGAAAGCATAAAATCAGATTGCAATTTTTTAATAACAACTGCTTCTGTAATAACAAAGGAATTTAGACTCTCCGTGACATATTTTTATGGGGATACTGTGGATACTGTGTTGGTTTTTTTATTAATCTCATGATTCTTTGGCTATCCACAGAAAAATATTTTAAAATAATTATTTGTTTTGCCCAGAAATTGTCCTTTCCTATGTGTTCAATGATCAGTGTAAGTTCCCTGTTTGGTTAATTTTGCACTTGCTTGATTTATACTGCTGGGTTTGCTTATATAGGAAGGCATATTTCTTAACAACCTACAAACCAAAGTCTTAAAATACCAGAGCTTTGCTAACATTTTAATGCAATGAAAACATATTGGTTTTAGAGAGGATATTTTTCAGAAGTTGTAATAGGAATTAGACTGTTTGGATTTTTTTGTAACTCCCAAATCTCTAATTTTGGTATCCTAAATGTACTGGGAAGACAACTGTTCCCTTAAATTGAGAATGTCTGGACATGTATGACTGCTAAATGTGAAATAGATTTCATATGAAAATAATGAAAAGAAAATCTCAGCTATGATGAGCATTTAGGTACCAATAAAGCATTAACAACACAATTTCTGTGTTAGTGGTTGGTGGCTCAGAAATTCTTTGAAAGATGGAAAGGGGTATACACATTTTGTCTTTCTTCAAGGTATGCAAACCTAACACTTGCATTCCAGGAGGCATTTCTGACTTAGAGGACAATTCCTGGCTTTGGGGTAAAACAGAAAAACAAAAGAAAGGAAAACCCACTCCAGCAATCTTTTTCTTTATCAGTTTTTGGTTTTTTTTAAGAGGAAGGAAGAGGTGCACATCTGGACAGGTAATAACAATAACAACTCCAAAAACTTTTACCACATTTCTGTATAAAACGGAAGCCAACCAGTGAGATGTGAGAAGATGAGAAGAATAATTACAGTGAAAATACCTGTTTATGCATTTATCTGTTAACAGTCCAACAGATAAGTTAACAGTCCAATACAGACAAGACACAAAGATAATTACAAAATCTTGTAGTGCAAAATTTCTACAGATTTTTTTTTTTTCCTTTTTAAAACATGAGCAACTTAGTAAAAATAATTCACTTAATATCTCCAGGTTGCAGAATCTGCACTTTAAGTTGATTTTTTTCCTTCATTTTCTTAACTAAAAATGTTTTTCATCTGAAACCCAATTCCTACAACATCAGCAAAGCAAAGGGAAAAGCCCAGAATCCTATTTTAGCTGCGTGTCTGTTTCTTCATTTTGTATTTGAAACAGCTCTGATCTACGAATAGGCTTTGACTTTGTGGGGAGCGAGGATGGGACCTGGGGTAACACACGCTCTATTTCCGTGCTGGCTGATGACAGCAGAGCTGGGTAAATGACAGATCTGGAGCTGGGAGGGTATCAAACACACGGCAGCAGCTGTCACGGGCTCCTCGCTGCGAGTGCATGCAGGGGACTTCAAAAGCTGGAGTTCTCCAGGGATTCCTTGAACTCATCTTTGTTTTTCCTTTTGTTGTTGTTGTTGCTCTTTCCCCATTCTTGACTCTCTGCTTGGCTTTTCGGTATTGCTGCATCTTCTTTTCCCTTCTGAAACAAATTGGGAAACTGAATATCTCCCGGTCTTGTGTCTTCAGAGGATATGGATTTTTAGTCATTATTATCATCCATAATCATCATTATTTTGTTGCATTTACATAGTGCTGCTGGTCTGGCTAATGGTTTTAGAAAACGAGGGAAAGGAAGGTCCTAGCCTAAAGGATTTTACAGTCTATTTGTGAGACGAGCAACATCACAGTCAGCACAGTCTGGGAGCTGAGGGGAGCACTGGAATAATGAAGCCAGAGGTAAAGAAAGTATCATTTAGAGCATGTTTGCCTCTTAACTTGTCTGTTTATTGACTTGCCTTACCTTGCAACAAAAAACTTCTGTGAGTTTGTCTGGTCGGGCGTGAAATTGGCAGCAGAAATGCAGGAAGATAAAGGCCAAAAAACCTCAGAAAGACTTCATGCATTTAAATTCAACTCAGGCTGACACAGTCAGGGCCACCATTCCTTTTTTTTGAAGGTATTCTCCCTTGGATTTGTAAATTTAGGAAAGCAGAAATTACCAGTCAGGTGTGGAAGTGAGCCCACTGCAGCCAGTGCCATGTCTTAGACCACTTGGTTTAGAGATGAGGACATCTCTAGTTGACAGATTTGTGGCTATCTGTCCTGAGAATAGATCTGGTCTCTAACAGCTTCAGACACACAGGCCACTGCAAACTTTTAAATTGCAAAACATGTATTTTTTCATGGCACCCATCCATACCTTCTACCTTGTGACACAAGTGGCTATAGGAAAGGGAATTAAACCACTTAGAAAGACTAACATTTCTTGGCTGATGGCCCCAGGATAGTGTCAGCAGACATGCTGCTGACACATATAATCCACTCAATGTGAGGGCAACAAAATTTTTGCAAATGAATAAGTCATTGAAATAAATGCAGGCATCCAGAGGTTGCTGTAAAAAATATGGAATGGAAACAACCAGTGTATTTGCACTGAACCTCACATGGGAATTTTGTGGTTTCACCAAAGGGACAAGCTGGTCTAGACAAAGACAAGAGCTGTAGAAACATGATGCAATCCAGGAGCAAGAAAAAGTGGCTTCTTTCCTAATATGTTGGTCAGAAAATTGAAGAGAGGTGATTTTTTTGGGTTCTGGCTGAAGATCACTTGCAAATTTCAGCTGAGGAAGGAGATGGTGGCTCTGACTGCCTAATGGAGCTGGGTGCCATGAACAGATTAAACACACTTCCATCTGTTTCTGGGTGCAATTCAGCATCATTTAAGGCAGAGAAGGATCTTCTGTGTCATTCTTCCTTCCCCACCACACACATGCACACTAAGATCAATGGAGATATGCAAAGATTTTGATTTTTTAGAATTTGTGATGGGACTTAGACATTTTCCCAGGTAATGAATTATTTGACTCCCACTTCAAATTAAAATTGTAAAATACTCAGCCTTTTCACAGTGATCATCCTGATGATCTTTTTTTTTCTTTACAGAGAAAGCAAAGCCTGTGTACAGCAGGGCAAAGCAGCTTACAGAGCATTTGTGTAAAATTTATTCTGATTTTTTTTCACAAAAGCTTTTAAGAATGCCCTTTTTTAAAAGAATGCTAGGAGAAAAGTGTTTATCTCTGGATTAAAAAAAACCACTCTTGCATATTTGCTGAGTTATCACAATGCCCTCTATGTTCATGTTCTCATTCTTTAAATTATGTTTTTTCTGACAAACTCATTTTCAGTCACAGTAATGAGCAGATAAACAAGGGGTAGCAGTGGATAGCTGCAGAGTGAATAGAATAATTCAGAAGGGGAACTTTTCTCCCTGAAGAGCATGTCAGCTGCTAAAAATTTGTGCATCTAGCCTTGAGATATGCAAGACATATGCATAAATAAATAAGCTTTTGAATGCACACCGTAGGTTTTGGCAGTGCTGGAGATACTGGGTGGTGGGGAAACCTGAAAAAAATTAAATTTTTCCTGACTATTGAAGATGTACAATTATTTGGTGTAGTAATTAGACAATGAGGCTGTCCCTAATAAATCTGTCTTATGGCTCTTGGAACTTTGGTAGCCATGAACACGAGGTTTTTATCAAAGACTTTACAGTTTTCTACTGAGCATATTATCAGCTTACAAAATTGTGATGAGGAACGTGCCCATCCCATAATTTCACCATCCGAAGCAGTAGAGACAGAAGTTAATGACATTAAGAGATACATTGCCTTTACAACAAACTAGGTGCAATACCCACCCAAATCTTTTAGCACTGGTGCCTTAATCAGAAAAGCTCAAAAGTCTCGAAACCACCTGACTCACTGCAAGGAACAATTCTGTTACTTTAATTTAGAGATGTGTTTATCTGCTTTGTGAAACAGAGATCTTGAAGTATTCTTCAATAGTTCTGGGACAAGATGGGGGAGAATGTCTTTGTTGGCTTTTGTATGGTGAAATCCTATTGTCCTTTCCAAATGTGGGGTTATTTCTGTTTGGATGAATGTGTATGGCTGGTGGCAGAGCTGTTGTGGTGCTGGTGAACTTCTTGCAATTATAGAAGGCATTATCTTGGTTTTGGTACTACTAGTAGGTTTTGGCATGATGACAAGTCCTGTAGGATTTACTAGTTGGTTGTCAAAATGAGGCACTGAGTGAGGATAAAGGTGACCTCTCCCTCTCTGTTTACCTTACTTGGTGTGCAAAATGATGGAATAATACTCTTCAGGCTATTCTTAGTTTACAGCTGCAGGATGTCATGGTTTGGAAGGTAGCTCTGGTGGGAACCCAGAGAATATGTGATAAAGGCAGGGATCCTCAGTGTCTCCTGGAGGTATGTTTTAGGGAAATCCATGGAAGGAGCTATCTGTCTTTATGAAATACAATATTTTCTATTAAAAATAGAAAGAGCAGAAGGGAACCTGCCGAAAAAATCACCCAGATCTTCAGAGATGTCTAATAATTATTTACTGTACTACTGGCATAATCAGATCCTTAAAACTGGCTCATGGTAACACTAGAAATAAGATTTGCAGTAGTTTTCTTTTTGCCTTGAAAATGCAATCTATAGGAACAAGGTATTTTGCTGAATTTTACAGTCACTGATGAGACATGAAACAACATGTTAAGTTCATAGTTCCTTTAATACTGTGATGTTTTCAAGATTTGAATGGAAAACCCCTATATTCCTGTGAGAATTTTATACTTTTGATTTTATTGTTCATTTTTTTTTGAGTTTTCAGTCCAATCTTTTTAAACTGGAAGTATTTTTCCCCTTATAAATGAGGCGACAGATTTTATTATTTAGGACTCTCTTTTCGGCATCAATTTTTAAAGTAGAATGATTTTTTAATTCAAATTTTCATTTAATGAAATAAAATTAAGTTCTAAACCCATAATTTCTAAACACTGCCTCTTATTTCATACATGGTTTACAGAATGTATAGCCTGCAACTTAGATGCCAGAGCTCAGAAAATGTTTATGCTGCCTAAACCTTTACAGTGTGCAACTTCATCACTGCCAATAACTTGTGCCTTGGTGGTCTGGCTCTCAGTTCTTAGCATACCGCTTCCTTCTCTACTTTGAAATGCATAGAAATGCCATATTTTTTTATAGGAGGTTGCCCAGTAGGCTGCCTGAAGCCAGTGCTTTTATATGGATGTCAGGCTGTCCTTTATAATTGCCAAAACCTGAGGGACTAATATCCCGATTTTCAAAACTTCCTTTATAGAACAATAAATGATTAATTAATATCATCTTTGGCAAAAATGCTTTCCTGTGAAAAATAATTTGGATATTTAGTGGTTGAAAATTTTCTGTTGACTGCCTTCCAAATGCAACATTACATTTCATTTTGCTTTGAAATACTAAAATAAATTTAATGGCTGTTATTTTAAAGGAAGGTAATTGCATTTTCTTTTGTTTTGTTTTCTATTGTAGACATCTAGAAAGAAAATAATAATTTTCATTTATTTATTAGACTAAAATTTTAGCTCCCTCTCTTACTCCTGTCTTGTCCCTTCCTTGTCTGCTTGGGGTGTTTTTTTGTTTTATTTTTGGTTTTCTTGTTTAACAGGAGAAATCTTTTTAGTCCTCCAGGTATGGTAAGTAACAGATGGAATGTGAAGGCTGTTTGATGATGGATTATTCAGGTAAGCTTTGTGCCAAAACAGCCAGTACTTTTTGTTAGCCTGAATCGTATCACCTGTTGTTTTACCTTTTGTCCTGGAACTCTTCAGAACCGTGTGCTTACATGTTTGATGCTGCAATATCACCCCTGAGCTGGCTGACTCTAATATCCTATGCCTCTAATAGTCCCATGACTCTAATACATGCCTAAATCTGTCTCAATTTACTGATATATTATCAGTAATTCTTATTCATCCTTCCTCATGACATCTGTACAGAATTACATGATGTATTTACCTTTGAAAAAGTAACATCTCTTCAGTCTCCTTTCCATGGTGCTCCTAATTTGACAGGGTTTGGAGTTTTGAGTTTCACTGAAATGTTCTCTGACTTGGACCTGAGAGTTATAGAATTTCTCCCATACCTGCTTTATATAAATCAGAAAAAGCATTTTCTCACATTATTCATCTTTTTAATTGCTTTTCCTCCAACCTCTGCACACATGAAATTAACTTTGAGCAAATGTCCATATTTTCATTTGTAGGCTGGAAACTGTCTCTCAATATCCTTCTTATTTTTTTATTATCCTGTTACTCACTTCACACACTGACTTCTGAGACAGCTGGTCTTTTTCTAAGTGTCTCTTCTTAGCTGAACTCTTTAGTATTTTTTTCTGCATGATGAATTCTTCTCTTTTCATATACATTTCTGACTGGTACATTGCTTATGTTGAACTCTTTTATTTTGCTTCTTGTATCACTCTGATAACATTAGTGTGACACTGGGCACTGGCAGAAAAGCAGTCATAGATTCTACTCATTCCTGGTTTTTGTCTTTGGTTTGGACACATCACCAATGCAGTTTAATTCCTGAAGACCTGGGGTACTGTGTTGGCTGAGAGTACATGCTGAATGCAATCAAAATAAAGCTGAAATTTCTCTTCTACCAACCTGTAGAACTCCAAGCATTACTCTCAGGTAGTGAGAAAGGAAAAGAAATGGGGAATTGGTAGGTCATGCAGAAAGCCAAAGTCACCATTTCAAGCTGTGACTAAGGAGTGTGCTGCCTTGAAGAGTTCATCAGAGCAGCAGCGCTTGGTGCCAATTCTGTCACCTCACCATTTGCTCATGGTGCCAATTCCATCTGCTGCCTGAGACACCATGCAGAGGGACTGGGTGTGTCGTGGGACACAGAGCTTGTGGTGTCCCTTGCTTTACACACCTGAAGTCTGCTGGTTTGTGGAAACAGTGCAAAAAGAACCTGGGTGTCAGTTTTTATGCAATGGACCTGGTGGTTTATAACGATTGAGATCTCATTCAGTAGCACTTATTTCCACTGGGGGGTGGTGGAGGTATTTGGGCATCTCTTTTGGTACCAGACTCAACCACCTCTATTGCTTTTATTGATACAACTTCCATTCCTACAAGCTTGTTGTACAAGCATCTGTATTTGAAAAGAAAACTAAATTCACACTTAATCTGAACTCAATTTTCTCAGCAGCTTTTGAAGGTGATTTCTCAAGATTAGGTATAAATATCCAAAGGATTTAGATTGACAGTAAGAGACTCTGGATTGAAATGAAAATAGGGAAAAATATAAAAAGATAAATTTATGATCTTATAATTCTGTTGAGTCCCAGCAAGCTGGAGCACATAAACTTTTAAATGCTAACATAGGGATTTTAAAATCAATGGAGTGTTTAATAGAATTCTGTACAATGCATGCAAAATCGGGGAAATGTGGCAACAGGCAAATTTGGAATGAGTGAAACCTTGAATGTGGCTTGGTTACATAATTAAAACTAGACAAACAAAGGAAAATGTCAATAATCCAACCAAGAAGTCACACAGATATAGATTAGTGTCTCACTACCAAGGAAAAAAAAACCCAACTAATCAAAACAAACCCACAGCTTGGAAAGCAGATGGCATTTTGGGAACTAATAAGAATAAAAAGGATTTCAGTAAGAGTCATATATGAATTGCTCAAATTATGCACTTAGCTCCCCATATGTATATGATACGATATGTGTATGATATGTATATAGTTCAGTTGAAGAAGCACCTGGGATCACCATCCTGATACACTCATTGTATGTCTGCCCTCAGGGCTGTCCAGCACTAAATGAAATGTTTTCCCTCCTAAGAGAGCTGGAACAGGGGATAAAAAAAAATAGTGAGAAACACAGACATGATGCTGTTACAGCAGAGGACTTATTTTTTTGGATCACCTTCCCTATGACATGACTGGGAGGTCTGAGGCTGAGAGTTTGACAAAGATCACTTAAATGCAAGATAATGCAAGATTTTACGTTTTGGCAAAACAAGAACAAATCCAGCAACAGCCAGATTGATAACAGACCAATCCTTTCCATCACAGAACTTATCTTTTCTACAGAAAACTGTTCTTCACCTTTTGCTGTAGCTCATGTCCCTTTCCTAGATGCCCCAATGGGATGGTTTTCCTCTGGTCCCTGCCTGGCCCCTATGACAGCAGCAGAGAGAAAAGTGGAATTTATCGTGGACAATTAGGTCCAGCTGAGGGATTTTCTTGCCATGGAGACACTGCCTCAGTTTCTGCTTCAGCTACTCTTGTTATGGGATCACAACTAATGTTCCCAGTTTTCTCCATCTCACTCTTGTCCTGTCATACGGCAGAGATTCATTGTCACTGCGATTCCGCAGCCCCCTCATCCAGTCTGGGGCACCTCACTGGAACAGCAGTTACCCTGCAAGCCTGCTCTGTGATCACAGTGACAGAAATGTGGCTGATTTTAAGAGTTTTAGGAGTTAAAATTTACTCTGCAAATAAGAGGTTTGAATTTGTGAAATAGCTTTCACAGATTATGAGGTGCTTTATAAAGAAGTGCTTGGATTATAAGAGTCTTAGTTTAATTTTAGAAGTCAAAGACATGTCATACCTTTTTAACAAAATGTGATTAATACAAAAAACCAGGCAGAAGTGGATAAAAATCCAGTCATCTGGATTTTTCACTTCATCATCTATTAATCCCTCTCTGAATGAGAGGCATCAGATGCAATTTTCAGGTAACATCACATGAGCTGGTACTTAACAGTTCTCTTTTCTGACTGAACAGCAGTAGGTATGCTAAGAGTTTGTCCAATGAATTTGTTTCACCAGAAGACTCCTGGCTCTAGCAAATGGCTCCAGAGGATTCTGGTCTTGTTGGAATTTGGGTCCAAATTCACAGCTTCAGTGTGAATTCTTTGATGCCACATGGAGGCTGTATTCACATGGTCACAATCTCTTCTGTATGGCCACCTATGATATCTGTGTGGTCCTGTTTTTATGGTTCTTTCAGAAAGGTGTTACTATAAGATCTGTAGCCTCTGCCATGTCTGTAGAAAACTGCCCAATAAATCCCAAAGTAGAGATGGGGAAGGGCTGGTACCCCATCCCAACCTCAGACCACTCCAAACACTTGCTCATACAGTCATACGTCTTCCTTAAACCAGGTGAAAGGTCTGTACACTGTCCATGCTCATAAATTTATTTCATATGAGCAGTTTTAACTCCTAAGACAAACCAATTTTCTCTCCTGTCTAAAAATAATATTGTTATGCATCATGGCCAGCACTGCTTTTTTCCTCAAACTGAAAAATAATTAAGAGCTTCATCGTTTCCCTCTGTCTCCCTGCCCAGTTTTATGATATCTCAATCCATTTTTTGCATTGCTATTACCAATTTTAATTCATCCATGTTAATCCTGTGGTCACCTTCAATGATTTCAGTGCAGTCAGTCCATGAGATGAACCTGTAAGTCTCAGATGATTTGTAGGACAGGTTTTTTTGCTCATTGCTGATGTTCTTAAAAAAAAATAGTATTTTGCCCAAAGAAGGATGAAAATACATTTTCCTGACAGGCAGAGAGAGAACATTTTTGTTATGATTGAAAAAAGTCTCAAAAGTTGTGGGGATAAAAAATGATGAAATTGGGATGCAAAAATATTGAGAAGAGGTTAGAGGAACTCACTGTGCAAGCAAAGTGCCAATACCCTGGGCCTGTTTCTGCCAGCACGGATATTTAACAGGAATTTGCATGGTGTATGTCTCTGATCTCACTCGCATACATTTTGTAGCATTAACACATCAGAGCTTGTCCTTTAAGGCCCATGGATCACTTGCCATGATTACACTGCACACAAGAACAGGGTGAATACTCATTTGGGAAATTTCTGTACCTTGGGGAGCTCACTGTCAGCAGCTGTGGGTAAAGAATCCAAAAGATAGACTAATATGGATTTACAGTGGAAAGAGGCCAACGCTCACTGTGGTTACTGAGCATTGAGAACACCACAGAATCCCTATGATGCCTCTAATTGAAGGAACAAATTAAAAAGTGTTTTCTCTGCATAAACACACAAAATTACACCTTAATTTATCTCCTAATCTGGGAATGAACCGGGAATTCTGGCTGCACACAGGGTTGTAATGTCCTTAAGAATAAAGTCTCTCAACATTGGTCATATGTACATATATATTATAGATGTAGTGTCACTGAATGAAGTCAGTTACTCTCCTGTGTGAGTACTGTTTAACCAGCAGGGATGCCAAAATCTGTCTGCTTATTGCTGACTCTCAATTCATGTTTGATCAAAGCCCCACTGATACATCTATCAAACTCGCTGATAACTTAATCCCTACTGCTCTCATTTCAAGTGACTGAGCCATTTCCCCCTGTTATGTTCAGCCTGCTGTAAACACCAGCACTTTTGTAAGTACTCTTTTCACCCTGCTGTTTAATAATCTCCCCAGCTTTTTTTTTTCATGACAAATGTGTTCATATTTCTGGAAATTTTCATGCTTATTGCTTTTGTCATTTAAGCCCTCCTAGCACAGTTGCCCTCTGCTACCTTCTCTGTTGTGTACTTGTGCCCCCATGATGTGAACAAATGCTCATCTCTGGATTCTCATGTTTCCTTCTCTTACGTGCTCCTAATTACATCCCAAAATTTACAAGTTGTCAGTATGAAAAATTATTAGATATAATGACTATCTGTGATGAATTTGTCCCATTCTTGGGTTAAAACCCAATTTCTTCATCACATAAACATTTATTCTCCTTTATTCTCAATTTACTAAATAATAAGACTGGTTGATGGTTTAATGTATGGATTCAATTAACTATTATGTCCCTAGGCAAATTTTAAGGTAAAACTTGACTAATTCTTTTCAGAGATGTGTGATACATCCTCAGGCAAAAAATCTGCTTGTATATTTTCAAACTCCTGAACCTTCATGTAAAGTATGAGACTTGCATCTTAAACCTCCTCATTTTACATCTTATTTATTTATTGTTGTACAATAGCTGTTATGTCATAAGACTGACTAGGAGTAGGCAAGAGAATTTTGAAGAATAGTTTAGTTAAAGACAATCAAAAAACCCATAAACCAGGGATTCAGTTGTGGAGATTCATCTTTATATATATATATATATTTATATAAATAAACACTATGTAGATATATATGTGTATATACATTATATTAAATTACATTATAATTATATTTTATTATGCATTGAATTATTACTGTTATATGTTTTTATTTTAGGGAAGCAAGTAATCAATCAACACATATGGTATTTGGAATATTTATATATAAGCTCCCCATAAAAATTATTGAGATTAAAAACAATTTAAAAATGCAGGAAATATAAATTCATATTATGACAATTGGATTTTGAGAGAAATATTGTGGGTTCTATTTTTTTTTTTTGTTTTGTTTTTACTTGCAATGGTTAGAATGAAAGTCCTCATGATTGATGTTAGCTTTCAATTCTATGACTTGTTCCAGTTTGTGTCACAATATTTGACTGATGTAGGAGTGTATTGTTCTTTGTTTGGATTTTTTTTTACTCAGTGATGTGTGACAGCATCACTTTGAAATCAGTACAGAAGCAGGGCAACATGTCAGCTTGATTTATTTAGCTGTTTTTCTGTTAACACTCCTCATCATGTTGGTAGAATGATCAGGTAGCTGGCACTAATGTCATCACACAAGGGACATTTTAATAATTCAACAAATATATATAATATTGCAAAACAAAATGGTTTCCCCATATTTGGGAAGATGTTTGCAGGATGTTATCCAAGATATTCCAATCCGTAAGAGAGTGGATAAAATCAGTTGGATGAGCTATCCTGTCTGATTTGATACCAACCAGATATTTTGCAAGCTCCTGAGTCACAAGGAAATACTGATTTCAAGAGTAGCCTTTTACACAAAGTGAGTCTTCATTAGTTTTTCTCAGCAGACAGACTCCAGTACATGTAGATTAATTTGTGCTGCATTTGTGGCACTTGCATTTCCCTGGACATCATGGTATCTGGATTACAAATTACTTATTGATATTACTCAGTAATTTAAATAGGGGAAATAAAGCAGCACTTAAAGATCTTTTCTCTGGTTTGTGTTCTTGCTATCAGTTGTCATTGTACCTAGGCCTGGTTTATATTGTCAGTTTTTATTGCCACTGATGGGCTTATTCCTGAGTCCTCTGCACCAGCAATCACAATATGAATTTTGAAAATTTTCAAGACCATTTGATATCTTATAGGCTCTTTTAATCCTTGAATGAAAAAATGCCTCCAGTTTTATGAAGGAGTTCATCAACCTTGCTCTTTCCAAACAGCTGCAGGTAGGATGATCTGTAACTGTAGTTTGAAAGAAGGGGCAAGAGTCCTTCCCGTGGGATATGGGGACAATTTTGAGAAAAACATGAGAAGAATCTGACTTCACCTGTTTATTTTGATCATTTCATCTATCCTGTGGTACCCTTGAGTAAACATTTTCTTTAGTGGTTCATTACCATCATTCCTCACGTCCTCTGCAGTATGAGTTTTTCAGCTCTCTCATGAAAGCTTCATATATATATTCATCTTAAAGAACCTCACACTGCAACACTGATCCTTGCTTTGCTCTCACCTATAATTCTTTTATGCTTAATAGATTTTATCCATGGACAAGCACTGCTTTATACTTTTTGCCAATGTTTAGTCCTCTGAGCCAATTTTCTACACAAAGCATTCACAACAGCTCTCTGTGAAGAATATTCTGGCCTTTGCTTATACTGAGAGATCTAAACTAGCAGACCAGCACAGAGTAATATGTAGTGTTAAAAAGACACAAATCACTCTTGGCCACAAATGAAATGTTGTAACTTTTGTAAAGTAGTACTCAAACTAGAAACTGTTGAGTTTCCACTTTTCTTTGCCAAACCACTTTGAGAATGAAGGCAAGAGTCCACATTTCTCAGACTGCTTCATCCCCCTGGTTGGTGCAGTGTGGGCTTGGACACATCTGTGCCATATCTCCCTGTTAGCTCCACATTATAAGAAGGAGAGAGAGAGCCACAGTACAGTTAACAATGTGGACAAAGGGATGCTGATATCTACACTCTGAAAACCTGTGAGAAGCTAGATGGATGCCCCTTTTTTTTTTCATACATTTCTTGTGGGGAAAGATGGGAGGGGCTGGTTATTTTTTGTTTGTCTCCTGTCTGTCATTTCTAAAGTTGATATCCTGAAAAACAGGAACATGCTATTCCCAAGTGTTCCTCACCTCCCACATTAGTTTAACAGATCCTGCAAAAACATTTTGTATAGCAGGGAAAAAAATATAATCCTTAGGATAACCTGAACAACATTTCAATTGATGGCATATTAATAAAGTTGAAAAATATTTGGAAAAGCAAAGCTGCAAGTCAAAGAGCATTCATTTTGGAAACAGAGGTGATCAGAGAGCAGTGTCTGTCTGTGGAGGGGAAGATCATCGGTTCCATCCTTGGTGTTACTCCATTACTTCATAGCTCTGCTTATGGGAGACGTGACAAATACAACAGGATGGGGGGAAAGGAGAATTTTTAGTCACTGATCAGAATACGAATGATCTGATATTAATGAAGGGAAATTTCTCTTCATTACCAATCTACTGAGAAAAAGCAGAGATGTCTGTGAAACATTTAGACTCTAAGTTACTTCAAGACATGATGACCAGAGTTTTATTTTTAATTTGCATTTTTAAAATTATTTTCCACATTAAGTACTTTACCAACTCATATGCAAATAATTCATCAGGGAGCTTTATCACTGTCAAGCAACTAGTTTGATCTGAAGAACCTAAAAGCTGTAGCAAAGTCAGAGAAGGCACAGTGGTGAGACCATAGCCAAACTGAATCTAAGCAGAGATTACTGCTCAGAGTTTCTGTGCTGCTTTATGGAGCGAGAAGATGTCAGACAAGGCCAATGTTCCTCTTCTTCTTTTTCACCCTGAAAAACATTTATTTGAATTACACTATGCTTACCCCTTCTAGTCCTCCAGTCTGTAAAGATATCATATAAAAGTCCACAGAGATGTCTTCTGTTATTTATAAAGCTTCTTTAACCATACCACTTTTACCCATGGTCTTTGAAAACAGACTAAGTACTAACAGACTAAGAAGAAAAAAAAAAGTGTTGTAAAGAGTTAATGACATTTCTGTGAGCATGCTGACACATCTAACATGGACTTCAAAAGGGGAAAGTTTCCTCCTGGTAAAAGAAGAGGAAGATAGAAAAAATAAGGCCTGAATTGCTTATTTTCTTTCCTCATTAAGATCTATGAGTTTTTACAGCTCTGAATCTGTTTCCCCAACTACAAAATGTCACAGATGTCCTCTGTTTGGACTCTGGGAGGAAATACATCAACAAATACAAGCTATTAAAACTTAACTTTTTTTTTGTTGAACTTTAGAAATGTTACATGGTTTCACCTGTTTTCAGGCTGGGTATATGAGGCCTCAGTAATTGGAGAGAGAATATTGAAAGTGTGTGGCATTGGAATGGCAGGTCTAGAACCAGGAGCCATTTCTCTGAAGCTTTACTCTTTCTCCTCAAAAATACTATTTTTGAGAGACAGATAGTAATTCTATGTATTTATATAGATGTTTATGTTTGTGCTTAAATCATATCATTTATGAGAAATATATTAAATATACTGGTGCCAAATCGATTTATGTCAAGTATTATTGATTTCAGTGAAGTTTCAGCTCAAGATATTTGTGTGGTTTATTTGTTCATTATTTTTACTTGTGGCATTTCTAAAATCTAATTTAAAAAAGGATTAATCTCTATGTCAAATAAGATGTTTCTATTTTAAACATTTTTAACCTTAAAAAATACAAGTGGAAGACATTAATTGTGGATTAAAATGCATGAATTATTTGTTCAACAAAATGAAATTAAGTATTTCAATTGTATAGACTTTTTTTAATAGCAAAGTGTTGAAAACAGGGTGATACAAAATGTCATTGTATTTTCTACTTTCATCAGACAGGAGGCAAAAGTGAAAAATCAGTAGAAAATGTTTTTTCCTACTACCTTTCAAGAAATGTGGTTCTCTAATCAAGCTGTGCAGATTCCCAGAATCATGGTGAATAGCAGTTAACTTCAACTCCATGTACATCAGTCTCCGTATGACCCTTTTTGACTCTCAAGAAATTTTTTAAAAGCCCTGACCAAAATCACAACAGACCTGGTTTTTTTTCTCTTTTAGATTGGAGGTGATAATTGATAACTAGAGGGGGAAGACAGGTTGCTATTAATAAAGAAAATTCAGCAGGAAGTTAAGAAAATCAGTAATTGCCTTTTTGTCAAAGAGAAAGTGCCTCCACCTGGTGTAGAAACAGACAAAGCCCCATGGGAGAACAACGATTTTGGATGATAAGCAGTTGAGATAGAATTCTTTACACTTTCAAAACACCATCTTTGCAACAATGTAGGATGTTTTTGGATCCTGACTACAGCTGAGGAATTCCTGGGGTGACAAGGTGAGTGTTAATGACTAGTAAGGGACTTCAGTGCATCAGGAAAAATGCATGGCCTGGGCACATGGGACTGGCCAGTTTGGGGGTCCAACCAGATGTGACAGTCTGTGTGACTGGTGAATTCAGCAAGCCTGGTGACAGGGTTGGGAGGGGACGCAGAACAAAGCATGACATGTATGAGGGGGAAAACGTTTCAAAATTTCAGTCTATTTTGTTTTTATTGTTTATTTTGCTGCCACCACCCTGCACCCCTAATGGCAAGGATTATTTTTGCTTTAATTCCAGACCAAAGTGAATGAACCATTGTAGCATCAGTGGGATACTAGGATATGAGTGAAACTCCTCAGAACCAGATGTGTGTGGGGATTTTTCCCTTTTTTATTTCTTCCCCCCTTTATTATGTAGCAGGTAGGAAAAGAAAGGGGATGAACGTTTTGCTGCTTGCTTCCAACCAGCTGGATTATTTCTAGTTGGCTGGTCACATCTCCTACACCTAGTGATATAAATGATGGGCTTAGTGAAAATGGTCTGTGCTTTTTAATTTATTTCCCTTTTTTATTAAGACAATCCAGCAGATTGCTTTATTTTTCTTAACTGCAGCAGAAAGAGCATGAGTGAACACGCCTGGCCTCCTGGTCCCTGGGGAGCAATCACACATTTGTGCAGACCTGCTCCTTGACCCTGAGCTAAAAGGCTAATCCCAGAAAAACAGGGCAATGAGCTTGCTCATTTGTGTGTTTTCTGTGTTGTTGCATTCTCTTTCACCAGGTTTGTGGTGGTGTAATGCTGAGTGCTTTTTCATACAGTCAGGTTGTTTCCTCATGCATCTCAACCCTTTATAAAAAGGCATATATTAGCTCCCTCAGTGCATGTATATATTTTATACTAAAATTTGAGAGTAATAGCTCCCTACTGCCTTTTATCACCAACCTTGCTAATCTGAAAAAGGATACAGACCCTGAATTCTGCATCTCTTTCTGTAACAAGCCCTGTTGTAGAGGAGCTGAGTTTCTGCCATGTTTGGTGTGGCGAGGTATTCCACAGTCTGAGCTTTGGAGCCTATGATCTAGTGAAAATTTATCCTATGTTAGAAATTTCCACAGACAGAGGTGTGTTAAATAAAGGATATTTCTCTTCCTGTCCCGCCTTTCTAGTTCCTTCAATGTATTCCCTCCTGCTTGATTCTATTTCCCAAACTTGTGTAAAACCAAAACCAAAAATAATATGGGGAAAGCTTCTAAACAGTGTGTCAGATGGAAGTCATAAACAGAAGAAAAATTGGTATAGTGTTGTAGTTTAGTGATAAGCGCTTTTTGGCTGAGAGTAGGAAAACTAAATTCTAGTGCCTGATCTTTGGGCTTTTTTTCTTTTTTATTATTATTACCAATAGCAAGTCTAATTGAGAAAATGAAGTTTAAATTCATGTGTCTACATGCACATGTCAGTTCTGCCTAATAAGTTTTGAACTTGTTGCCCTTGTTCAACCAAATTTACACTGGTAAAAATGTGTTTTGATAATTTGTATCAAATGTTTGGGGTTTTTTTTTATCTCTTTGGGGTTTGTGTTTGGGAGCACTGAGCTTTTTGAGGGGCGGGGTCGTTTGTATGTTTTTGGGTTTAGATGTTTTATTTTGCGGTTTTTGTTTGTTTTTCTAATGGAATCAATCACTGAATAAAACTGTGGAGAAGAGGAACGAGTGCTCCCTCAGTGAGGAGAGAAAAGCTAGAGGGGCAAACTCATCTCTGGGTTTACACACCAAAGAATCCCTGATTTTCAAATTCAGACTGTTCTCTGTCCCAGGAGCATTTAAATGCAGGCATAATGGAGCCACCTTGCTTCCCTCTCGGGCTGTTGTGGAACAAAATTGTGCAAATGGCTGTTTTCTCAGCTAATTGGCAATTTAAGAGTAAATAGTCCAAATTCTATGGCGTAATGTAAATTAAGGTTAAAACCCCCTAACCCTTAAAATTTTTCTTACCAAATAATGAAACATAAACTTGCGAATGAACAATAAACTCAAGATAATTCTCAAAAAAGCATTTAAACAATATCTGCAGATAAAAATGTTGCTATATGAAAAGAATTGCCTGTTCCCAATGGAGGTAGTGGTGCCAGTTTTTAAGGTCAGTTTAACAAAAGTAAAACCATTCTGATTTGTTTATACTCTTCACCCCCCAAGTATAATTTTTTGCTTTTGGAAGCCAGTAAGGAAAATGTCAGTCTTGCTTCTAAGCAGCCATCTAGACTTGTCTCAATTTCTAAGTCAGAGTTCTTTCTCCACTCAGGCCCTGCCATGAAAGAGCTCCAGGTCTCCTGGAACACTACTTAAGGATTGGCAAGCAGTGAGGTTTGGGAGCTGGGAATGTTTGAGACAGCAGACTCTGTGCACAGAAGTTACAGGGCTGATCTCTGTGGAAGGAATGCAGCAGGTGATCTGTCCCTATTGATTCTAGAGTGTATCAAGAGAGATTAAGGGGTTAACCTGCCTGGTCAGTGTAATTGCTTTTAGCTGAGATTTGTGTGCACTGCCCTCGCTATATTAAGTGTGGCAGCTGATTCACACTGTAGGGACCTGTGGCTTTACACAGCTCGCTCTGCAGAGAGCAGGCTTTGAAAAGCCCTAAATTGGACTTGCTTTTCTGCCTTACCCTGCCCTGTTTAGGTACATTTGGGCACATTGTGGTGTCCTTGCTGGCTTACTGAGGAGCAATGGTCAAGCTCTGGTGCTGGGAGTGAGAAGGTTTGTCTGCCTTCTCTCTCTGCTGGCATGCTGCTCCTGCAACCAGCAAGGCAGGGACATCCTCCCCAGCAGCTCAGATCTAAATCCCAGATATGGAGATTGATTTCCAGCACAGCCTGTGCTGTGTATAAATCCTGGATCAAACAGGCTAATCACTGTTAATCACTGCTAATCAGCATGATGGTGCCTGTAGACCTTTGCAGCCCTGCTTACTGGCTAGGGGGGACAAACTGCCAGTAGATGCTAAATCATTAACAGTTGCTGTTGAATTTAAGTAGCTGGTGGTGTTGAATTTAAGTGACTAGTGCTACTGTCATACACTGCCAAGAAATGAAATATTCCAGAGCTATGGCATCACTGTGCATTTTTCTCAGCACGACTGTGGTTCAAGCTGAGAAGCGTTCATCTGCCTCAGCACATGAACAAACTTGGTGGAAGAACTCCTTCTAAATAAACTACAGACTGTTGTATTGCTGATTATTTTTGAGGTTCTTTTTCATAACTCCATCACAGGTTATGCTATAGCACTCTGCTACCTGCAGTTCAGCATTTACATTCAGCACTTTGGCTGAAAGGAAAACTAACACTGGATCTCAGACTCCTTTATCTATCCTTGTTTACTGTGTGGTTTATTCTTGGATAGCTATGGAATTTGGGAAACTTTCCTGTCGGCTACTGTGATTTTCATGTTTTTATTCGCGCTATGCAGGTTTGATTGTCGGCTTTTTTTTGTTTCTATTTTTTTCTGTTAATTTGAAAATTGTATTTCAAAATAGCAAGAAAATGTGGCAGGTTGTATAGTTGGAGAGAATTATGGCTCCTCTCTGGTAGTTAATGTACCCTGAGCTTTTGGCTTAGGTGCCTCATAATGCCACATGAGGCATGTGGAAACTGCTCAGAAACACATTTGTTAGCTGTCATGTCAATGCTTAATTATATCTTACTTCTGTTTCAATGCATCATGCATAAGTCTGCTAAATGTTCTGTGTGAATCCAAACCTGATTTATAGGCACAAAAGTACCTTAGAGAATACCAGTGGAATAAAAGAGCTCCCTTTAATGTGCTTTGCTATCTGCAGAGCTCAAATTTAGTGTAACTTTGTTAATCTTTGAATCGGTAAACAATATTGCATACAGTGTGTAGCTTTAATTTAAGCAGATTGCTTGCTTATAATCTTGTTCTCAGGTGTGCCATGAAAATTAAATTTTCTTTCTTTGCTAGATTGTGGGAAGAGTTGAAAATATGGTGTGTGTGTTTCTAGATTCTCCGCTGCTGCAATTCAGGGCAGTTTCAAAGCCCTGACAACACCACTGATTTATACCAGCTAGTGTTCACATTTTGCTGCTATTGGTGATGGGAAACAAAACACCATTTTGAGGCTGCAGCTTTCTCCCTGTAAGCCCCTGAACTAAGGGAATAGGGAGGGCAGGAGGGAGGAGATTGTGCTTAGGTAAGGAAGTGAGGTCTTGCTGCTGTGTGCTGGGGGTGTTTCTGCATCTTCTCAATAAATTATTTTAGTTCTCTCAGTTGGTGGCAGCAGCTTCAAGACGCCATGAGTGCTTTTGCTCTGAAATGAGATTTACTGAGTGCATGATCCTGGAGCCTCTGAGCTTTTGGAAGCTGCTGAATGGTTGCTCCCTGCCTGAGCAGACTAAGGGCAAGGTAGTACCACAACATTTGAAGAGCAATGTTCTCATGTGTTCTATGGTGCCAAATAAAGAAGTTTGTTTGCTGTTTACCAGTGAGGGTAATGCAATATCTCATTGCCTATCCAAACTCTTCTAGGGGCACTGGGTGAAGGCATAAGCCTTTTCTGCTTTGAAACTTGTGGTAAGCCTCATGAAGGGGCTCAGAGTGAGTCTGTTGCTTAGACTGTTAATACACAGGGTTTTCCTGCACTGATAGCTGAAGCCTGTGCCTCCTTGCATTCCTTCTTGTCTGATCAATACATGCAAAAGGGTGTCAGGCCTGGAGTTTACCAAATACCTGGAAGCCCTAAAAGATATTTCTAAAGGGGATGGGTGGTGGAACTGAAACAGCCCACCTCAAATTTCTTGGTAAAGGAAGACAATATGCTTGACAGTGTGGCTTGACAGTGACAATGTGGAAGCAGGTTAGTGATTTTGGTTGAAATTTTACCAATTTCCTCATTCATCTTCTGATAAGAAACGTTTTTGGTTTGTGGATTCTTATGCAGGTTTTCTGGTAACTGTAATTTCTCCATGAAGCTCAAAGCACGTGAGAAGGTGTTTGTTAAGTAATCCAGAATGGGGATTGCCTTTCTTGAGGAGCTAGTCAGCCATGAAAACCTGTTTTGAGCTCCCTTGGAAGAGAACAGGAGTTGGTGTTTCCTCTTGGAGTAACGTTCAGGTGAGTGAGGATATGAGGAGAGGCTCTGTCTGGAAGCAGGCTGTGGGAATGCACACCCCTAAAGAAAAGAACAAGATTTCTTTCACACTATGGAAGTGAAGTTTAGAGATGATACCAAGAATTTAATTCCACAAATTAAACTTAATTTAAACCAATAGACTTTTGCAGTAGCTCAATTGACCTGGAATTTTATCCCACATAGCTAGTGACAATCAATGGGCATAATGGGAGAAAGTGGAAATAACAAAAAAGGTCAGAAATGGGCTTTTAAATGTCAGCTTTGAACTGGAGAAAACTGTAGAGGAGCCAGATACTTCAGTTTCTTAGAACTAAGTTTGAAAACTTTATTATTACGATTGCACAAGCTTTTTTTGGAAGAGAGCTGAAATGTCTTTAAAATGCTTTTATGCATATAACATATAAGGTTATGAAGCTTTTTTCCTTTTTTCTCCTTTCATCATGGTTGCTTACCACAGGCATTTCCCTTTTTATACTTCATACTATAAACCCTGGTGCAGCTGCATTGTTGTTCACCTTAGCAAAACATAAACTAGGGAAGATTTGCATAGCTACAGTTGCTTATCTCTTTGCTGCTTTCTCACCATGCCCAGCAGGCATGGTAGGAATTCATCATTTACGGTGACTTTATAGAATCCATAAACCCAGAAGTTTCAGTAGGAGAGGCAGTAGCTGAAATCAGTCTGTACTGTTTGCAAGGCAGTTCTTCAATGACAATACTTGCAAGACTATTTAATGAAGATGCCTAGGTTTGGTTATATAAATACACATATGTAAAAAAACCCAGATGATTTATTTTGTTAGATCATCACATTGGATTTCAGTCTGTGCAGTAAGGATTGAAATGACATTGAATTATTGAAAGATAGACTGTCTTTGCAAATTAGCTCCCTTTAAAATTTAGAACAGTTTAGGGCTTACACATGGGTCTTGTAGTCATCTTCAGGGTTTTGAAAGCTGCTAGGAATTGACACAGGGAGAGGGAATCCAAAAACAATGCTACAGTATGCCAGCCAATAAAGTCACCTTTGGCTGAGGCAGGCACAGCTGCTAAAACCCTTGTGTTTGAATTCTGCATAGGCACCCAGAGGTTCCAGCTATTTTAGTGCAGACTGGGTTTGAAAAGCAAGGATTTGTCCCCATGGACTCAGCTTCACAAAAGTCCTGCTCTGTGTGTTCTGTGTGCTCTACTCATAGCACAGTTTTGATGAGCTACCATCAACACATAGAACAGAACAAATAAATTAAGGTTAAAAAGCTGTATCCTAGGGTTTGAACACCTTTAAATGAAGACATGTGATTCATATTCAGATGGCTTCTACTAAATATTCAGCAGGGTGTTGCTTAGGTAGATTAACACCTCTTAAAGCAGTAGAGTTATTTTGGAAGCAAAATAGTTTAATGGATGCAAAAAGACTAATGATGAGAGCAAATGATGCCCATGTAATTAGAGAATGCCAGGACTTGATTTCATGATTAAAATAAATCATAAATTAAGAATATTATTTTAAGATCAGCACAGAAAATTTGAATTAGATTAGTCTTTAAGATTGCATTCAGTTTGTGATTTTATGTACCTGAGCTCCTAGAACTAAGGTAAAATTTGAATCTTACAAAAAAAGAAAAGGTGATCTGCCACTGCTTTTTGTTTTAAGTTCAAGTCCAAAAGACAACATCAGATGTTCTTCTTAAAAGAAATAATAAATCCTGGGCTATTAAACATAACTGCCAGACATCTAAAGGGGATTTTTTTTTTCTGTTGGAGTTCTTAAATTTAAACTTCAGTGTGTGTGTAATCAACTTCTGCTGCATATAGTATATGGAGAGCAGGAACATATAAGAATGCAGTTGTTCAGGAAGCCTTTGGTCCTAAAATCTACACCCTCTGTCAAACTGTGGTCAGTCTTCTCAGAGACAATCCATTTTGACCATTTCTGTCCCTAAAGAAAAGTTTATAGGAGCTTTGTGTTTCTAATTCACTTTATGTATTTTTGGTGATTGAAGAGAGGTAAAGACTGCCTTTCAGTGGCAATAGTTTCTGCTTCTTGAAGGACTCTGCTAGGAGATATTTTCTGCATGATTTTCACATAGCCTCTATGAGCATTCACCATTAGATACATAAATCTGAAGTAAAGCCCTCTTGAGGAGAATGTGATGAATTCAGCCATCTAATGAAAGGGAACAAGATATTCTCCAGATGGGAGAGAGATTCTAATGTCTGATCCTCCTTTGGAAGAGGGAGAAATTGACCTTTAGAGCATGGTCAGCCCTTGCTGTCTGGTGAAAGAAAAAAAAATAAAATAGACTACATAAATATGTTTTTCCCTTCTTCCCTCACAGGGATGGGTTGGTCATTGTTTTTGTTGTTGGGATGTGGTAGATGAAAGAGAAGTTGAATGGATAACATTAGCACAAAAACTTGCTTTACTTTGAAGATTTAAAATGGGCTTATGAACTATTTACATCCTCTCTTGAATTAAGATATTAACAAAATACAGGTATCTCTGGTTCTATGCACAGGAATTCATTGAACACTTACTGCTTTTTAAGCACACAATTATTTATTGACTGTCTCTTTAAGGATGTGTTAGATTTTTTTTAATTGTAAAAAGTTTTTGAGAGATATTTTTAGATTTAAGAAGCTTTCTAAGATAATCCCTTATCTACTTAGCATACAGAAAGAGCCAAACCCATCAGCTCAGCATTGTCTCTGAGTTTTAATGGGTGCTTTGTGATGTTAGAGTGTAATGAAGTTTTTCAGGGAAGGGTAGGATTAATCCTGTCCTGTAGGAGAGCTGTGCAAAAGTAATTCTATCCATGTGAGCAAATTTTAAATAAATGGGTACATTTGCCAGTCTCTGAATGCAGGATTAATTTTTATGCCTGGTTGATTCATGTGGGATCTAAAAAACCATGAGCCTAAAGTGCTGGAAATGTATAGGAAAATTGTCATTTGGTCATAATTCACCTTGACATGAGTGATGGAGAATTCATATGGGTAAGTGAAGCCTTTGAGGGCATGGGCCATAGTTATTAAATCAAGCTTTTCTATGAATACAAGATTTCATGAGGTTGTGCTTGCAACACACAGCCTTAGTATTCAGTCAGAGTGTGGGGAAGGAGTTGATAACATATTTGTGAACGTTTGTTTGCATCTGACATGGCTTCTTCATTTAGTCAGACTTATTTATGGCTTCTCACTTGCCCCTGCATAGGGGATGCAGGTAAACTGAATTTTGTTTGCTAACATTCAGGCAGAGCTCTCTCTTGTTGCTTTCCAAAGTGTCTCCTAAACACAGATGTACAGCTGTGCTAACATCAGAACAGAAACTTTGTCACTGGTGTCCTTTCTTGATTAAGTTGCTGCCCACCCTCTGTAATAAAAGAGTCCAAGCAGAAACTCTGACCTGCTGCATCTTTGATAGACAGAAAATCATTGCAATGTACCTGCCTACAAAAACAAAGGGTGATTATTATTCATGTAGAGAAAAGTTGTGGATAAAGGAGACGTTACAGAGATCAGAATGAGTTTACAAAAGATTGAATGGGAGACTTGCTCCTTTTCTGAGTGTAGAATCTTGATTGTGCAGGAGCTTACTCTGTGACCCAATCATCTATTTAATTATATCTTGGATAAATTTGTTTTACAGTCTCATGACTAAAATATTTAATTGGTTTAAGTTACCGAAATAGGATCAGTTAGCAGCAGCTCAGTTTTCTAGCTGTTAGCATTTTTACTGTGCCATTAGTTGGTATAGGAATATTATCCTATCTATGTTGGACGCTTCTACAAATGATTTAAATTCTTTCTGTCTTTTTGACATATTTGTGAGTATTTCAATGTACAGTGTCTCTCTATTTTTTCAATTCTTAATTGAAGAAACAAAGAATGAGGCTTTCATATTTCTGTCCATGCCAAATTTTCTCAATGAACAGTAAGAAATTTGTCCTTCAAGTATGTGGGTTTTTTCTAATTGATTATAATTGATAATATATGAGGGGTGGTGAAAGGTAATCAAGTCTATTACTTGCAAAAAATCACACAGAGCTTACCTCTTTAAAAGTTAAGCGTCTGACCCAAATGAGTGCATCAATTTGTCCATAGTCTTTGAAGAGGAATTAGTCTTGTGACTGAAATGTATGTCTGCTACTAGTCTCTAACAGCAAAGGATCTCCAGATGCTTAGTTTAAGTAAACACTTAAATTTTAGACTGTTAATTAAGTTCTTATAAACAAATTACTTAATTAAGTTTGTCCCCCACAATCATCTAGTCCGAACTCTGTGGTCAATGGCTTTCTACAGGCCGTGTTAGATCAATTTTCGTGCTCCATTACACCTGATTCTCTTTCCTTTTCCCTTGGAATGAAACTCTGGCTACCAGCTGGAGTGTTACTAGAGACTTTACTCAGCTCACTGTGGCTGACACAAATAGTCTTCCAATGTCCTTTGGAGCTCCAGTGACAACGTTGATTGATATCGGCTGCAAGTCTGGCCCAGTGGCTGTAACCAAACGATTGATAAAATCCAGAAGTTCAACTAATGCAAAGAAATTGATTTTTTAATATACATTTCTATTTGAAGGGTGGTCCTTAGAGTCATTCTTTGACTCTGAGTTGTAATCATATTCGTGTTGTTCAGATGATACACTATGCCTGGGGTTGCAATGCGTCATGAAAACCGCATTGTGTTGGATAAAAATACAATCTGCAGTTGAATAGGACTTTTTTTCACCGTTGTCTATCAAAATTTCTATTACTAGCTCAGTCATTCATTAGCAAAAATACAAAGCACATGTTCTGAGTTCTGTGCAGGACCATCAATTATGCTAGTCTTGTAAAGAAGTACTGGCATTCATTTTGAACTGGACAGCAGATTTTTTTCTCTTCTTTTCACAAGGCTATTTTTATTCTCTTTTAAGTGGAAACAAACATCCTAGTTCATCTTCCAGGGTATGTCCCTGACACAGGACATAGAATAACTCATTTATAAAGGAGAAAAGCTGTACTTGAATCCAGAACTTAAAAATTTTCTTTCTTAAACTTGGCTCTTGAATTAACACCTCTTGAGAGAAATGTTAAGACTTTTGTATTGTCTCCAAAGAGCAGGAAATCTTGGATAGAAGAGTTCTTCTGCCTGTCAGAGAACTGCAGCTTCAGTTTTCTTGTCAGTTCCTATCTGTGGCTATTTTTGGCACACCAAAATGCTTTCGGATATTACAGAATTTTTTTTCTGTATGGTTGGACCTTATTTCTAGACAGGTCTATTGCCTTTGTAAATTTTGTTATAAATTACTATTATCATAGTAGTAGATTAACTAAATCCTCATCTTTTGAGGGAAACTTAATCAACACCTTTGTCAACAAAGGCTGGTTAGAGCCCAAATTATTAAATAGGTGGAAACATTGCTCCTTAACAGGCATGAAGGGAGAATTAAGCACCAAGCCATAGTGAAGGAAGATGGAAAAAAAACCAAATATGGCAGACTAAAATGCATAACATGCTAACTTTTCTCTAAATATGTGTCCATACCAGGCTAATGGTTTATGGTTAGAGATTCATGATAATAACTTCTTTAAAGTTAGAGGGACTGAGTAGAAGAGCACACAGTTTTTTGAAATTGAAATATTTCCCTTCGAAGAACATAAATTAATATTTTAAAAACTGTATCACAGGTCTCTCTCCTTTTAAAAAAATACTTTTCAATGCATAAATTGCAGTTTTACCAAAGGAGATTAAGTATGGGGCAGGAGGGAAGTAAGAAGTGGGCTTTCCCTTTGGGTTAAAATTCATAGGTTTTCAGTCCGAAATCACAATCTTAATGAAGTAACATATTCTGCTGGGGTAACATAATGCATAGCCCATTCACAGGCAAGTAGATTGAGAGAAAAATAAGTTAATGTGAAAATGTTTTCTAGGATTTAGTCTTGTTGCTATTAAAAATGACAATGCACCATCATGAACAGAATGGCTCACCACATTCATATTGTATTCCAGGCTTTAGCTAGAAGCCTTTTAATGATGCATTAATAGGAATGTATGGGGATTCCAAATAAGCTATACAATTCTCTGTTTCGCTTTTTTGACCCTAATGTCACACAACACAACAGGAACACCAAGTGTGTATGTTTACCAGCTGTCAGCAACACAACATTGCTTGTATTTGTGTCTGTGCACAGCTTGGTGAGTCTCACTCTTTGTTTATGATCCCTGCTTTGCATTGCTGTCACATAACTCTTCCCATCAATAATAATCACAGACGTGTTTACTTTAGAAATATGGGGAATGAATATGCTTTACTTCAACCTAAGGGAAACTCCATAAATAAGCACCTGTGAGGGAAATAATGAACCTGCTGATAAACATATGTATTTTTTACTGAAGACTATGAAAGCGTTTACCCATGCGTCTTTTGAAACAGACTGAGGAAACACAGCTTAATGGTAATTCTTATTTGACAGTGACTGGGATATAACATATACCCTGCATACTCCTTCCTTTTGTTTGTTTGTTTTCCCCTAAATACTTTCCTATAAAAAATGAGCTAAAACTGAATTTAGTATGGCAAGTATAGATTATTTTATTTATTGTGTAATATAACTCAGGATTTCTAGCCTAGCATCTTTCTCTCCCATTTTCCTGCTCTTACAATGCAGCTGGGGAGAAACAATCTATTGTGCTTCATTAATCCTTTTAATATCTGTTGTCTGCATTATTTGCTCTTTACTTTGTGTTTAGAATTAATATTTAACTTTCATTATGCAAAGTCCACTCAGCTGTATTAAATTCTATTTGCTAGACTTCTGTGTCAAAGTGCTGCTAGGACAGCATTTAGAACCCAGTATCTCATCTTATGCTAATGTTTAGGCAAATCAGTGAATAGTATTTATTCGATTTATTGAATTTCCTGAAGGAATTCTTATTCTTTCATCTTTGTAACTGATAGAGATGGAAAACAAGAAGTATTCTTTCTACCCTGTTTTTCTCCTTCATAAACAATTGCCTATTACAACTTGATTTCCAATTTCTAGCCAATTTTCTACTCGACTTGCTGGTATTTTTGCTTAATTCTGTTGGTACAATTGACTACAGGCACTTTTTTTCTCATATATGCTTGTTTGCAGCCCTTTGAAGTAGACTAATTCTAAACCTTATTGTAGTTGTGAAGACTTAAATTGGGATGTTATTTGTGTTCCCTCTTTATGTATATTAATGATGGTTCTTACTGGGGCATTCTTAATTTTGACAGAAGGCACACTGGGGAGGCATCTTGACTTGGTGTGACCTCTCCAGTTGCATGTTGAGTAGCCAAATTAAATGAGGATGGACAGTACATCTTAGGCAGGGATCTCATCTTGGTTACCAGAAATTCTGCAGGGTGCTAACAATCAAAAACCACCATTTCCTGCACTGTATGTGCATCAATGAAAAAAGCCAACTAAGACACTTCCTGTTCACTTTGGAGAGAATTTGAAATCAATGGTGTTTTCAGCTCTATGAGAATTTATATTCAATTCTCCTAATTACTCACAGACTAGTTGTCAACAGGCTTTATGGATGGGATTAATATAGCTGAATAAAGACCCTTAAAATTTGCTTTCACTCTTTTCCCTGGAAATAAAACCCAGACTCTGGATGTACTGGGATTTTGAGAGAGACAGGACCACTGGTAGACATTTTAAAGCATGATTTATTATTCTTCTTTTATGGTCTCATGAAGGAGTGAGTATGTCTTCACCTTATTCACCAGATGTTCTTAGTCAGTGGTCACAAGAGTGCAGGTCACAAGGTCTTTTAAAGGTTATTTTGCCAATAAACTAATGCCACAAAAGAATATTTCCGCTTTCACACCAAGAGTTAATTATTTTGTTTTATATGTCTTCACCCCAGTGCGGACATTCTTAGCCAATCATATAATGGCACACAAACCTACTTGCTATACCTTAAACTCTTTATTACCTTTGTAATTGCTTCTGTATCTTAACTTAAAAACCTTAAAACTTTCCACTACTTAGCTTAATGTCTTTCTATCTGTGAACTCTCATTCTCGCTTATGGCTTTAAATGTGGAAGCCTTTTCCAAGGTCTCAGGTTGAACCCTGTGCTCATGTCTATGTTTGACCTCGCATTTACAAGATCTTGAGAGCTTTCTGTGCTTGGGATTCCTACAGGATGAATGAAGAATTTTTTTTAAATTACCCAAGCTTTGCTGATGTGCTTCAATATTAAGTCTTGTGTTTCCAAAATTAATTACTTGACCTTCTTGAATGTGTCCATAGTGCAGTTCTGGTCCTGTTCTTGTTTTGAAACTAAACAATAAGACTGCTGAGAAGTTTGAACATACCTCTGTTTGTTTTCATGATGTACCATCTTAAGGTGGGAAAAATGCTTTCAACTTCTGAGGAATTCTAGGAAAATTAAAAAAAATCCCAAAAATAGGAAAACATCCTTTTAGTCACATCATCATTTTTTACTTGGATTATTTTTCTCTCCTAGAAGTGTATGACTTTTAAGAAAGATTGCTTTTGGGGTTTTTATTTATACTAGGAAAAGTAGGATTCCAAATGCATCTGGAAATCACCAGATGGGATGGTAATATATAATTCTGACTCAGCATGAAAAAATATGGAACAAAAGTAAATACCATGGAAAAATATTTGTAAATAAATTAATCAAGATCAGAAATCAGGAAAATCAGGAAAATTTGTAGAAAACTATTGCAACTTGAATCTAATGAGCAGTAACAACTTCAATTATGCAATGTGAAATTTGAAAAACATGTAAGCAAAAAGATAAACAAATGTGGGAAGATGTCTGGGAGCAGAAACATGGTTTGTTGGACAATAACAGGGAAAAAAAATCCTTGTAGGTGACTGCAGTGTGATCATCAAAAAGACAGTGATCAATGAACACATTGGGGAAAACCAGAGCATTGACCAACAGAGCTGCTGTTCACAGGCAGGAGCCCAGTGCTGGGGCTGCCTGCAGTTCTGAGACTGTCCCAAAATGCTTACTGCCCAGAGGAAGTTCAAGCTTATCTTTCAAATTAAAAAGGGGAAACAGTTACAAAAAAGCCAAGCTTTGCTAAGTCAGCTTCAGTCTGCTGTCTTCGGTTTCCCCTTTGTCAGCAGAAGCTGTTGAGAGGCAGCCTGGCAGCCCACCTGTGTTTGTTTTTCAGGTTATTAAATATCAAAACTGAGCCAAACACAGTGGAAGTTAGAGAATATGTTAGAAATAATGGATGAAATCTTAAAGGATCAATTCCCACAAGTGTCACAAGACACATAATGGGGACATGATGAGTTAAACAACCCTGAGGGATACTGGCAGCACTCCTGTGGCTGGTCAGGGTGTTATTATGCTTCAGGTTTTCTAATATTGTATTGGCAGTGCTTTAGTTAGTGGCTTACAGATAGGAATGCTCTTAACATTGGTAGAAAGCCACTTTCACAAGAATCTTATTTTTCTTTGCATACAATTGATTAACTTGGAATTTTCTTCAAGAACTAAATAAATAAATGTGTTTTACAGTTTCTTGCCCAAATTTCCAGTCTTTGTCATGTCAGTAGATCTTCAGCTGGTATAATTTGGGGAATTCTACTATTCTTCTCACCCTTTTTCTTTTTTTCTGGACAATGTGTCTCTGTGCTGAACTCAGTCTTTAATGTGCTCACTCTGACAGAAAGCACTAGATTTGAGGAAGTGCCAGCTTTTCAGTAGGCTCCCCAGTGTGAAGTTTTGAGCTTTAATTCCATCTATAAGAATTCGGGGTACTCATATTGGCACTATATGATAGACAGAGACTTGAAAATCAAGGCACTTCTCAAAGTATGAGCTGTCCTGCATTTGACACCACGTTGGATTGGGTTTGTATGGCCACATTTTGGTACTGGGGTACAGGGTTGGTTTCTGTGAGAAGCTGCTGGAAGCTCCCTGCCTGTCCAGCAGAGCCAATGCCAGGCAGCTCCAAGGGGGATGTGCTGCTGCTCAAGGCTGATCCAGTCACAGATGGTGGTAACACCTCTGTGATAACACATTGAAAAGAAGATGTTTTTGCAGAGATGTAATTGCAGCCAGTGAAGAAACAGAACTTAGGTATTTTCTTATTCTCATTCTTTCAACAGCTCTTTTTACCTGAAGAAAATAATATTCATCTTCACTCACTCTTCAGCAGTGGAGCAATTAGTTTTTGTTTTACTCTTGTTTGGTTGGGTTTTTTGGGAAGGTGCTTTCTTGGTGATATCTCTTTTTGGTTTGTGGGTTTCTTTGACTTTTTTCTCTATGTAGAATCCCTAAATAACTTTAGTGACACAGACCACATATTGTGAATATCCTTTCCATGGAAAGTAGCTTTGTTTTAATTCTTGATTTATTTCAAAGGTATTGCAAGTAATTCTGTTTCTTACCTTATAAAAACACAGGCTGAAATCCATTACTACAAAGCAAATGTAGGGTTGTGTTTAATCCCTGGGCTCAAACAGGCAGGTGAAGTAAGCTGGACTTGACCTTCTTACTTCTCAGAGGCAAAAGCCGCATTTCTTACGGAAATATCAGATAACAGAAATTTCACAGCATGCTCTTTTGTGTTTTGGAAACTGATATTTTAATCAGAGCTGTAGAATTTCTTGGGAATAACTTGCTGTGCCTGGGAGAAAAAAGGTGGCTGCTTCCAGCACCCTCTGCTCCTCCACCTCCTTTGTGTAATGTATAATCAGTGTAAATTGTCACTGTGGAACAAGAGGATAGCTTGAGTTGTACAGCTTGAAGAATTTCTCCTGATCCTTGTTCAAGCTGACAAACAAACAAGATGAGCAGGCTGAATAGGTTTTCCTCAATGATTTGCATAATGGATTTTTGAGCCTTGGCATGCTGGCCTGCAAACTACATGCTCCCTCCTTTTCTTTTCCAATGTGGAAATGTAATCTGAACTCTTGTCATGCATTTGGGAAATGGACTCATACTTGTGATTCAAAGTAATCAGGATGCAAATCGAGTTCTGTGGCCTAGTAATCTCAGCTCACCTATATGTGAACAATGATTCTGACAGAAATAATGATATTAAACCAAAGTCCCACTCTCTTGTGTGCATGTGAAAAATCAAGGAGGCAATAGATTTATTCTTATTCTCTGAGAGTACAGTTTGTCTTGGTTTCATCACTGTATTTCTGTTTAATTAAGAGTTTCAGGCAGTGCTATAGAAATGTTTCCTGCACTCAAAATGCAAACTGATTTGGAGTTTGTCATGCTTTCTGATATGTTGGCATATCTAGTAGGTATTTGTAACAGGAAGTTTCAACAAATCCCAGCATGTGAGGATAGCTCTCACATAATTAGTTCATGGGAGATACTCCAACACAGCACAGTTAGATGAATAAAGCATACTGGGGGGAAGCTAGGAAACCCTGTAGTTTTGACTTTCCCAATACTGAAAACATCACTGTGCCAGGGCTGTCAGTATTGTGACTTGGGAAGGGAGAGAATCAGATCAAGAATATTTCAAGTATTGGCCTTTTCCTAATAGTGGTGCTCCTGCTGCTCTTGCCCCACAGCCCTGCCTTTTCCACTGCCCCAGCACTGAGCCAGCACTGAGGGAAACATAGCATGCAATGCCCAACTAGTCCCCCTTGAAAAGCAATTTATGCTCACCTTAGGGACTGCAAACAGTAAAGTTGTGTCTGGCTGCCTCAGTGGCAGTCAGGCACCTTTGAAGAATGCTTTCCTTAGGCTTAGTCTGTACCCACTTGCTACTTGCCAGGAGCTGTCAGTGATAGGCAGAAAGCCCAGCTGTTACATCTATTCCTCTGATGCCTTTAGTCCTTGAAAAGTCAGAAAGGTGACTTTGAAGAGAACATTCAAAACTCTTCCTGAGGGTCCCCTTGCAGCCCGACCTTAATTGCCTCCTTCGGCTCAAAGTGTCTTTCCTTCTTCTGCCTTGCTGTGTGGCAGAATCTCCTCTTATGCTGCATTATTTAGTATCTCAAGAGTGGGCACTGTGACTTCAAATGCTTTGAAGCCTCCAAGCCAACCTGTGTCATTTAAAGAAATGGGGGATTTCTCTGTGGTTCTGAGCAACCAGTTTATAAGATTTTTATTTTTATTTTTAAAATACTGGACCGGCAAACACTCTGCCTGGATAAAATGAGGATGTTCAGCTTCATTAACAACAGAGAAAAACCTCTTCCTCTCCTTTGGCTGCAGCCCCTCCTGGAGAGTTCCAGTGGGTCATGTAGGCAACTCCTCTTTGGCTATACAGTTCTTGACACAATCTGTGGAAATATTCACTTAACTTTTGAATTATTGCCAGTGTTATATTACAGGGAGGTGGGAAACAAAACAAGTCATTAGTGAGTATGGCAACAATGTGTTAGGGTGGGGGTTTAGGGGTGTTACTCGATTAAACCTTAAGCACAGCTCTACAAACCAACAAAACCCTTCTCCCTTCTGGTGGAATTCTTACCTACTGAGTATCAGATTCTTTTGTGTGTTGATTTCAGTTCAGATGTCAAGAGATTCTTCCAGATTCTTTTCATAGAAATACTTTACTGATACTGTAACTTTTTTCTTTTTTTGTTTTCACTGATTTCTAATTTACAGATGAGCTAGCAGTCCATGAGGATTACCTTTGCTATGATATTTGTGTACCTCATTAAATAGGATGATCAGGACAGTGCTGAGAGAGTTTAAGTCAGCTCAGTTTAACTTCAGTTTTAACAACAAAATCTCTTTCATTCTTCTAGTGAAGGCACATCTGATGGTCTTTTTTTTTTTTGGATACCAAAGCAGAAAGCGTACATTTCTTTTATTGATCCCTGAAAGTTATTAAAGGTGTCCCGAGCTACGTATGCTTTTATTGGTGTGCAAATTATTTGGATATCAAGAAATGCTAATCTACACTGGGAGCTCTCAGACTTCAGAGTGCACAGATTCGTTAGGCTATAAATACTGTTAATATCCATAAGTATCAAAGATTAATGATACTAGTTTTTATTTGTTCTACAGACAGGAGAAACTTCTTATTTAAATTTAACCAAGTAAAATAATCTTTTTGACACTTGATGTGAACATGTCACTGAAAAAAACCCGTGTCATGTAATTAATTGATTAAAACTTGTGAATATTTCAAGAGTATTCAAAGGAATTTTTGTGGGGATGTATGTTCCAATGACCCAGTATTTCAAAGGATACAAAATTGAAAGCTCAGATGAGTTCAGGAGGATACTGCTAGCAAGGGATTTTTAGACAAATGTCCTAAATTATGTGCTTATCTCTCTAAACTGAAATAGCTTGCAAAGCCAGTGACTCTTAATGCTGGTCAGAAACAACCCAGCTTATTACTTTTTCTTTCTCTGGAAGAAAATGGGAGGTGTTTGATGTTTTCTTTTGAATTAAATAGATCTGATTTCCATGGGGAAAGAATTGATTAAAAGAAACATATAGAAAAAAAGTCCCAGACATTTCCATCAAATTTCTGGTCTTGCCTGGCTGTTCATTGGTGTAGAAACTAATTGCTAGAGACATGATTCTGGGGTATCTTGCCTATGTGCCTACAGTTCTTGATGAAAAAACCTTAGATTTTTTCTTTGTATGATGACTTTCAAGGGCTTGCTGCTTTGAAGTTAGAGGCATTGCACTTTTTTCCCTCTACCATTTTTCTGGCTCAAAAGCACTTTCACAATGCATAGAGATGAAGGTTTCACACAGTCTGATTTCTGCAGTGGTGAAAAAGGCGCGAGAGAAATTTGCGAAGTTCCTTGGTTTTTTTCTTCACTGTTAATAATCTGTAGTCTTTAAAAGGCTTGAAATGTTGGTAAATCACTACATTTTATATATTACAAAATTAAGAAGAAAAAACTATAATTTTACCTCTTTGCTCATTATCTTGGGAAACACCTGCTTATGCCAAACTACTGAGACCATCCTACCATCCTCTTAAGTGTGATTTTGGTCTGTTTGTGGGCTGAAAGTACCAAAGCCATACAGAAATCCCACTGTTTAGAAATGAGTGATAGCAATGACAAGATACAAAAATAAAAAAGAATTTCATTTAGCATGACTGTCAAATTTTCAAATATATTGCATGCGAGTAATTATGTGAATGTACTTGCAGTTATGTGAATGTACTTGAAATTCAGAGTATATAGTGTAGTTCCTACTTCACTAGAGGTGAATGCAAGTGTAAGTAAAGAAGTATTACTGCCTTTAAATATGAAAATCAACAACCATCAGTCAACAGAGCTGATAAAATGTCTATCAGAGGTCGCTACCCAAACTTATCTGTGAGCTGTTTTACCCTTCAACATGCTTTGAGTATAGATTTTTCATAGCTAAGAAGCTCTAAAAAGTAATATTGCCCCAAGAGGTACTCCTGAAACCATTCACAGCATCTCAAACCTGTCAGGATTGTATGTTTCAGCAATCTAAAAATTTATCATTCTCATCAGTCTGTTTGATGAAATGAAATCTGTAAGTTGGTTGCTGGATATAAATTACCTGGGAGTCTGAAGATTAAAAGTAGCTCCTGAACAACTGGAATGAGGGAAAAAAAAGTAAAAATTGAGCCACATTACCCCAACTCACTGTTTTTTTTATATGGAAACCTATTCCCAGGCAATTGACTTTACATTATTCATTATTTGTTTGAGATTTGAATGGCAGCTGCAATATTATAAAATATAATGAAACTTTCCAAAGGCAGTGGAAGTGCAAATTCAAGCCCAGTTACAGGTATATGGCTCAGAGAATGCTCTTATCCTTGAAAATGAGCTTCATTTATTTTCAATACACTGAGGAAAAACAACTGCATTTGAAAACTCGGTGTTTGTTCATTAGCACTTTGTCTTACCTGTCTTGTTTTAAGCTCCCAAATCCTCCCACTGTTCTGATTATTTGCCTGATAGTGTGTGATTTCAGCTGAAATTTAGGAGATCAGGAAGAGCCAACCAGGCAATTCATTCTTGGAGAGCCACAGGGATTGCTTGGAGCTTGTGAAGTTGAGTGGGGGGTGGGAACTCTACTAAATCACATCCATGCAGATAGAAACATCCCAAGCTGGGTAAGAGGAGTTTGGAAAATGCTGGAATGATCCATTTTGCCTTACAGATAGGGAAAGTCACATCACTTCTCAAAGTTCTGATACTAAACTGAGGCTGTGGTCTGAACAGTGCCATGAGCTATTGCCAGACCATTTCTGCAGAAACTGCTACGATGGTCTAAGACTTTATTCCTTCCTCCCTCTTCCTCCATCAGCATATTAGCACTGTTCTGCTCTCAGCTGCTGCCCATGCAGCAAAGCTGAGGAAAGAGAAGCACAAAGGCTTAAGTTTTGTGAAGGATCAATGCCAGATAGTTTTGTATCACTTCAATAAAACTTTATCTCTTTTTAAATTGTAAGTTTGTCTTGGAAATTACAGAAATATGTTCACAGATACTTTCTCAATATGTTTTGCCTGAGGTAGAGACAAATGTTGGGGAAATACAGCCTAAGTTCAAAGTTTCCTGTGATCTATTGGGCAAATCCTGGTACTGGACATTGCTGTCACCTGTGAGAACAGGAAAAGTGTTAAAAACCCCAAATAAATGGAAATTTAAAAATTACATGGGGCTTGCTTCTCTCTGCTCACAAAAGCAGAAGCTTTCTCATTGCACCTGATCATTGTATTCAGTGTACAGTTTCTTTTGTTTTACCATGTAGAATCATTCAGAGGAGACTTTCAAATATAACGACTTTTAAAGTGGTGGTGAAAGAGGCTGGCACTGATTTTAAAATTTTATCGAGACTTATTATTTTTGAGGAATTTTGACCACATTGAAATAAGGCCTTTAAAAAGCTGAGTAATTCTGAAGTCTGTCAGTCACAAGCAGCTTTATGGGAGTAATTGTTCCCTGTACAGCAGCACAGACCTTGCATGGCTGAAGCTCACAACCCTGAGCAGGCAAAGTGTCACCAAAAGATGTCTTGGTCACTTGTTCCTATCAAACTTCTTGTGCTGATTCTGATATTGACATGATTACATACTGAGCTAGACTGAGGGACTGGTTCAGCTGAAAACTTAAAAAAAAGAAGGTAAAAAAAATTCTTCCTTGACTATTTAAATAATTTCAGTTGGAAGAAAGTATTGTTTTTAAAAAAAAAAAAAAGTTTAAGAGGAAAAGCCTTTCACAGCTCTAGCTGTAGTGATGGATTAGTTTTTCTACAGGTTTCTCTCTAGGGCTTTTGCAGCATTAATTTTCATAGGCAGGAATGTTGCATTAGGACTTAAAATTGCTCAGACCAAAGGGCTTTTTGTGGTGTTGTTTTTTTGACTTCCCTCTTCAAAGGCATTACTTTGTTCATGATGAATCCATGGAAACTCAGTCTAGATTTGTTTGTTACCCAGAGGTGTAGCTTAACCCTGCACTACACACTGGGTGATATAAATGATGTTTATATGATTCCAAATGAAGTAGAAATTGATGTCAAGTCTTGTGGACAAATTTTGTCATTTAATGAGGGAACTAGAATAACCAGTGCATCCAGGAATAATATGGGAATGATAGGTGCTTGCCAGATTTGAATATTATTCATTCTCATATCCAAGGCTTGTGAGACATCCTCCTTAATCCACACTGAAGTTTTGTGCCTCTTGGGTTTAATTAACCCTGATGTAACTCTGCTGACTTCATTAAAGATGGACAAGAGCTGTGTCTGAATCATTCACAGGAGCACAAATGTGGTGTTTTAAAAAAAAACCTAAAAAAAACCCCAAAACAAATCTGTGGCAAGAGTCTTTGAGAGAATAAATTTTGACTGGATTTTCCAAAAGTACTGAACAATTTCTCCATTTATACCTATGTTAGTGGGTTATATTTCAACAAAGACTAAGATTTGTTACAAGTTCGTATTTGTCTTGACCAGAGAAAATGGTTTGGTGTCTTCAAGAGTAAATCCCAAAACTACCAGATGGATTAATTAAGTAGGATCATTTTTGACTTGTGTTCAAAGGGTCTATTCTTTCCTGCAGATGATTATTTGGGTCAGCTCTCAAAGGTACACTTAAAAAAGGCATTGCTCACACACACCATGTGTTCTTTTACCTTCCCTGGTCTCCCAAGGGGGTTTCTCTATCAGTTTCCCAACAGAATCACATTGTTCCTGTATTTTCTCAGAGTTCTTAGATGGGTTATTGGGAGAAGAGACCGTAGGGGTCCGGAAAAGTAAGTGAAAACAGGGAATGAATCAAGACTTGAGATGTGAATAAACCTCTTCCAGTGAGATTCAGAGAACTCCCCTCAGTCAGTTCTGCTCTCACAGTGTAAAACCATGTATGAGAGGGAAATATCCACTGGATAATAACCTTTTACTCAGAGAGAGTCATCCTAGGCAAATTTTAGTCAAGCTCTGGCTAAACTAATCCAGCTTGACACCAATAATAAATTGTGCAAATTCCTGTGACCTTCATCATTCTTATTTTGTATTAAATGTCATCTTGTTAGATCATGCATGAATGAATGGCACAATATGATAGATAGCATGAATTATTGTTCACTAATAGATTTTGTTAAAATGTCTCCTCTCTGGGCTGGTCCTTGAGAAATATTCTTAAAATATGCTTTCTTAGCAGGCCTTCGAAATCAGAGTTGAGGCCATCATAGGAGTTGGAAAAATTGGCTTCTGTTGGTTTTGGTGTGGGGTTTTTTGTTTGTTTTGGTTTGGCTTTTGGTTTTAGGGTCTTTTGGGGTGGTGTTTTTTTTTTTTTTTTACCATCTTGTTTTTTTCCCCCTCAGTTTAAGAGATGGCTTTTTTTCTGTGCTTTTATTACTACACAACTGTGGACACTTAGAGTGATGGACACAAGTGCACAAGCTTGACTTGGATCTGACTTTGTAGGTCATGGTCATCAGAAACTTTGAAAAAGAAAGACAGTCTGTTTCTGAAATATATGAGGAGCAGCACAGACTAAGCAGGGTGGTGATTAAACCGAGAGCAGGTGAAAACAAATTTCTGTTTACAAGCCCTTAAGGCCACCATTTCCCACCCAGGCTGTTTTCATGCTCCCTGCAAAGCCCTGCCTCATGGATGCTGTAGTCATGGAATTAAACAGAGTTCAATAGGCTTTTTGCTTTCCCCTGGCATGCCAAGCTACTCATCAGCAACCCTTAAACCTCCATTAAAACAAATGCACTAGAAGTGTGTTTTCCTCTGAAATGACAGAGTCCAGGCTATTGAATGACAAAGATATTTGCTTAATAGTTTAGAATGATTAGGATGATACCTTGGCTTATCTGATAATTTTGTCTCCAAAATGTTTTTTTCCCTAAACATGTCCATCTATCTCTTGGCATATAATCAAATTTTTAAATTTGCTTTTCACTAGACAGTGTTGATAAATATTTTTAACATACTTCCAGAGATTGTCAAACATTAAAAATTATAATTGCTAGTGGTTTTCTTAAAGAAACAAAAATCCCCTATAACTATCATCTTTAAGGCTTCAAGATTGTAGATAATTAAATGTGATCCATATTTAGCCCTGCTTCTTTTTCTGTCCACAGTTCTATATAGATATAACCAGATGATGTTTAATGGAGCAAACCAAATTCTGTAAGGCAAAAGACACTGTTCTGTGGCTCAAATCCCTTCTTTCCATGATAGGTTTTCTAACATGGCTGTGTGTCTCAGGGTGTGGTTTAATCTGAGCCATTTTCCTTCACACACACATGATGTCTCTGACATACTTAGAGGACCTCTAAATGGATATTAGGAAATTGAGACTGACTACAATGTCAAGTTTTCTGATGCCTTTCTCTCCCACCTGGGGTTATGGTTTTCTTGTCAAGCATAGCTTGAAGCCATCTCTAGTCTCGTTTAAAAATGTTAGGGTTCAGAACCAATACCTGTAGTTCAGATGGAAAACAAATCTAACCAATACTGAACTTTTGATTGGAAGGCAGCAACCTCAGCTTCCATAACTGAGTAAAATCCTTTCTAAATGTTTCTGCATATCAAGAGTGAATTTCTGTCAATGGACTTAAAAGTCCTTGAGCATTTTTAGCCTTGAATAAGCAGCACATTTTTATTCTAACAACTATATTTCTGTAAAAATCTTTTGATGTGTCATTAAGTAACAACCCATTTTGCACAGGAACTGATGTTTCCCTCTTATTCTGCTGCATAATGGAACTGTCTTGGGCTCTTTCCACTCAACTGCACTTTAATTGGGTGTCACAGAAGGTAGGTGGAAGGCATGAGAATGTTCCATCTGAGTAAACTTCAGAAAATTTGGCTAAGAGCAGAAAATAGCAAAGGGAGCATAGTGGTAGGCTCCACAGTGGCTGCAGCTTTTCTGGGATAACAATATAAAATCAGATAGATCTTGGTACATAACGTGTCACCTCCCGGGAGAAATGACCGTATAATTGGATAGATGGATTTCCCTGCCTCAGTGTTGTTCTTCGTCTCAATCTTTTCCCCTAACTCCTTCAGTCATTCTATTATAGAAATACTGAAAATGATTATTTGAGGAACTTCAAGAAAGTGTCAAGAAGAGGTTATTTCTGAAGTAAATTTCTTCAGTCATACACCTCTTGCCTGAAACTGAATATAATCATAAGGACAGTTATGTAGAACAGAACAGGCGATTATAACAAATGGAAGGGATGGAGTGCTATGTTGGTATTTTTTTTGCTAAATTTTACTTATCAGACTCTACACTGAGTACCTTTTCTGTTTGTTTTTGATAGGTATATAACAGAGTTGTTTGTTTATTGTGTGTTTTTAGAGTTTTTTTTTTAATCTCCAGGAATGTTGCTGTGTTTTGACTTTGATATGTTGCCAATTTGATTTAGGTGCATCCAATGCGAGAGTGAAATCGTGACTAGTAAAAGTTACTAGCTAAATTGTTCTTTTGGGACTATGCCAGCCCTAAATAAGGTCCAAAATCACCTTTGCATCAAAGGCAATACCTTCTTGCTTAGATTTTTCCTACACAGAGCATGAAAGATAAACTTCAATTTAGTCTGCTTTTGGCAGGGATAAGTTTTATCAAGACTGTAGCAGGTGTTTTCTAACCTGAGATTGAGAGTTGACATGCCAGCAAAAACCTGCAGTGCATTCATTTCCCAAAGATTTCAGCAAATCCAATCCAGATGTTCAGGGTGTCCCTGAACCTCTTGTTTTTGGGACTGGGGTGCTCTCTGATTTTTCACTCTCCAATGTCTCATTCAGTAAGTCCTTCTCCCAGAAGGAGAGCCCTTGCTTCACCTTGAAAACCCTTACTTCATTCTGTCATATAAAGAAAGATCAATCTTGTTGAAATCAATGTGAGTCTAATTCAAATATACTTCCAATGAAGAAAATCTTAAAATCAAATAAATGTTTGCATGACATTGCAGTCTGGCATTTATTCTTATCATGTAAACAAGCAGGATTTAGTAAAATTAGGCATGTTGATCTATGAAAAATAAACTTCATCCTGACATTTTGTAAAATTTGGGATTTCTTAGCATTAGAAACAGTCTAATCTAGCTTTAATTGAAACACTGAAGATATAAAGAGTATATAAAGAAACCCAAGCAGTCCCAGATTTTTATGGTCTCATAATTAAAGGACATGAGGTCACATGAAGATAATCATAGATAAATTTCAAGCAAATGAAATGAAATATTTCCTCACAAAGCACTTAGATTATGCTGGAGGTCAGAATCAAACAGTGGATCTGCACTTTTAAAAAACACCAGCTAACTTTATGATCATCCATAAAACTTTTAGCTTACCTGCTAGATTGGGTTAGTCTGAGTTCGTGAGTCAGGGCATTAGCTGATTACAAAATGATTAAAAAGTATTTTTCTTTTCCCTATGCAAACAAGGTCTTTTGGCACTGTCCAAAAACAAAAACAAACAAACAAAAAATCAACCCAACCAAAATTGCCTTTATTTTTTACCAATGCTTTGTAGTAACAATACAGACAAAAAAAAGTTATATATTGTTAAAAGAATGATGCATGTATCCAGTCATGTAATTTGAATTGATTTTACTTCAAACTTCTCTCAGAGACTATTGAAGTGACATGATTTGCATTTGAGCTGATGTCACATACATCTCTGGCCCTGATAAAATTATATCCACGTGTGTGTTGCTCTAGCTTAGCATACAATTTTAAGATGCTACTTGTGTTCATCCTATTTCAGGTTTTATTAGGGTATAGTTCTTCAGGTTTAATAGACCATGAGCACAACACTCTTTTGTCACGTTAATATAGAATACTTTAAAGTCTTTCCCATTTTAAGAAACTCTGAAACCTTTAATTTTTCTGAAACTGTCCATTTGAAAACCAGCTTTAAGTTGTCATGTCATCTTATCCTCTTGCAATATGTGATCCTACTGTGTCTGTAGAACTATGGAAGATTTTATTCAAATATACTTTGTGTTATTAAGGCAATACCATAATGCAAGTGAAGTTCAGAAATTTTATATCAAATCTGGTTTTAAAATATTTGAAGCTGAAGGAATTGGAAATAGAGTGTTTCACCTGGAGCACATCACCTCTGATGTCTTCCCAGGTTCACTAAAATCTAGATTGTTTCACTGTATTCATGGCTGCTAGGGCTGGGTCAAAGAAGGTCCCAGGAAAAAGAATTCCATGTGCAAACTGAATATCAGTAAGAGTGGGTGCCCAAGCCTTTTTCTCAGTGTAAGATAGTGAAGAATAATTATGAAGATCAGTTTCCTTAAATATTTGTAACAGTACCGAAGTCTTTACAAACCCCCCAAAAATCCAGCTGATCCCTAAGGTCCTATAAGGAGACCATGGAATCACTGTTGAATCAGAATAGTTGTCAGCAGGGAAAACAGAGGCAACCACTGTTGGAAAGGATGGAGCAATATCTGAGAAACCTTCACAGTTGTATGTTGAAAACATTAAAAGAGGGACTGTTGTAAGTGTTAGGACACTTAAACTAATCAAATATTTCTTAGTTATGACAATGCTCTGATGTTCAACAGCAATCTGTAACAGTTCCAGAGGGGTTGTGGTTATTTCCATCAGAGTACTCTCAGGAAGCTTAACTTTGGGCCCTTACCTGCTGTCTGTATCCTCCACCTGTAAAATAAATGCACTCCTGACTGCAATAAATTCCACTGCCTGCTTGGAGGGTGGTGACCTTCCCTGTTGTAGAGGTGACTTGGGTTTGTTCCTGTGCTGTATAGCAGTAGAGGATGCTGCAAAGCAGAGAAAGGAAAGCAATGAGGGAGGGGGAGCCCCTCAGATGCATACCCAAAGTAAAATGTTTACAAGGGTGAGAGAGCTGTTTTGTTTAATAGTGGCAATTTTCAGTGTGCAGGGTGCTGGGTAAGTGGGAGAAAAGTGACCCATGAGTTTGACACAGCAATCTCCTGTTCCGGGGTTACCATTTAAACCCTTGAAGGAAAATTTAAAATTGTGAGTTCCTCAGCTAATTGTGCAGTGAGGAGTAAAACCAGGAAAAGTGTATCGTAACAACATGAAAAAATCCTGATCTTTTTTTTCTCCAGGCATATTTGTTTGATCATGCTGGAGCTTTGAGGCCAAATAGCCTGCAAATTGCTTTCTCATTTCAGATGTTTCCACTGCTGCAAAACAAATACTTTGTTTTGCAGCTTTTAAATGATCCTCCCAAGCATTTCTCCTTCTTACCCTGTTTCTCTTCCTTGCTTCAGCGTTTTCACTGCTGCTGCCATTCATCTGCATTTCTTTCTTCTTTGATATTTATGAACTCAGCTTCAGCAGCAGAGTTCAGAGAGAACATCCCCTCCTTCTCTGTGCAAGACAAGCCACGTAAAAATAGTTTACTCAAATGAAGGAAGGAGACAAAATAAATATCTTCTAGGTAAATCAGGCCCTCAGGCCAAATTTGATGTGGGGAGTATTACCTAGTTATCTTCCAGGGGAAGGGGTCTGGAATTAACCTACCTTCCATCTGAGATGCTGAAAGATGTCTCAACCTAATTTAAACTCTTCCCAGGAGGAACAGGAAGAACAGGACAGACTTCAGCAGAGTAAGGGGTTTCAGTGGCTGAAGGGTTCCAATGCATGAGACCTCCCTGGTCTCTCATGTTCTTCTCAACAAGCTTTTCCATCTCTGTACCACTGTGTCTTTTCTCCCACTCCTATTTCATTAATATACTTTGACAAAAACTTGTGAGGAGGTCTGTGTGTGAGTATTGCTGCCTTAGGTCTGCCTTGAAGGCAGGTATTACTTCTGTTGTAACTACCATTATTTTCATTGCCAGTGTGCCTAAGAGACACCCAGTGTCCATGTTTGTTTGATGTATGTTTAGAGATACACTTGAGGTTTTTTCTTCTTGACTATGGGATAATTTTCCATCCTCTAACGAAAACAAACAAAAAATATCCTAGATTTGAATGGGCAGGAATCCATGTTGGAACTAGAATTACCAGAAGGAAAAGAGAGAAGGAAGTTTCAGAAATTGGAATAGGATAAGTTGTTCTAGTTTTGTTGTGGTTTCTGTTTTTGTTGTGCCGTGTTTAAATTAACATTCACAGTGAACAGGCTGAGCTCCCAGAAAACATGAGTTTGACAAACATTCCTATCCATAGGTAATAAGATCATTTTCCCTGAAAAAACGTCCTCTAGCTGGAGGGCTGGAGGCATATGATGCATAAAGGAAAACTGGCAGCATTTTCTGGCAATTCCTCATTGACTTTGATTTATTTTATTTTTTTTTTCCTTTCTGGATATTTGAATTATTTTAAATATTCTGGATAGCTAATTTCTGAGTTTGTATATTTGTCTGTCTATGTGTGAATATGAAATCTCAGAGTACTTTATTTATGCATAAGATTTTCCTTTTCCTTCCACTGCTAGAATTACTGCATGGAATCCAGACGAATGATTCTGTTATATGAGACATCAAAATAAATAGTGTGAACAATCTCTTGCAGCTTTAAACATCTGTGAATCAAAATCTATTTGCTCTCTTCATTGTTATGTTCCTACATCTCGATTAATGAGATTTCTGAACAACGGTCTGGGAGTAAGAGATTTTAATAGAGTAGATAAACTGAAGAAGTTGAAAGGAAAAAAGCCTGAGTGGGAACAAAAAGGGACTGTCTCCATCTCTTGGATTGTTAATATGTCTTTTCTCTCTAACTTCTTCAGACATTCTTCTTGAGATCAATTAAGTTTCATTTTAAAGTTCACATTTCCTTACATTTTGCTTTTCTTTCTGGCTAACACTTCACATTTTCAGACTTATTAGCTGTGTCCTGAATAATCCGGTGTTCTCCTCTTATTAGTCATAGTGCCATGAAAAGAGTGGTTGGGACTGTTTGTCTATAAGATATTAACCCTTTACTTTATCTGTGGGTGTATTACAAGATTAAAGACGCAGCAGAAATCAGCCTGGACTCTGACCAAGCTACACAGGACTGAACTGGAAGGAAAACAGCATCCCCATCAACCAAGAGTAGGCTGGAAAGGAGGATTGTAGGTGATGCTGGGAATCACAAATATATGTGCAGGCTGGTAATATACAGTCAGCATGGATGGCCCATGCTGTATTTGAAGGTAGACAGCATTCCACTCTTTTCAGTTTAACTTTATAGTTTGCTTTTGCATGCAAATGTCTTGCACACTTTGACTTCTTTCTTAGTCTCTATAATGTTGGCATGAATCTCCATGTGCCTGAATGCTTTATCAATTTGTGTCTCCTCTGTTAATTACTGCTCTGTGTAAGGGGAGGTCTCTGCCTGCTCAAAACCACCACCACAACTATTACTGTGCTAGAGTTACTGGTTTGAGCTGAGAGCAAGTTAGGATTTAACTCTGTTAAAGTAAGCTCTTTCCTTTCTCTCTTTGGAAATTCCACCAGCTGAATGTATTGAAATAATTGAGATCCTTTTGTGTTTCAGAGTGTGGTAGGAATGGGGAAAATGTCTCAGGGAAAGAAGCTTTTTATGACCAAACTGTAGGGCTGGAAGTTCCCTGAGCCCTCTAATAACTTTTACATTTATTAGCCAATTTCAAGATCTACAAGATCTTACAGATCTACAAGAGAGTAACTTCCTACAAGTTTTATGACAATTAGGTGCTAGAAAGACAAGGGACACCTCCAGAGAGAAGGGTACAGGCAGGAAAACTCTGTGAGTCTTGCCTAGTTTGCTCTATGGGAATGGTCAATGCATGAGTCAAAATGCAAAAACTCAAGGCAAGCCAGAGCAACCCAGGTTTATTTTTCAACTGAGGATGTTGTGGGGAGATTAAGACAGAGACAGGGTGGGGTCCAGAGATCTTAACAGAATCTTGGGTATTGTCAGGGGTGCTTTAGTAACAGGAGTCTGAGGAGGTGATTGCAGCCTGCCGGAGAAGTTGCTAATAGGTTAGTGGATATAAACAAAATTTTGGGAAAAAACTCCAGCTTTTCTGTGACCAGTGTAGTAAATTGTGTTTCTGGCTAATCATTGATTCTTATTTATCATTTTCAATTCAAACCATGAGGTTCAGCTCTTATGGGTAAAGGTGAATCACACTGCTTTTATTTCCAGATTGTTTTTCAGCAGGCAATTAGAGACAGTATAAGGAAACAGTAATAAAAAATACAGAAAACTTCAGGCACAGAAGAGTCTGGAGGATTAGATATCTAATTCATGTGGATTTGTTTTTAGGACAATCGTTCATGTTTTTAAACATTTTCTGATGTTTAGTGGCTTACAATGGGGCAAGTTTTTAATTAAGATTTCTATCTATGATATTTTTATTGTAATTTCACTTAGATTGCAGCTTCTGTGTGTTGTGTTATTAAATTTCAGAAACAAGGTTGTAGATGATGCAACCACCATTTCTAGCTCTGAAATAATGAGAGGCAGCTTATGAAATCCTGTGACATTTCTGAACTAGCTAAAATGTGCTGAAAATGAAAACAATTGATGTCAAGATTTTTTTCTTTCCCCTAATACATTTTAAAGATCTATAGTTTCAGATTGTTCCTGGAAGAAAGGAGAAATGTGACTTCAGATTTCAGCACCCAAAACAAGGACAGGATAATTGTAATTATAACTTAGCCAATGATCAATCCATACACAAAATGTCATGATAAATAGCCATTTCTGGAGCAGTCTGTGTTCTTCAACTACGTCCCCTAGCACCCATTTGTTAAATTTGCTTTTATTTTGCTTGTTTTTCTGCCTGTGTGGCCATTTCTTTATCTAGTTCATACCTTCCTTAGGTTTCATCTGGCTGCCTTTTTCCTTTTTTGGCTTCTTTCATCTGATAAAAGTTATATTCAGCAAATCTAGAAAAATATGCTTCAAGCTCACCCCAAAAAATCAAAGAAATAGGCTGTAAAAAGTTGTTGGCTTGAATACATTTTGTCCCAGCATACTGAATTCCATGACATTTTCTTAATATTTCTGAATCGCAGGATGGAACATCTTGAAAATAAAAGCAAATGTGTGTGTGCTGTGGGAATTGTGTGTCTATTTACCTGCTTTGAGAAGGGAGGTAATTCTGTATGTAGTCACAGGTAAGCACATGGCTGAGCTCTTGTCATTTGTAGAGATTTCTTTTTTTTTATTCATTAACTCTAAAAAACCAATAATTCAGGTTTCTCAAAATCTGTTGAAGATAAGTGTCAAAACATTAGAACTACCTAACAAGGTGGAACTGGTTTCCAAGTAAACCTAACTGGAACAAGGTACTGCTTTAACTCAAAAGTAAAATCAGTTTCTACCCCACGGGGGTATCTTGCTGTTACAAATAATACCAGTAGCTGTGAAGGTAATCACAGATTTTCACCCAGGAAATCAATAAAAAGCTTTTTAATCAGCTATTGTGTACTAACAAATAGATAACTCGAGCAGCCTGTTACCACCCATTGCCTTCTATGTTTAAGAGGAATACTTTGTGAGTATTTCCCTGGGGATAGTTATGTCTGCATTCTTCCTGAAAGGCATACAATAAATCCTTCTAATCGGCAGTCTGCAAGCATTCGATTTCTGCATGCTCAGCCCAACCCAGCCCACGAAAGGTGAATGCAAAGCTATGAGCTAATGAATCAAACAAACATTCTGCTTTTGTTGGAATATGCATGGTGATAATATTGGAGTAAATGACAAATTCCAAATGAAATTCAATGAGACTGAATCAGCCTTTCTGAGATTCATCTGTCTTTTTCTCCTTGGAAAATATAAGAGAGCAAAATGTTTAATTTTTTTTGTTACCTTTGTTTGGATTTAGTGTTGGACTAGGCAGACTGGATCAGACCCAAGCTCCACACTGGCCAATATTTTGTCTTCATCATTGACCACTGACACAGACTTCTTAAAAAGGCAAAAGAGATCAGTAAGAAGCTCTCAGGGGAGTCTTGCTCCATGTTTTATGACAGGAGGTTGTCCCAAGCTGCAGATCACTGAGGTTGCCCCTGATTATATATTCAGCTGTGTTCTTCACATGGAGGTGTTCTCCACAAGCACAGGAGCTCTGGAAATCCCAACATAAATGAAGACATTTAGACACTGGCTTCTGAGCTTGTTGTATGGACTCTCTTGCTGGTTGATAGAGAAAGATGGGCTCTTGTAGGATGCAGTTTATCTTGCTGTAAGGCATACATCCAAGAGATCTGTCTGGTGCCTAGGAGAGGCATTCAGTGAATTGTATCTGAGTCCACTTCTTTCTACTGATTGTGAAGGCAACCTGTAAAACTAGCTCAGAGGTAGACAACTACCATTGTGTGAGATTAGTCTCACTCTTCTCTGCTTGAAATATGGAGGTAGGACATGGTGTTGATTTTTCAACTCTAAAACATATGTTATTCTTTCTTATAAAATGCTGTTAGGTTAGGAGTTCAAGAGTTACTAGAAACAGCAGGAGAAGACCAGTGGAGATCTCCAGGGTTGAGATGGCAGTGATAGCAGTGAGTATTGATGTGCAGCTATTGACAAGCACAGGAGCACAGCTGTTCTCCAGTTGGTTGGTTCAGTGTCTGCTGCCTGTGATGTGCCACACTAAGATAAAAACAAAAGAGATAGGAGAGACAGAACACAAACCATGGAAGGTGATAAAAGTGCACTGGAAGCCTTACCCCTCCTCCTCCCTGATAGCAAGATATGTGTGGAGACAATGGAAAAAGCAATGGATAAATAGTTCCTGGAGATGAGCACCAAGGACCAAAGGTCAAACATAGCAAATACTTGGGTCTGTGTGGAAAGACAAGCGTTTCTGAGAGGATAGAGATGTCTCTTTCCTTTAGACACTATATATATAAATATCTTAGCCTTTTATCAAATCCTTTTTGTCACCTTATTTGGAGGGGAATGTTTTAATGGCAAGTTACCAAACTACAGCTGACTCATAGTACTTGAAGAGTCACACTAGCCCTTACTCAGAGAGAAAATTTTTCCCACCCTTTTCCATTTATTCCATGTCAAAACTTGTATGTGTCTCTAAAGAAGGTATTTATGTGGTTGTTTCAATGCTTTCCTCTTTTCTCATTCCAGATTTTTTCAAAAATTTTCAAATTACGAAAAGAATCTTCTTTATCCAGGGACATAGTTAAATGTTTAAAGTCTTTTTCTTCTCTTTCCTTGCATTGGACAATGCTTTCAACAGGCAGAGAAAAAGATACTCATGCTTTCTATGGAGAAAACTTGCTGGATACTTTATGTAACACTTCATCACTGCCTGTGTACACAGAATTCAGCTAACTTTAGGAAGCAGCGTTTTGGTATCATTTTTTCTAATGGGACATGTCCAAATAAGAAAATAATTTATCTTTTCAATCTTACTCTCATGTATATTTTCCATTTTGGTTTAGCTTTCCATTCATCATGTGGCACTGGTGCATATTGTATTAGGGTATTAGATCAAACTGTCAAAAAGCTGACTTTTTTTTTCCCCTAAGCATATGCATTTTTGGAATAGTAATTAATTCAACCAACTGGAAGTAAGTAATTAGTGGCTTTTTTTCTTTGTGCTTGTTGCAAGTTTTGATATGAAGTATTTTTAGAAGGCTGCAGTTATAGCATCTAAAAAGCCCTTATTTTTGGGTACCTTGGTTATACAAGAAGATATGTGGGATCTTAGGGTGTACATTAACATGCATGATGCCAAACATGGTTTTTGGAGGGAGAAATGCCTTGTGGATTATCAGTGGTTGTCTGCATAGGTGGCTTGAATATTCAAGACTTCATGTTTCATAATTACAGCCAACTATTATGACTACATGTGGGATTAGTGTGTTCCATTTCCAAAGTTTTATGTGCTGTGGGTGACACAAAAGTTACTTTAGATGAACCCCATGAAAAGCCCAGATGCATGGGAGCAGTGAGATTGTGACTGATAAACAGCAAGTTTTTGATAACAGAATCAAAAGCAGAATGTTTGTCCCCAGAAAGGACTGGAAAGCTGTGCACAGGAAGGTAATGCTGACAGGGCAAAAAACAAATATAGCAAAGAGATATACGCAACATAAACTGAACCCACAATGATTTAAAAGATGGACTCGAGAGTATGAAAAGCTATGCAAAAATTCATTGACCTATTTTAAAGAATGTCTAGTGGAACAATGGAAGATAATGGCTGGCAGGAAAATGACTAACACTGCAGAAAAGGGCCTGATTCATTGTGCCTAGGAAAGGAGCTGAGGTTTGAATTCAGGATGCTGGGCATTGAACGCCCACTGTGGGGTTTTTGGCCATACCTTTGCAGTGCTGAACTTCCTGCCTGCTGGCCTGAGTAGACAAAGCTGCATATTAGTCATCATAAATGCATAAATCCAGCATCCCGTTATGTTAGCGAATGTTGGTCCTGGGAGTGAAGGATAAGGAAAATGTTTGAAATGGTTTCTGTAGCCAGCAGGAGTTCTTTCAGCTTACAGTGCTGAGACTGAGGCAAGTGACTGGGAATGCCTGGAGGACCAGGAGTCCTGGGACCAGAGGGATTACAGGAAGGCCAATGTAGAGTATTGCTAAATTGTTCAAGTGATACAATAGGTAAGCAGAGGATCCAGATCCTGTCATCTTCACTTCCATTCTGGTCTATAATAAAGAACTTTTAACCTACAATTTTCTGGGCTGAGATGTACTCACCTCTCCCTTACACTGTTTCAACCTGTGACTTTGTTGTATTTATACACTAATGTGAAGAAATTAATTTGAGGATGGTGAAGATGAGTCATTATCTATTTACTATAAAGAGAAAGATTGTGACCTAGATAAGAGCCATGATTTCATTTCACATTACTTGAGGTTGCTTAGTTTTGTTTAGTGCAGCAAAGGCAAGAAAGGAAAAGAAAAACTTTCTTTGGGGATTTTTACTTTTCTTATTCCTAACCATGTGATATGTGCTTCCACACTGCATGATGTGGTCCCCAAACACAAAGCATTCTTTTCCCTTTACAATATTTATTGGAAAAAAGAACTTTTTAAAAATTTTTTGTTGCTAATCTAAAACCTGCTGAAATAACTTCAAATATTCTCTTATGTCAGTCTAATGACAGTTAAGCTTTTTCTTTTTTGGTGTATTAGAGATCTGAGATAAACTGTTAAAAGAATAAAAGGTCAAATGTGTTTTCTTGTACAAGGAGGTAAACTATAGGGAATGAGATACTTGTGCTTCAAAGGGCTAGGTCCTTCCAGCTGCCTAGCTGGGAGAAAGTAGATAAGCTGTAGTCATTTATGAAAAAATAAAAGAGTGAACCCAAGGCTTTGTCCACCATTGTGCTCCTCCTCTTTTACCCCCACATGAGTTGCTGCATATCAGTGGGACTGGGATAATGTGTTATCCATGCTTTTGTAAATCAATGGATTATTGACTTTTTTCCACCAGTATGTAGGGAGGCATGTTATAGATAAGAGTAAAGCATTCATGTGTGCATGTATATGTGTGTGTCTGGGCAGATATATGTGTATTTGTACAATATAATTTGTGTTAATATGTATGTAGTGTTATTCTTCCCATATCCCAGTCTGACCTTGTCTAGAAGACAACAAATACAATATTAACCTTGCTGCTTCTGTGATTTTTATTAACTATTAACTTTTTCTAGCTGTTTTAATTTTCTTGTTGTTAATACCTCCTGTAATTCTGACACAGTACTGCTCAATTGCATGGTAATTTGGAGCAGGGGGGAAGTCAGGCTCTTTAGTGACCTTTTCAATAGAAATTTCTCATGAAAGCAACTGTTAGCAAGTTTGGATGTGTCTTTTTATAACCTTTACAGTTCAGTGTGTGTCCTTCTAATGAGCTATTCAATAACTCAGTGCCTCAGCTCTGCTAATACTGTCATACTTAACATGTGGTTGTGTGGCCCTGAAATTCATTCTTTCTTTTTCAAGGCAGAAGTAAGAAATGCTGAGAGTCTAGTAAACAGTTTGTACTAAGAGTTTTTTCTGGGAACACCTAGGATGCCTCTAATTTCTTGAAAAACAAACAGTAGAAAATGCCTTGACATCATCTTAGCATATGTATAAGGCAAACAATGATTCTGACATTCTTTCCCATATAATCAATACCTAGTAGATCAATATCTAGTAGAACTTGATCATGGTATTTTTTCTCCCATGATTTTATCAAATTAGGTTTGAGACAAAATGAGTTTTGAAAATTTTCAGAATCATTTTCCTAAATGTATGTCACCTTAATTCTTTTGTTGATTTTGTACTAATAAATAAATATGTTGGAGATTTTTCTTTTTTTTTTTTCCCCTCCTGTGGGTCATCTTTTTAGCCATTACAATACCTGGAGACAGAGCCATATTTCTTATCATTTTGTGTCTGGCTGGTTCTGTCCAGGGGTTCTTGCTGAACAGAATGCGAAAAATCTTATCCTGATCATCTTAGAAATATTAGTGGGGCAAAATTTTCTGCTTGTCTGTTTCTTTCTAAATTTAATGATTTTTGGTGTATTCATAAATAGTCTATCTCTGGTGTGATCTGAGCCTGGCTTTTTATGTGGGAGCAATGATAAAGACAAAAAACAAGCTTTTGAACTTGACATTTAATCAGGTTAAAATGCTGAGCTAAAGAAATTTAGATTTCATTCCTAACTTTAAAACAGTTTCCTTATTTGATATGAAATTTCTTTTTCCACCTCCTTTATTTGTTCCGAGAGGGCTGATAGCAGTTCCTTAACCTGCAAGGATATTGCAGTAATAAATTTCCTAAAACATCAAAGGAGCTTGGATAGCAGATTACTGAGGGCTGATGAAGTATCTAAGAAGAGCAATAGAAATCAGTACATGCATGCTTTTCTCAGCACTGTACTGCAATACATTTTTAAAAGTTTAAAAAACAAAAAGAAATTATTTTACCAAGTAGTCTTAGCAAGTTCAAGTTTCCCCATCATCCTTCTCTGCATATCCTGTCATCTGTAACAATCATTTCAAACATAAAAAGGCCCAGAAAAGTGCAACTTTTAAGAATTGTAGCTTCCAGTCATGTTAGTTTGGTGCCTTGTCGGCTTTTCTCTTGGGGTGTTTCTGTTCTGAATTGCAAGCAGCGTGTCAGATTCCCTGCACACTCATTTGGACCTGCTGCTGTCTTTGACACAGCCTCTGGTCCTAGCTGAACAGTTTTATGGTTGTCTCTTATTTTCCTTTTATATTTTGGGGGAATCTTGCAGGTACGAAGGCTTTCTTTTGATGAAAAACTTGTAACACTTTAAGGTAGTATGAATCCATGTGTCCCTTATCAAAAATAACAGCCAATTAATAACTAGGAAAAATCATTACTGAAGCTACAGTCCAGTTGTTGAAATAAAGCTGTTCCTCTCATTCATTCCATTTAGGAAAAGGCAAAGATTTCTTCCCCCATTGTCTGCTGCTGACTAGAGGTTTCACTTGTCATTCTAGATGCATTGCATGGTGAAAAGATGGTCTGGGACCTTTATTCTGGATGGGTCTTTAAACAAACTGGAGGGTTTATGTTTTGTGGAGTAGGGAATCATGAGGGTACTCAGCCAGTAGAAGACATAGAAGACCCACTGCCTCCTGCTGCTGAATATCTGCTGCTGCAGAAGAGAAGAACCAAAGGCAGGATTTCCACAGAGCACACCTGCCCCCTCCTTCTTCTGTACAGAACTGATCAAGTCACTTGAGAAGGAACTTTGCTATTCTAAGCTCATTTTATCTGTAAAAAGTCTCCTCTTGCATTATTTATATAGGAGCTTTATTGCAGGTGTGGGCTGGGGATGCTCTTGAGTGATGACAAATAGAATGTAATTTCCTAATTGGTTGTTGTCTCTCACTTCTATGGAAATACAAAATATCTCTCAGCTACTTGTCATTAGTAAAATGAAAAAACTATAGGTGCTAACTCTGAAATAGAAAAATGGCTTTTCCCTTATAGTCTTCTGGCCATTTTTAGATTATCAATCCTTCTGGGTGAAAAAGCAATCTGGATTAAATTAGACATTTTATTCAGAGTAGCTAATGCAAAATAAACAGCTCTATCATCTTTTCCCTCTTTTCCTGGAATCCAGCCAGATTTCCAGCATTGTTGTCAAATAATATCTACTCTTTCAATTAACATTAGATACAGTGCTCAGGCAAAATTGCAAGTCACCCAGTCTCTTCTCTCTAAAATCAGAAAACTGCAATTTAACCACGAACTTCAGGCAGAAATTGTTTTTATCTGTGAAATTATATGTGTCTTACAGACTAACCATCAAGATAAACACACATGCTTTTCTTTATTCTGTCTGTGGGTAGTCAGGGTGTTATACAAGCTGAAAACCAGGTATGGGGTCTGGTAAATAAAGACAACACAGCTGGAACACAAGCTGTCGGGAATGCTGTTTATTGTAATACTCTTTCTTTAGTAGACTTGTTATTTGAAGGCTACCTGTAAGCCCACAGATACTGAAATTTAAGAACAACTTGTGGTTACACCTGTTACTGATAAAGCAGATCCATTTTGTTTGTGTTTTCAGCCTAGGTTCTAATCGTAAAGCAAATCTATTGTGCATCTGAATTCACAGGTGCAAAGTTTGCTTGCTGAATGTGAAACTAGGTGGAGTTTTGTTGTGTAAAATGAAATGCCTCACTGCCCCTCACAAAGAATAAAAACCACTGAGGTAACACGAATTTGTTGTTGACTTCTTAGACAAAAGCAGCAGGGAAATCTGTAGCGATAAGTATATTCACCTAGAAGCTCTGTATGTAAAGGGCAAAGTTGCACAGATGACAAGCTAGATGTTTTGAGATGAGTTTTGCTGCTGAAAAGCATAAAGAGTGTTAGGACTTGTTATATTTTTTTCTGAAAAACAACTGGTGACACACTCTAAGGTCAACATGTAATATCTTTTCTACGCTCTTCTAAAAAGTCAGATTAGTCCTTTCAGCAGTAACCTTTCTCACACTGAGTATGTTTGCTTTCCTGCCTTTAAAATTCATCTTCTCTATTTGTGATTCTGACAGCTTGGAGGATTACATTGTCCATATATCAATGCAGCTGTGCCCTCTGTCATATTTTGATTAAAATAAGTATACTTTTACTTATACTAAGATACTATAGTATACAGAAGATATATAACCTTTTATCAAAGCCTTCTTTTTTTTTCTTTTTTATATTTTTAAAGAACCTTCAGATTCCACTTAACCATTCAAGCTCAACATAGTAATACTGAAGCAGGGTTTGGTGGGTTGAAGAAAAGATTGTCTCTTAATCTTTAGATAGATACAAAGGAAACCAGGGAAATGTGAAATAGAAAAGTCCTTGGGAAAACTTGAGTAAATATATATCCAACGTTCCTCATGTCCATTTTAGAAATGATCCAATAAAAATGGGCTCATTGCCATCATTATCACTTTATAGTAGATAACACTTTTCATTTTGAGAGCTTTCATATCCTAACACAAAAGCCATGTCATGTTGTTCTTGGAACATGAATCTGAAATAGACCTCCCGGGTCACTAAGTCCAGTATATTTACTTTTTTAGGCAACTATACAATTTATATAATCTATTTAGTTTTCAAGTGATTATCCAAAAGAAATAAGAATAAAAAAAATGTTTACTCAGCTAGAATGATATATTTTTAAAACATAATAATATATTGCATTTATTTTTATTTAAAAATAAAATTACCAAACTGAGACACAGTTTAATTATCATTACTCTGAAGATATTTATCTGATTTTGAACACTTAATTATCTTTTTTACTTAGTTCTTCCAGCTGAAGGAAAAAAAGTGTGAATATATGGTGTGAATAATAAGAAATCATCCTTTGTTCTAAGCTAATTTTATAAAATATGCCCTATTTTCCACATACCACTGTTTGTCATCACTTTTACTAGGACTGAATGATATTACTGATGTTATTTTGAAAAATACCTTAAAGACCTTAAATAAAATAAAAGGAAAGTAATTTCTCTAACAATGTGATAAGTTACCTAACTGGAGCCAGCCACCCTGATAACCAGTTGTGTTCTCTGTCCTTGGGGCTTCTTTCTTTCTATCTGCTTTGCTCAATGTCTTTTATCAAGTTCTGTAGAAGGTTTTCAGTCACATGAATGTTTTTTATTATGGGGGTTCAACAAACAAGGCTTACTGTGAGTCTGCCCACTCTCCAAATACTTTTGAATCTATTATTGATCAGCTACCATTAGATTCAGAATTAGGTGGATGTCAGCAGTCTATGAAGCTTTGTGGTAATGTAGGATTGGACAGGACCTATATTATCCTGATTTTACAGTTTTGTGGAATTCTTCCCACTAAGGACTGTTTTCTGTCTTAGAATGAGTGAGCTTTTTCTTGATGCTTTTTCAAGGAGGCTGTGGCAAAACTTTCTGAGCTTACAGACTTTTCATGTTCTCTGTACTTTTCATTAGGTTCAAGCTGAGCTGCTTTATTTCCTCACTAGTAGCGACCTTGAGGTTTCAAAATTCTTTTACCTTTCAGTCCTTTGTTATATCTGAAGAGAGCTCTATTATTGCTGCTTTCCTGGCTAATCAAGGTGAGATCTTTTAGTCTCTACAATGGTTTCTAAGTTCCCTTGGGTATCCTAATGGCCAGTCTCTTCATTTGTTACCATTTGAACAAATTTCTCTCCAATATAGGTGGCCAGAATTATGTTCAATATTCTGGATGGAGGCTTTTACAACATCATTAGTAACTTGTATCACTACTGGAACTACCTCATCTTTTAGATCCTAGCAGTCATCTAAAGATCCTAGCAGTGATTTGGCTGTTTCATGATCACACCAAATTAATTGCTACTCATCATCCTCTCATTGAAAAATGCACATCAGGTCTTTCCCCTCTATTTTTTCTAACTGATGAAACATCAGCATAGATCAGATAGTCCTGATATTAATCCCTATGAGTATGACCTTGTACTTTATGATAGCACAGTCTACACAGAGCTTATTAATGCCTCAGTTTCAGATCACAAGGACTATTAATTAGCATATGCAGGCCTGGGTTTACTGTGGGAGAGGGTGGAAAAGCATCCCTGCTCCCATCTTCACTAGCACCAACTTATGCTGGGTGTACTTTCACATCATTGGCCACGAGGCTGCACAATCCTTCTGCACAGACTGAGATTGTGTTAGCCCTTGCATTTCTACTTGCAGGAATGACCTATATCTATCCTATCTTCAAGATGACAATGGGGTTTTTTTATTATTTCAGTTCCTCTCCTATGTTGCAATCAAGATCATAGACCTTGGAATAAGATTGTTTGTTCCCTTGAGTCCCTTCAGATGGGAGACACCCTCCAAGACATGAAGATTTTGTCATTCCTTAAGTATAGGAGAGGGCTGTAGAAAGACTGCTATATATTTGGAGAAAAGCCTAGGAAAATTAGACAAACCTACGCAATATCCTATGATCAAAATGAACTAGTCACTTTTTCCTGATGAATTGTAGGCTTCTAATGGCCACCAAAGTGTTTTCAATTTCACTGGATTTTAGCATTTGTTGAGCTTTCCCTGAGTGTTCATTAATCTAATTGTGAGGCAAATGCCAACTTCAGACTAAAGGTGACCTAAATGTCGCACCACTTTTAGCACTAAAATAAAGAGTGTTCAAGAATTAATGAGCATAGTGGCCACATTTCTTATGCATAGCAACTGGTGAATCTCAGCTCGTGCTTCTTTGACACAAAATGCTCCTCAGTCAACTCTCTATTTCCCAGGTGAGTTGCTTGTCTTGCAGTTGTCAGATAGCTTTTTTTATCAGTTTATGACAAACCACAGGGGCTGTGGATCATAGGAGTTAGGGCTTTTGATTAGTTCTATGCAATATGAGAAGTTTCCTGTCCTTCAACCAAATCTGTTCAGCTTTCCCTTCAGTTTTCTCCAAAATTGCAGGATATACTTAACTTTCCCCTGAGATACTTGAGAATAGCAACCTGACTCTTTTCACTTCTTTTTTCAGATATAGTATTTCTATTTTCTTTCCTCTTTCATCTTGCCTTTTATCCTTTGTGAAATGGCAGAGGACAGCGCTATGACTAACAGTGTAGCGAGAAAAAAAGGAGGAAAAGCCTTTGTGAAGGGCGGGGTGAATTACCCAGTTAACAGGTCACAGATTTAGTGAGGCTTATGTTGGAATAATAATAAATCTTGAGCATTTTTAGCATGTCTGTGGTATATGTGAGAATTAGGAATTTGGGCTATACCTGCAATTACAAGAGGGAAGCTTTGGCTGGAAAGGGCAGGGAACTCACTTTGAGTGTCTGAGTAGCCATTGCTGGGGGGCAACTTTAACCAGTGCTAGGTGGCAGCAGAGCTGTAGGGCAGCAGTTAATAGGGACCTGAGCAGTTATTCCAGAGATCTCACCCCTTCATGGCAATGATCAGTCATCTCAGAGCCTGTTGTTTCATTGGGGAAGCAATCACAAGGCCCTTTGGCACTTCCATGCAGTCTGCCATCTTTACCACAAAATAATTTTTATTGGCAGAAAACTTTGGCATCTCTCGCTGTGAGCTCTAAGCCACTACACTGGCCCTGGGCATGAGTGTAATTTTGAAGTTATTCTATGAAATACAGGAATTTAGTCCTCAGTAGACTCCAGTAATTTACTAATATTTAAGTTATTGGATTAATCACTTAGTGTTCGAGTAACTGTCCAAGTAATGACCAGGAATGTGTCCTTCTGGCACTAAACTTTGTGAAGCTCTAAAAATTCATTGAGACCCCAGGTCACAATAGTGAGCATCTGACAAGTGAGCCCTGGTTTCTTAGGTATTTATTTCATATGTCCTATGTCTCTGCACTACAGCCATTCCAGCTTGCCACATCTTCTGCAAATACCATTGTTAGACTACGTTTTCTGTCCTCCTGTGTCTTTTGGGTTAAACCAGAACATTTTTTTTTGTCTGGTTAAGAGCTACATATGTACAGATTGGCAAGCTACCATGCATTCCCAGGTGCCCAAGCTAGTTCATCAGTTTTAAATGTGCAAGGATTGAGTTTGGTCTGTCTTTTCCTCAACTGAAAAAATAAATTTAGAAAAGTGATCTTAGCCAACCATCTAACCGTCTGACACAAGTGTAGAAAATTAACTAGGGTATTTGTATTTCTGATTGAAATGCCTGTAGGAAGAAAAATTATTAAAGCCAGATAAGTGCATAGCTAGCACAACAGCACAAACTGTGCTGGTTTAGGTTTGCACGAGGAGATGGCATCCTATCCCCAGGACCTGTTAAGAAGTGTATGGAGAAAGTCTAGAAGATGTCACATAGTGAGGGTTTGAGGATTGGGAAATGAGGGCAAAGACCAAAGGGACTGATGTTTTGCAGGAGTAAGGATGCAACTTCTTATTGTAGAGAAAAGAGGACTAGGAAAGAATGATTTGTCCAGAACTGTTAATGTTTTTGAGCTTGAGGACATCAGCAGGTCTTGAACTATTTTTGCTATATCTCACAGTTATACCATCCCTATGGTATTTGTAGTCTCCTCTTGGCTCTCATGCTGTGTGTGCCTGAAATTAAACAATTAATATTGCTGATTACTAGCCCTCTCACTCTTCATCATTCTGTGCAATTCATATGTGCCAAATTCAACCTTTGGTGTCCTGTGCCAGGTTTTCATTAATTCTCCAAAACTCCTCTCACATCCTTGCAGAGAACACAATTGAACTTTAGGGGCTTATTAAGGGAGTTTTGGCACTGAAATTCTGTGTGCAGTGGCTATCCCAGCTTCAGAAGAATCTCTGACAGGCAGCTGTATTTGACAGCTGCATGGCTTAATGTGTATAAATCTCTTAATAGCTGATTTAAACTTCTAACACTGCCCAGTGATGTCAAATAAGAAAACATCTTTTAGCTTGTCATTCTGAATAATATTTGACAACATACCACCATTTTCTTCCACCTTCAGCCTGTCAGCAAAGAACTGTGGGGAAATCTAGCCATCTCATTTTAACTTTATTATCAATATAATCCATCTATTTTCCATTTATAATCCATTTACTTTCTATCAAATGCATATCATAGCATTTTGCAGTTACTAAGGCAGTTATAGCATCACAATATGTGACATTACAATTAAAATTTAAAGCAGCCTTTGTTTGATCTTTGTTGAGGGAGAAGAATGTTGATGATGGTGAATCACGATGATAGTGAAGAGTTAATCTAAGAATTTTTTTTTTCTCAATCTTTTAATAACTTTTCTTCAAATCTCTGTGATTTCTGTGATAATATATATGATCACATTATAAAATAAAGATTAAAACATGTGATAGAGACTTAATAGTATATGGGGTCTATACTAATGAGTGATGATAAAAAAGTAAGAAATTTCAATAAATACATATATTCACAGATATCTAGAAATACAATCTCATCAGTCCACAGTCATTTCAAGTAGCATGCTCTAACTTCTAAATTTAGGGGAATCTGACAAGGACTCATGCTTTCATAAATTTGGATACTACTTCCTCCCTACAAGTGCTTAGGTTAATAATTACCATATCATTACTGAAATGGCTGCCCTTTCAAGGTCTGTATTTTTATTAATGTGCTTTTCTGGTAGCTGGCTGTTTAAATTTGGCCAGGATGGGCTGTCATACAGTGCAGTAAGTGGATATTGCAGTTTTCTCCCACCCATCCATGCAATACTTTCCAGCTAAAGAGCACATGAGATCGAAAGGGATTCCTCAGCAATGAAAAATTAAATAATGGTGTCAGAAGGATTTTCAGTTTATCAGAGAAAAGGCATAATGAAATCCAATAGCTGGAAAAGAAGGAAGAGACAGACTTATTAGAAGTAGGGTTTGCAATGAAGGATAGCTGTCTATTGGAAAAGCATATCTAAAAACATAGTGAGATCTATGCTACCTGGAATCTTTATATATAAAAATTTATGAGTTTTTAAAATATACATTTTAACTTCAGGGGAAAATATGAGCCTCTTGTCAATTTTTTTTTTTAAGCGATATCCTCTGTTCCGCTCAGTAGATGAAAAAATAAGTGATAACAATAACTGTTTTCTCATTTCCAAACTGATGAATATATCTTCTACTGCTTCTCAAAACTTTCATTTTTGAACAAAATGAAGACAGAGTGGGGGGAAACTGTAGCTGTAGTATGATATATCTTTATATTTTTAACCTTTTTGTAATCCTATCTCTTTTTGATCCTTTTTGCCTGCTGAGAAGGAGATAGAGAACACTTCTTCACCTAGGAAAAAAATTATATTGAGAAGAATACAACCAAAAAATGATGAAGTATAAAATAAATTTTAATTTAGAGATGGGCAAGGAAAACAGAATAGAACATGCAATCTGTAACTGTTTTAACCAGTCTTTTATTATATTCTTTCCATAATGAACCAACACAAACTAATCCTTCACATGTGGTGGATGGCTGACTGGAACATTTTAAGTACCCAACTTCAGCAACTTCAAAGAGAAGTGATAAATGTTCAATTACATCTAAAGCATGTCAGAGGAAAATTGAAGAAAAGGTGTTCACTAAATATTCACACACCATTTGATGATGGATGAAGGATGATGGATGAAGATGGCCTTTCCTACCACTAGTTCAGGATTTTTGTTGAAATAGCATTTTTAGAAGGAAGGGTTAATAAGGAGACAGGATGGGTTTTATCAGTGGTATTTTGCTGTATTTTTAAAAATAATTTCACATGTCATTCCTCCAGTTGATTGTGACTGTTTGAAGGATTGCTTTATGCATACAAAATGAGTTATCTGAGTTCATCTCTCCTTCTTTTGTGTCTAGAGATCAGGTCAAGTCTTTTGCACTTAGAGAAATTTCACATAGATTTTGATTCACAGTCCATGATGGAAGGGAGTGCCATGGGTCTAGTGAAGAATTTTCAGGCCAATAATTTTCATGGTAAATTTAGAGATTGCTTCCTATGTATCTATGTATGAATGAACCTGTGATCTTTATCTTTAATTTTTGATATGTAAACTCATCCATCAGACAAATAAGAGAGACTATTGCTGATGACATGGCCACCTACACCTTTTTTTTTTTTCTTAATTAATGGCTTCATATGCTGAGCAGAAAATGTGTGTTTTTTTCAGTTCTTTGTCCCAGATATACATAGCATCACCATTAATATGTATATATATTTTTATAAAAGGAAAGTCTAATGTCAAAATGACACATTTATTGATATAAATGCAACAAGCTGATAGAGGATATTTTTTTCCCTACTGAAGTGCTAATGTAAAATTTACAACGTGTTTCTGTAAAAAGAAGCATTTTTGAATTTGGAGTGGTGAGTCATGCCCCTCTCTCCCAGAAAGGGACTGCAGATAAAGGACATATCTTTAATTGCAGCTTGAGATAACACTTTTCAAGTGCTAGGTGCAGGGCAGCCAGGCTAACACAGAGCTAATAGCAGGTGGCTGAACCAGCTGGAGTAGAACTGCCACCTGCTGCAACATCCACCATTAATTAACTAACTCATCATTAATTGCATGGCCTTCTAACTAAGATCATGTGGAATATCTGTATACTATCTAATGAAATCTATGCTTCTGAATGATAAATCTGAACTCTCAGGGGGACTGGTTATGACCTAATGCTGAAGACACTGGATGCATGTTTAGAGAGAAGTCAAAATCCCAGAAATGCAGAGTTCATGCAGTTAGATCTCAAGCTGTTTTGTTTTGGTGCAGTCCCAAGTCAGCTGCCCTTTGGAGTCAGGGGGGAAAAATCAATTTTGCCTTGCTGAGAATCCCAGTCTGGAGGCCTGTGCTGAATGCAGCTTCATCCCCACTGTGGATGATCTACTTCTGCTGAGACAGAAGGTGATTATCACTCACAAAAGGACCTCAATGCTCCAAGTTCTTTACTGTAAATACTAATCAATAGCAGCTCTATTATTAGCAAGAGAGAAACTTCTGGTCTCTTGGCTTCTATCAGATGGTGAGGTTTTTGTATTTTTCCTGTACCAGCTCCTTAGGTTACACCTCCTTTTGTAATGAGTATGAGTTATTTTGAAGAGCAACATGAGTCAAAGAAACAGGGGTTTTGAAGTACCAGCAACATGCATGGCTTTGAAGCTGCAAAATAACAATTTGAAATTAGTTTAGGAGATCTTGGTATTTTCTAATACAGCTCCTTAGATTCTACCTAAAAATAGGTTGGTTGTGCCTTAAATATTGATAGAAGGATGGGATAGATCTTCAGAAACCCAGCTACTGAAGCACCACTAGTAGTGGCTGAAGACAGAATGTCTGATACATTTAGCTTGCCAAAAGAGATGATTTTTGGCACTTTGAGTAAGTCCAGTCACTGTTCACCTACTGTATGAGCAGCTGAGATTTCATGAAAGAGAAGATTTCTCTCTCATGAAAGAGAAATCCAGGGGAAGGGAATTTTCTCTTCTGTGTCTGTTTAGGCATTGAAATCTTAACTGATATGGCTGCAGATTGGAAACTGCTCAAGTAAATTATCAGTGTAACTCAGTATGTTTGGATGCTTTAAGACAATATTTCTTTCTCACATTGGGCCTGCATGATGTAAAGTCAGCATTTTTGGGTCCAATTCTACTGCCTATGTAAATCAAGTTCAAGTGCAAGTGGGAAGTTATTGCTAGGGGCACTTAATGCAAGTTTTCTGCTTGGCAATTTCTATGATCTTTTCTGGCTCACAATCAAAAGCAGACATTGTGGTTTCACTGGAATAAATAACAAGCCTGACCAGCTCAGGGAAATGGCAGGTTTCTGCATTTCAGGTTAATCTCAAGCCGGTAATTCATTCTGATTCTTAGCTGCTGTTCTTGCTACGATGCCAAAACACCAGTTCCTAGACTGACACATTCATATTCTAGTTTTCCAGTAATTAGTGTCCTTCTGAAAATGGGTTCATTTTCTTTATTTTCAATCACAATGTTTAATTGAAATTCAGAAGGGAAATGCTATGTCATATTTATGGATTGAAGAGTGTGTGGTAGACAAGTATTATGATTTTAAAATACAGCTTGCTTAGAAATAAAAAATAGGTGTTCAGACTTTGATTCATTCTTTGAGCTTGAAATGTAAATTATTATAAATATGTAAATAACTTGAGAATGAAATGAAATTAGTTTTCTATTTTTGTCATTAAAAACCAGGAAAAATGAAGCTCAGATGTTAAAGTTAATTATTTTTAGAAATTAAAGAGAAAGTACTAAACAATTGCAAAAAGCAAAAATTGCAAAAGAAGTTGATCAGGAAGGCCACACAAATCCAGGTCATAGAGAAATCCTACATGAAATATAGGAATTTTATTTTTATGTTTGTTTAAAAAGTCTTTAAATCTACAGAGCCAAGTACAATGCTGCTCACTGCAGAACTAGTTTAAAGAGAAGAGAAAAACAATTGTCTTGATACAGAGCATTTTAATGCACATTTCTACCCCTTTTAGTTCTGATCTCAGTTAAGTTGACAAGCAAGATACTGAGACTGTTCAAAGCCCTTAACATGGGGTAAGGGAACAAGATAATTAATCTGATTTGTAAATGGAATAGGTGTTCAGACAAAAACTGGTGTTTCATATAAAATTTTTGAATTTTGAATTTGGTCCTCTCTTGTTTTTACTAAGAGTGGGCTTGTGTGTCTTTCTGTTTCAGTAATGTGCAGCTTTATTTTGAACAGCAGCAGAAATACTGATAACATGTTTAACAAGTGAAAGATCCTGACCACTGATGTGGGTTCAGAGTGGTTTTTTTGTTTTAAAATCAGTGCATTTTTCATAAATTAAAGAAAAAAAAAAGATAAAAAGTGTAATATGTGGAATGGTATTTAGCTGTTTTCTCTGCTCAGGGTGGAATGACATTATGTGGTCCTCAGTAGGAGGCTAGTAGAGATACTTTCAAGAGAAGTAATTTTTGTTCTTACAGTACAATGCCCTGGTATTTCTGTAGTTAAATCATAGAAGATCGAAACAATTTTAAAAACTGGTGGAAAAAAAAATAATTCTAATCTTGATTTGGAATTTTTTTCTGAATGTCAGAATAATAGGAGAACAGGCAGTCCCTTTAGGGAACCATTGCAAATCTGAACTCACCAAGATGTATGTTTTAATCTCAAAAAATGCCCCAAAATAAACAAAACCCCCACCCCAAATGGAATAAAAGGATCCTTTGATTATCTTGTTTTGTGATATTCAACTTCACATAGTCCTTCATTAGGTCCAAGATTACCTTTTGTTCTCAATGTGGCCAAACCTTGATATTTTTGTTTTTGGATTTCCATACATTATGCCATCTTTTATAGCTGTAATTCACAATCCAGCCTTGGATCCTGTCATGTTATGGCATCTCCCACCTTTCACAGGAAAAGGATTTATTTCCCTGAAAAATAAGTATTTTCAGCTTTCTTGGTGATATAACCTTTCATGCTGATACTCTAAAATTGAGTAAATATTCCAAGATATGATTTGAAGATCTTTATGGCTGAGGCTGTTTCTATCTCCTTTTCTTTTCCAAGATCCACATAGTGCCTGGGAAGTGGCAGTCTTGGAGTACCTTGTGTTTTATTGTAAATATGCACTGCACTACATCTATGCAAAGGGCTTCCTTTTATTGTCATTCAGACTTGTCTGTTGCTCCTCTCCTTTAAAACACTTTCAACTCCTCAGCAATATGATTAGGCATATATTATTATGAGACAAAATGTTAATAGAAAAATAAAGATTGTTTAGATGACATAGGACTAATTTATTCCATTAATTAGAGTGAAATTTTATGCAGTTATTCAAAATAAGTAGACATGCAAGTTATTCAATCACTTAATAAATTACCATAAAGTCTATTCTAAATCTAATATCTTTCAATTCCTCTAAGATGAACATTCTGATATCAATGACTTTAATAAATTCCACACAGGCAACTTCACTTTGGCATAAACACAAACAGTAATAGAGTTAATAGGAAGTATGTTTCTATAGCAATTCAATTTGACCTTGAAGACCAGAAGGTCAACTGATATGAGGTGGTGTATACTCCTTTTACGATATTTCATAGTGTTAAATCCTATGATGATGTAAATGGAGTCCACAGGGAAATAGCAATTTTATCTTTCTAAAACCAGGCTGATATATGATTAGTTTCACAAACCTTCCTAAAATTAGTTTAAAAGTTTTCATTCAGGACTTTTGTTTTGACAGAAAAGGACATTGCAAGGTACCTTGGTTAGATACATTTTCTCAAATTATTTTCCATTAAAAATGAGATCTTCATAATATGTATATTCAAAAATATCTATTATGCATGATTTTTAAAAAAGAATTTATTTTGTTTCTGCATAAATTACTTATTTTCATCTCTAAATTAGAAAAAGATATTTCATTCTGTTCTACAGAGCATCTTACTCTAATAATTTTATATACAATAATAGAGGGCTTCAACTATTGTAGTCATTAAACATCTATTGCTGTATCATGTCTTGAAATTTTATGTCAGTAGTATATGTTATGAAATAAATGGAAAAATAATTCTGTGTCAGAGCTATTTTTAAATGAGTTCCTTTTTGAAATATCACATATTAGCAGCCAAGTTTTTAACAAGCTAGGTTTTTCCACAAGTCCCTGAGATGTTATTTTCGTTCTTGGCAATTTGACATAAAAATAAAAGTTTGAAATATTGAGATTTTCAGGAGAAGGAAGGGTTTGGTTATGTTCTGTTTTTTAATCCTCTGATCTTCCTGCAAAGTGTTGTAATCTCACAAATTCAGTTTGGTTGCAGGTATGAAAAGAGATCACATAAAGGTTAAATTAAGTTTTTTACACTGTTTAAATCTTGTGTTCAAGTAGCGGGTGGCTGCTGATTCTTTGAACCCACAGCAGAAATGAGTAAGTGGCCTTTCGAGAACCTCCTGATTTCGGGTTTCCTCAGCTTCTTCTCTTTCCTGGATATAAGTACCAGCCTGATTCCTCCTGAGCCTGAGAGTTGAGCATCTGTCTCAAAATTAAATGGAAAAAGTCTTTAATATATTACTGAAACATAAATTAATAAACACGTGGCACAACACTATTGTCTGGTGTTAAATTTTGGTCCAGCTATTTAGCTATTTAAAGCACTTTAGCTCTTGCCAGCTTATTAGTGTCAGATGATTGCTTTCTGGGTTCAAACCTCACAGGCTTTCACTCTGGAAAGCAAAGACTAAGGCAACAAATGGATTTAAACCAGAAGACTGTAGACTAGTTATTATTTTTATGCTGCATGACTTCATTGCAGTAGGAAGATAGTCAGCAACAGTGGTAGTTAATATACACCCTTCTCACAGTTTTGAAATATGTTTTAATAATCAATATTATTTCAATATTTTCACATGATATTTTTGTAATAATGATGTAATATTTTTCCCTTACTCCTTCCTGAAATGTGTTGTTCATATATATTTTATGAATGTGTCCTCCTATTTAAGATGAATAACTATTTAGAAATACTCTTATATAGTATCTTCACTAGTGCTAATTTAATAAAAAAAAACATGATTCTGACTAAATCTGAGCTCTTCAGAGCAAATAACATTTCCTGAAAAATTGGATTCAGCAACTGGTATCACTTGTGTCGTTATTAATGTTTCAGTGGACTAGTATTATCTGTAAAGTAATAAGGGCTTGTCTGTGAATCAATACTGAGGATAGGTCTTTGAGAACAAGTAATCCTGTTCATTTTAAAGTGTATTACTAACCTGAATTAAGATTGCAGGATAATACTATCAAAAAGAATTAAAGCCATTTTAAATTGGTTTAACATAATTCATTTTGGAAGACAATATAATTAAATTTTCTTGAATGCAGGCTTTTTTATTTATTTAACCTGGATGGGCCTGTCCAGAGCAGGTCTCCAGTGACAAAGGCTGTTAGATACTCTGTGATTTAAATGGGAAAAGCAAAATGCAGAGTTGGGCAACTTTCCCTGTGGGTGCTGAAGGCCAGGGTCCTCTTTGTCCTCCTTGTCTGATCTTCCCAGGAAGGAGCTCTCTGCCCACAGTGGTGAGCTCTTGCCTTCACCTGAGGCTCCAGCTTTGGAAAACACATGGAGGGATGTGACCTTCCCAGCAAGACTGTAAAGCTTTCCTTTAGCTGTGTGCTTGGATGACAACTGTATAGAAAATTCTTCCCATCAATTGTGAGATCAGTGAGTTTAGGTACTCCCTCAAATTCACCTAATAAATCAGTGAAAGCAGATTTCCAAGACATGTGCTCCCTGCTCTAAAAACAGGTTGAACAGTGGCAAAGTAGTTAAGTGCAGATGCTCGTTATGAAAGGGGAGATGGAAACAAAATGTATGTGATGAGAGAGGATGGCAAGTGGGGTCCCAGTCTGCTCTAAGGGTGATGGATAGCAGACAGAGAGGGATGAGAAGCAGCAGAGCTGTGAGTGTTCTTGGCCAGGATAAATAGCTGGGAAGTGGTGTATTGAGGGCAGCCAGAGGAGATGCAGTGATGGAGTAGTGAGTAAAAGATAGATGCACCACCAACCCCTCTGATATGGCAGTAGAAATTTCACACAATTTTTTAATATATATATACGTATAATCCCCTATATTTTCTTCTGTAACTTTGAAGTTGGTTTCAAACGGTAATACCAGAGCTCAATTTTTATTTTTTTTTTCATTTTCCCTCAGCTTTCCTCTCCTCTGAGAAAAAAAAAAAAAACAAAACAGGGAGCAGGAAGATACTAAGATTATGAGTGGTGAAGGGACTCCTTTTCCCAAAGCAATTTTTTAAAAGCTACAAAAAAATGCTAATAGTGTTGAAGTTTAATATTTATTCTAGGAGAGAAAAGCCTCCAAATAATAAGAACAGCAGGGAGTTAATTCCATTCTAATTCAAATAGATATGGATAAATAAATAACTCACAATGACAGAGTTTTAGCTATTGGAGGAAACTACCAAAGGAAATTACAGGTTTTGTAGATTTTGAGTCTGCAGACAAGGTTTGTTAGCAGGGTTTTTGATGATCTGTCCTATAAGCCCTTATTGTTTTGAAATAATTGAATTTCATGTTGTTCTGAAAGTAAAAAGTTTTGGAAAGGAACTTGTCAGGTACAATCAAAACCACCTTGGCAGTAGCAAGCAAGAGATCAGGCACCAAACAGGAATGGTCTTTGTGAATTCTTTACCAGTTGGTACAAAAATAAGTTTTAGTTGAACATCGGGGTCTGTTTTTTTCTTTTTCAGCTCACTGAAGGTAACGCAGTAAAAGGCAACATTTTCTGGCATGT